>NC_134570.1:224399764-224999764 GCF_050947875.1 Dermacentor variabilis
TTCCCCCCTTGCCCCTCCTCTCCAGACAGCACTGGACAGACGGACTGACAGGAAAGCACGAAAACTCTTCCAAGCAAACGCACCTCGCTTCGTAAGAAGGAGGGCGCCGCCGGGGTGGCGGGTGATTCCTGTTTTTGCAGCTCGACTAGCTCTCCCCAAATTATCAGGCTAAACGCATGCTGTTACATTGGGCGGGGGTCCCGTCTGCCCGTTCTGGTTTTCTCGCTTCATACATGTCGCTCGAAGTTCCGTTACCTATGGTTCCACATACTAAGCAGGTTAGAACAAATGGGCCCCCTTCTCCTACTGGCCGAGATAAGGCCCTGGGCTGCAGCGCCCTTAGCCCCCCCCCCCCCCCCTTCAAAGGAAGCTGAAACGGTTTTCAATTTCCATGAATTGCTGGGATTAGGAAGAACAGACCTAATAATTTACGGTTCCGAATTTTTTTCTTCGTTTTGTTAATATAAGGGGCGGCAATCGCTTTCTAAATCACCCCCGCGGACAAGCCCCCATCGCTTCCCGGAGCGCCGGGTGAGGTGGTTGCCAGAGGAGAGAACCGGCGAGAGTGACGTCATTCGAGGGGACCGAGCTGCCGGACCGGCGTGCTAGCATGTGCTGGCATGCCTCTTTCCGTCCTGCGCTTTACTGAACGACGCTACGAGAGATCTGCCGCCGCCGGCGCTCACGTTTCTTTTCTTTTGCGATTTTCGTAAACTGTTCTTTCCTTCTGTGCTGCGTGAGTGCCTACAGCTAAGGGCACCCAACATGCCCTCGTTCTGTGCAGCATTCGGCTGCGCGAACACAGGCGGGCGAAACGATGTGGTGGTTCACAGGTTCGCGAAGGACAAGAAGCTTGCAGCGCAGTGGGTCGGTGCGGTGAGGAGAGATAAGTTCGTGCCGACGAAATCAACTGTGCTGTGCTCGGACCATTTCCGCGATAGCCGGATAGCCTTACGACAAATGCGGAAACGCGTTGTTGCTAGAGTTGCTACACTCCGTTCCATACATCAGGTGCAACGCTGTGGAGGCTTGAGATATTTCTTGCAGTGGCTGCGTTCGCACTTAGAAAAAGTTCGGTGTTTCTTGACCCGATTTTCCAGAAAATTTTCTATATATGAAATGAAAAAAAAACAAAATGAAATGAATGAAAAATAAATGAAATGAAAAGATATGAATGCAATGAATATGAAATATATGAATATGAATGAAAAGAAAGAATTTACCCATAGAAACAATCCGTGTACTTATACGGCTCCTAACACGTTCTTTTAAATGAATTTTCTTTTCGTTATTCTTTAATTGCAGCCCGTCGCGGCTGCTTCACGTGCACGCTCGCACGAGCCAACGCCGCTGGCACGCTGCGAAGCATAGAAGGAAACGCGCGCAGTAATAAATTTTGGTGACCGGACTTGGTGCGTAGCTTCCACAGCGTTGCATCTGAGGTATGAAATGGAGTATAGGCTTGCCTAGTGACATTCGACGTACGGTTGCAGTTATCGTGTTTACCACACGGTGGTGCTAAAACTGCCGAATATCTTTATGTCAACACTAGCATGGAGCACGCATACCGATTCTTGATCGAGCCACAATCGCAAAGTCGTCGAACCATAGTATGAATATTGCACACATAATCCCATTGGCCCCCTCTGGATGTGTATGATAAGCAACTTCCATGACTGTCCACGGTCGTCCACTCTCAGTCAGAATGCCGCTCCGTGCTGCCGGCGCTCCGCGGGGCGCCTTTGTCGTGCGCCGGAGAAACTATTGCGCAGGTGCAGTGAGAGCCGCAGGCGGGGCTTCGTTGCGCCGAGATTTCAGCAGACAACAGCAGTCGTCTGCTAACACTTATTACCAGCTACTCAGCAAGACGCCAAAAATTAAAATTATTGGCGGATCGTAGTGCTGCAGCAGTAGTGGAAAGCTTCGAATATTACGCGGCGCGCATTTTCTCCCCGGTATGCTTATTTGTGTGTTTCAACTTCACCAGGCACGCACGAAACTTTGCTACGGTTGCTGCAACGGGATAAAAGCAGCTGATAGGCTTCTCAGCAGTCTTTTGTTTATTCAGAAACGTTTATCCGATCGGCGTTCTGCGGAGGCAGTGCAAATTTGAAGTCCACTTCAACGCAGTACAGGGCGCACTGTAGCAGACGACGCGCGAAGCCCCGCCTGCGGCTCTCACTGCACCTGCGCAATAGCTTCTCCGGCACCCGACAGAGGCGCCCCGCGGAGCGCGGGCAGCACGGAGCGGCATTCTGACTAAGAGTGGACGACCGTGTACCTCGCAGCACTGCATGTGCGCGCTTTGAAACGCGGCACTTATGTTCGCGGTCGTGTATCAACACTCTAAAAACCACGGGGCTTTAGACAAGCAGCGGCAAGGTGCTTGACATCGCGGAATTGCACCCGTGTTTACAATCTAATGAGAAGTTAGTGCTTCGGCATTCTTCCAGCAGCATGTTCCCAGTGACACTTTAGCGCAATCTTTCTCCCGTCATTGCAACGTGCAGCTACATGAAAAAAAAAAAACATACGTACGAGCTAAGATTTCCAACGCGCGAGAAGGTGCACACATCGCTCTCGCTGTTGGCTCAGTCAACATTGTCGTTGCCGCCGTTGCCGCCATCGTTTTCCGTATCGGCTGTCGGTTCGAACATGTACGGCGAAAATACAAGCTGTCCGAGACAGCGAGAACGTTCCATAATGCCTACAACTCAGCTATGAAGCCCGAACAGAACAGCGTGCTACGCTCTGAAACGGCGGCGCCTACCGGCGACTGCCGCGAATGACGTCACAGCGGCCCCGACCAATCACGGGCAACAGCGGCGTTCGCGCGATGCCCTGAGGCCCTGGTGCGCGTTTTCATGAAAAAACAGCCGCTTGCGTTTGTTTCCGCCCTTTTTGAACCAGATATTCGTGTTCAGGGGACTCAAAACTGTAGAATGCCGCAGAGAACTCATTTTTTTCGAAAAGTGTTTCAGCTTCCCTTTAACCCAGCGCTGCACGGAACACACGGGGGCGGCTGAAGAAGCCGCGATAGCCCTAGCACTGGCCGCGGTGCCGAACGCTGCCATCCTGATCAGTGATTCGCAGGCACCAATCCGCGGCTTCGCGCGCGGTCGCGTCTCGCGGGAAGTGCCCCGCACACTCCAAATTTTTGACGACGGCGACTCGTCATCGCCTTTGCAACCCCAAAATTATACGGTCTTCTCCCTCTGGAACCCGGCACTCACCGATGTCCCGCTCGCGGGCAACGAAGCAGCCAACGCCACGGTTCGAGGTCTCACACGCCGAGCCGCCGCAGATTATGTGGCCGCCGCCTCCGCCCCCGAGAGCGCGGCATCGGATCTGCCGGATCGAGACACTACGACAACAAGAAGCACAGTGGGCGCGGGGCGATCGCCTAACCACGTTCAGAGACCTCACCCAACACAACAGACTCGAAAGACGCACATTCCCGCCACTACACGATAAATTAAACAGGAACGAGGCCGTAACATTACGCTTGCTCCAGACACACACCTAACCTAGCCCCGCCGTCTTGCATCACTGCTACTCGGGTTTATATCCAACAGATGCGTGTAAAGCTTGCGGACAGAGAGCAACGCTGCGACACATGCTCTGGGAATGTGCCGGCAACAACGGCAATGAAACCACCTCCGTTCGCGACGCGTCTGTAATCGCGGCAGTTGCTGCAGAGTAGGGCCCCGCAGGGGCGTCTGCGTAAGCAGGCGTTTGGTGTGTTGCGACACCACGTACCCGAGCACACGAGGATTGGACCCTCCCGCGTGTAGCCGTGCGCGGCTTAGCCGTGTCTGGGGAAAAGGGGATCCTGGGGGTCGAGCCGATGCTGGGTGTTCGTACCTTTAAGGCCCCCCGGCGGAGGCAACAAATCACTTTGGCCTCTTCTTCACATAGACGGCACCTGCAGGCTGACCCACTTGGAGGAAATCGGCAGTCGCCTTTTCCTGTCCTCCTCTCCACTCTGTCTTTCTCTCCCACTTTTCCATCTTTCCTGTCTTGTGTTCATTTCTTTTAACTTCCTATTTCCTGGCGGCAAGGGTTAACCTTGTGTAATATATCCAGCCTTGGGTATATATATTGCCGCGAATCTATGCAGTGCTTGCTCACTCTTCAAGTCTGCCGCCACGCGACGCAACGCAAGACGCGCTGCCGCCATGCGACGCAAGGCGCGCCCAGTTGAGACGCGCCACGCAACGCAAGACGCGCTGCCGCCATGCGACGCAAGACGTGCCCAGTTGAGACGCGCCAAGACGCGCTTTAAATTGAGCGCAGACGACAGCGGCGGGCATTCTGTTCGACGACCGCCGAGCACGCTGGTCGCCTCGCCGACGCCGGGTAATTCAGGGCATTGTGGGCGCAAGTCAACCCAATAAACAGTCTTCTTTCGACAAACTTTTGTCCGTCCTTATCGTCCCTGCGACTGCCGTCACACTACGTGACATCTGGTGGAGGTGCGGGGTAGCCTTCCATGTTCCGGACGCGTCCTTCAAGTCGTGAAGCCAGCCCTCAGCGCTTCGCACCCGAGGACGAGCCAGCAGTTCAGCGAGCCAGCCGACGTCACCAGGGAGAGGATCCTGAGTTCGGGACCTTGCCGGACCGCACCAGAAACCGAAAAGACGCCGCTACGAATACCGCAACCTCGCCGAAGATGTCGACACCGATCATACTGCAGCAGCCGCGGGGGCCGCCAACCTTCAATGGATCTCTAGGCGAAGACCCCGAAGAATGGTTGGACCAATTTGAGCGCGTGGCATCGTCCAACAAGTGGGATGACGCGGCAAAGATTGGGCAGGTATTTTTCTCATTGGAGGGCTCCGCACGCACGTGGTACGAAAACCACGAGTCGTCCCTAACGACATGGGAGCTATTCAAGAGGGAGCTATTGAAGGTATTCGGCAGTGTCATGAGGAAAGAAAGAGCCGAACGACTCCTCGAGTCCAGTATCCAGCTGCCAAACGAGCCCGTCCGTGGTTACGTCGAAGAAATGAAGCGCCTATTTCGCCGTGCCGACCCCGAGATGACCGAGGAAAAGAAAGTTCAGTTTTTAATGCGCGGCGTAAAAGAACAACTCTTTGGCAGCCTCGTCCGCCAGCCGCCAAAAAACAGTCGAGGAATTCATGCAAGAAGCCAGCACGATTGAGAAGACCCTCGACGTCCGGGCTCGGCAGTACAACCGCCCTTCCTCTGTTTGTGCAATCCGTCCGGACACGACGACCATCACCAGCGACAACTTGCGGGAAGTGATCCGAGAAATTGTTCGCGAGGAGCTACGCCGATTACTGCCATCTTCCGCACAGCTGCAAGCAGCAACTCTCATGGATGTGGTACGGGAAGAAGTGCAACAGGCACTTGGCACCCCGACGGCCACAGAACCCCAGGCCATGACGTACGCCGCTGTAGTACGCACTCCTCAGCCCCAACGACAACCACTACATCATGTCCGACATGAACAACTTGTTCCCGGACACCGCCTCCCTGCCCCCGCCCGCACAGCCTACGAGCAACGCTCAAGCCCCAGGAAATGCGACGCCTGGAGGACTTCCGACAACCGGCCGTTGTGCTTCCATTGCGGTGAGGCCGGCCATGTTCTTCGTCACCGCCCGTACCGACGTATCGGTCTTCGAGGATTTGCCGTTGACGTCCCGCGACCACGCTTCGGCCAACGTCCGCAGGGAATCGACGATTACCTGCGTCGAGAGGAGTACACGCCGAACCGCCTTTCACGCTCACCATCGCTGTCAACGTCGCGCTTTGCGTCGCCACGCCGCAGCTACGCAGCCGCGGTACGGGGAAGGTCTCAGAGCCCCCGTAGGGGAAACTAAAGACGGCCACCTCTGGAGGTGAGGTTGTTCACGAACGAAACGCCGAAGATCCTCCACCGACAACGCTCCATGAAGACGCTACACCCGCTACGCAGCATGAAGAAGCCCCACTCTATCGCTGCACCGACGCCGCAGAACATGACAACCTCGACCACGACGCGAACTGCCTTCGAAACTACGCCTCCACCCAGAAACGTTTCGACGATACGCCCCACCCGCGACTCGAATACGCGACGAAGCCGTAACCCGACGCCGAGGGCGACGTGCAATGCAAGAGCCAAGACATCCGACTTAGAAGTGGCTATCGACGGTAGGAAAGTCACTGCTCTAGTTGACACAGAAGCCGATTACTCAATGATGAATGGAACATTCGCTGCGCAGCTGAGGAAAGTCACGACCGCTTGGGATGGCCCACAAATTCGCACCGCAGGTGGCCACCTCATTACGCCATCAGGACGATGCACAGCGCGAGTGACTTTCAAAGGACACACCTATCCTGCGACCTTTGTTGTGCTACCGCAATGCTCCCGCGGTGTGAAAGTGATCTTGGGCTTGGATTTCCTTAGTGAGCATCAGGCGATCATCGACCTGCGATCCAAGCTGATTACGCTTTCGACGAACGAGGCCATCCCTTCGATGAGAACTCTGGGAAATCACTGTGCCCTGAGCATCCTGAAAGAAGAAGTGAGCGTCCCACCCCGTTCAAGCGTTATCGTGACCGTAGGTGCCATGAAAGCGATTAACTCTGAAGGCATCATCGAGGGGAACAGGCAGTTGCTTCTCGACCGAGGAATCGGTATCGCAAGAGGCATCGCACATTTCCGCAACGGCCAGACCGAAGTACTGCTGACTAACTTCAGCGAAGAATACCGGCACATTAACAAAGGAACAGCGATTGCTTTCTTCGACGAAATATCCGACGTACGGGATTCCTTCGCCCTCTCCGACCCATCCGCAGAAGATTCGTCTGACCATGAGAACTCGCCCACTTTCGACATCAACCCAGCCCTGCCCCGGAACAGACAAGACCAGATACGCAAACTGCTTCAAAGTTACAGCCAGTGTTTTTCGTCATCGCCAAAGGTCCGACAAACGCCAATTGCCAAGCATCGCATCATAACCGACCAGCACGCCCGACCTCTCCGTCAAAGCCCCTACCGCGTGTCGCCGCAAGAACGACAAGCCATCCGGAACCAAGTGGAAGAAATGCTTCGCGACGACGTCATCCAGCCATCAAATAGCCCATGGGCTGCACCGGTTGTTCTAGTGAGAAAGAAAGACGGCGCACTTCGATTCTGCGTTGATTACCGCCGCTTAAACAACATAACAAAGAAGGACGTCTACCCCCTCCCCCGCATCGACGACACACTGGACCGGCTTTGCAACGCCAAGTATTTCTCATCGATGGAACTGAAGACCGGCTACTGGCAGATTGAGGTCGACGAAAAAGATCGCGAGAAGACAGCATTCATCACTCCTGATGGGCTCTTTGAGTTCAAGGTGGTGCCATTCGGTCTCTGTTCCGCACCAGCGACGTTTCAGCGGGTGATGGATACAGTGCTCGCAGGCCTAAAGTGGCAAATTTGTCTGGTATATTTAGATGACGTCGCTGTCTTCGCCTCGAACTTTGAAGAACACCTCAAAAGACTTCGGACAGTGCTCGATGCCATCAAGTCGTCTGGCCTAACCTTGAAAGCCGAGAAGTGCCGCTTTGCTTATGCAGAGCTGCTGTTTCTAGGCCACATCGTTAGCAGGGAGGGAGTACGCCCAGACCCGCAGAAAACAGCCGCTATTGAACAGTTCCCACAGCCGGCCGATAAGAAAGCTGTGCGCAGATTCCTCGGACTGTGCGCATATTACCGACGATTTGTGAAAAACTTTTCGCGCATCGCCGAGCCCCTGACCCAACTAACGAAGGCAAACGTGCCATTTAAATGGGAAGCGCCGCAAGCAGAAGCCTTCAAAGAACTCCAGCGCCGTTTACAGTCTTCACCGATCCTCGCGCATTTTGATGAAAACGCTGATACTGAGGTGCATACCGACGCAAGCAGTGTGGGCCTATAGGCGCCGTCCTCGTTCAAAAAAGCGATGGGCTGCAGAACGTCATCGCATACGCTAGCCGCTCCCTTTCCAAGGCCGAGGCTAACTATTCCACGACTGAGAGGGAGTGCCTTGCCATCATCTGGGCTACGTCGAAATTCCGCCCCTACCTGTACGGACGACCGTTCAAGGTGGTCAGCGATCACCACGAGCTTTGCTGGCTTGCCAATTTGAAGGACCCCTCTGGCCGCCTCGCTCGATGGAGTCTTCGCCTCCAGGAGTTTGACGTCACCGTGGTTTACAAGTCCGGAATCAAACACTCTGACGCCGATTGCCTTTCACGAGCCCCTGTAGATGCGCCGCCACCAGACGACGATGAGGACGCCTTCCTGGGACCCATCAGCTCCAGCTCTTTTGCCCAGCAGCAACGCTCGGACCCTGACCTAAAATGTCTCATAGAGTACTTGAACGGCAACGTTTCTTCGCCCCCTGCCTCATTCAAGCGAGGACTTTCTTCCTTCTGTGTACAGAATGATGTCCTCATGAAGAAGAACTTCGCAGCGAACAAAACAGCCTACCTCCTTGTTGTACCTGCTTGTCTCCGCGAAGAAATTCTACAGGCTTCCCACGATGAGCCGCCAGCGGGACATCTCGGGTTTACTCGCACTCTCCGCCGCATTAAAGAAAAGTATTACTGGCCCCGCCTTTCTGCCGATGTCGCACATTATGTGAAAACCTGCCGAGATTGTCAGCGACGAAAGACACCTCCCACACGACCAGCAGGATTCCTGAACCCCATTGAAACCCCCGCAAGACCCTTTCAGCAGATCGGCATGGACTTGCTTGGCCCTTTCCCAATGTCAACGTCTGGAAATAAGTGGACCATCGTAGCCACCGACTACCTGACTCGCTACGCCGAGGCAAAAGCCCTACCGAACGGAACAGCAGCAGAAGTCGCCAAATTTTTCGTGGAATGCATTCTTCTGCGACACGGCGCCCCCGATGTACTCATCACGGACAGAGGAACAGCATTCACGGCGGAACTAACGCAAGCCATCCTGCGTTACAGCCAAACCCCCCACCGGAGGACAACTGCATACCATCCGCAGACCAACGGACTGACCGAGGGCCTGAACAAAACCATCGCCGATATGCTCGCCATGTATGTCGATGCCGAACACAAGACCTGGGACGTCATCCTGCCATTCGTCGTCTTCGCCTACAACACCGCAGTGCAGGAGACCACCCAGATGACGCCTTTTAGGCTCGTCCACGGAAGGGAGGCCACGACCACGCTAGACGCCATGCTGCCCAATGTTACAGAAGAAGAGAACGTCGATGTCGCCGCCTACCTTCAACGCGCAGAAGAAGCTCGAAGACTTGCCCGATTACGAATCAAAGACCAGCAACGAACCGACACCAGACGCTACAACCTACGAAGAAGCAACGCGGAATACAAGCCAGGAGACCAAGTCTGGGTTTGGACGCCCATTCGGCGCCGTGGATTGAGTGAAAAGCTTTCGAGCCGCTATTTCGGCCCATACAAGGTTCTTCTTTGGCTAGGTGAACTGCATTATGAAGTCATCCCTGACGCCATGACTGCATCCCAGCGACGCCGCGTACGACCAGAAGTTGTTCATGTCGTCCGCCTGAAGCCCTATTATACGCGCTAAAGGACGCTGCATTTTTACACTCGGTGTTTATTTTCGCACGGTTCGTTTTATTTGTTGCTAGTGGCATTATTTCTATTTATGCATCGGGTCGATGCCTCTTTGAGGGGGGAGTAATGCTGCGAATCTATGCAGTGCTTGCTCACTCTTGAAGTCTGCCGCCACGCGACGCAACGCAAGACGCGCTGCCGCCATGCGACGCAAGACGCGCCCAGTTGAGAGGCGCCAAGACGCGCTTTAAATTGAGCGCAGACGACAGCGGCGGGCATTCTGTTCGACGACCGCCGAGCACGCTGGTCGCCTCGCCGTCGCCGGGTAATTCAGGGCATTGTGGGCGCAAGTCAGCCCAATAAACAGTCTTCTTTCGACAAACTTTTGTCCGTCCTCATCGTCCCTGCGACTGCCGTCACCACTGCGTGACAATATATTAGGTTATAGTACCGCTGGCGTACGCAGAATAGAATTTTTCTAATCTTGTGACGTTCCCAGGTTGGGCTCCGAGGTGGGCGGCAGGCATTCTTGCCGAATACAGTAATCCTATATATGGCTTCAAATTTCCCCACACTCCCTGATCGCTCCCTGAAGAGGGGCGCACCGATGAAACGTTCAACTTTCTCTTCAAACCAAAAGAAATATTTCCCAAGTACCACGTAATACATAGTCAACACGATACCAAGACAGTCCGTACAACATCCCCGTTTGTGGTCGCAAAATGTCTGACAGAAGCAATCGGTTCTGGTTACAAAGTAACTAAGATGGGAAGCGGCGACCTTCTTCTGGAAGTGCGTGACAAGCTTCAATACAGCAAACTGACGAAACTTGTTGCGTTTGGTGACATTCCTGTATCTGTGGGCCCCCACCGGTCTTTGAACACTGTGCGTGGTGTCATTTCTGATGACGACCTCCTTGAACTTAGTGAGAGCGAGCTGTTGGAAGGATGGCAAGACCAAAACGTGGTAAGGGTGCAACGAATTAAGTTAAGGCGCGACGACAACGAAATTCCAACAAAGCATCTAATAATAACATTTGGAACAAGTGAACTACCTGATTCATTAGAGACGGTATATTGTAAACTACGCGTACGACCGTACATTCCCAATCCGCGCCGATGCTTCAAGTGACAGCGTTTTGGGCATGGGTCTCAGAGCTGCCGAGGGCGTGCTACTTGTGCAAAATGTGCATCTCAAGACCACGCTTCAGACAACTGTTCTTCCACAACCCACTGCGCTAACTGTGACGGAGATCACCCCGCCTATTCGCGATCGTGCCCGTCATGGAAGAAAGAAAAACAAATAATCGAACTGAAGGTAAAACTAAACATCTCTTTTCCAGAAGCGCGCAAGCGTTTTAGTGTCCACAACCAATCGAATCCGTCCTACAGTGATGTGACGCGCCGGGGGGCAGCGCCACATCTGGCGGCCGCGCAAGTCACACGGAGTGTGACGGCGGTTACGCCATCAGCCCCCCTGGCGGGAGCAGCCACTGCTCTTCCGCCCCTACCACGAAGGGCTAGCAGACCTCCGAGCCTGCCGGTCCCAGGGCCACTGCTCGTGCAGACAGGCCCGAAAAACCCCCGCGCGTGCCCGCTGAGCGGGCGTCACCCAGCGCCTCTGACGAGGCGATGGATGTAACAAAAACTTCTCCGGCGTCTCAGACGCCCAAGGAACGGCGTTGCTTCTGGAGCGCGCCAAGAAAAAAGAAATACCCCGCATCAAGGGGCCTGGAAAGGTCCCTTGAGCCAACCTAATTCATATCTCTTGACACACACCATAAAACACTTACAATATGGCCACACAGGTAATGCATTGGAATGTGACAGGTCTAATACACAATCTTGATGACATTAAAGAACTCCTTCGCAAGCTTAATCCAAGGGTGCCGTGTGTGCAAGAGACTCACCTCAATCCTTCACATATTAACTTTCTCAAACAATATGCCATTTACCGCAAAGATCGCAGTGACGCCTACGCCTCGTCAGGCGGTGTTGCTATTATAGTTGATAACGGTATCGCTGATGTATCGCCAACTTCATCGTCATCTTCATCGTGCCTTCATCGGCACTGCCATAGTCATCATGACACGTGAGCAGCGGAACACACGGACGCAGGCTGCAATAAAGCTGCGGGGCTTGCAGCGTTATGTCTGATTGATGTCAGTGTTTTTAAGCCTAGTGCGACATATCAGTGGCGACGAGGCCTAGCGTCGCTAGGTGAGAAGACCCGCGTCAGCATGAGTGCTGGACGGCCACCGGAATTTGCCGATGCAGAAGGTACGTGGCCTACGTATCGCGTTCGCCTGGAGGCGTACTTTGAGGCTCATAGCATCGTGGACCCAACGAAGAAGCGAGCGCTGCTCATCGATTCGCTCACGGACAGTGCAGTGCGTGTGGTGCAGGGCCGGTGTCAACCAAAAAAGGTGAATGAACTGAGCTATGAGGAAGTCGTCGGGTATCTGGAAGATCACTATGCTCTGGAGGTCAACGAGATCGCTGCAAGTTATGCTTTCTTCATGCGTTCGCAACACGACGGGGAAGCTGCTCAGGACTTCATTGCGGACATTCGACGCCTAGCTGAGCAGTGTAACTTCGGCACGTCATTGGAGCGCATGTTGAGGGATCGAATCGTTTGCGGAGTGCTGGATGAAGACGTTCGGTGCCATTTACTGACGCGACGGAAGCTCACCTTAGAAGAGGCTGAAGACTTTGCTGTCTCGGCACAGAGAGCTGTTGAAAATGCCAGGAGCATGAACTCGGCGCACTCAGAAGTACATTTTGCCCGACAAAAGAGCCATTCCTCGAAGCGACTTCCCAAGCCGGAACAACGCGACGTGTGTGGAAGGTGTGGAGAATCGCATGCTGAGGATGAGTGCAAACACCTTCGCGCGGTGTGCCACCGGTGTGGAAAACGAGGACATCTACGTCGGATGTGCCTGTCTAGCACAAATAGTGACCGTCGGCAGGGATCTTATCCAGCAAGACAACGGCGCCAGGGTTCGTACGCCATGGCAGCCGGAGAGGACACAAGCTCGGACGACAACGACGCCTTGCACACGATTACAGCGGTTCTCCATCACGTAGCCAGCATCCGCAAGGTTAGGCCTATTTACAAGGACATCAGTTGGAATAACGTTCCGCTCACTATGTTGGTGGACACGGGGTCACCTGTAAGCGTCATTCCCGTAACGGTGTTCCGCAAGTACAAGCAGCTCTGGCCTCCGTTGGAGAGTTCACAGCTCAAGCTCTCTTGTCTCTTGGGAGAACTTCCAGTTGTCGGCCAGATTAGCATGACCGCTAAGTGCGACGGGAAAGATATTCCTGGTACTGTCATAGTGGTCGACAGCTCCGGACCATCTTTGTGCGGCAGAGACACCATCAAGGCATTTAATGAAGTTGGAGTGGCAATGTTGTCGAATGTGGTAGCGAATCTGCAACCGGCTGGAATACAGGCTGTCAGCACAGGTCTGCAACAGCTGCTTGACGAATATGCCGACGTGTTTGCTCCGGGACTCGGCCTGTGCAAAGGACCACCGGTCACATTTCAATTGAAAGAAAACGCGTGTCCACGGTTCTTTAAGGCCCGTACTGTACCCTACGCTCTCAGAGATAAGATGTCTGAATCGTTGGATCAGCTGGTCGCGGAAGGCGTTTTGACGCCGGTAAAAACCGCTGAATGGGCAACCCCTGTGGTACCCGTTTTGAAGGGCGATGGGTCCCTCCGACTGTGTGGAGACTTCCGTATGACTGTGAATGCGGCCACTGTGGTAGAACAATACCCGTTGCCTCGAGTGGACGACATTTTTGCTAGGTTAAACGGTGGCGAAGTATTCACGACCTTGGATTTGCGTCAAGCCTACAACCAGTTGCCATTGGATGAGGAAGCAAAGAAGATAACAGTCCTCAACACCCAGAAGGGTCTTTTTTGTTTTAACAGATTACCGTTTGGCGTAAGTTCTGCTCCAGCCATATTCCAAAGGCGAATGGACGGACTGCTGGGGGATATTCCTGGAGTGCAGGTGTACCTGGATGACATTATCATTGCCGAGAAAAAACATGATTCATCTAGGCTCAAAACCGTGCTGCAGCGGCTGTGGGAGTATGGTCTCCGACTGAACAAGGGAAAGTGCAAGTTTCGGCAAGACGAAGTCACATTTCTCGGTCATCGTATCGACGCGAAGGGTCTGCGACCGAAGGACGACAATATCAAAGCCGTTGTTGAAGCCCCAAAGCCCACCTCGGTGAGTGAGCTGAAAGCTTTTCTCGGTCTCATAAATTACTATGGCAAGTTCCTGCCCAATCTGACCACCATGCTAGCTCCGCTACATGCTCTCTTATCCAAAGGAGTCAAGTGGCAATGGAGCCAGGAACAGGAGAAAGCATTTCAGCAAGTTAAGCAGGCAATTGTGGCTTCCAAGTTTCTGGCTCACTTCGACCCGGATAAGCCACTGCGGCTGGAGTGCGATGCATCACCAGTAGGCATTGGGGCCGTTTTGTCGCACCGCGTGAATGGTGTTGACTACCCCATCGGATTCCGGTCCAGGACACTTACCAAGAGCGAGCGCAATTACTCGCAGTTAGAAAAAGAAGCTTTGGCACTGGTATTCGGCGTCGCCCGGTTTAAAGACTACCTGTACGGACATCAGTTCGTCTTAGTAACAGACCACAAGCCTGTTACTGGTTTATTCAATCCAGGTAAAGCCATACCACCGATGGCGGCCGCAAGAATACAGCGTTGGGCCTTGTTTCTTGGCAACTACAACTACACATTGCAGCACCGGAAGGGCAGTGACGATTCCAATGCTGATGCCCTCAGTCGGTTGCCCTTGCCAGTAATGGAGGAGCCGCGGGACTTTGCTGCCGACGAGTACGTTTTGTAAGCCCACTCTCTTGAGGAAACAGCGCTTTGCGCCCGCGAGGTTGAACATCTGACTAATCGAGACACCAGCCTTCTGCAGGTTAAAAATGGATTTCCCAGGGATGGCCGTCATATCTTCCGCAGGGCCATGAGCATCTCCGGCCGTACTTCAACAGAAGAACAGAGCTTACAGTCAGCCATAATTTGGTGTACTGGGGACATCGCATTGTTCTACCCCTGGCAGCGGCAAGGCGTGTGTTGCGTCTTTTGCACGAGACACACCCCGGCATGACAGCCATAAAAACCACAGCGAGAACGTTGTTTTGGTATCCGGGACTGGATTCCGACATAGAGCGACTGGTGAACTCATGTTCCACATGTGCGCAGGCTTCAGCGATGCCACCAGCACAGATACCTTTGGCCTGGCCAGCCACCGGGGAAAGGTGGAGCCGGCTGCACGCAGATTTCGCAGGCCCGTTGGACGGACAAATGGCCTTAGTCGTCGTCGACTCGGAAACGAAATGGATGGAAGCCATTCCAATGAAAACTGCCACTTCGCAAACCACGGCCAACGCGCTAAGATCAATATTTGCACGGTTCGGCCTTCCAAAAACCTTTGTTTCTGATAACGGACCACAATTTGTGGGCAAAGTTTTTCGTGAGTTTCTGGCACGGAACAATGTGCAACAACTCACAACAGCCCCTTATCATCCACAGTCGAATGGGTTAGCCGAACGAGCTGTGCGTACGCTCAAGGAAGGACTGAAGAAGAACCCCGGAATAGACCTCAGAATACGCATAGCGCGGGTTTCATGTCGATATCGCCGAACGCCCGTCAAGGATGGGAAGTCGCCGGCGGAACTCTTATTGGGGTACCAAATAAGAACAAAGCTGGACTGTATCGCTCCCGATGAAAGGTCACCAGAAATCCAACCACGAGTTGGAGGGTCTCCAGTTCAGGCAGGTGACCCAGTCTGGATGCGCGATTTCCGAACAAGTCGTCACAGGTGGATACCAGGAGTAGTGCGAGATCAACTGGGGTCCAGAATGGTCACTGTTGATTCCGGGAAAGGAATTCAGCGGCGACACTTGGACCAGGTGAGACGTCGAACTGTCTCAGACTCTTTCTCGACACAGAGGGTAGCCGTAAACCCTGCAGATAGCACTCCAATCACGTCGCGACATAGTCCGGAAGTGGCCCAGACGGATAGCCCGCCACCGTTACGAAGATCGACCCGACAGCGACGGCCTCCTGAACGCTTGGACCTGTAAGAGGGGGAGAAGTGATGTATCGCCAACTTCATCGTCATCTTCATCGTGCCTTCATCGGCACTGCCATAGTCATCATGACACGTGAGCAGCGGAACACACGGACGCAGGCTGCAATAAAGCTGCGGGGCTTGCAGCGTTATGTCTGATTGATGTCATTGTTTTTAAGCCTAGTGCGACATATCAATCGCCTGTAAGCATTTACATCTGCAAACGCCCCTTGAGGCAGTAGCAATCAGAGCCGTGCTATTTGATAAGCTAGTTACAGTTAGCTCTCTCTACATTCCTCCGAGCCATCAACTTTCCAGAACAGAATTCGAGAGCTTTATCGCAGAACTCCCCGAACCTTACATTGTAGTAGGCGATTTAAATGCACACAACACCCTCTAGGCAGGTTCTCGTTGTGATGCGAGAACCTGCCTTTTATTGGAAGAAAAAACTTCCTTTTATCTTCCAATGCATGCCTACTAAACAAGAAAGAACCCACATTCTACAGCGTGGCAAACAAAACATTCTCATCTATTGACTTAAGCATAACATCAAGTACACTAGCGCCATACCTGGAGTGGAACGTGATCAAAAATCCATATGGGAGTGACCATTTCCCAATTGTCTTAAAATTAACAAAAGGCGATAAGTGTTCCCCACATCTGCCACGTTGGAAGGTCGAATGTGCTGAGTGGAACCGATACAGATAGCTGTCACATTTGACCTGGGATGACATCTGTACTCTCTCAGTCGATGATAAAGTGTCATATTTGACGGCATTTATAACTGGTGCTGCATCAATATGTATCCCTCAAACGAATGGATCACCCTCTAAACGACGTATTCCTTGGTGGAGTGAGCAATGTAAGGAAGCCCGCAAAAATCAAAATAAGGCTTGGAGTCGCGTTCGCAACTGCCCAACTACCGGGAACTTTATCAGATTCAAGAAAATAAAATCAGAATGTAGAAGAACGCGCCGCCTTGTCAAAAGAAAAAGCTGGCAAAAATACATCTCTAGTATTAATTCATATACAGACGAAAGAAAAGCTTGGAACAGAGTAAACAAAATTAAAGCCCGCGAAACTCATCCTCCACCATTAGTAAACACGCAAACAGATACTCTTGAGGACCAGGCTGACTGTCTAGGAGCACATTTCGAGCACATTTCCAATACATCTCATTACACAGAATCATTCCTAAAATTCCGGCGACAAGCAGAACAGATGACTCTGGGTGGGAAAGACACATCCAATGAAGTATACAATCGTCCATTTGGAATGGCTGAGTTCCAAGCGTCACTGAACTGTTACAAGTCCACTCCAGGAAGTGACAGAATAATGTATGAGATGATCAGACACTTACACCTGAAACCCAAAAAAACACTACTGTCACTCTTCAATTCCATGCTCTCTGCCGGCTACATTCCTTCTGTCTGGAAAGAAGCAATCGTAATCTCCTTTCTCAAAGAGGGCAAGGACCCTTCCTCACCCAACAGTTATAGGACTATAGCTCTGACTAGTTGTCTATGCAAATTATTTTAGAAGATGATTAACCGCCGCCTCATCCATTTTCTTGAAAGCAACAAGATACTCGATCCCTTTCAGTGCGGTTTTAGGGAGGGTATAGGTCCACAAAAGATCACCTTTTCCGCATCGAGACAAATATCCGTGATGCCTTTGTCCACAAACAGTTATCCTATCAGTATTTTTAGATATGGAAAAAGCATACGACACAACCTGGCGCTTTGGAATCCTCCGTGATCTGTCTGAAACGGTAGTTCGAGGCAACTTGCTGAACGTGACTCAGAGTTACCTCTCCAATCGCACGTTCCGTGTTAGAGTTGGTAATGTTCTGTCTCGTCCATTTACGTAAGAGACTGGTGTTCCACAAGATGGTGTGCTAAGCTGCACTCTTTTGATTGTCAAAATGAACTCGATCCAGACTGCCATACCACATACTATGTTTTATTCTGTATATGTGGATGACATCCAGATAGGTTTCAAATCATGTAACCTAAGTATCTGCGAGTGACAAGTGCAGCTTTGCATAAATAAATTATCTAAGTGGGCGGACAAAAACGGTTTCAAGCTAAACCCACAGAAAAGTACATGCGTCCTGTTTTCTAACAAAAGAGGCATACTTGCGGACCCCGCAATAGATCTAAATGGAGAACGGCTATCTGTGAGCCATGAACACAAATTTCTAGGAATCCTTTTAGACAGCAAGCTGACATTTGTACCACACCTTAAGTATCTGAAATCAAAGTGCCTCAAGACTATGAATCTGCTGAAGCTCCTGTCACGCATATCTTGGGGAAGCGACAGGCGGTGCCTTTTAAAACTTTACAAAAGTCTTATATTAACAAGGCTTGACTACGGAGCAATAGTCTGTAATTCTGCTGCACCTAGCGCTTTGAAAATGCTAGATCCTATTCACCACTTAGGTATCCGCCTTGCTACAGGTGCCTTTAGGACTAGCCCCGTAGAAAGCCTGTACGCTGAATCTAACGAATGGTGCCTGCATCTTCAAAGAACATATTTATGTCTCTCTTACGCCCTCAAGGTGAAATCAGATTTCCATCATCCAAGCCATTCAGTTATTTACGACCTATCTACGGCTAGGCCTTCCGTAATCGCCCAGGCACTAGACCCCCTCTGTCACTTCGGTTGCAAGCATTGTCCGAAAAAACAGGCGCGCCGAATTTAGAGAATATCATAATGGCAACTACGCGGCTTCCACCGCCGCGGGAGTGGCAGACTATCGAATGTGACGTCTCGTTTGCAGAAATATCAGAACGAGCACCTGAGGCACACATATGGTCACATTTTCTTGAGCTTCAGGAGAAATATTCTTGTGCTGAATTTTACACAGATGCCTCTAAGTCTTCTTCTGGTGTTGCTTACGCAGTACTAGGAACAGCGTTTTTAATATCCGGTACTCAGGGGACCGATTGCAATGCATGCTCACTGACCTGGAGAGGCAAAGCAGAAGAGTGGGTCTAAAAATTAATCTGCAGAAAACTAAAGTAATGCTTAACAGTCTCGGAAGAGAAGAGCAATTTACAATAGGCAGAAAGGCACTGGAAGTCGTAAGGGAATACATCTACTTAGGTCAGATAGTGACGGCGGATCCGGATCATGAGACGGAAATAATCAGAAGAATAAGAATGGGCTGGGGTGCGTTTGACAGGCATTCTCAGATCATGAACAGCAGGTTGCCATTATCCCTCAAGAAAAAAGTATATAATAGCTGTATCTTACCAGTACTCACCTACGGGGCAGAAACCTGGAGGTTTACGGAAAGGGTTCTACTCAAATTGAGGACGACGCAACGAGCTATGGAAAGAAGAATGATAGGTGTAACGTTAAGGGATAAGAAAAGAACAGATTGGGTGAGGGAACCAACGCGAGTTAATGACATCTTAGTTGAAATCAAGAAAAAGAAATGGGCATGGGAAGGACATGTAATGAGGAGGGAAGATAACCGATGGTCATTAAGGGTTGCGGACTGGATCCCAAGAGAAGGGAAGCGTAGCAGGGGGCGGCAGAAAGTTAGGTGGGCGGATGAGATTAAGAAGTTTGCAGGCATGGCATGGCCACAATTAGTACATGACCGGGGTTGTTGGAGAAGTATGGGAGAGGCCTTTGCCCTGCAGTGGGCGTAACCAGGCTGATGATGATGATGATGACATTGAACCCACATACATGTATCTTTACAGCGGAAGCATATGCAATGCTCTCTGCAGTGAAGCACATCAAGCAAACGAATCTGACTAGGGCTGTAGTGTTCACAGACTCATTGAGTGTAGTGCGAGCCCTAATGAATGTACGTAAACATAAAACACTGTCTTTAATGAACTGTATACATTGCTATGCTCAGCTTATAGTGCTAAACAAATGATCATACTGTGCTGGGTACCTGGCCACTGTGGCATGAAAGGCAACGAAGCTGCTGACGAGAAAGCTACGTTAGTAGCTTTTAGTGACACAGACATAAACATACCCATCCCAGCCACAGATCTTAAAGCATACTTACGTCACAAGCTCAAAATCCATTGGCAGCAACAGTGGAATGCTGAGATATCAAATAAACTGCACTTGATAATACCCAAATTAGGATATTGGGTATCGGAGAGAACATCACTATATAACGAAGTGCTCTTTTGCCGATTAAGAATAGGACACACTTACGGCACTCACTCTTACCTCTTGACTGGGGGATATCCTCCCACTTGTAGTAAGTGCGGCCAAAATCTCACAGTCCTGCACGTTCTTATTCAATACCCTGCAATAGAAGCACAGAGGAAAAAGTAGTTCATTTCTACATATCGCGAAAATATTCCTCTTCAACCGAAATTTTTTCTCAGCAATGAACCGCTTTTTAATCCGAAACTAGTTTTAAGGTTTTTAGCTGAAACAGACACTCGAAATCATTTGGCCAGGATATTTTTAGCTCACGTGTAACAGCCCTGTACTCAAAGGCTTTCTTGAAGCTAAAGTGTCAATGCTATGTTTTATTGCATCATGCTTTTAACGAAACCTCATTACCATAGCCCACAGCACTACTTAGTCAGAATCATTATTTTAGCAACTATATATTTTAGGCCATCCACAGCGACCGATTTTAGTTCTTTTTACAGCCATGTCACATATACAATGAGAAATTAATTGTCTAATTCATTGCTTGCATCATTCACAATGCACCGTCAACATTACCTTTGTCATGGCGCTCTTTGGCCATACCTGACCCTTGCGCCATAAAACACTACACATCATCATGCTGCAGAGTAGGAAGCCTCGAGCTCGCTTCTTTCCGGCGCCGCTACGGCTGTGGGAGCCGCTGGAGACCTTCTCCATCGGCGTCGCCGCCGCTGGGAGGCGGCTCTCAAAAGTTCAGAGATGGCAGACCAGCTCTGGGCCGTCTGGCAAGCCGAAGACGCCGCCCGAGTCCAAGGACTTCGAGCCGCCACCTGAGGCCACCACAACAAAAAACTGCCAGACCATTCATTAATACAGTTTGTTCTTCTTGGTTCGGCGCATTCCCGCATTTTTGAGGCCTAACTTTCCGACCTTCAACCTCCACCTTCCTCTCCCCCGCGCGAGCCTGGTCAGTGCTCCGATAGCTGTATGCTGCTGTGTCGAATTGGCTACTCTCGTAGGCGCGGGGGAACGCGGCGGGGTCACTGTCGTCCCTCTTGGATGGATGGATGGATGGATGGATGGATGGATGGATGGATGGATGGATGGATGGATGGATGGATGGATGGATGGATGGATAGATGGATGGATGGGTGGGTGGGTGGGTGGGTGGGTGGATGGATGGATGAATGGATGGATGGATGGATGGATGGATGGATGGATGGATGGATGGATGGATGGATGGATGGATGGATGGATGGATGATGGATGGATAGATGGATGCTATGAGCGTCCCCTTTGGGACGGGGCGGTGGGTTGCGCCACCAAGCTCTTGCTATTATTCTCCCTAATGTTCTACCTAGGTTAAAAAAAAACACTGTGAACTCCCACAATCAAATTTCCTGGCCCCCTATTGCGAACGTTGCTTTTGTACGTCTCCGTTTTTTTTCGTTTCACTACTTTTCTTCCACCAATCTTCCAATCGCCTCTTACTAATTTATATTTTGGACATGTTTACTTTTCCACTGCTCTCGCCTAACCAAAGTTCTTGAAGGAGGCCAGTGGTGCCTAAATCGACCGCTGGGCAGACGTCTTCACGTTCTAATAAAACATGCTCTATTCTTTCGCTAGCTTTACCGCAGCAAGCACATGCTTCTTCTTCCTTCTTATATCTCGCTTTATAGGTTCGAGTTTTAAGGCATCTCGATCTCGCTTCGAAAAGTTATGAGCTTCCCTTTGTGTTATCCTAAATTGTTTCTCTCCTGATTTCGTTTTTTCCTCTTAAATAGTTACTCATAGCAGGTTTCTTTTCCATTGCCGCCACCCATGAGATTATTTCAGCCGCTCTGACTTTCCGCTTGACGTTCTTTGTTGCTGTGTTGCCCACCCTACAGACCGCATACTTGCTGGTTTGCTTCCTAGTGCTTTTCCTCTACTGTCTTGTCTCCCTCCGTCGCTGCCCCAAAAGAACGCGGTCGAGCAAGGTCCTGCGGGGGAGAGTGTATCGTTTACGCCGTTTTCTTATTTCATCCTTTCTTTGTACCGTTTCCTTCTATGCATAGCTAGCGCACCGACTGGGTGGCGTGGATGGCGTGAGTGCTTGCAGTCTTGTCCGTTCTTGTCGATGCACTGATATTGTGAAAAATCCTCGCTTGCGGTCAACATTCCTACTGAGAAACCTAGATCTTGAAATACGCAGCAAAGTGGCCTCGGATTTTCGCGAGTGTTAGAAATTATTATACGCGAAACAACAAATAGAAAAAAGTCGGCGCTGGTGGCCACCGTCTTCGATGTGAGATGAACTGGGATACACAGAAGCGTGAGTTTTACAATGGTGAGAGCATTTGTGTTGCGCATGTTCTAAGTTTTATAAGTAGCCAGACGAAGTGAATTAGGAAATGACGCATTAAGTTGTGTGTCTTACTAGTAAGGTTGTTTCAAAGGGCTAAACTTCAGGATACTCTTGCCTTTTAAATTATGTCCAGCTGCTCAACGCTTTTTCTTTTCGCTTTTTTAATTCCACGGTTTGCGTGTATATTACTTTTGAAGTTTTAACATTTCTCATGGTTTCGCTGCGTCCTTAATTTTGATTTTTTTTTTTCATTCATGCTCAGCACTGCATCGATTTTGGACGGCCTAAAGGACAATGTGTGGTGGCAATTGCAACATTATATTGCGCTTGCCTGCTATAATCTTGGGGTATTGATGTGCGGATTATACATTCAGGTTGACTAGAAATTTAAATGTTTTTTATGTGTAGTGATTACATTTCAAATGTGATAATACATATTATTCAATACCCTTTATTTAAATGAATACATTTTCATATAACCGCTGGGTCGTTGTCGATTTCTCTGTAGTGGCGGAACGCAATTATTTGAGGAATAAGCAGTCAATCTTAAATGAAATGGTGGTCTTCACAGCTGGAAGATGCTGCTATCGCTGTAAGTGAGCGCACAGCCAAAGAATCACTGAAATATGCAGTCTTATTTTATTTATTTCTGGCCCCCGAAAATTTAGCGCTGATAAATTTCTCCTGTAGACCTCTCAACTTTTACTGAGCAGAAACGCTGTGAGCAGAATTAACAATTCTTTTGTGATGTTTTAGGATCAATGTTATAAACTGCTGCCAACCAAAGCAATATCACGCGGTTTATATATTACTGAAACAGCCCTGGCTAATGTAGAGTGTCTGTAATTACCTGGCTCATTTTATTCGTAGCCTTTGAATAGGGCCCGGAGTAGAACCCGTATAAATCTCTGTGAGTTTTACTCAAATTCCAGGGCTTTGATTTTATCATGCCATGTGTGCTGCCTGATCCTCCTAGTCATGCCGAAGAATCGCGCTTCTTCTCACTGTTATAGGTCAAGCATCATTTCCAGCAAACACACGCGGCAATGTTTCTTTGCGTATAATAAATGCATATTTTTGCTAGCGCTGCCTGACGCAACTGCTCGGATTTCACATGAAAAATTTTGCACGTAGGCCGCATTGCGTCTACAGTGTCTGAAACTAGGATTTTGTGCTGTAGTAGGTTCTGCTGCAATGTTTTCATTAGAAAGTGCTGTGTTGACTAGGTGTGGGTTTTAAACAAGGCGGACGGATCCTGCGCATTTTATGTTTGTGTTCTAAATATTGTCCGTTACACCTTCTACAATATATACCATATATGTTGAAATATTAAAGAGTGTTACCTGACAAATCTCTTGCAATATTTTTTTTTTATTCACGCCTTCGAACTCTCTTCTCAAACTTCTATTCTTGCACTATGGCAATTTTTCAACATAAAAACATTGCCACATACATTTGTCACACCAACATATCTCATAATATTTCTTTTCATTTTACAGTGCAAGCATCTCTTCCAAGTAAGCATGAAGTCGCTATGGGAAGTGGTAGCAAATTCAACGAAACCACCGCGTTATCGTGGTCCTTGGAGGACTGACCAGCCCGCCGTCATCCAAGCACTGAAAAACCTGCCTACCGACGTCAGCTCCCTGCCCTGATAGCCCTGGCCAGCTTACATTCCTGGGCACATTGCCCAATTCCTATCCTGAGGGCCCTGCCTGAACCACCGCCATCCACCTAGCTTCACGAGAACTGGCTCTTTTGGCGCCTGCCTGTAAATAAACGGTTGGAACACAACCGAGCGTCGCCCATTTAGGTTCACAGGAAATGCTTGTTTGTACAGATTTATTCGTAAATAAACTGTCATAAATGTTAATTTCAGTATTATTTTATTATTATTTGCATGTATAGGGCACTTCTGCTTCTCGATGTAATATCTTTCCGTCGAGCTTTCCTAGCTACTATTGGGGCAGACAGTATGGGGAAAATTGATATAAAAAATTCCGCTAGCAAAGGTTCGCGGTAAAAATGGCTGCGTACTCTAGAGCCAGCGTATTTACAATATTCGTCATGTAAACGGCATTGGCTCAAAACTGGCATTAATAATGGCAACGATATGGCTCAACACTGATACTACGCTGGCAGCACAATGGCTGCTACATTGGCACAATATTCGTCCAGTCTTGGCTTTAACCCTGGGCCAGCATTGGATTGGGTTGCACTTTGTCAATATGCCAACATTGGTTGAAGAGTAGTACCAATTTCTGCCAGAATTGGGCCATGCTAGGACCATTGCTGGTGTGCTGCCTGGGGCCGCTTCGCGTGCCGTGTGCCGAAGGCCACGGGGCTGGCGGTGGGCTCTCCGCCGGTGGTTGCGGGCGGCTTCAACACCCCGCACCGCGAGTGGGGCTACCCATCGTTGACCGCGAACGGGAGCGACCGATGGCAAACAGCCGCCGATCACGCGCTCGTGCTCTTGACAGACCCGTCCTTCCCCACCAGAACGAGCACTTCAATCACTAGGGACGCCACGCCGGATCTCACCTTTGTCATGGGGGTGGGGCCGACCTCGTGGATAGTAACCTGCACGAGAACTCAGGTAACGATCACTTCGTTTTGACCACTTCCTTCGAGGTGTCGAATTTAGGGTCACGGATTACCTCTTTCGCAAAATCAGGAAGGGAAAGACGGTGGCTCACACAGGGTTTAACGAATGGCTGTCGCAACTGAAAAGCGCGTGGGCAGGTCCTCAAGGCACAGATCTCAATGTGGACAGAATGGACAGTCGTCTCGCCCACCTCCTCGAAGTCAAGGCTGCTCACCTGGGCAGGTGGAAGGGGCAATGGCCAAATCGTAGACTCCGTAAGAGATAGCTGAACTGAATCGCACCATTGAGGAACACTGTCGCGCGCTCACAATGTAACAGTGGGACGAGATTTGTCATTCGGTCGACGGGTAAATGCGCACTGGAAGCAAGTGGAACCTCCTGAAGCAGCTCCTAGACGAATAGGCCTCCAAGTTCAAGCAGAGACTAGTTATGGATAGGGCTTTGCACGAAGCCAAACAGGAGGGCTCCACGGTGGGAAGCATTATCCCGTTGTTGGCCGACAGATACCTCTACCCACGGTCCCCTCGTGCGACGCGGATCAGCCTCGTTGCCGGGTCCTCCAGAGGGATGGCCTGGACGCTCCTCTCTCTAAAAACGAGGTCAGGGAAGCCCTTTTTAACCTTAACTGCCGATCGGCCCCAGGGCCGCATGGCATTTCGAACAGGCTACTTCACATTCTGGACGAAGAGGCCATCGCCACATTAACGGACGAGATCAATCGTGTGTGGGACTGAGTTGACATCCTCGACGATTGGAAGTTCGCGTCGGTAGTTCTCATTCAAAAGCCAGGTCGGGACCCCAGCCTAAACAACCTCCGACCAATCTCGCTCACTTCGCGCGGGGAAAGGTCGCGGAGAATGTCATTCACAACCGGATATCTAGGTACATCGAAGAACGAGAACTCTTCTCCTACAACATGGTGGGCTTTCGCCCGTCCTAGTCAACTCAGGACGTCGCGAAACTCATTAAGCACCACATCATCAATAGGGACACCAGAGACGTCAGGGGTATTCTTGAGCTGGACCTTGAAAAGGCCTTCGATAACATTTCTCATATAGACGTCCTCGGTTCCGTTTTGGACATGAGCCTTAGGTCCAAGTTGCACGGGTTTGTCAGTTCGTTCTTTTGGAGCAAGCGCGCCATTGTCAATATGGGCGTGGCCAAGTCTGATCCATTCGAACTAGGGGTGAGGGGAACTCATCAGGGGTCGATCATCTCGCCCTTTCTCTTCAACGTCGTCATGCGCGGCCTTTCCGCGCGTCTCTCCGATGTTGACCGTGTTAATCACGCTCTTTATGCCGATAACATCACCGTGGGGTGCGATGGCGGCAGTGAAGGCAGAGTCGAGGAATCGCTACAGGCGGCCCTCAGCTGCACGGGGAAGTTCTTGGCGGGCACGGGGCTCCAGCTTTCGCCGTCCAAGTCCGAACTCTTTATGTATCGACCGACAAGAAGGAGGCGCATTCCCAAAGGGCAGGTCCCCTTCGGGGAGGTCGACATCTCCATTCGTACGGTCATCGGGCAGGTCATTCCCAGGGTGAAGATCATCCACGTACTCGGTATGTTAATCGAGGCAAACGGTAGTAACGGACAGACAATCGCTCGTATCGCCACCAAAACGGACAACATGGTCAGGCTCATCACTAAGGTCTCCAACAGTCGCGGAGCGCCGGGAGAAGACAACCTCCTTAGGTTGTACCACGCCTTCCTAATGAGTCCATCACGTACGCGGCCGCCGCGCATCGCTGGCACGGATACGAGGGCAAAGCTCGAAGCGATTATGCGCAAGAGCATCAAAATGGTGCTTGGAATCCCCATGGGCACCAGCACGGAGAAGTTCATGCAGCTGGGAGTCCACAACACCCTCGACGAGGTTGTCGAGGCAGAGCAAAGGTCCCAGGTTGTCAGGCTCTCTTCCTCGCCTGCGGGGAGGCGGATCCCGAAGGCTGCAGCCCACTGCCGCCAGGGAAAGGCGGTGCGCGCTCGACCTGGGGACGCGGGAGGCCGTCGTGGTCTCGCCGTTTCCGCGCAACGTCCACTCGTCACACAGTGTAGGCACATGCCAGGCCAGGGCGGCTGCACTGCTCGGATTCGTCGCCGGTGACCCACGATCGGTCACATTCATCAACTCCGCCCAATACAGTTCGTCCGGCCGCTTCGTGGCGTCCGTGGTAGATCACAGGGGTTAACCCCGTCGGTGCGGGGCTTTTTCCTGCACTGGCGGAACAGGTCGCGGTGGCCCTCGCCCTCCGGGACGGGAGCAGATCGGAGGTCTACACGGATTCCCGGGCGGCGGTCAGAGCCTTCGCCACGGGTTCGATCTCAATGGAGGCGGCCGCCCTGCTTCGCGGCAGGCGTGTCGCCCCCCACGTCATCACTTGGTTTCCGGCCCACATGGGGCCACGGGTCTCCCCCGTCGTTCCCAACGCCAACGAGCTGGCCCACGCCCGCGTGCACGAGCTCACTCACCTACCGCGCCGGGGAAATGCCGCTCGCGGGCGCGGGGCTCCACAAATACTCGCTCCACACGTTCAACGAGATTACAAAGCACTGTCAGCTCGGCAGGAGGGTCTATCCCCCGCCCCACGCCAAGCTCTCCAGGCCTCAGTCTTCCACCCTTCGCATGCTGCAGACCGGGTCCTATGCCAGCCTAGCCAGGGTCAGCAGGTACGCGGACTCGTTCGAGCCCGATTGTCCGGATTGTGGAGATCTCTTATGCACTTTAGAACACATGCTCTGGCGGTGTCCCTCGTTACTGGACCACGATCATCTCACCACGAAAGAAGAGTGAAAGGAGGCGCTCAAGAGCTCCAACCTCGCCACTCACCTATACGCCGTCCAGAGGGCCCGCGGCGCGGTGGTCAGGCACGGCCTGCCCGTCCCGACGTAGGAGCGGCCCGCGACGGCTCCTCAGGACCTGAATAAAGTTCACTGCCTGCTTGCCAGTTTCTGTGGCGATGTGCGATGACAAATTGCTCCACTGAATGATCGTCCGAGGATATAATGAACCAGTATGAGAGGATGAATGACACTTTACGTGTTTAACTTTGAAAGAATCATCACGTCGTTAAAATATGGCATGAGGAAAGCGTTGTGAAATTGTTGTGAAGAGGTGGATGGTGATAGAGCTTATGGAAAAGTGTTAAACGAGCAAGTTTATGGCGATACAATAGGTTTTCCAGTTCGGCACGGTTTTTTAGTTCTGAGACGCTTGTATAGGATGAGCATAGTCCGAAAAAATAAAACGAACCGCATGGCTCCGCAAGGATTCGATGTTAGTTACAACGTAGGCCTGATCGAGGTCCCAAATTCACACAGAATATTCAATTTTATGGCTTATTAGAGCAGCACAAACAAGCTTTTTTGTGGATAGGAGCATGTTTGAGGTTACGTTTAAGAAGACCAAGTGAGTGGTTAGCAGACGCAAGGGTGAGGTAAACATGGTGATACCATGTTAACTCACACTTAATGTGCACCCAGGCACGTAACCAGGATTTTATTTTGGGAAGGGGGGGGGGGCTAGTCACGGTAACTTTTCTGTGTAAATTAGGGGGGGGGGGCTACCTTTACTAGTGTATATGTGAATAATGCGCACCATTCGCCATAAAAACGCGTAAACCCGCAAAAGAAATGAAATAAGGTGTATTTCACAGGTATACGCCTGTGAGATAGACCTCTCCTTTGCTTGAAAAACAAGGAACCACATCAAATGAACTCGCGCAGGAAGAACACTGCCAAGAACAAGTTAACAAGCGAAAGTGTAAAATAAATATTTTTAGTAGCGTTACCTTTAATTAGCTCTGGAGAAATACAGAGAAATATATATTTGCGGAACAATCACAGTTCTTTTGGATCCCTCGTTTATTGCTCTAGCAAATTAAAACCGACTCGTATCCTTATTTGCGAAGTTGCGTGACGATGCGTGGCTGCCAGTCCCGTACAACCGCGTAGAGTGCCGGACGCTGCGGTTCTAGACGTACTGCGTCCACCTCGGAAGGTTAGAAAAACACCCACATAAGCATAGCAGAGAAGTGGCTACGTCAGGCGGTTAGACTGATAACGGTAGAAGCGTCATTCAAAACACCTGGAACCCCTCCAATTCTGGCGGTGTTTTCTCTGCTCCTTTTTTAAATAATAAGATGTTCATTCATAAATAGTTTCACAAGCAAAGGTTAAATTTGTTAATTTTCGTTTTTCGTTCCTGTTTGGCTATTGCGTCGGCTCCCTCCCTTAGTATATCGCTTAATTTCTCAACTCCTTGCTACTCTTTCTTCCAGTTGCCAACTTTGCATGAAAAGTGCTGTGCAATTATGCAAAAACCAGACCAGGTAACGGGTGACGCTCATATTCCTTATGGGTTTAACGGTTCTTGCAGGGTTTAATCATCGACGCTGTTTCGAGTGATTTTATTTTCCACTTTATCTAACCTATGTCGCCGGTATATGGTTCCGAGGATATGCCAGCGTCGTGGCGAGCCGTCACTCGAGGAAATAATGAAGCAAAAGGAAAAGTTTATTTATTTATTTGTTTATTTATTTAAATACCTTCAGGGCCCGTGGGTATTACAGAAGGGAGTGGAATGCATGAAAAACAAATGTATTACCACAGAAATACGGCATACAGAAAACAGAAACAACAGTTTACTATGTTGCAGCAAAATGCATATTACTCAAAATAAACAATAACTTCAATAGGAGATTTAAACATGTCACTGTCGATAATTGCGGCAATTGAGGTGGGCAGGCGGTTCCAATCGTTACTTGTCTTAGGAATGAATGAGTAAAAATATGAGTTAGTTCGAGAAAATGGGAAGCCTACTTTACTAAGGTGATCTCTACAGGATGAAATGAACTCTGGCTCTGATAGAAGGACTTATTTAAGATGGCGATGATTATAAACTTTGTGACAGAGTGATAACCGAGGCACTTTTCTCCGTAAGGAAAGAGAAAGGTTCAAAGTAGCTTTCATGGTGAACACACTAGACAGACTAGAGTAGTTGCGAAGTATTAATCTTCCGCTGCGATTCTGCACCGATTCCAAAGTTTGAATGATACACTCAAGACCGGGATCCAACACCGAGCATGCATATTCCAGTTTTGGGTATACGAGCGGTTTATAGAGTAAAAGGTTTAATAAAGATGATGCCATAGAGAAATCACGCCTTAAACAACCAAGCATGCGATTGGCATTGTTGGCAACGCAACTGGCGTTTTCTCCGGCCGCAACTCGTTCCACGAGCATACAAACCAGCCGACAACGAATTGAATCCAGTTTCTGGTCCCTGGATCAGTCTAAAAAAAGAAGGTTGAACTAACGAAGCAACAGTGATGCGCGTGCCCGTTGCAATAGATGGTGACAACTGAACGCATCTCGAGTTAATCACGGGGGGACCGAATCCATGAGAAAACTGGCCTTCACACCCCAGGAGATGCCGATAACTACCGCCATCCAAAAGGAGTGAAAGAGGCAGCAAAATGTTGAATGCCGATTAGCCATCAAGTTTCAAGTTTGATTTGGCGGCGCTTTAGCAATGTGTGTGAGGAGTGGCGGCGCGGGCAGGGGGGAGGGGAGGAGTATGCCGCTTATGGGAGTTTCGGGGTGGGGGGGGGACCGGGCGCCCCCTTGGGTACGTGCCTGTGTGCACCCCAAGGTGCTTATAAGTTGTTGTTAGTTCTACAATGTTTCTATTAAGAATGTAAGTGGTTGGAATGCGAGATTTACGACGAGTGAAATACATATTTTGTATTAGAAACGTTAAGGGTCATTAACCAGCATGAGCACCATGTGCTTATTGCATTGAGGTCAGTTTGTAGGGATTGGCGGTCAGTGTCATTGGTAACGTTACGGCAAATTACGCAATCACTGGCAAAGAGTCGAACTCTGTACCCTGCACAGGCAGGCAAATCATTAATATAGATTAGAATCGAGCTAATCGAAAAAGTTTAAAGCTCGATGGAAATGCTGTCCAAAAAATATGATGAAATAACCACAAATATTGCTTCTCAGAGCAGACAGCTTGCTGCTCTCAGGAAACACTCTGATGAAATAGACACACGTCTTGCGGCGAAGGACACAGAAATCGCGCAGCTGCAGACAGCGGTCACAAATTTGGAGATTTATTCTAGAAGGAATAATATCGAAATTCATGGCGTGAAACCTGGTGGTAATGAAGACCTTAACATTGTTTTGAAATCACTAGCAGAAAAACTCGATATAGCATCAATGACTGCTGATTGTATTGATGCAGCTCATAGGCTGCCAGCTAGGGAAGAAAGGATACCACCCATAATCGTTAAATTTACTTCAAGAATACAAAGAGACACATGGTATAGCAAACGTAGAATCTTGCTAAAGGAAAACATTTTCATCAATGAGAACTTGACGGCTGAAACAAGGAGACTGCTCTGGCAGGCAAAGCAAGTTGCAAAGGCTAAGGCATTCAAGTTTGTGTGGACTAAGAATGGAATGGTTTTCATGAGAAAAACTGAAGGATCTGGCGCGAAGAAAATTGTCAGCGAAGCTGACCTATTAAGGTTGAATTAGTCATGCCCACAGCGCTCAATTCATTCGCGGAATGGGTACAAAGAAGGTCACGCTCTAATGGCTGCACTGCACCATTTCTAGAGCTTGTGCACACTGATATCAGAAGCATTAAAAAGCACTGGGATTCATTAAACGTGTACCTGAGCGAAGTATTGCAATACTTGGACATCCTCATATTAACAGAGATAAATATAACGCAGTCCGAATCTGCAGCGTTTGTTCTCAAAGGTTTTCAGTCACATTCAAAGTGCCGTGACCTGAGCAAGGGCGGTGGCGTCTATGTTTTTGTTAGAAACGAATGGATAATGGAAGTAAATTCTGCTGACTTTACCGCAGCGGAAGTCGTTCCCTTTACATTGTGCAAGCCTAAAGCTACTTTCCTGGTATTAGCAGTATACAGACCGCCTAATTCTGATCTGAAAGTATTTTTATCTGAATTGTCTACATTCCTCACTAAACATGCTCGTCATAACATAATTATAGCGGGAGATATAAACATTGATATCACCAAACCAAGAAAACAGGGAGTCGCTGACTATGTAGATCTGCTTTCAGCCCATGGTTTGGTACATCTTATACACGATTTCACCCGTGAAGAACTTGTAGCTTCTCGCCTCACGAGATCATGCATTGATCATATAGCGTCGAGATGCCCACACCTTGAAACCGAGGCGGTAGTTATACACAAAAAAGTGGCAGATCATTATTTCACGGCCTTGCGTGTTATAGATACTATCGCTCCTGAAGATGACGTAAATCACGTGGGGTACTTCATAGACGACGGAAAAGTAGATAAGCTAGTCAGAAACTTTGACTGGACGACATTAATATTTGTGGTTTTACGTGCCAAAACCAATTTCTGATTATGAGTCACGCCGTAGTGGAGGACTCCGGAAATTTTGACCACCTGGGGTTCTTTAACGTGCACCTAAATCTAAGCACACGGGTGTTTTCGCATTTAGCCCCCATCGAAATGCGGCCGCCGTGGCCGGGATTCGATCCCGCGACCTCGTGCTCAGCAGCCCAACACCATAGCCACTGAGCAACCACGGCGGGTGACTGGACGACATTAGACACATCCAACCATGTGACAACGTATAATCAATTGGCAAATCAGTTTAGTACGTTCTTTTTACTGGCCACGAAAAAAGTTAACTTGAAACGCAGAAATCCGAGGAAGAAATGGATAACGGCATCCGTTATAGAACTATCTTACCAAAAAGATAGATTATGGAGGCTTTGTAAAAGTTACCCGACAAATCTAGATCTGCACAAAGAATATCGAACCGCACGTAACAAGCTTACTGCTCAGTTACGAATAAGTAAACGGGAATACTACGCTGGAAAATTCTCACGGTGTCGCAGTAACGTAAGAAAGACATGGGGCTTGTTGCATGACTTGGCGGGAAAGCCTGAACGTAAAAATCTAGATGATGGCTTGCTGAAAACATTTTCGCCTGCAGAGTCATTGGACATTGCGAACTCCTTTAAAGATGCCTTTGAACTATCACAAACAAAATTAAAACATCAGTCTTCTAGAACTCCGAGTTTAAATTACCTAGGGCAGATGATTCCAAACTCTGCTGTTCTACCATCCATTAATGCAAGTGACCTGTGGGACTTGATCAACGCAATTCCACTCAACAAACCGGCAGGTTATGACCGAATAAGAGTACGAGATATAAAGTGCAATTTCTATCATCTGCAGAACGTACTCCTGTTTATCTTAAACGGATGTTTCGAAACAGGTATAATCCCGCAGGGCTTAAAGACCTCAGTAATTAGACCAATTTATAAGAAAGGTAGTAAATTAGATAAAAATAACGATAGAACAATTGCAATTATGAACGTGTTAGCGCATGTAATGGAAAAATTTATTTACACTTGCGTGGTATCCTTTTGCGATAAATTTGAAATTATAAGTCCCTCCCAATACGGTTTTAGACGTAGGTTAAGTACAGTCGATCTGCTTGAAGAATGTAACGATTATATATGTAAAAATATTGATCAAAATAATATTGTGCTTGGCCTTTTCTTAGATCTGACAAGAGCTTTTGAAACCATAGAACACAACATCATGATGTACAAACTAGAAAGTATTGGTTTCCGAGGTCCTTATTCGAAATTCTATTCCAATTATTTTTCAAACCGTATGCATGTAGTTTCTATAAAAATACATATAGTGATTTTACATCAGTTAGATATGGTGTACCTCAAGGATCGGTCTTGGGACCTCTTTTATTTAACATTTATCTAAATGACATTGCCAACATACAACTGAACGCTGCAATATTTCAATACGCTGATGACACTGCACTACTTATATCACACGAATCGTATTCTGCAGCCGTAAAACTACTTCAAGGCGCAACACGTGTGATTGATTGGTTAAATGCTAATCAAATATATTTAAACAAAGACAAAACCACCATGATATGTTTCAGAAATCCTCATAAAACTGTTAGCCTAGACCTGTCCATTCAATTACATGGTTCTCAGTGTTTAAAATGCTCTTGCCAGTCTCTACCGCTATCCTCTTCTGTTAAGTACCTTGGTCTTCATTTTGACGACCGTATGTTGTGGGATGTCCACATTGACTACATAATGAAGCGTTTACGAACGGTAGCAACTCAGTTATACACACTTAAATTTAACACGCCTGTTAAGTTGCGAAGGTTAGTTTTTAAAGCTCTAGGCCAGTCTGTGCTCAGATGTGGTATTTCAGTTTTTGGTTCCTGCTCACAAACGAAGGTAGATCGAGTGGATAAGCTATTGCATAGGATAGCTGCGAGCATACTGTATGGTACCGCTTACGATTGTTCAGACAATGACGTGAGAAGTAATATTGCAGATGTTGAGTCCTTTTCGGATCTGTTTGTACAACTGATACTTCTTCGTAATATTTTCTCGAATCGCCACAATATAATACAGAGTAAACCTAAAACGCTAAGAAAAACATGCCTTTATCAGTTACCGCGTATATATACGAACTATGGTAAAAAGTGCCGAGAATATTACGTTCCTTTTTATTTTAACCAGTTGCCGAAAGAAGTAATTCAACAGCATTCCCAAAGAGAAGCCAAACAACAAATTAAAGCATGGTTACTTCATCCTCAAAATACTTGACAGGTATTGTGTGCTTATGTTTTTTAAACAGTTCCTATCATTATTTACACTTTTGTCTTGTAAACAACAAGATTGTGATCTTTTTTATTTATGTGTTTCCCAAAGAAATAGACGGAAATTTTATTTTTCAAATTAGTTTTTTTGTCATGCTACTAACACAGTAAAATATTCCTGTTCAGTGTTCTCTTCAAGCTGTTGAGATATGTAACATATACGTCATACTTCTTTTGCTAGCAGCGAGCTAGCACCTCATGTCTGCCGTGACCCGCCCACATGCGACTTGCGCTTATGCGGGCACGATATGTGTAACAAGCTGTGAACTGCTGAAATAAAGATGTATGTATGTATGTATGTATGTATGTATGTATGTAAACAGCAGAGGACCAAGCACGCTTCCTTGGAGTACACCAGATGTCACATTAGCAGAAGATGTATTCGAATTTTTAACATATGTGAACTGAGTTGTTGACGATAGAAAGTCTTTAGTCCAGGCGAGCACATAGGGTGGATATAAGCTGTGCTAATTTCAGTAGAAGTCTGTGGTGAGGAACCCGATCAAAAGCCTTTCAAAAATCCAGAAGCCTGTGTCGACCTGAAAGACTTCGTCATGTGATTAAGTCATTAACAAAGCCAGTGAGTTCAGTGTCACATGAAAAACTCCTACGGAGACCGTGATGATATTTGGAAATAACGTTATGGTCTTCGAGGTAGCTAATTACTTGGCTAAGAATGACATGCTAAAGAAGTTTGCAAATGGTGCTGGTTAGTGAAATAGATCGATAGTTAAGAGGGGAAGAACGCTCACCTGACTTGAATATGGGTATTACTTTGCCAGTCACTGGGAATTAGCCCATTTGATAATGATTGTGAAAACAGACAGGACAAGACAGAATAAATGCTTCGCGATGTACTCTTAGGCATCCTATAGTTAAAGCCAAGGTGCTCCGAACAACTACTAATTTTAAGGTTGTTTAACAGAGCTAAAGTACCAGCTTCATTAATAACTACTTCAGGCATGCGAATAACATCAAAAATATTTATTTCGGTAGATGAACTAATATCTTCGTTGGAAAAATTAATGAGAAAGTTTCATTAGGAATCTCAACACATTCAGATTCATCAGTTACGACGCCGTTACTGACGGTAAGCAAAATGTCTGGATGAAAACGGGTTTATGATGCGCCAGAATTTATGAGCGTTGTTGGTTAAGAGAGCTACCAAGTTAATAAAGGGAAAATGAGACATCCATCCAAACGTAGTTAAGTGCTACAAAGGAAACCCGTACGGGTTCCTGGAAAGAAAAGCTTGGCAGTTGAAGAAAAATTCGTCCTGGTCCAGGACTCCAACCTCCAACCTGGTACCACCGCCTTTCCGAGGCACCCACTCTACCACCTGAGCTAACCAGGCGGCTGCCTGATGGCAGGCGAAGTCGGATTTATCAACAACTCAGAAGAAAAAGCAAGAAGTTGACATAATAGTTCTACGGAAACCCGCAAGGTATAGAGAAGTAGCTAATAAAGGGAAAATTTTACCCTCTGGATCCCCAGTGGAGGGATCAAAGCTCAAAGCAGAACGGTACGTAGGTTGGGGCCGCCGAGACCGGTGCGTGCCAGGCAGTGTTCGCACGGACAGCTCCCCTGGCACGCGCAGCGGTCCCTCGCAAGGTCGAGATACATTAAAGGCACCTGCACCCACGACTTTTATCGTCTCGGTGCAGTGAGCACGATTAACCAGAAGAAAATGAAGGACATCCGTTGCAGTCGCGGATGCGAGTGATGGCATATATAGCTCGCGTCGCCGGGCGTATGTAGTAATACCAGAGTTAGTTGTATGAACTGTATGAATACTACGCTTTGTTACGGTACTTTAAAGCAATGGGCCTAGAGGACGTTGTAGGTACGTTTGTTCGTACCGCGTCTAATCTTATCCCCCCACACCTATTTTTTCTATATGTATACACATGTCTTCCCATGACCGATTGACCAGTTCAAGTTGTCAATAAAAAATAACTGTCATAGACATTACCGTAGTAAACATAATTCCACGATGAGATTGTTTACTTTTTTATTGTAACATTGAGAACTCCACGTAAAACCTCTTTTTGTATTTCTCAGAGAAGCATAGACATTTTGCACATGTGGGTGTCACAAGCTTAATCCAGTGTGGAATACACAAAGCAGCTCCTACACACTCACGACACATTCATAATTAAAGGTAAAAAACATAGAGAGAAGCTTCAAAATATGCTCTGTAGTGCTGCAAAGTATAACATGTATGTGAACACTAAATGTTCAAAAAAGCAATGCATGAATGTCCCATTTGCCTTCAAGTTTATTATCAAGTTCAAGTGTATTATAAGCTTATGTATAACAGGAATCTGCTGACACACCTGCAGTCAAGTTGGCTGTTTGAGGTGTGCTGACTGCCTCAGCGTAAGAAAAAGAAAGAAATCGGGTGAACGTCAACACCAGTGCCATTGCTTCTTGCCTCTGACCGGCACATGCCTCCGCGGCATCATTGTCGGTGGATTCTGTACAGGTGAGCATGCCTGGCGACGTGTATAGGTCACGTCGTGTAGGTCTACCAATGTGGTATACTCTTTCCGGCTCAAGTGTGGGCGAGTGTACATCGGGCAAACTGGCCGGTGCATAAATGCGAGAGCATGAATTGTCCTTGTGCAAGAATGATTATACGCATGTCTCCGCCCATTGCCGGCATTTAAGTGTAAGCCTCTGCTCGAAGAGACAACGATTTTGTTTAAGCATACTGATGCATCCACCAGACTAGTCGTGGAAGCAGCCCACATTGAGCGAAAGTGCACGTGGTGCATTAGCCAGCCTTCGATCGCGCTTTCTAAGCAAGAATTAACGCACCTAGATAGCTCGATACGGTAACAGATGCCCTGTATACACGTGGCCCGGTTGTGCGTTCCTCGATTGACCATGTGATCGCTGGCGTCGATTGTGTACCTGATGTGTGTTTCAGTAAACGTAGTTGTGAGTCAGCGCTCGTACTGTGTCCTTTCACTCCGTCGTCGTCTTAATAATATTTGGGTGTTTTACGTGCCAAAACCACTTTCTGATTATGAGGCACGCCGTAGTGGAGGACTCCGGAAATTTTGACCACCTGGGGTTCTTTAACGTGCACTTAAATCTAAGCACACGGGTGTTTTCGCATTTCGCCCCCATCGAAATGCGGCCGCCGTGGCCGGGATTCGATCCCGCGACCTCGTGCTCAGCAGCCCAACACCATAGCCACTGAGCAACCACGGCGGGTCGTCGTCGTCTTGTTCACGCTGTTCCTATTATGAATGTATACCAACTGGCCCAACTTTGGAGTCATCTGAGAGAAAGAGTATGGTTTACATGGAGAAGTGGCCGTTTTCATTGCCTGTCGCTTTCCCTGAATGTTTCCTTGGCGATTTGGGTGACACACTCACAGTCAAGGTGTGTCACCCAAATCGCCAAGGGTTCGGGGTGTGCTGGCTGCCTAAAGGTAAGAAAAAGAAAGAAATTGGATGAATGTCAATACCAGTGCCATTGCTTCTTGCCTCTTGCCTGCATGTGCCTCCACGGCGCCTTGGCTTGCAGAGTCTGCATAAGGGAGCTGCTGTGGCTGGGCGTAGGCATTGTCTAAGCGAGAAAAAAAGGCATTCAAATGTATATTATGGAAATAAATGCAGTTCTTATGTCTGCTTCTTGCATTGTTCTTGCTTAAATCTTTTCAAAGATAGTGTCCAAAATGCACTAGCACTTTACTGCTTTCCCTTTTTACCTATAGGTGTTGCTGCGAGATCCTTGTTATGGCTGCGTGCAGCATTGTTAACACCTGGTGGAGGCATTTGAAGTTGTAGCCAAAAATATTAAGAATAATCCTTATCTGCATGGATGCTTCCAATTTGTAAATGCAGTGGTAACTGTCCCTATTGGTGCAAGACCCCCCACATTTATGCAGCGAGTGCCATAGCTCTAAATTGATTTTTCCTTCATTGTTTCACAAGGCGTCTGACATGTACACATTAGACGCGATCCATTTTCTTTTATTGATCCCAGTGTGGAGAGAGCATCATTAAATTGCTTTTTTTCATGGCTTGTTTTTTGGTTTATTTCTGAATTTATCAAGCAGCAGTCTCATGATGATAAAGTGGCTCATGTAATGACAATCATGAGCTTTTGTTTTGCATAAAAACAACGCATTTCCTGACCCATTGTTTGCTATCCCATTACTCGCATAATTTTGCAGAGTATTCTACCTATATTGACTTGCTTGACCTCCACTAAGAGCCTTGCATCTTGAAATACGATTCTTTCCTTAAAGTCATTTGATACTGCTCATAATTTCTGTACCGTGGACTGCCGATAATATGCATTCATCATTTTTGCTTGTTGTTTCTGACTAGAAATAATTTCTTTAGTTTAGAGCTTAAATTTTACCTTTGGAACACAAGGGCTTCCCATCGTATATCTTCATAACAGGGAAACATATTTCATTGCAAATTTGCAAAATCCAACAGAATATTGATGAATGCAGCTTGTAGTGTGTGCTTTGACTGAATGAGCCACAAAAATTACTCATCTCACTTGGTAAATTAAAGCACATATTAGTATGAGGTACAACATATGTCACACTAATGTGGTGGGTTCTCTTGCTTATACAGCAAAATAATCGGTGCACGGGAAAAATATTGTTTTTGCATACCCCTTGTAGACACTGATTTAACGAAAAGGAGCTGCAGCTCTCCACATGATCTACTTATTTTACCTGCGCGTATACTCAACAAAAATGCGTCCCACCTGCTTAGTGGTATTTGAGATTATGTCAGTATTGCATATGTGTGTGTTGTCTAAAATAATTGAATTTTCAAAATGCTCGTAGGGAATTAATGTGCATACCCGCAGTTTACGTATACATGTAAAATACTCAGCATCAAGTGCAAGTGAACGGGCCGGTAGTCGATCACGCAAATAGATTTTCTGAACAGATTTGTGGCCAGAAAATGTGTGCCACATGAAACGGGATGCGAGAAAGTGTTGAAAATATTGCACAGTTAATAAAACGTCGTTCGTATTAGGCACTCGCCTCTTGATTGCTTCCTGGCACAGAAATACCCGACACCAGGCTGTTTTTCGGCTGTGGCCTTTGTAGAAGCATGATGGTTCAAAGTACAACAATTCTATGACAGATTCAACAACAGATTCTATGACTTGTTTGTAGATTCGCGAGGGTCAACTCCGGTGCAATGGTCCACCTGTCCAGCAATTCCCTACTGAAGGGAAACCTGCAAATATAAACATCGCTCCGCATGTAAAAAAATGCTCTACTGTGACGCTTCTCAAACGATTGTGATGCATCACAAAAGATTTCTACTCGCGCGATGTCCTGAACAAGAAGATACATTCATTTACTTACATGTGAAGGCATATGCCGGAGAACTTTCGGACTTGGGTGGCACAAAAGCCACAAATCTGCCAGAGCGTCCGAAGTCGTCGCGCGATCACATGTCAAACCTAAACTCTACGAAACTACTACACATCCAAAAACACGGAGATCCGAAACCGGAATTCACGCCATGCTCTATTGAATGAATGCGTCGATTTATATAAATTACGCACTTAGCAAGCGCTTTCTGTGAACTCAATATTCTCACATCACCTTCATAAAGCGATCAGGTATGCGTTTTTTAATGATAAAGCATAAGCCGACCTGTACTTGTTGTCAGCCCTTTCAATAGTAATTGCGCTGGCCACATTGACAAGTAGCAACAGGGCGGCACCCTAGCAGTTCCCCCTTTTCGGCCCAGCTTTTCCTCTAGAGTTGAGTGCATTAACTCTATGGTCTTCTTCATCGTCTGCTCCAAGCAGAATGTCTCTCTCGAATTGTGTTAGCTGCATTACGAGCGGCGGCAGGAGCGCCGTCTCGGTGCACATTAAACATTGATGTTAGGAGGAGGACGGTATGGCTTCAGTCTGCTGACGTGAACTATGTCACTGGAAGCGATCGTAGGTGGCACAGTCGGCGAGACGGGAACAATCCCTTAGGTAACTTCAGTGACCCGGCGGACGATCCGGTAAGGGCTCTGGTACCAACATAACTTCTCTTACAAGCCAATACGACAGAATGGACACGACAGCAGAACTAATGCACCGGGTGAGAATCGAACGTCGTGATGCTGTCTGTCATAAAGGCGCTTCTGGGTCGCTTGCGAGGTCGACAGCCTAGAGCGGGCGATGTGGCGCGCGTAATCGGCACGAGCGACGGTATCACGTGCATATTCGCTAGGCGGCGCTGTAGCAGCCGGAAGAATGGCTGATACGGCCTAGCAATGCAGGCAGTCAGATATACAGGCTAGCAATGCAAGCAATCAAATTAAAGCTGCAAGCATTGGCAGACAATAATGGCATTTTGGAAGAACTTCAGAATGGCTTCAGAATAGGTAGGCGTTTGGATGACAACCTATTTGTTCTTACTCGGTGTATTGAAATTTCATGAGCAGAAAGCAGACCATTACTGTGGCCTTATGACATTACAGGATCTTATGACAAGGTAGACCGCAACATTTTGTGGGGTATTCTGGAAGTGAAAGGCTTAGGCGACAATTTTCTACAGCTTTTGAGAGATATTTACCTAGAAAATACCGTTTGCGTTGAATGGGAAGGGATGAGAATCGAGGAAAAAGTTGATATTGTTACGCGAACGAACGATTAAGACCTGGAGACTATTTACAAAGGAGATTTACAAAAGGATAATGCAGCGCTGGCCAGTTAAGCCGACAGCTCGAGAGCCAGAGAGCGTTCGTCGTCTTCCTCGGGGCGCCCGCGTGCCACGAGAAACACGCAATATGCATGTATCATTATCCCCGGCGGCAGAAGCACCGTCCCGGTGCGTCTAATTATCAGCGATAGCAGGAGAGTAGTATGGTTTGAGGCGTGCGAGATGCACAACGTCAGTGGAATTCGGGGCAGATGAGGCACTGGTACTCACGGGCGATTTCGTACGTATATAACTGGAGTCACGGTACGCAACACTTGATATTGGCCTGTGTACCGAGACAGGAATTTTTCTAACAGGCCAATGTGTCGATTCGGGAACCACAGGAGTACTAGAGATCCAGGCGAAAAGTGGACGTCTCTGTGGTGGCGATCGTATACAAACGCCGTTGCCTCTCTTGGGAGGTCAAGAGGCGAGCGCGGGCAATTTCGCGTGCTTGGGCTGCCCTGGTGATGGCGTCAAGTGCATACTCGCTGGTCTCAGCTGCAGCGGATGGAAGGGATGCGTCCAGTGGCAATGTGGCTGCCCGGCCGAACAACAGAAAAAGCGGGGAATAACCGGCAGTGTCGTGACGCGAAGAATTATATGCAAAAGTGACATAGGGTTCGTAGGGCAACGTCCCAATCAGTATGGTCGGACGAGACATACTTTGCAAGCATGTTTGTTAGGGTATGATTCAGACATTCCGTGACACCATTAGTCTGTGGGGGGTAAGACGTAGTCAGCTTGTGCTTGGTTGAGCAGGACTGCAGGATGTCAGTGATGACTTTAGAAAGAAATGTCCGACCACGGTCAGTGAGCAGTCGGTGTTGAGCGCCATGCTGCAGAATCCCGTCGCGTAAAAGAAAATCAGCCACATCTGTGGCGCAGCTAGTTGGAAGAGCTCTGGTGATAGCGTAGCGCGTGGCGTCATCTGTCGCCACAGCGACTCACTTGCTGCCAGACGTGGATAGAGGGAAAGGGCCAAGTAAGCCCAAGCCAACGCGAAATAACGGCTTCGAAGGAATGTCGAGTGGTTGAAGGCACCCGGCAGGGATGGTGTTTTTCGGCGCTGGCATTTCTCACACGCCGCAACGTATTTCCGGACGGAGCGGGCAAGGCCTGGCCAAAAGAAGCGTCGGCGAATACGGTCGTAGGTGCGGGAGACGCGAAGGTGACCTGCCGTTGGTAAATCATGAAGTTCTTGGAGAGCAGCTGACCGGAGGCGCTTAGGAATGACGAGGAGTAGGGAAGGACCGTCGGGGCGTACATCGTGGCGGTATAATACACCATCCCGGAGAACAAACAGGTGAAGAGACGAATCAGAAGACGAAGATTCCAAGCCATCAATGATGGCGTACAAGGTGGCATCACGGCATTGCTGGTCGGCAACGTGTAGCAGCTTAGAGACAGAAAACGCAAGCGTCGGCATCGGGGTCAGGGTCGGCGGGTGGTTCGTCCACTGCATAGCGTGATAAACAGTCTGCGTCTTGATGTAATCGACCCTACTTGTACACTACTGCATAGGAATATTCTTGCAGCCGCAGAGCCCAGCGACGAAGCCGGCTGGTAGGATCTTTGATTGAGGAAAGCCAGCGGAGTGCATGGTGGTCCGTGATTACAGAGAAGTGCGTGCCATAGAAGTACGGGCGGAATTTGGAAACCGCCCAGGCGATAACCAGGCATTCACGATCTGTAATCGAATAGTTGCGCTTCGCTGCTGTGAGGAGGCGGCTAGCGTATGCGATAACACGATCTTGACCCTGTTGGCGCTGGCCTATATAAAATGGCTCCGATACCGTGACCACTGGCATCAATACGCACCTCTACAGGAGAGCACGGGTCAAAGCGGGCCAGTATAGGTTGCGTGTTGAAAATGTTGGTGAGCTGGGGCCCCACGTAAATGGCACGTCCTTCGTCAGAACATCAGTAAGCGGTCGGGCAATCGCTGCGAAGTCTTTAACGAAGCGTCGGAAGTAGGAGCACAATCCTACAAAGCTTCGAACGTCTTTGGCAGACTGAGGTACCGGAAAAGACGTGACAGCACGAATTTTCTCCGAGTCTGGTTGAATACCGGAAGCGTCGACGAGGTGGCTCAGCACTGTAATATGCGGACGACCGAAGGGACACTTCGATGAATTTAGTTGCAGCCAGGCCTCGTGGAAGTCTTGAAGAACAGCTGATAGGTGCTCAAGGTGTGTCTCAAATGTAGGTGAAAGTACGAGAACGTCGTCTAGAGGCATGTTGACCATTTGAACCCTTGAGGCAAATAGTCCATTTTACGTTCGAACGTTGATGGGGCGTTCCATAGACCGAATGGCATAACTTTGAATTGATATAGACCATCAGGGGTGACGAACACGGTCTTCTCCGGGTCCTTTTCATCCACAGAAATTTGCCAATTAGCATACCGAAGGTCTATTGATGAAAAGTATTTGGCACCGTGGAGACAATCGAGGGTGTCGTCACGTCAATGCGAGGCAAGGGGTTGACGTCTTTCTTGGTAATGCGGTTTAGATGACGATAATCTACACAGAAACGCCATATGCCATCTTTCTTTTTAACAAGTACCATGGGCGACACCCAAGGGCTCGACGAAGGTTCAACAATACCTTTGGCAAGAATATTGTTCACTTTATCTTGAATAACCTTACGCTCTGAAGCAGAAACTCAATATGGACGGCGATTAATAGGACTGGCATCACCAGAATTTATGTGATGCTTAACAATTGAAGTCAGGTCCGATTGGCGATTGTTGAGACTGAAAATATCGTGGTAGGAAACCAAAAGGCGACACAGAGCTGCTGCTTGTTCAGGCGTTAGGTCCGCAGCAATCATGGGACGAAATTTGGCGTCAGGACAAATAGCATCCTGTGGACATAGTGATGAATCTGAGCAGATGTCTACTGAAAACGTCGTGACGTGGTCAGCTCTTATAGCACACAGCGTTGCAACCGATATGCCTTGGGGTAGAACTTCCTTTGTCAGGCCAAAATAGACGACGGGGAGGCATGTCCGGTTATTGGCGACGCTGACGACGCAGTGGGGCACAGTGATATTGCGCATCAAAAGGACATCAGGAACAGGTGTGGTGACGTAATCACCGTATAGGCACAGGAAAATATGATAGCAAATCGACGAAAGTCAAGGCTTTACGCGACAGGTGGATGAAGGCGGTCGAACTAAAGTTGTACGGAGTTCGGCACGAATATGCGCGAGTAGAGGAAGTTCGAGGCAAATGGGGTTACTAGCAGAACAGTCGATCAAAGCTGAATGCGCCGTAAGATAGTCCGAGAATTAGGTCAAGGGGACGATTGGTCAGCACTGTAAAAAGAACAGGAACGTGCCGGTCGGCGATACTGATACGGGAAGTACACATCCCAGTGACGCCAACAGTGCTACCATCGTTCATGTTTAAAACAGCGCAAATAACACGGACAAGGGAGGACACAGGACGAGCGCTGACTGCCAACAAAACCTTTATTGGAGCCTGCGCAAATATATAAAATTTGCAACAGGCATAAATAGAGTGAAAGAAGGGGAGCGGAAGGCGAGTCATCGTCGGTCAACTGCTGCTCCGCATGCGTCAATGACATTAAACAATATAAAAGAAACCATAACATGGTGGACACAGGCCAAACTGCTTAACTTCTACGGGACTTAAGTTCTTTATCACAAAATGCAATAGAAGGGGAACTAACACAGGTGGCACCTAACTGACACATTGAAAATGCCTCAAGGTTTCTCTGGCCATCTGATTGCTGTACCTTTTCAACACACGTGTGTGGTCAAGGAGTGGAGTAGAGCCACACTTGGCACAATGAACAGCCAGATTACTGCCAGTCCTAATCTTGACACAGTGAGCATGCTAGCGCAAACGTTCATTAATACAGCGTCCTGTTTGCCCTATGTAAGTGCAGTCGCAAGTGGCGGGAATGGAATACACTACATTGGTACTGCAATGTACAGGCTTGGCGACGTGTTGCTTATTGCACGGTCCAGGTGTTCTCCGGCTTTCGTTTATTTTTTTGCACATCCTTCCCAACTTGTTAGGCGCAGTGAACACGACCTTTATACCAGCCCGGCCTGCGGCTTTCTTGATGCGATGGGACACACCATGTATATACGGTATCGCAACAGTCTTGGTTAAGACATCACCCGCTTCGCGCTGGTTTTGTTGGCAGTCAGCGCTCGTCCTGTGTCCTCCCTTGTCCGTGTTATTTGCGCTGTTTTAAATATGAATGATCCGTACCAACTAGCTCGCACCCAAACCCTATTGAGTGCTACCATCGGCCACGCGTACGGCTCGAGTAGTAGGAGACGTGAGAACCTTCCTCAGTCAACGATGGAGGCTAAAACTCATTATGGACACCTGGGCTCCAGTATCTATTCACGCCGTCAAAGGGACACCGTCGACATGAACATCAAGTAAATCCTGGTTCGTTGGGAGCGTCAATGGAGGATTTTGACAGGACGAAGATAATGCAGCACTACCCCTAGGAGCTGCATCGTCTAGTTTTCCGTACGGGAGGGTCCATAATTGGGCGGCGACGAATAGCGGCGCGGCTGGGGCGACTGGCTGAGGTGACGGCGAGCGAGCAGGACGACTGTCATCGACGGATACGCCTGAGGTAGGAGGCATATGTCGAGGCGAGTAACGGCGTGGGTCGGCATATGCGCGAGGAGACGGGGAAAAGGAGCTCGAATACGGCGACGCCAAGGAGGTGCGGCAGTGGCGAGCTACGCGGCCAATGCGGAAGCAACGGAAACAAATAAGCTTGTCCTCCGGAGTTCTCCACTCGGAAGGGTTGTGGTATCTAGGAGGGGAATACAGATCGCTGTGAGCCGTAGCTGTCGGCACCGGTCGGGCGTCAGGTCGGGAGACGGAGCAGACAGCAGGAAAACCGAGTTTGGCAAATTCTTGCCGCACAACTGCCTGAATGAGAGAGATCGCTGGGCCTGGTCGGTCAATGGTGGGCTCAAGTGGGCGTGGATGGAGCGGCGCAGGGCTTGTATCCTCCAGCTCGCGGTGAACAATACGTGTGACGTGCTCATTTAAGAGTGGTGAAGCGGTCAACAAAAGACGACGTCGCAGCCGTGTTAGGAAGCTGGGGGAACTGTGGAATGACGCGGTGGCTTTTGGCGAGCTCAAAGCGGCGGCATTCCTTGATAATGACGTCGATGGTGGACACATTATTGAAGACCAACAATTTGAACGCGTCGTTAGCTATCCCTTTAAGTACGTGGCCAACTTTGTCAACTTCGGTCATTTTGTCGTCGACTTTCCGGCAAAGAGCGAGCAGGTCTTGTATGTACGAGACATACGATTCAGTAGAAGACTGAACTCGGGTATAAAGCTCTTTTCTAGCAGCCAGCTGCTGACCGGTGGGACTTCCAAAGAGGTCGACGAGCGTCTCCTTGAAAGCATTCCAGCTAGAGACCCCGTCCTCGTGAGTCCGGAACCAGACACGAGGAGTTCCTCCCAAGAAGAATGGGACGTTCGCTAGCATAATGGTAGGGTCCCAGCGGTTGTTTTGGCTAACACGCAGGTTGAGCCAGTCCTCAACGTCGACATTATCTTAGCCGGAGAATATGCCAGGATAGCGGGGGTTGATAACCGTAACGTACGTTGTTGGGGGTGTTGCAGGAGTAGAAGGAGAAGAGGTGTTGTCACTAGAAAACATGGCGGAAAGCAGGACGGTGCGGCCGCTGCGGAGCTCCGTGGCGAGGACGGGGAACGGTAGCCTTCACCAAAATGCTACGCAAACGAACGATTAAGAACTGGAGACTATTTACAAAGCATATTTACAAAGCATAATGCAGCGCTACCAGTTCAGCCGACAGCTCGAGAGCCAGAGAGCGTGTGTCCTCTTAGTCGGGGCACCCGCGTACATCTTCCAAAAGAAACGCGCAATATGCATGTATCAGTTACACGCGCAATATGCATGTATCAGTATCAACAAGGGACTGAGGCAGGGGTGACCTTTATCCCCACTGCTGTTTATGATGTACATGGTGAGGATGGAGAGGGCGCTGGAAGGAAATAATATCGGGTTTAATCTCTCATACAAATAGGCGGGTAGAGTAGTAGAGCAGCAGCTTCCAGGTTTATTTTATGCGGACGACATTGTGTTGCTAGCTAACAAGCAAAGTGATTTGCAACGTCTGCATAATATCTGTGGACAGGAAGGCGAGAATTTAGGTTTGAAATGTAGTGTTAGAAAATTAGGTTTTATGGTTTTCAATGAAAACCGTGAGCAGACAGTGGCAATACAGGGCCAGGAAATACCTCGGGTAAAAGAATATAAATACCTTGGTATATGGATAAACGAAGGCAATAGATATATGGAAACACATAAAAAACAATAACAGTAAAGGGGATGAGAAATGCAACCATAAATGAAGCACAGAGCGCTATGGGGATACAACAGGTACGAGATGCTCCGGAGTAAGTGGAAAGGTGTAATGGTTCCAGGACTTACTTTTGGAAATGCGGTTGTTTGCTTTAAATCAGGGGTACAATCAGGACTCGATGTGAACCAAAGGTCAGTTGGACGCCTAGCACTGGGCGCTTACTAGAAGACTACAAATGAAGCTGCTCAGGGTGATATGGGCTGGACTAGTTTTGAAGTGAAGGGAGCTCACAGTAAAATTGATTATGAAGAACGACTGCGGAATGTGGAAGAAAGTAAATGGGCTGGGAGAGTGTTGAGGTGCAGGAAAAACATTCATTCATAGTGGAGGAAAAGAACTAAGAAGCTTACCAGCAAGTATGCCACCTGTAGGGTGAGCAAGACAGCAACAAATGACGTCAAGCGGAAAGTCAGAGAAGCTGAAATAATCTCATCGGTGGCGGCAATGCAAAAAGAAACCTGCCATCAGTAACTGTTTAAGAGGAAAAGACGAAATCAGAAAAGAAACAATTTATGATAACTCAAAGGGAAATTCATTACATTTCGAAGCGAGATCAAGGGCCTTATAACGTAAAACTATTCCAATGTTTTTATTCCAATTTCCTGACGTCACATTTGCGTAACCGTCGACGCAAGCATCGGGCGGCCGCCCACATGAACAGACCAATCAAACGCTCCCCTCGTTCATAGGCGATCACTTTTCCTTGCTTGAAAAACGAATAGTATTGTCTACACTCAGCGGCTTGCCTTATCTAATGTCCTCACAAGAGGCGAGGAGCACGCTCAAGTGGAGAGGGATTCGATGGGGCCCAGCCACTGCACTGAAAATTGATAACGAGATAAAGAGGGTGGTGCCGGCGTCTGCGATTGGTCCGCTCTCCATTACTTAGCTTGCGGTGGCTCGTCGACAATAGCGGCGGCATGCAACGGAAGCTTAAAAATGAAGCTAAAACGGATCCTCAGCAAAAAATTGTTGGCAGAACGAGGTCGTAAACGTGCGGAGAGTGCTCGAAAACGTTACATGGATAGGCAAAAACTTTTATTGCACGCAAATAAACCCGTGCTCTCCGGCAGGTGCGAGTAGGCCGTGCCTGAGCGTTCGGCGGCAGCCATCTTTTATTCCTTTCTGAACGGGCAACCTGAGGCTATTCAGAAAAAAATCCAGTTTTGTTCGGCATATTAATGCATCTTTAACGCATACACGTCACTTTGACGTGGTGAGTTTTTGTGGTTTTGTGACGTCGCGTGAGAGGCAGGTGAAGTGGGTGCAACGTTTGGGTACGGGCTATAGTTGGTATTCCATGGTATCAATCGTCACTTACAGCGCATACATAGACGAGGGACAAACAGGACGACGAAGACAAGCGCTGACTTCCAACTGATTTTTATTTCCAGAAACAAATGTATATATCCTGAGACACCAACACAAAAGCGCCACCTACAAAGCGTCAACCCGACATGAGTATGCATTCAAAATTCATGACCTAAGATGAACGAGAGCGCATGTGCGACCTCAGAAAAACCAGTTCTTTGTCTGTTAATGCAATTTATGGCTTACTAACCGAGTAACCATCGGCAATCGCTGCTGACTCGATAAGTCTGGTACATTCATTAGAATGGCTAGCTAAGATAGTGGTTTCTTCAAAAATCGGGACGCAGCCGCATTGTGCGCAATGAACACCTAGAAACCCTTCCCGCCCTTTGCGCACTTTATTACTGTGTTCTTGTAACCTAACGTTGAGACATCTACCTGCCTTTCCTATAAAGACCTACCGCATTTCAGAGGTATCTTATGCACAACACCTTTCGAACAAACTGTATACTTTTTCTATGATTTATACTGCAAATACTACGTTTCTTAGCAGCAGGATTGGTTCTGACACAAAGCTGGGCAAGTTTTTTTGGAGCATAGAAAACAACGTCGATACCTGCTCTTTGTCCTATTTTTTTAAGTTTGTGGGATATTCCATGAATCTATGGTATAACAGCTGTTTTGTTTCTTAATGTTTCTTTCGAATTTTGAGTTCATACTCATGTCGGATTGGCGCTTTGTAGGTGGCGCTTTTGTCTTGGTGTCTCAGGAAATATACGTTTGTTTCCGAAAATAAAAATCAGTTGTAAGTCAGCGCTTGTCTTCGTCCTCCTTTTTGTCCCTCGTCTATGTATGCGGTGTAAGTGACGATTGAAGTGGGTGTAGCCCGAAAGCTTTTGACCAGTAGCCAAGGGGTAATGGCGAAAAGGCGTCGAATAAGAAATAACTATTTTTCTTTTGTTCGGTCAAATCATGCATAAATATTGTGCACACGTCATATCACATGGAGAGCTATCATGGTTTTCGTGACGTCGCGTGAAGACAGATGAAGTGGGGGTGGCCCAAAAAAGTATTTGACCAATCGCAGAGGGCTGATTGCTGAACTGAAATAGAAAAGTTCGGAATAGTTTTACGTTATAGCGCCCCAAGATGCCTTAGAACACGCACCTATACACCAGAACAGAGAAAAAAATTGAGGGGCGCCATTTTCAAAGCGCGGTGGCGCCACCTGCTGCTCCAACGGCTCCAAGCTGCCAAGCGAGGCGACCGCAGGTAGACGCAGTTCTTGCGCTGCTTGCGCTTTCACATTTCTTCGAAGTTCTCACGAAGGACGGGATGGTGAATTTTAGCTAACGAATTTAGTTAGGGAACTTCAACTTCTCGGCAAGATTGTGCTGCAAATCGGAATGGCTGTGGCAAGCGCAACGCGCAGACGGAGCGGATCGTTCGGGTGAGTCCGTGTTACCTTTGCATGCGGAAACATTGGTTCTGCGACTATTCCACTTGATTTGCACATCTGACAATATGTCATGAACTAGTAAAAGCCTTGCAGTACGCGATATACTTTACCTCCGCGTTGTAGTGCCTGGAAAAATCTCGCGGCACGCGCCTTGAAAACAGGCGGCCTGCCATAGGTCCGAGTAAGCGTAGCGCACGTGCGCGGTTGCCCAGGTGTTTCCGTTTTTTGTCTCGGGACGGCGGAAGAATGAATTAACATTAGTTCAACCGTGTCGTATCTACTGTGCAATGAATGCATACTTTTTTAACAAACATCGCCGCTCTTGCTCTCTGGCCAGTAACGATAAGCAACACAAACCAGCTTTCACACGTAAAGATTTCGAATAGTTGCTGAAAGGTATTGCGAAATTTCGTGGCCACTAACGCCAGTGCACGGAATTTAATCTGTTACGCATGAGTCAGATTGTCATGAGCGTCTGAACTTTGTAGCGGTGCGAACACTTTCGCGGCATTTACTTGTGAATCATGTGCGGAGTTCTATGGCGACAGCCGGTGTACGACGCCCACTTCAGGCCTTTGTGTAATCGAAGCCCGTAAACAGATACATACACATAGAGAGACATGCATAGATACACACATACAGAGACAAAAGGACATGCACGGCTGAATATGCCACAGCGGCACAGCTCTCGACATACATCGTGTTCGTCGCAAACGGTGCTCTGCAATCGGCTTCGTTTTCGCTGTTATTTGCACATCCATATGTGACGCACTGACGCCCCGATGATGTTCTGTACTTGGATGTTGCGGGCACAGACATATTTACACATTGAACACACACACGCTACATGCACGCGAACGCGTCTTGGCAGCTCAGGGAAGCGGATGGCGGCCGGTCGCTGGGTTCCGGAGTATGCGTTCAGCCCATCCGGTTCGATACTATCGTGTTCTGGTCTATAAAGGGAGATATAAGAAGGAAGAAGAAGCATGCGCTTGCTGCGGTAAACCTAGGGAAACGATGGAGCATGTTTTATTAGAATGTGAATACATCTGCCCAGCGGTCGATTTAGGCACCACTGGCCTTCATGAAGCCCTTGGGTTCAGCGAGAGCAGGGGAAAAGTAAACATGTCCTCAGTAGAGATAAGTAAGAGTTGATTGGAAGATTGGTGGAAAAAAAGTAGTGAAACCCCAAAAAACGGAGACGTACAAAAGCAAAGTTCGCAATAAAGAAGATTAAAATTAAATTATGGGATTTTACATGCCAAAACTACTTTCTGATTATGAGGCATGCCGTATATAGTGGAGGACCCCGGAAATTTCGACTACCTGGGGTTCTTTAACGTGCACCAGATCTAAGTACACGGGCGTTTTCGCCCCCATGGAAATGCGGTCGCCGTGGCCGGGATTCGATCCCGCGGCCTCGTGCTCAGCAGCCATGGATAGCCAACTGAGCAACCACGGCGGGTAAAGTTCGCAATAGGGGATCAGGAAATTTGGTTGTAGGAGTTTGTGTTTTTTTTAACCTAGGTAGGACATTAGGCAGTATAATAGCAAGAGCTTGCGCAACCCATCGTCCCGTTCCAAAGGCGACGCTCATAACATCCACCCATCCATCCGAACGGTGCCCAATGATAACGCTGGTTCACGACCAAAGAGCGTATAAAATGGGGGATAACCGGCGGTGTCGGGACGCGACGAATTGTAGGCGAAGGTCACGTAGGATAGCGCCCCGTCCCAGTCATGGTGGTCAGATGAAACATGTACATACATTAAGAGCATGTCCTTGAGGGTGCGATTTAGGCGCTTGGTGAGGCCATTGGTTCGGGGATGGTAGGCAGTTGTCAACTTGTGCTGGGTTGAGGAGGAGCGCGATCGTCGATTATGGGGGACAAAAATGCGTGGTATCGATCTGTGAGCAAGTGGCGAGAGCGTCATGGTGTAGAATTACATTGTGGAGCAAAACATCGGCTACGTCAGTAGCAGTGCCTGTCGAGAGCGCTCGAGTGATTGCATACCTAGTCGCATAATCAATAGCCACGGCGACCCACTTGTTGCCGGATTGTGACTTAGGGAAAGGACAGAGAAATTCTAAACAAACACGACATTATGGTTCGGTCGGGCTGGAGAGCGGTTAAAGCAGTACAGTAGGGAGTGTGGCAGGTCGTTTCCGACGCTGGCATTTATTGCAGGAGGCCACGTAAAGTCGGAGAGAGACCGGGCGAGACAACGCGAAAAGAAGCGGCACCGGACACGGTCGTGCGTGCGAGATAAGCTTGGTTCGTCATGAAGCTCATACAGGACCGTTGAACGCAGATGCTTAGGTACAACGAGAAGCAGCTCAGTGCCATCTGGCTAGATGGTACTGCGGCAAAGTGGGCTATTCAAGAGGATGAACATGCGCAGTAACGCGTCGTTAGGTGTAAATTCGAGGTGGTCAATGAGCGATTATAAGGAAGCATCATGACCTTGTTCGTCACCAATCTGGAGAAACTTAGACATAGACATGATGCGGGGCTAGGCTTGATGTATGATACGTCTGTTTGGTTAACAATGGTAGCGGGACAAGCAGTCCGCGTCCAGATGGAGGCGGGCAGACTTGTAGGCAACTGAATAAGGGTACTCCTCAAGGCGCAGCGCCCAACGACCAGGTCGTCCAGTTGCGTCCTTCAGTGAATTAAGTCAACAATGAGCGTGGTAGTCAGTGACAACACGGAAAGGTCGGCCATTCAAGTAGAGACTGAATTTCTAAACAGCCCAGATAAGGGCAATGCATTCCCGCTCTGTAATATAGTAGTTGCGTTCAGATATTTGGAAAGAAGACGACTGGCGTATGCAATAACACGATCAATGCCTCGTTGGTTTTCGGCGAAAGCTGCACCGATGCCATGACCACTAGCGTCTGTGCGCACTTCGGTGGGAGCAGCTAGGTCAAATAGTGCAAGAATAGGTGGAGTAGTTAGAGTGGCGATGAGATGAGAGAAGGCGTCAGCTTGTCGAGGGCCGCAAGAAAACGGGGCGTCTTGTTTGAGAAGGTCAGTGAGTGGACTTGCGAATGACGCGAAGTATTTCACGAAGCGGCGAAAGTAGGAGCTCAGCCCCACGGAACTACAAACATGACGAACAGAGCGTGGAGCGGGGAAGTTCATGACAGCGCGTACTTTTTCTGGGTCTGGTTGGACACCGGAAGCGTCAACAAGGTGGCCAAGCACAATAATTTGACGAAGAGCGAAGCGGTACTTCAAGGAATTTAATTGGAGGCCAGCTCGTCGGAGTATTGACAGAATTGCCGAAGGCAGCTCAAGGTGTGTTGCGAAAGTGGGTGAGACGATTATCACGTCGTCTAGGTGATAAACACATCGACTATTTAAATTTATGAGGCAGTGTGTCCCTTTTCACAAGGGTAGCTGGCGCGTTGCAGAGACCGAAATGCATGACCTTGAATTGGTAAAGGCCATGAGGGGTCACGAAGATGGTCTTTTCAAGATCCATGTCGTTTACAGTAATTTGCCAGTAGCCTGAGTGAAGGTCCAGAGATGAAAAGAAGATGGCACCATGCAGGCCGTCGAGGGCGTCGTCAATACGAGGAAGAAGGTACACGTCCTTGGTGATTTTGTTGAAGTGCTGTTAATCAATGCAGAAACGCCAGGAGTCGTCTTTCTTCTTTACCAGAAGACAGGGGAGGCCCAAGGACTAGATTATGGTTCGATGATGTCCTTCGCAAGCATTTTGGCCACTTCTTTGTGAATCACTTCACGCTCTGATGCGGACACGCTGTAAGGCCAATGAGGAATGGGCAAAGAGTCATGAGTGTTGATGCGGTAGGTGACAATAGTCTGGCACAGGGGTCGATCACGGCCGATGTCGAAAATGTCGCTGTGTAAAGCCAAAACTCAGCAGGGAGCGTCTGGTCAGGCGAATGGTCTGGTCCAATCATTTTTGAAAAAACGGTGTCGTCAGAATAAGGTGAGCGGGAAACTTAGCTTCATCAGGATCAGTTATGGCGGCAACCTTCACGTCGTTGTCAGTTGCAGTGGCGACTAGGGAAAGTGACATCTCTTGGTGCAACACTTCAGGAGTCAGACCAAAATTTAGGAGCGGCGGGAACACACAGTTATCTGCTATTGTGGCGATGGTATGTGGCACAGTAACATTACACATCAGTCGCAAGTCAGTAATCGGAGTGATGATATTGTCGCCGTCAGGAACGGGAGGGGTCGACGACAAAGACACGTACGTGTTGGCTCTAGGCGGTAGGCGAACACAAGCAGTAGGGCTTAAGCGGCTGACGGGCGTGTCACAGGCATCTGATAGAAGAGGAAGATCGAGGGAGAGTGTATCAGAAGAACAATCAAGGCCGCGTGTGCCAAAAGAAAGTCAAGGCCACGTATAAAGTCATGTGGGCAAGGACAGCAAAAAGAACAACAGTGTGACGACCGGCAATGCTGGCCACGGGCAGTGCACATTCCTATCCCTTGAACAGCACCACCATCGGCAACACGTATTTTCTGTGTCGTAGGCAGCGTTATAATCTTCCGCAGGCGGTGGCGTAAACTGAGGGTCACTCATAACAGATAGGGGTGCGCCATTTATCGATGAAGGTGGTTTCAGGAACGTTGTCGACTTTTACTTCTTGGAGGTTATGGTGAGTGGGGAGCGTCAGTAAAGGATTTGCGGGGGACAATAGCATTGCAGCTTCAGCTCCATCAGCTGAACGATCTAGTTTTCTGGCTGCGAACGCCCAGAGAAGGTTGGCGAGGAACAGCGGTGAGGCTGCGAGCTTGGTGGCGTTGAGGCGACGGCAACAGGAGAAGCGGCGAACAGCAGGAGTGGCCTCAGAGGTAAGAGACGCGTGGGAAGGGCGCATGGAGGTCGGTAAGGTCTGGCAAGGTGTGTAGGTCCAACGACGACGGCAATAACGAGCAATGTGCCCGGCCTGGTGACAGAAGAAGCAGATGGATTAATCGTCGGGCGTTCTCCGTTCCGTAGGATTGCGGAAGGGCAAAGGGTAGGATCGTCGAGCGGTCCGTGTGGAACAATGCTGAGTATCTGGACGAGTCAGTGGATACGATTGACAGAAGGTCGAGATTGGCGAGCTCCTGTCTGACTACAGCCTGGATAAGGGACACTGATGGCGGAGATTGGTCACTGGTAGGCGTTGTGAATACGGAAGGATGAAAAGGTGCAGGGCAGGCAGCTTCAGTCTCGCGACGAACAATGTGCGTGACGTTGTCATAGGTGGGCGGCTGGCGAGCGGCATCACACGATGAAGTTGCGGCCGTATTTGGCACCCGTGTGAATCTCTGGGATATACGGCGGCTATTGGCTTGTTCAAACCGCCCGCAGTCTTTGATGGTGGTGTCGGCGGTATCAACGTGTATATAAACGAGCAGGTTAAAAGCATTGTCGCCGATATCTTTCAGCACGTGAGAAACCTTAATAATAATATTTGGGGTTTTACGTGCCAAAACCACTTTCTGATTATGAGGCACGCCGTAGTGGAGGACTCCGGAAATTTTGACCACCTGGGGTTCTTTAACGTGCACCTAAATCTAAGCACACGGGTGTTTTCGCATTTCGCCCCCATCGAAATGCGGCCGCCGTGGCCGGGATTCGATCCCGCGACCTCGTGCTCAGCAGCCCAACACCATAGCCACTGAGCAACCACGGCGGGTGTGAGAAACCTTCTCGGACTCAAATGTGTGCTCGCCAACTCGGCAGCAAAGAGCGATAGCGTCTTGACTGTAAGCGACGTGTGACTCGGTATGTATGTCTGAGTACGAGTCGCCAGTTCATTCCGCGCACCAAGCTGCTGACCAGTGCTCTCACCGAAAAGGTTGCGGATCTCTGTGAAAGAGTCCCAGCTTGTAATGTCGGCATCATGCGACTCTAACCATACCCGTGGTGGGCCATCGAGGCAAAAAAGCGCGTTGGCGAGCATAATTAAGGGTTTGGTCCCGCTTGCAGATGGCGATTATCGTTCGTAAAGATTGAGCCATTTTTCGATGTCAACCCCATCCTGGCCGGAAAACACGCCAGGATCACGAGCAAAAGGAACAACTATGTAGGCGGGAGTCATAGAACGAACAGATGGCGAAGACGTTCCGGTACCGAGTGACATAGTCGGAATCGTGATGAGGCAGCCGTTGCGGAGCTCCGTGATTGTAGGGTGGCTAGAATTCTAGCCACCCTAGTGGTGGGTGCAGGTAGCGTGTTTCTATTTACGCCCAAGCCCAGCGCTCGACCGCTGCGCCACCATGCGCCACTCGCGTGTACCACGTTTCTAGGTACTTTTTCCCCGAAGCGTCACGGCGAGCGCTCCCTAGATCCCTGTAGGTACTTGACGCGCGACTGGGGCGATGTTTTGCCTGGGCGCACAATCTGCTCACCCAGCTGTCACTAAGAGAAAACAGGTTTTTCAAAACAAGCCGCCTAGGCTGTTTCGAAATAAGAGTTGCGTGCGGAAGCTGACGCTAAGCTGGACGAAATTTTTTCAGTTTGGATAAGGGGATAAAGAGATGTGATAAGAAGTTGGTCGTGGTATGCGAGGCGCTTCGATGTACAAAAGCTGGGATAATCGTGGGGCATGGAGGGTTTCTCGCACCACCAGCCAGATCATCGATGCGCTCAAGCTTCCTTTCCTTCTTGACATCACTATCTCTCTTCCAGCAGAGACAATAGCAAGGCGCTGGCTCTATACATGCAGTACGCATATTAAACGTCCAGGAACAAGAAGAAAAAAAACACCCAGAAACTCTTCTGGGAGTTAGACTATGCTTCAGCATTGTGCCACTAGCTCATCTCCGCGCAGCCCGGTGTCATTACCAATGTTATGTAACTTGATTAGGCCATTACTAACGACAGCTCAGTGGCGACACGAACTAGTGCCGACGGTGGCGCAAGGAGCATTGACGACGCAAGCAAAGTATTGCAGGGATAGGCCCGAGGTGCGCTGATGGCGGTTCCGATCATTATATAAGCCGTTATCGCTCTTCAGCGCCTTATTCTTCCGCGTGAAACCATTGGAGTCTTTAGCGTTTCCGCTATTCCGCCAAATGGGGGTGGTTTGGGCGGATTGCCGGATGAGCCGGGACAACGTGAGCGGCCGGAGCGGTGCAGCCGCCGTGCTGGTGTAGAGCTTCAACAGACAAACACAGAGCGACTATCTTCTGTTTCACTGCTGGTGCAAATTTTCGGCAGTGGCGTAATTGTCCACACGAGCGCGCCGCTGTCCAAAATTTACACCAGCAGCTAGGCAGAATATATCAATTAGCTCCGTGTTTGTGTGGTTGAGATCTGCACCAACAGCTGGCGCCACCAATCTGGCTGCTCACGTTTACGCCCCCGTTCACCCGGCAAACCGCCCGCGCTTGCCCGAATACTGGACGCAATAAAATTATGTTATTGAGCCATGAGCGCACTCAGGCGGCGGCTTCTTATGGCAATGCCGCGTGGGCCGCAGCTTGAAAGCGTTTTGCGATGCCCACAAAACAGTGCCAACAGCTCATAGCTTCGCGCGCTGTGTTTTTGCCGCTGACATAGCCTTAAAGAGACGCGCGCCCGCTTGACTTGACCGCGCGCCCTGGGACAGCCAGGGGAGCAAAACCAAATCTAGGGCGCATGTCATGGCACTTCAGCGAAAAAGTATCTAGAATTGTGGTACGTGCGGGCGGCGCATGGCGGCGCAGCGATCGAGCGCTGGGCTTGGGAGCAAATAGAACCCGCGTGCGTGCGTTGCGTCTATTTGTCGTACAAAAATCCCTCACGTGACCTGATCCTAGGTGCCTAGGGACAGCATCGTTTAGGAATTTTTGAGAAGGCGCGATGCTGGTGCCGAGCGACGCCGTGGCGTGTTCGTTGTTCGTCCTCGGCGTGATCGTTCTCTGGACCGCGGGTTGTTCAACATTGCTCATGTGATCGTGCGTGCGTTGCTTGTGTGTTGGTTGTAGGTTCTGTGTTACTTGGCGGAAAGCCGTGAGTAGTGGCGGTGCGGCAGTGCGGCTTTGGCCTCGGTGAGCTCTGGCACTACAGAATCTGCGTTGTGTGACCCGTGCTTTCTTGAGAACCCGGCGGTGGTGACAAAGGAAATATCGAAGTGGCCTAGCGCCTCGGCAGCGAAGTTCGGCGAACCGCGATGTGGCGTCGCCGTGTCCGACTTTGCTTAACGGACATCGAGGGATGTGCTGCTCGCTGCAAGTCGTGTAAATGCAACTGCGTCGACCACCCCCTGTTCAGCTCTGATTGTGTGTTTGGTGTGCTGTGCTTGAAACGGGTGGTGCAGCCGTGCAGCAGGGGTGGCGGAGGAGCAGAGGGGCTTAGGGTTCGCGCGTTCACAGACATGCGCACCCGTCTTGGTCTCATTAGCGGCTGTCGCGGGATTGTGGTGGGCTAGCTCCTTGCCTAGTATGAAGTTTACGACGCTAACACAGCATGTTCACGTTTTTCCGCGCTATATGTCATTTGCATGACGGCCGAGTCGAAAACGAGACATATAGTGTTCTTTGCGTTTGTGTATTGTAAGTTACTTTCTTTTGTGGAAGTTCTGAGAGTCTTATTACGCAAGTAGTGCGAACGTAAACATAAACACGTATGTGTGTCTGAAATTTTGAATTACCCATAATAGCCTTTACGACTGATAAGTGAGCTACACGGCCTGTCTAAATCAGCTACCGTATGTTGCGACGCTCTTCCGTGTGGTAGACTGATGCATGGTGCGCGTTTATTTCTGTACTGTTGTAAAAACCATTTGTTTATTCACCCAATACAAATGTACGGCTTCTTCGCCGCTGTAAATTTAGTTACGCGATGAAGCATACTAAAAGTGGGAGGGGGCCGCTAACAGCGAGCATAGCATGTCCACTTAGGCGACCTGAGAGGCGGCGGGTTCGCGAGTGTATGATTATGAACTCTTATTATGTCCAGTGGCAGTGGCCCCTTTTCACTTTTAGTATGCTTCACCGCAGTACATTGCTTAGGCTTCACCGCGAAATATTAGTGTATTGCGAGAAAGATATTCCTAAAAAGCCTAAATATGCAAAGTTTCTTTTGTACCTTGCTACACCGCAATACAGGGGTGTAAATAAGCATCGTGCAGTAAAGCATACTAAGAGTGGAAAGGGCACATAGGTTTACACTGTGCTCATTATTTTCAATTGTGACATAATTTGCAAGTGCATCTGTGCTCATGGTAAGCTTCATGACAATTCTTTGTACATTACAAATTCATATTGCAGGGAAGCTTACTAAAGCACATTCGCCATTATGGTACGTGTTATTCACCTTCAATGCAGGAGCACAATGCGGATTCTTGCCCCTGCTTTTGGCTGGACTGCACATGCTCTTTGAGAATTGATTCATTGTTCATAAGTGCACTGGTACTTTACTCTAAACTGGAGGGCTCAAGTTAATATGGAAGCACAATTCTTATTAGGCCGTGTCTGCTCTGCCCGGGGCACAGCAGACGAAAGGTGCCCGAAATGTCTACGTTCACCCATGACGTCACGTCCGCTATAACCCATGATGTCACATCCGCTCTTTTCCATGGCGTCTGTCTTACGGAGCCGGCTGCGCTGTGAAGCGGTTCGTATTCCGCGCCGACTTAGAGCGTGAGTAATTCATCGTTCCACGCTATATGCGTGTAATAAAGGAGTGGGGCTGTGAGCTGTTTGATGCGTTACCATTAGGTACCTTGTGCGCATATTTTGCCTCATGGCCGCGTCAAATTGCAGCCGGCATGTGGAATGGGCCGTGGCATATCTTATATGGAGCTGCTCATGTGAGTGGTATTACCTCCGTCAGGATCGTCAGTGCGTGCACAGAACCATTCAGTAATCTGATTCAGGGGAGTGTGCGCGTAAGAACGAGGACGTAAGAAAACACTGGCATGACGAGCTGTTCCGTCCGATCGCGTTACATCGCGCTTTTTTTCTAAGACCATCTCGCTCGAGCGAGAGGATCTTATAACAGCATTACTACTGCTTTTTTACAGCTTTGCTGCGGCTCATTTAATCATCACCTGCATTCTTTTAATAATACAAATGGCATTGCTGCGCGGAAGAGCGTCTCTTGAAGTTTCCAAACAAGAGCCAATGCCGCCGTGCCTGCATGCATACACGCTTACCTTTCCTAACGCAGCTAAGACGCGGCACTAGCTCTGCTACTGCGTGATACAGGGTCACTGTGATAATAAAATTAAAAAGAACAAACGAAATTAATGCAGAAAATGTCAAGCGTTGCCAAGCGTGATAAACGGACCTGTCTCGCTAGATGAGTTGAAGAAATCGGCGTCCTGAAGTCAGCTTCGCCGCAGTAGACTAGTGTTACGCGGTGAAGCATGTTAGAACTGAAGAGTGACCGCTTTCACCGACATATATGTGTTCCTTAATGATGTACTTGTGGACCTGCCGTCTCCTTTTACATTAAGCGCGCCGAGGCGCCTAAGTGTACTGGCCGGCCTTCAGCGCTATTTCGGACGTGGCTGTGATGCTTTGAACCGTTGGTTTGTCGACCTCGTAAGCCAGTTAATGTTTACACGCCATTTTTTTCTGAACTATTGATTTCTTCCATAATAGCTACGTAATTTCGTAGTTTCCTGTTCAACTGCTTTGGTCATATGCGAGTCAAGGTTTTATCTTTAGCCGAGCGCAGTTTTCGAAAGCGAAACGACGCTTTTGCATCAGCATATAGTGCCGTCGCCCATTTACAACACAGTCAATCAATGTCATTTTGTATGTCACTGGGAAACCGCCGAACGCAGGGAACTCACTCGCATGCGGGGAACTGCATAACTAGCCATTGCATTAGCGTGCCCCTTGGGAAGCTGCTTTGCATCAAAGGCCAGGTACCCTTGCTACGATTCACCGCAAAACATGTGTCTAACTGCTTACCATAGTTGTATTGCGGTGAAGCTAACCTTACGGAACCGACTTTCGCAACGCTTTTTAGACTCCTGCATCTCTACCAGCCACTACCAAACGCTTGTCGGTACGTTTCTTGGCAAAGGTCCAGCTAAATCTCCCCTGTTTGGAGGGGGGGGGGCTCACGTATATGAAAACTGCCAAGGAAAGCAGTTGTCCTGATGAAGGCACGCCCCCCTGTCGAAACATTTGCACCAGCCTGTTCGACCACCGCTATCGCCGCAACATATTTGAGTGTTGCGGTGAAGCATGCCGATATTGGGAAAGATTTACGTGAATCTGGAATGTATGGTTTCTGTTAGCGACGAACCTAATGTTCTGCTCTCAACAAAGCAGATTTTCGCGGCAGGATGCATGATGTCTTGAGAACTTTTGTTGGCTAAAGCCATACATGCCAGGTTAGCTCTTGTCACAATAATACGCTTTACCACAATACACAAGAGGCCTCGCTGCAGGAAACGCCTGCCGTAGTTAGCCAAAACCTTACGTGACCGTTCAATGCAAAACACCTCCTGTATTGTGGTGAATCGTAATAAAGAACATTTGTCAGTTTAGAATGTAAAGACCCTTGCCCTTTGCTTTTGTAATATTATGACTCAGTCTAATGAGAACATGTATTCACTGCTAAAAACATCCACATTGAAATAGAGATATGAACACTGATGGCAGCCTGTGTGATGTTTTGTCCCTTTACTTTTTTCTGTACCTGTCACGCTGCCATTATTAAATTTTCCTGTACTTTGTAAGGTGCTGCCGTACATAACATTACATCACAAGGAGCCACTGTGTAATTAGTGTTCAAGGACCAGTGTGATGGCTTTTCTCAAGAAAGCTTTGGGTTATGTTGTTGTGAAGGTTTTTTTTTTAGAGAGGTAGCTTTCTGAGAAGAAATCAGATGTCAGGAAATAGACCTCAATGGCACAGTAATCTTGGCTGCCTTTTGCTCAAACGTGACCTAGACATAATTGAGTGATTTGCACTTGCAACTGGACAGCAGCCTTAGCTTGGGAGACCATTGATATGGCATATTTTATCAAACTAGGTGACACATAGCATTACCAGTCCGAATAGAGACCTGTTTAAATGTCTGTCACCTTTAACACCTAGATTTTCGACCATGAATTCAGAAAAATCTGTAGCACATATAGAACCTAGATTTTAAATGCTGTATAAGTTGGCTTCTTGTTCACTGCAGCTGTGCTCGGCTTCTGTCCAAACGGAAGAGCACTTCAGCACAGCTTATTAGGGAACATTCTTATTTACATACCTTCTTTTTATTTATCTCGCCTACAATCACAATCAAATGTTTATAGCACATGAATGTGCTGTGCATGAATCTTAACTTACAATGCCATGTTAAACAGCACAGTGCATGTAGCTTGTGTTGGTTCATTCAAGCTAAGCATTGTTACAGCCTTTAACTGTAGGTATCATGGTATGAGAGCAGAGAAATGGATATGCAAAGGCAGTTGGGCACATTGAGACATCTTTGTTGTGTGTGAAAAGGTGACAGATACACAATATGGGGAGAACGCATGCACTTTCATATTTTCTCGCGCACAAAAAAAGCCAGAGCAATAAGGTTTCTTCACTGTGCCATAGAAACTATATGTTTGCTCTTAAAGGTAATTCTGATTCATTGGATATGTTCCTGTGCTGTGTTTATTTTCTTGAGTGTGCTTTAGTTTTTGCGCTTTAATGTTTCAAACTCGTTTTTATTTTCACAGACTGAACATCCCACGTCTTGGTTTGACTTCCTGGTACAGGACACTTGCACTTAGCATGGAGTGATGAAGCAGAGCAGTGTACTTTTATTAAATGTGCAGATTTTAGCAGCATAACAGCGGTTCATTAAAAAAAACGTGTGCTGAAAATAAAGTGTTCTCACCCACATTCCTCGTTGTCTATTTATTTATTTATTAATTTATTAACACTGTCAACCCTCATAGAGGGTCATAACAGAGAGGACAATACAATTACATAAATCAAATATGGACCATGTCAATGTACGTAAAGTTGCTTAACACTTGTCAATTCACAGTGAATAAGATGTTCACTTGAATACTGTTCAGCACACTTCTGACATTTATCAAAATACGTACAATGAATATCAAGTCGCACATATCACTTGGCACTTCAAAACTAAATCGAAAACTCCCATAAATATGCCTCAGCAGCATTTTCAAAGTCGGTGACATCTTTTAGGCTAACAATAGCGTTTGTCAATTGGTTCCACATTTCTATCGCATCCAGGAAAAATGAGTATCGATATGTATCGCTGTTGGTACCGTCCGGCTTTATGACGTAGTCGCGGTTAGTTCGCGGGTATCTTGCCTGGAGCATGTAGATATTTGAGCTTATCAATCTAAAGTTGATCCTGCATTATTTGATAAAGCACTTTCAGCCTATATTTTTTCCTACGTACCTCAAGAAGATAGAAGTTGCAACGCTGTAACATAAGCGTGACCGATTTCTTCCTTCGGTATGTCGAACAAATAAAACGTGCCGCTAGACTCTGTATCCTTTCCAACTTCCTCTTAAGCGTCACTTGATGGGGACTCCAAACAACGGCTGAATATTCTAGTATCATCCTAATGAAGGCGGTGTATGCAATAAGTTTTACATTACGCGATGCATGTTCCAGTTTTTTTTCTCAGAAAATATAACTTTTGATAGGCAGTCATGCAGACGTTATCTATATGTTGGTTCCATGCCAATTTTGCTCGTATTCCTGTATTCTCATCAGGAAAACCACTTATATGGGGAACTGATCATGATAAGTGCTCATGAGCATATTAAAGCACGGCCTTGAACCCTACTCATGGACTGGTAAAATGTATAGATGCAGTGAAATTGAAACAGAAGGCAAAATAGCAAACATGATGCAGTATTTGTCAGACAATTATGTCAGTAATTTTTGCATAAAACAATTTACTTAGAGCATAGTAGCACTACGAAGTACCCATCTTTCTTGTTAGGCATACATTATCACAAGCTCTTTAAATGTGGTCAAAAGAGAGATGCTGGCTTTAATGAGGAACTATAGAGGTTAAAGGCAGCCATGAAAATGTATTAAGAAATAATGCAATGCATAGCATTTACTCAGTTCAGAGACCTTCCAAAGTTGTCATATGGCATTGATAGCTGTGGATGAGGGAACAGTTGTAGTCCAATTGGAGTATGAGAAATGAACATTAAGATCGAAACACGTAACAACTCGTAATGCAGTTAAAAAATCTTGCTATACCTTTAAAAAGACAGTGAAATGAAATTAGTGTGACAATTTCCTTTTCCTTTTACTTCATTTAGGTTCAACATACTTATTTTAGTAACACAAAAAAGCAGAGGCATGAAGCACATAAGAAAGATGCTAGTCTGTTTTTATATTCTGCCTTCTCTAAATTCAAAGTTCAGTAAAGTTAACTTAGAAAGCTACAGTGAAGCCATTGCGTCTGCCTGTATGGTGCATAACAGCAGCAATCGCCAGCCTAACTGCTTGGGTTTACAGTGCCTTATTTGTATTGTATACCTTTTAAGTGCTGAGCAACTGGAAGATTGATTAAGGTGGCCAACATGCTGAACCAGTAGTTTACTGAGTAAAATGCATGGAGGAGGGTGGAAAGATAGGACAGAGCACAGGGGATGTATTCCGTGTCCACCTAGTGGAAATGTCCATTTCATTGTCTTTTTTTTTGGGGGGGGGCAGTCCACCGGAGTACTTGCAGAGTGGAGACTGACCACTTCTTTGCTTTATAGGAAACGCCGACGTTGAAGAAAGCAGCAAGGATCGTCTAAACCAAGCTTTCCCGGCCGAAATGGAAAAGAAAAGACTGAGCACGTGTCGTCACAAGGCACCGCAGGCAAAGCGTCTTCAGAAGCAAGATATGGCCGTGATTTCAACTACGTTATCTGGGGAAAGTGTCCACCTGCCGCTGGATGTCGGAACCAGCAGGGTATAAAGGCGCTGCCTGCTGGGCATCGGTTGCAGTCCGGCGGAGTACTTGCAGAGTGGAGACTGACCACTTCTTTGCTTTATAGGAAACGCCGACGTTGAAGAAAGCAGCAAGGATCGTCCAAACCAAGCTATCCCGGCCGAAAAGGAAAAGAAAAGACTGAGCACGTGTCGTCACAAGGCACCGCAGGCAAAGCGTCTTCAGAAGCAAGATATGGCCGTGATTTCAACTACGTTATCTGGGGAAAGTGTCCACCTGCCGCTGGATGTCGGAACCAGCAGGGTATAAAGGCGCTGCCTGCTGGGCATCGGTTGCAGTCCGGAGGAGTACTTGCAGAGTGGAGACTGACCACTTCTTTGCTTTATAGGAAACGCCGACGTTGAAAAAAGCAGCAAGGATCGTCCAAACCAAGCTTTCCTGGCCGAAAAGGAAAAGAAAAGACTGAGCACGTGTCGTCACAAGGCACCGCAGGCAAAGCGTCTTCAGAAGCAAGATATGGCCGTGATTTCAACTACGTTATCTGGGGAAAGTGTCCACCTGCCACTGGATGTCGGAACCAGCAGGGTATAAAGGCGCTGCCTACTGGGCATCGGTTGCAGTCCGGAGGAGTACTTGCAGAGTGGAGACTGACCACTTCTTTGCTTTATAGGTGAGAATGCCTAATTAGGTATTATTGCTTATTTCATTATTGCATACTTCTCCGCTGGACTGCACCAGTGTTTCCATGATGGCTGAGTTTGATTGCCTTGCGTGCATGAAATCGACTGCTGATGTTTTGCAGAGCCTCACATGTGCCGAGTGCGACAATCGGTATCATGCAGGAAAGTGCTCGGGGGTTACGAAAACGAACTTGAAAAACTTTTCCACTAAGGAAAAACAACAGTGGGTGTGTCTGACTTGTGTAAATCGCGCATCGCGATTGCCAACTGGAAACGGTGACGGCGTAACCCAGAAGGATAGAGCAACTGATGTATCGGTCGAGCTGTCACTGACGCATGTACTGGCCAAACTTGATGTCGTACTGAGTCGACTAGATGTGTTAGAAAGGCGGCAAGACGTGCAGTTGGACAAGCTCGAGGCTTCCAACCGGGAAATGCTGGCGCAGAGGACGGCAATGCAGGGTATTCAGACATCATTGGGATTGCTTTCATCTAATTATGACACAATGCTGCAAAAGCTGGAGGAGCATAGAAAGGAACTTAAGGAAACAAACAAAAAAGTAACTGAACTGGAAGCCGAGCTTTTGGCCAAATCTGACAGGCTGTCGAATATGGAGCAAGCAGTAGATGATCTTGAACGGTACTCACGAACAAGCAATTTAGAAATCCATGGTGTCAAAGCGAGTGATAACGAGGACCTACGAAAGGTGGTGGAATCTTTTGCAACCAAACTCCAACTTCCTAGACCCAGTCACGAGGACATTGAAGCCGTGCACAGAATCAAAGGCAAAGCTAACTGCGTCCCACCTATTCTGGTGCGATTTTCAAGGAGTGAAACAAAAGAGCGTTGGATTGAAAAGCGGAACAGACTGAAGGGTGAAAAGATATACTTGAACGATAATCTAACTTCCCGAATGAAGAAACTGCTATCGATGACAAAAAATCTGGCGAAAGATAAACAATATCGCTTCGTCTGGGTGCGCAATGGCAGAATACTTGTAAGAAAACGCGAAGGAACGTCAGTGTTATTCATTGACAATGAACAAGGCTTACATAAAATAATCTAAAATGATTGACCAAGTACACTCAACTGAACAATGGCTATCAATGAAAGACGAGTGGGCGTCAGAGCTTTCTAGCAGCTTATTGCTTGAGCTAATCCATGTGAATGTGAGAAGCCTGCGCAAACACTGGGACATGTTAAATATTCATCTAGCTAAAGCACTGCCATCATTACATGTTTTAATTTTAACCGAAATCAATATTTCAAACGACGACTTAGTTCATTTTGCACTGCGTGGTTTTCAGTCTTTCTTTTTGTGCAGGGATAACAAAAGAGGTGGTGGCATAGCGGTCTATGTAAAAAGTGATTGGCACTGTGAACGAGTGTCCTTTGATTTTCAAGATGCTGAAGTAGTTACTGTACTAATGACTAAAGCAGATCTGGAATTTACAGTATGTGCTGTTTATAGGCCACCGAACACTAACCTAAATACATTTTTAGACGATTTGGCAAGATTCCTCAAAAAGTACGCGGACAGAAGCAGCATTATTTTGGCCGGTGATTTTAATATAGACATTTTTACAGCAAATAAGCCCGCAACATCTGATTACTTAACACTTTTGGCAAGCTACGGACTCGAAAACAAAATTCAGAGTTATACACGAGAGGAAATTCTCGGTCATCGTTTAACAAGGTCGTGTATAGACCATATCAGCACAAAAATGTGCAAATAGAATTCATTTGGCTGTGTTATTAAGGAAAAAGTAGCGGACCACTACTTTATCGCTATAGCAGTTTCAGGAGATGCTGCTGCTCTGACTGAAACAAAGACTGTAGAGAAATATGTTTTGTATTCTAATGAAGTAGATAAACGTGTGAGAACATTCAACTGGGATTCTTTAACGCGGCACAGCCACCTAAAGGCTTACGAACTGTTTGTAGAGGCCTTTAGAGAAATTTACCTTTGCTCAGAAAAGAAAATAAAGCTTAAAAGAAGAAATAAAGATAGCCCGTGGATTGATAACGAAATAATGGAGCTTTGCAGCGTTAAAAGCAAGCTCCTTAGAAAATGCCAAGATAAACCCGGGGACGCTCTTGCAAGAGAAGAATTTAGGCAGATGAGAAACAAAGTAAACGCTAAAATAAGACTAGCTAAGAAGCGCTACCACTCAGGCAAGTTTGCAGCCTGCAGTCGTAACACCGGTAAAACATGGAACTTGGTTAACACTCTAATAGGGAGACCTGCAAAAAAGAGTATTGATAATACTCTTGCGGGCGCCTTTCTCGAGTAACCTGCTGCTCAGATAGTGAATGATTTTAACAAACACTTTATCGAATCAGTAAACAACCTTACAAATGGGTGCATACCGGCAAATATCCGAAACAATGTCACGTTCTCTAACATTCATTCTGCTTTTCTGCCTACTGTTGATGAAGCAGAATTGTGGGATATTATACGATCCATGAGTTTAACAAAATCTCCAGGTTTTGATATAATTAGGATAAGAGATATAGCTGCGAACTTCGATGTGCTCAAATCAACACTGCTTTACATCCTAAATGAAACATTAAAAACCGGTCAGATACATGAAAACATGAAAGTTAGCATTGTGAGACCTCTTTATAAGAAAGGATCTCGAAAACTTTACGAGAATTACCGACCAATTTCAATTCTTTCGTCTTTGGCAAGCATATTGGAAAAAGTAGTCTATAATAATATGGCCTCATTCTGTGAAAAGTTTAGCCTTATTAACCCAGCGCAGTTTGGCTTTCGCTCGGGACAGAGTACTGTGGGTCGTTTGGAAGATTTTAATGACTATATCTGTAACGAAATCGATAAAAACAATGTTGTTTTGACTCTTTTCGTTGATTTACAACGAGCATTTGACACATTAGATCATGAACAGTTACTATAAAAACTAAGTAGGTGTGGTTTCAGAGGCCCGTATTACTCATTTTTTAAAAATTATTTAACAGGCAGACAACAGTGTGTACGTGTGGCGGAGTCCTATAGTTCTTTGTTGCGTATTAAATCAGGGGTACCGCAAGGGTCCGTATTGGGACCGCTTTTGTTTAACATTTACATGAATGATCTTGCTTGCTTACCACTAAAATCAAAAATTTATTTATACGCTGATGACACGGCTTTGGTTGTTTCAAACAAATTTTCAAACGAAGCCGCTAGAGTGTTACAGTATGATGTCTGTAAACTACTTGGTTGGTTCATTAATAACAAAATGTTCATTAATAAATCGAAGACTAATATGATATGTTTTCACAGCCCATATAAAGCAGTCGCGGATATTTTCCCTGTTTATCTCCACACCAGTGACTGCCTTGCATGCTCATGTCCGCCGGTAGCTCTGGTAAATAGCACAAAATACCTGGGACTACACTTCGACGACACATTGTCATGGAATGTCCACATTGAAGAACTCGCAAGGCGCTTACGTGCTGTGTGCGCTCATTTGTATGCCCTAAAATCTTTCTGTGATGTAAATATTTGTAAAATGGTTTACAAGGCACTTGGGGAATCGATCATAAAGTACGGAATAGCAATTTATCGCTTTGCTTCTTCTAGTTGACTTAATTAACCGCATCCTAAAAAAAATTGCCTATAGCCTCTCGTATGGCACACTTGGTCACGGGGAAGATCTCTTGCTGAGAATGTACCAGTCAGGCATGTTGTTTGTCGAGCAACAAGTTTTGTTCGACGCCATGTGTAAAAGTTATTTTTCTACTAAATTCAAAAACTTGAACGTGAAATCTCGCAGCTTACGTCAGACAGAAAAATCTGTGGTACTTCGTGTGTACACAAACTATGGCAAGAGAACTCGTGCTTTCTACGTGCCGGCTAATTTCAATAAATCGAATGAGAATGATATCGCGGGAACATTTAAACAAATAAAATCACATTTAAGGTCATGGGTGATAAGTAATGCCCACATTCTTTGAAGTTTTCTTCGGGATTTGAAGCATGCGAACCTGATTGCGAACTCATCTCTAATGTCAATGTGTTTTTTTTTCCCTGTTGATGCAATAATATCTTTTGTTCAAATAATATCTTTTGTTCACTTTTGCAATATAATTTTTTTCCTATATTCTTTTTATTAATTTATTTGTACACATATCAGTACTACCAGCTGACTGCCCAGCCTCGCACACAAGCAATGTTGCTTATGCGGGCTGGATCTGTAACCATGACATGACTGGATGTAATAAAGATTATTATATTACATCCGCTGCTGAATTTCTGATTGGTTGGGCTGGGGTATGCATGAGAAGGAGACATGCTCCCCCAGCTAATTCAGCAGAAGAGGATATAGAAATGTCCACAAGATGAATACTTACAAAGCTATTTAATAAAGTACTTCTGTAACCAACATGCCTGCTATACCATCCTTGCTTTCAATGTCTGTCTTAGTAAAAGTGTGAAAGAACCAGGTTTGTGCATGAAAAGTCTTCCTGAGGGTGTGTGCCTTGAAGCCTGTAGTGGTAATCACAGGAAACGGGGGTGGATCCAGAGCAGCACCAAAGGGCAAGCCTTCATCGAAACAAATATGAAGGGAAGTGACTGCATGCTCAAACTTGTCAGCTCACAAGTTTGCCAAGACCAAGTGATGTCAGAAGTTGATGAAGCCTACATGGTTAATGTATAACCGCTTAGGCCAAAATTATTTAGATACTTTTTATGAGGACTACGTATTTACTGGAAATCTCAAAATAATTATGTTAGTGCAGAATACCTTCCACTAGTTGTGACGTGCTTGAAAGAATGAAAATGTTTGAGTTGTACTTGTGTGGTGCACGAAGTTACTTTTTTTTAATACTCAGCAATGGAAACAAAATGCAAAGAGTAGTATTCGAAATAAATTGCCACCTCTTTAGGGCTAGATGAATTCAAATAATAATAATAAGCAAATGAAGATCGGGCATACAAGATAGATGCTTCGGCTCTCACTTGAAAGCCTTGTTCGCAAAGATTGTGAACAAAGCTCCAGTTGAACCAGTTCTTATTTTTCATTTTTATGGTTAGCATCTAATTTTAAACTACTTACCGTGCCTCTTTTGACCAAACCAGACAGGCTGCCGTCAAACTCTTCACTACTTCAATGCAAATAATTGGAGGTTGGCAAATACATTTTTCTAATAGGAATAGTAGGTAACGAATAGTCAAACACTGATGCATACAGTTACAGCAGGCATATTCATCTTGGAATTAAGCACCATGCTTATATTGTCTAGTAAAAAAAGGACAGCTATCAAGGAAGATTAGGATTATTTTTAAGCAAAAGCAATTATACCTCATATACTTGAAGCAGATGTAGTGCTTCTCAAGAACCACGTCCAAACTGCACACACTAAAACATTAAGCTGGAATATTCAAAAAGACAAGTACATGTTTTGCTCGCCAAGTGACTTTTAATGTGCTCAATTATGTAAAGTGTGCTATTATATGATTAATGTAATTTGCTAATGTAAAGAAAGAACAAGCCAAGATCTCTTGCTTCATATATATGCGCTGAATCAAGAAAGTAATTAAGGAAGAACACCAGAAATAAACACAAATATTTGTGTGCTTTCTAGCATAAAATAATTCTCATGTAAGCCACATAACATGCTTTCCAAAGCATCCCCTACCTTAACTTACAGCTGCATCACATGTAGGCACTTTCTAAGAACACACATGCTTCATGATCATTCACTATGTTAGTGACTCCCATTGAAGTAGACTGAGAACATATCTGGGCATTTCATTCAATAGCTGATGTAAAGTGAAAAGACTGCTGCTTGTAGGTATGAATGAACCAAGTGAATAAGAAATATAAGTTCTCGAACTTCTAGTAGTAAGTGTAGCAGCACTTAAGAAGAACATATTGCAACTAAAATTGCAACACATGATGAAATAACTGAAATAGCTAGGGAGAGTTTAATAGACCAATAAACAGGAAACTGCAAATTCCCAACACTTCTGAATACTTTTCTTCACATGTACTCACCTCATAAGTATGACTTCCCTTAATGCTCGAACCTCTGCCTTAATTTCATAATTCCCCATTCTCGCTGCTTCGCTCATGCTGATTGACATCTAGGACAAAGGTTGGCAAAAGTAGCTGAGCATGTGCATGTGTTGTGATGCAAGCTGCCCACATCTGGTAGCCGCATGCCAATTTCTCAGAGTAGATGAAAGGGAAGCCTTGAGGGTAAACCATAGAGAAGACGGATACCTTGGTTCAATGATAACTGAAAACACCAACATGGAAAATTTGGACAGCCCTCAGAATCAGCAGAATTGACATAGTTTGGAAAAAATGAAAAGATGCATTATGATATTTATGTTACACAGGTTCAAGTCAAGTTGAAGATTTTCACTGTCTAATAAACTTATAAGACAATACATGACCAGCAATACTGTATGGAACCTAAACAATTTTATTAAGTCACCTAGAAATCAGGATGGAGAAGTGACTGAATTGAGGATGCTAAAATGGATGAGATGGAGGCAGATTGTGAAGACAGGTCTTAAAAAATTAACATTCAACACACACTTAAGTTGGCAAAGATTGGACTCAATGTTCAAGAAGAAATTGACTAAGATAATTGATTGGTATACATACATGAGAGAGCAGCGACAATACAGCAGAGATAACTGTCATGCAAGAGGAAAGGACGTCAGTCTAAAAATTAACATTTGATCAGAAGAATGGTTATGCATGGGCTCAGGCTCATGTACAATTCTGTATGGTACGCATGATGTCAGAGCTGCATCGCATAAGGAACTGTGGCTTTACATGCCTCGATTATGAAATGATGTGGGCCAAGAGTGGAACAAGCATAGCACCAAGAGGGGGCCTCCTCCAAAAGGAGAACGGTAGGGAAACGGGGCGAGAGAGATTTTCTATGCAACAGATACAGAGCCATATGAGTCATAGTCATAGAAACCATGACCCAAGGAGCTGCACAACAAGGTATATAAATTCAAATCTCTATACAGTTAAGCCTCAGTATAACGAAATTCTTGATATAACGAAGTATTTAACTTTTCATAACCTCTTCGCTATAGAACATGCATTTAGAGCCCCAATATAAAGAAGTCTGTTTGTGTGCAATTTCAATATAACGAAATTTCGCTTCTGCCGCAGAGGAGTGCCAAGACAATCAATGGTAACTTCCGCAGACGCAGATAGTCAAATGATTGAATTACAAGCGGCTGCTTGCAAACGCACCTCTCAAACTGCGTGCAGCGCGACAAGAACAACAGCTTGGAGCCGCATCATGTTCCGTATAAATTAAGTCCAAGTGCGATCAGATCCTATCGCGCCCCGCGCACTTGTGCTTTAGGTGCGAGTGAAAGAGTGCGAGGGTGAGACAAGAAAGATGGTGGCTTCGTAAGTGCGGCCTTCCCACGCGAGCAATGGCAAAGTGGGGAAGGAAAGCGAGCTCGCGGTGACGCGATCAAGCGCGCGCGAGGGGGCGGAGTGGGGGGGGTAAGTTGGCGCGCGTCGCGGCCATGACTGCGCGTGGCTGTAAGCGCGGCTGAGCGCATATGCAGCCGCGCACCCTGCTCTAGAGGTAATCTGCTGCATGTGGAAAGAGCGGGCATGCCAAGACGGCGTGGCATCATGTAAGCTGTTTTCCCGCACGTTTAGTATTGAAGGTTGCGCAATCTCGAGTTTTGATGACCCGTTGGAACGAGAAGCAGACGAAGCATTCGCTCCCAGCTGCCGGCGCTTTTCATGATAGCGTCGTCGCTGTGCGACCGGGCGACGCTTTGGGGGCGGAGTGCACGCGAAAGCATATGGCGTCCCTTAATTCGTACGTACCGCTGATGTGAAGATATCAACGTGGCATGAAACCGTATCATTCATCGCTGACTCCTATATTCGTCAAAATAAAATGTTTTCTCATTCAAGCTTGCTTTTTTTTATTGCCCAATAATTCGGAAAATTGCATGGCCCCTTTCCGTGCAACAAAAATCGATCGGCGACAGTACTCATTTGCATAACAGATCGAATTTCAATACAAGGAAATTTCTATAAAACGAAGCGAATTGCCGATTTTACCTACTTTGTTGTATCAAAGTTTAAGTGTATAACGAAACTTCCTGTTCTCTACACGGGGGCGGCAATGTGGGCTTGTTCGCTGATCATCATGGAACAGCATGTAGTGTAGCGCAGCAAAAACAAGAACACAAGAAGAAATGAAACACAGACACAAGCGCCTAATTATGTCTGTGTTTTGCTTTTTCTTGTGTCATTGTTTTCGTTGCATTACACTACATGACATTCAATACTTTCACTGTCACATTCATGAGCACTGAAAACCTAGAATCAACTAATATCTTGCCTGCTTTGCCATAATTAAAGAAAATGTGGGTATAGTAGGTCTCATTGAGTTCTGGTGATTTTAGTATCACTGACCTATAGCTTTTAGGAATGTTTAATGGTTTCTTCTGTTAAGGCAAAGTACATGCTCAACTGCTACAATAAGTGTGAATGTAGGCAAAAACGACATTTTTGGCTCTTGCATCAATTTTATGGCATGTTGCGTGATCTAATCAAGTGGTTTAAATTTGACGAAGTTCTCGATTTAACAAAATAAAACCTCACATCCCAATAAGATTTATTAACTAGACTTACTGTACTTTATAACCAAAGTACTGTATAACTATAAGCAGCTACAGCCGCCATGAGTGGCGAGCAGAATTGAAATGAAATTGCTTTAGTCGAAACACGCCGAGCGCTGCTGCTAATGTACGCGCCACATGCATTGGGCAACTGCGGGAACCGCGGTACCACACACAGTTATTCAAAGCAGCACATAAAAGTGCCGAGGACTTAAATTGGTTAGTAAATGCATTCGGAACCAGTCTTTCGATTACTCAATTGATACATCAGCCACACACTCGCATAGCACGGCCACGTGGAAAACGCGGCCATGCGGACGCTTAACTATGCACGGATCGGCTGGTTGAATATTGGGGCACTCTATGGGTGCATGTTTAAAGCACTGCGTTTTCTGCCTATCGCGTGATCGTTTCGGGTGCTCCATGGCTGAGTGTATTGCATGGTACAGAATTGACCCTAGTACCAAAAGTACACAGGTAGGGTGGTCCGTGTAGACGAAGCGTGAACGCGATCTCAACATAACCACGTCATCATTATTCTGTAGCGATTATTTATGCGAAAGCGTCAAATGGCCCATTGAGCAAAAAAGGCGCCGTCTGTCGTCTCAGCGAAACAGCACCTCAAATCCCATTGGCTGCGACCACGTCACGAGCGCACCTCGACGAAACAAAGCGGGTGAAAGGGTACACCTGCTGTCGCTATAGTGCACCAGATGTTGCGTGAGGGGAGAGGGCGTCGCCGCGACGCCACGTCATCCTTGCAAGCCGCCGCCCGGTCCGTATCTCCCCGCTCTACTGGGCTTAACTGCTGAGCGTGCCTGCCGGCCTTGGTGGCCACTGCTGTTTCCTGGTCTCTGGTCATGCAGCACGTCGGTGGCATGCGGTGTTGGCACCGCAGGCTGCTGCTGCTTGCTAGCTCGGGCCCAATGTAGCTTTAGGGTGCATCACTTGCAGCGTAAAACTCGGACTGCTCAGCGGCGTTCAATTGGGCATTAATGCTTTCGCAATCACAACTCAGATAAGACACGCTTAGCTGTCCTCATATGTTTTTCTTTAGTTGCCAAGTGGACGCATCATTGTTCACCATTTACAGTCTTCAATCTGTCGTCATCATTGCATTGCCATTTCAAATTAGTTGTAATATCACGCCGTCGGATACTGCCGCCTTCACGCTGTGTAGTAGATACGCAGTCATTGCCATGCATGCACTCATCATCCCAAAGTCGTTATGCCTCAATCGTGTGACTCTAGAATTGTCATCACATCGTCGATCATGCCGTCGTTGTCACCGCATCAGCATCATACTTTTGTCGGAATTCGACAGAAGTATTACACAGATTAACATTACCTTTTCAGCTTCTAGAACAGAATGCACGTAGTGGTCTACCACAGTAATATTATGAGAGACACTTGGGCGGAACAATTGCTGGCCTCAATTGCCAAGCCTCCCTGTAACATCATTTATTTCAATCTCCATAATAATCCTAAATTGTGTCACAAAACTTCTACAACAAATGTCAACATGGTTTCCATAAGACCTTGTCTCTCATGAAAAACACAACTATATTGTCATGTTCACTAACTCGATCTCCTCCATTGAACTTAGTTCTTGCGTTGGATGGATGCTTTTAGCGTTTTAAATTCTGCTACTTTGTGCCACTGCCTCCTTCTCCTGAATAAGCTAACTTAATATTGATCCACATGCAATTACTAAAATTCACTGAATGCTTTCTTCATGACTAAACACACTTTGTATGTTAACAACTCCAATTCACAAGTCTGTCTTTTGTCACTTCTGGCGTGCCACAATGCTGAGTATTTAGGCCCTTGATTTTTCTCATTTTAGATCTCGCAATGAACTTAACGTAGAAAACTAAACTTTCTGTTGATGACTGTGTGTTTTGTCGTGAAACAACCAAACTCTGGCAGGTTTGTTTCTGTTCAAACAGACTAAACAAATGGCCCACTGAGTAAAAAAGGCAGCGTCTGTCGTCTCAGCGAAATGGAACCTCAAATCCCATTGGTTGTGACCACATTGCGAGCGTGCCTCTACGGAGCAGAGCGGGTGAAAAGGTACATCTGCCGTCGCTCTAGCGCGCCAGGTGTTAGAGGGCGCCGCCGCAATGCCACGTCATCCTTGCTCTCGCAAGCAGGTGCCCATTCCATATCACCCCCCCCTCCCCCACTGGGCTTAGCTGCTGCACGTGCCCAGTGGGGCAATGTCTCCACTAATGTCTCTCCGGAGTGCCATCACTAGTTAAAAACCTAACATCAGTACCCTAGCAAAAAAAACTGATAGAAATTTCTATAGTCCCTTAGGAATGTGTATAGGTTGTACGGGTCCTTCTAAGAGTGATATATATTCCTACCTGACCCATAGAACTCTTTACCAGATTGGCAGGCAGCAGGTAGATCTCACTGTGCTGCCTACAAGACCAAATAGCATGATGTACGTATCAGTCTTTTAAACTCAGATAGAGATCATCATATAACATACAGAAATCTGATTGAGGCACTGATAAAGCATGTTAGAAATAGCACACATGCCGGTGCCCACACGCCTGAAGAGACGTTTCTAAAATGAACTGAATATACAACCCTGAATGCATTGCCTGCCACGTGAACAGATTAACAAACACAGTTGGGATATTGGAGTATCAAATAAATATGAAGTGTGTAAACTGTGCAATTATCAAAACCTTTTACAGCTTGTATGCAGATATATTATCCTAAACATGTTTCAACATAAATTAAAGCACACGCTTTCAAAGCACAGCAGCGTTACTTAGCCTGTGAAACTACATTGGGGAAGTTGCATGAGAAAAGTATCAGTCCATCTTTGTAGCAGGTGTGCTCCAGTTCTTTTAATACAAAAGTACATTTACAAATTTTGCGAGACGGATGTGCAACATTTAATGAATATCCAAAACAGGATTTGTCATCATCATCATCATCATTATATTTATGTCCACTTCAGGACCAGAGCCTCTCCCTGCAATCTCTAATTACCCCTGTCCTGCGCCAACCGATTCCAACTAGCACCCGCAAGTTTCCTAATTTTGGGGCACCACCTAGTCTTCTGCCATCCTCTACTGCACTTCCCTTCTCTTGGTATCCATTCTGTTACCCTAATGGTCCAACGGTTATCTAATCTGCGCATTACATGACCTGCCCAGTGCCAATTTTTTCTCTTAACGTCTATTAGAATATCATCTATACCCGTTTGCTCTCTTGTCCAAACTGCTCTCTTTCTGTCTCTTCGTTCTTCGTTCCATCCCTCTTTGCACGGCCCTTAACTTGTTCTCAAGCTTCTTTGTCAGTCTCCAAGTCTCTGCGCCATATGTCAGCACCCATAAAATGCACTGATTGTATACTTTCCTTTTCAATGATAATGGTAAGCTTTCAGTCAGGAGCTCACAGTGTCTGCCGTATGCGATCCAGCCCATTTTTATTCTTCTGTGAATTTCCTTCTCATGGTCAGGGTTTCCTGTGATTAGTTGACCTGGGTAGACGTACACCTTCACAGACTCTAGAGGCTGACTAGCGATCTTGAACTCTTGTTCCTTTGCCCGGTTATTTATCATTATCTTTGTTTTCTGCATATTAATCTTCAGCGCCACTCTTACACTCTCCCTGTTAAGGTCCTCAATCATTTGTTGTAACTCGTCCGCAGTGTTCCTGAATAGAACAATGTCATCGGCAAACCGAATGTTGCTGAGGTGTTCGCCGTCGATCCCTACTCCTAAACCTTCCCAGTTGAATAGCTTGAATACTTCTTCCAAGCACGCAGTGAATAGCACTGCAGAGATTGTGTCTACTTCTCTGACTCCTTTCTTCATAGGTATCTTCCTACTGTTGTAATAAGGTTTATTTACAAAAGCAAAACAAAGCACTTTCAAGACTGTGGATACTAACTGTAGCTCTAACATGTCCGGCTGAGTTTATGAATGCCATAAATTAGACACTACCAACGTGATTTCATTACAGCTACTTTCTGGGCTAGTTTGTGCATACTTGATTTGAAAATTATAACGACGCTAATGCATCCATCCACAAAGGAACAAGGACAAGGCACAAGCAACATGACTACAAACATGACTAGGGTTTATTTTACACTCCACTATCTAAAGAATAAGCAAGCAACTTTAGCCACATTTAAACAAACACATAAGAGGAAGAACACAGACTGAAGTACCAACTTCACCATGCCCATTTGTGCTCACAGATGCTGCATAGAACACCAGGTCTAATTGGCATATGCGTTTATAATATCACAACTTCATATGAAGCTATTTTCTCTAGACTATGCATTTTTGCATTCACCCCAAAAGTGTTGTGATATGTGACAGAACAGAAGTGAGCTTGTGCAAAAAGAACAAATTGGCATGGCACACTGACAGGAAGCAAGGAAACAGGGCAAGCATCGCTATTGGTAGAAGATCTACAGGAATATATCAGAACATGACAATACAGCAATATTATTTAAGCAAAAGTGAGTACAGATCTGAGAACTTATTCAAGTAAGAACATGGATTTACCATTTTTAAAACCACATAATCATGAACGAAAACAGCTAAACATCAGTGCACATACTGCAAAATCAGAAGACACAATTCTTCACTGGGTGCTAGTTCAACCACCGCACGTCGAAATGTGTAAAAGTAGTTTAACCTGTGTAGCCATCAGCATGCGAAAGCAAAGAAGACTATCAGAATAGGCTTCATATATAGTGTTTGGAGTCTTTGATTCAAACCATAATACACTTAAAATAAAATTTCAGAGTTTGCTTGTTTCATTCAGAAAAAAGATAGTGTCTTAGTCATGCTGCCACAGTTAACGGATAAACTTGCACCAGCTACATTGAGTCAAAGGAGTAAATAAAGTGAGGCAGACAGATGCATGGTGTGAAAATGATGCTGTTGTATCATGTAGCATAACTGCTCACTTAACATTCAGCTGCTTTCCATGCCTCTGCATACAGACTGATAAGCTTTACCTCTTCACCGTCTGCTAGTGAATCACTGTTTGTTCACTGTGATCACCCATTCAAGGCAGTCACGTGGTTAAGTTGGGCCCTTCGCTACATGTAAGGACACCGACCCGAAACTGTGCATAAGTCCTGTAAAATATTGTCATTTTTTGGCTACTGCAGCTGTTCATCAGCAGCTGCATCGCTACTGCCAACATGCAGACCATGCAATTCCCCAAGCACTTAATCAACAAGAGTATAATAATGAAGAGTGGCAAATTGGGCTAGCTGGTTCATTAGGAAAACAAGAAGCTAACGCAAGAAAAAATAAACACTAGAATTTTGATGGCTCTGGCTTGGTTAATATATTCAAACATCAAAAAGCTGATTATTACAGAACGCCATAAAGTGTGGTGCACTGTTACCAACTGTTTTTTAAGCTATAACCTGTTATTACCAGACATTCATATACCATGGCTGAAGACATACTGTTCATCGTTGCCATGTCTTGAGCATGGGAATTTGTCTCTTTCATAAAGGTTTCGTATTGTCCATTCAAAAATATTGTTGTCTATTTCTATAAACACATAAAGGCGCATAACTTCGCTGGGTGTTAAGTAAACTAGTGGCTCCGCTCTTCTGACGCCGACTGAAAGGTGCGTTGCATGGAGAATTTCAACAGGAAATAGTTTCTTGCATTTCAGAATTGTACATGAATTCGCTCCAGTAAGAATTCTACAAATGAGAGAAAACGGACCTGAGAACCTGAAAAATGCACTGTTTTTAGTCTTTACAGTTCAAGTGTACTGGAGAGAGTGGAATGTTTGTTGGTTGATGACCATTCGCTAATATTCAGTGACACTTGTTGAGTGACAGCCACGGTTGTGGACTACAGCCTGTTTTTCACTTTCATCCAAGTTCAGGCACAGCTTTCCAGTGCCTAACAAAACTGTCTGCTGACCAGCTCTCCTCTCCTGTACACCAAAAAATTCTCACTGCTTCTGGTGAAAGATTTAAACTAGCTTTAGCTGCCTGTAACTTTCGAGCAAGTACATAACATTCCAATATTTGTAAAGGAACATCATTAGCTCCGCTGACCAATTTCACAAGAAGTTCATTTCCGCCTTCAAATACAAATGAAGAATGCGACCAATGAGGTCCTAGTTTAGCCGCACTTTTAGGAAGATGCAGGATCTGGTGTACATTGTATGTCATTGCACCCAATCCAAACAAAGACTGTGCTCTCAGAACAAACTCCGAGAGAAGATCAGATGATCTCATTATGTAGAAGTATATAGACACCCTCCACAAGCAAACTGGAATGTCTGACATACTTATCTGGCAAAAAGCCATGAAGGCATGGTAATGAATAATGAAGAACCCACCACTTCCATTCACTAGCTTTCCAGATTGTGAAGTCTAATAATCTTTGTGGTGTACGTGTGGACCAATTCGGTGGCTTGATTGCCAATAACCTCCTGTTCAAAGAGGCAAACTTTGTTGTGAACCAATCTAAACAACTTTTCTCTTTTAAATGTGATCACATTTTTTTTATTTTTAAGCTGTTGTATGGTGTATATTTGTTCCAACAATCTTTCCTTTCTGAATCCTGGGCTTCATATTTGATTTATATGTATTGTCTTTTCTGATAATATAAATGCATTATTTCTGACTCATTTTTTGGGCAAACGAGGAAGCTTGCTTCTCCTTGAAGCACATTACACCTATACAACACACATAGATACTGATAGACTATAGATCTGGCAAACTAATATGAATACACTATTACACTAATAAACAAAATACACTAGTAGACTTGTACAAGCAGAATAGCACAGATACGTCCGGAATAGAACTAAAAGTAATTTTATCAGTGTATCAGTTGTATCGTTTCATAATGCAATAGAAAAAAACTGATATAATTTTTATTAGGTTGCCCTATCAGATTTTTTGCTAGTGATCTTTCAGTGTAAATGCATATCAACTTTTTGACTAATGCTAATAACTGAACACATGGCTTTTTTTTGCTGCAAGTTTTCTTGGACTCCTGCTTCCCTTAAATTTCTACGGTATAATATGCTTCCAAGATCAAAACTGGAATATGCTTCATCGATCCGGGATACACCGACAAAAAACACAACTCTCATATTTAGTTGAAGCCATACAAAACCAACCTGTACATTTTATTGTAGCTGCTTATTCCCATACCGCAAGCATATCAACAATTAAAACTTGCCTTGATTGGCCAGGCTTGTCAACAAAAAAACTTACCCATTTATTTCACAAATTCTCAATTGAAACATATGTTATTACCTCCTTGTATCTCATTGAGAAGGAACTACAACCTCAAGGTACAGGTGCCAACTTGCCAAACCAATCTTTACTATTCCTGTAAAAGGCAGCCTCAGAGCACACACCCCGCAGGGGCGTCTGCGTAAGCAGGCGTTTGGTGTGTTGCGACACCACGTACCCGAGCACATGAGGCTTGGACCCTCCCGCGTGTAGCCGTGCGCGGCTTAGCCGTGTCCGGGGAAAGGGGGATCCTGGAGGTTGAGCCGATGCCGGGTGTTAGGACCTTTAAGGCCTCCCGGCGGAGGCAACACACCTCTTTGGCCTCTGCTTCACGTAGACGGCACCCCCGGACTGACCCACCCGGGGGAAATCGGTAGTTGTCTTTTCCTGTCTCTCGCTCTCCCTCCAACCTTCGTCTTTTTCTTACTTTCCATCTTTCCTGTCTTCTCCTATCTTCCTCTCACTTCCAATTTTCCAGGCAGCAAGGGTTAACCTTGTGTGAATAACCAACCTAGGTTATCTCATATTTGGTTATAGTGATAACGTACAGCTGGCGTTTGCAGGACCTGTTCTTACAGTCCCTGTAGCGTCCCCTTGTAGGACTCCCCGGTGGGTGGCTGGCGTTATTGCCGAAAATTCAATCCCTTTATGGCAACCTCTTTCCCTCCGCTTCCTGATCGCCCTCAGAAAAGAGGGCGCACCGATGATGTATTCCAGTTTTTTGGTCGGCAAAAAGAATCCTTCCCTCGTTTTCACGTGATCCACTCTGAAAAACCAGCTAAACCAGTGCGAACTATCTCACCATTCCTTGTTTCTAAGACATTGACTGAAGTCTTTGGTCCAGGTTATAAGGCGTCGAGGATGGCAAGCGGTGATCTCCTCTTGGAGCTCCGCGATCAGAAACAATATGAGAAATTGACAAAACTAGTGTCGTTTGGGGAAACCCAAGTAATTGCAACCCCGCACCGTACGATGAACACCAGCCGCGGTGTTGTCTCGGACGATGACTTGCTGGAGCTCACTGAGGATGAACTCTTGGAGGGCTTCAGTGACCAGAATGTCATCAATGTTAAAAGAATTAAGATCAGGCGTGACAGCAAAGAAATCAAGACAAAACACCTTATATTGACTTTCGGCTCAAGTAATCTGCCCGAGTCTGTAGAGGCCGGGTACATCAAGCTTCGTGTTAGGCCATATGTGCCAAACCCCCTGAGATGCTTCAAATGCCAACGTTTCGGCCACAGCTCGCAGAGCTGCCGAGGCCGCCAAACCTGTGCGAAATGCAGTGCCCACGAACACACCTCTGAAGCTTGTGAGAACTCTCTCCACTGCGTGAACTGTGATGGGGAACATGCCGCGTACTCGCGGTCCTGTCCATCATGGAAAAAAGAAAAAGAAATAGTTACAATCAAGGTTAAAGAAAACATATCTTTCAAAGAGGCACGCAGGCGGGTTTCATACCTGCCCAAGAAAAGCTTTGCCGATGTGACGCGTCAGGGGGCAGCGACACAAAGGCTTCCGGCGGCTGTCCGACCCACAGTCAGTGAGTCGCCAGTTACGCTGTCTGCCCCCGCGGCGGTTGCAGCTAGCGCTGCTCCGCCAACCGAGGAGAAGGGACCATCGACCCCGAAGGTGGGCGCAGCCGAGGCTGCCTCAACCTCCCAGGTCCCATCCAGCGCTGGCAACAGCCGGCGCAGCCAAATCCCCCAGGGAGCCCCATCGACCTCCGGGCTGGTGGGCGCAGGGGTCTTGCCCTCCAAGGCGGGACTCTCCCTGGTGACTTCTCGCTCGCAAGAGCACGTGTCCGGCGCCTCACAAGAGGCAATGGACACTACACCTATCCTCAAGGCGCATCAAGCGCCTAAGGAGCGGCGAGGCTCCCTCGAACGCTCCATAAAGGGCAGAACTCCCGTTACAGGGCCTCGAAAGGGCTCTGTAATTTAATCTCTGTAATTTCCATAATCTCTACTTCTGTTTCTGTACACACAGCACTTATTGACCTCCAATATGGATACACAAATAATTCAATGGAACGTCAGAGGCCTTCTTAGAAACCTTGATGACGTGCAGGAACTCATCCACAAACACAATCCAAAAGTGCTGTGTCTACAGGAAACACACTTAAAATCTAAACACACAAATTTCCTGCTACAGTATGTTACGTTTCGCAGAGATCGCGATGATGCTCTCGCATCATCGGGCGGTGTTGCCATTGTTATTCAGAAAGGCATAGCGTGTAAACGTTTGCAGCTACAAACGCCCCTTGAGGCAGTGGCGGTTCGTGCTGTTCTCCTCAACAAACTTATCACTGTCTGCTCGCTCTACATACCCCCCCATTACAAATTAACTAAACATGAATTTCTGTCCTTCATAGACGAATTGCCTGAACCTTACGTTGTGCTTGGGGATTTCAATGCGCACAGCAGCCTGTGGGGAGACTCTCGTATCGATGCGCGAGGTCGCCTCGTTGAACAGTTCCTTTTTTCGTCCGATGCGTGTCTGCTGAATAAGAAGACACCCACATATTATTCTGTCGCAAACAGAACATTTTCTTCAATTGACCTCAGCCTAGTTTCCCCTTGTATACTGTCTGAACTCGAATGGGAGGTCACCAAGAATCCGTACGGAAGCGACCACTTCCCCATACTGCTAAAAACACATAAAGAAAAAGAATGTCTACCACAGGCTCCTAGGTGGAGGATCGATACAGCCGACTGGGAGAAGTTCCGAAACTTAACTAATATCTCATGGAATGACATGTCTTGTTTAGGAATTGATGCTGCTGTGCAGTATCTCACAGGCTTCATTATAGACATGGCATCTAAATGCATATCAGAAGCACATGGCTTGGCATGTAAACGGCGGGTCCCGTGGTGGAACGAAGACTGCAGGATCGCTCGTAAGAAACAAAACAAAGCGTGGGGGTTGCTGCGCGCTTCTCCCACTGCAGAAAATCTAGTCAACTTTAAGCAAGTAAAATCCCAAGGCAGGAGAACCCGCCGACTGGCCAGAAGAGAAAGCTGGCAGAAGTATTTATCGAGCATTAACTCGTTTACAGACAAGGCCAAAGTCTGGAACAGGGTAAATAGAATTAGAGGGCGACAAACATATTCACTCCCCCTTGTAAATACACAAGGCGATACACTGCAAGATCAGGCAGACTCACTTGCGGAGCACTTTCAGAGCGTGTCAAGTTCAAACAATTATTCGCAATCTTTTCTCATATCTAAAGAAATAGAAGAACGTAAGCCTTTAACAAGAAAAAGCCGAGCGAATGAGCCTTACAACCGTCCTTTCAGTATTGCCGAATTGAGAGCTGCCTTGAGTGCATGCAACAGCTCCGCACCAGGATCTGATAGAATCATGTACGAAATGCTGAAAAACTTACACAATGACATGCAAGTGACACTACTTACACTTTTCAACACTATCTGGGACGCAGGGTACCTTCCGACCGCATGGAAAGAAGCCATTGTGATCCCTGTTCTAAAACAAGGCAAAGATCCTTCATCAGTGGCAAGCTACCGCCCGATAGCCCTCACAAGTTGCATGTGTAAGGTGTTTGAAAAAATGATAAATCGGCGACTGATCCATTTGCTTGAACAGAACAAAATGCTTGATCCCTATCAGTGTGGCTTCCGAGAAGGGCGCTCCACAACCGACCATCTTGTACGTATTGAAACAAATATCCGGGACGCATTTATACATAAACAGTTCTTCCTCTCGATATTTCTCGATATGGAAAAGGCGTATGACACAACGTGGCGATACGGCATCTTGCGAGACTTATCGGAAATGGGCATTCATGATAATATGCTCAACGTAATAAAAAGCTACTTGTCCAATCGTACCTTCCGGGTGAAAGTTGGCAATGTGCTGTCACGTCCTTTTACACAAGAAACTTGTGTACCCCAGGGAGGCGTGCTCAGTTGCACACTTTTTATTGTTAAGATGACAACGCTTCGTGCTTCCTTACCACCGGCCATCTTGTATTCCGTCTATGTGGACGACATTCAAATAGGCTTCAAATCCTGTAATCTCGCAGTATGCGAGAGACAGGTACAGCATGGTTTGAACAAGGTGTCAGGGTGGGCAGAGAAAAATGGTTTTAAAATCAATCCTCAAAAGAGTTCTTGTGTGCTGTTCACAAGGAAGAGAGGCCTGGTCCCGGATCCTTGCTTGGAAATGTGTGGACATCAGATACCTGTAAACAAAGAGCACAAATTTCTAGGTGTTATACTCGACAATAAACTTACTTTCGTCCCACACATTAAACATCTTAAAGAAAAGTGTCTGAAAACAATGAACTTATTGAAACTTCTATCCCAGACTACATGGGGTAGTGATAGGAAGTGTTTAATGAACATATACAAGAGCCTAATTCGGTCTCGATTGGATTATGGTGCCGTTGTGTATAACTCTGCCGCCCCGAGCGCGCTAAAGATGTTAGACCCAGTCCACCATCTGGGAATCCGACTGGCCACTGGCGCTTTCAGAACGAGTCCCATACAAAGTCTATATGTGGAATCAAATGAATGGTCCCTCCACCTACAGAGATCATACATTAGCTTTACATATTTCCTTAAAGCACGCTCCAATCCTGAACATCCATGTTTTCATAACGTTACCGATATGACGTGCGCTACACTTTTCAGCAATCGTCCCTCCATAAGACAGCCTTTCTCGCTGCGTGTGAAGCAGCTTAGCGATGAAATGCATGTCCCGCTCCTCGAGCATCGCTTAATGCACCTAACCAAGCTCTTACCTCCTTGGGAATGGCAGGTGATACAATGTGACATATCCTTTATAAAAGTTACAAAGCACGCTCCTGAGGCTGAAATCCGAATGCATTTCCTAGAACTCCAGCACAAGCACTCCTGCGCAGAGTTCTACACAGACGCTTCGAAATCAAATGCCGGGGTATCCTATGCAGCCGTCGGCCCATCGTTTTCGGAATCCGACGTACTGCATCCGGAAACAAGCATATTTACGGCTGAGGCCTACGCATTACTTTCTGCTGTGAAGCATATAAGAAAATCAAAACTTCCAAAAGCAGCGATCTATACAGACTCTCTAAGCGTCGTGAAGGCCTTGATGTCAGTCTATACACACAAAAATCCTGTACTTAGTGAACTCTACACCGTCTTGTGTAAAGCGTACATATCTAACCAGCGTATCATTATATGCTGGGTGCCTGGCCACAGGAGCATTGAGGGTAACGTTCTGGCGGACGAGATGGCCACGTCCATCGCATCGCGAGCCGCTAATCCTACCGCTGAGGTGCCTGTCACAGATCTGAGGCCTTTCTTGCGAAGGAAGCTGCGAGCCCACTGGCAACACATATGGGACGCGGAAACAAATAATAAGCTGCACCTGATAAAACCGCAGTTAGGATTCTGGCCCTCTACTATAAAATCGCGCCGAACAGATGTCCTATTCTGTCGTCTCAGAATAGGACACACGTTTGGCACCCATAATTTTCTACTCACCGGAAGTGAGCCTCCTACTTGTGGTAGATGCGGGGAGAGGCTGACCGTACTCCACGTCCTCCTGGAGTGTCGGGAAGCCGAATATGAAAGAATGAAACATTTTTCCTTCGCTTACAGACAGCACATCCCTCTTCATCCAGTAATGTTCCTCGGCCCAGAACCGCTTTTTAACATAGACACAGTCCTAGGTTTTCTGAGAGATGTGGTCCTACATGTTATTAGCCCCATGCATTCCTAGCGCTTCCTCTCTTTAGAGGATGCCGCTGGGATAGTTGTACGGTATAGCACATGCCTCCAGACCCTTGTGTTTCAAGGGCTCTAAGGAGGCAGTAGTGCTCTGGCATTTCTCATAATCTGATATATTTTAGCGATCATATCATTTTTTATATGCATCTAAATGTTCATAGTACGAGTCATACGTCATCGCCATAATTTTATTACACAGATTTTACGCATTTTAGAGCGTATATTTTAAGGCCCCTTTACAGCCACGACACACCAATTCATAGTAATCATAGTTACACTGCACACCCACTACCACAGACATGGCGCTCTTTGGCCATTCCTGGCCCTTGCGCCATGAAACCCCATACATCATCATCATCAGAGCACACACACGCACACACATATACATCAATGAGCTACAAGGAGGTAATAAAAACATGTTTCAATTGAGAATTTGTGAAATAAACAGGTAAGTCTTCTTGTTGCCTAGCCAGTCAAGGCAACATTTAATTGTTGATATGCTTGCGGAGTGGGAATAAGCAGCTACAATAAAATGTACAGGTTCGTTTTGTATGGCTTCAACTAAATATGAGAGTTGTGTTTTTGGTAGGTATATCCCGGATTGATGAAGCATACTCCAGTTTTGATCTTACAAGCATATTATACAGTATAAGTTTAAGGCAAGCAGGAGTCCCAAGAGAACTTGCAGCCCAAAAAGCCAAGTGTTCAGTTATTAGCATTACTCAAAACGTTGATATGCATTTGCATTGAAAGATTATTAGTAATATGAATACCTATGTACAAGGTGCTTAATTAGAACAGAGTGTTTAATTTTATAGGTAAATGTGTTAAAAGAACTAGTCATGATGTGAAAATCTCTTCATTTTACTTTTACCACCCCACCTTACCACCATTTTACCTTTACACACACACACACACACGTATATATATATATATATATATATATATATATATATATATATATATATATTGTCACGTAGGTGACTGTGAGCTACCTGGCACGCAGGCAGACAGAAAGGGACACTGCGTCGGCGGTAGACTTAAAGAGAGTTTAATGGGCGAACTTGTGCCCGAAATCAAGCGAATAACGCGGTAACGGCGAAAGCAGCAAGCGCGTCTGGGGCGTTCGTCGGACTGAGCCAGCGCGGGCGGTGGTCCCGCATTTATACGTTTCGCGTGCATGATCGAAACGCGTCAAGCGACGCCGCCTGCGGCGCAGCGACGCCGGTCGCGTCGCAGCGACGCGAGCTGCGTACCTCGCGTCGCTAGAAGCTGAAATAAACGCACGTGGCATTACCCCCCCGTGAAAAAGCATCGCCCCGATGCTAAAGAAAACAAGAAACCTGTAAGCATGCAAAAACAAAGGATAACGAAAAAAAAGAATGTCTGTTAGTCCGCTAACGCTCAAAAAACTTCTTGAGGCGCGCGACGTGCACCATCTCAGGTCGTGCGCGACGTCGCTGTGACTGCGTCACTCCATCGGGCACAACCTCGTACACCAGCGGTCCAAGTCGTCGAGTTATCTTGTAGGGCCCGAAGTAACGGCGCAGGAGCTTTTCACTGAGCCCGCGGCGACGAATTGGTGTCCACACCATAACGCGGTCACCAAGTGCGTACTCTTGGTCTCGTCGTCGTAGGTTGTATAGTCGGGCGTCGACGTTTTGCTGCTCTTTAATACGCATTCGGGCTAGCTGACGAGCTTCCTCGGCACGTTGAAGGAAGCCGGCAACGTCTGCATGGATGTTGTCGTCTTCAACGTGAGGCAACATCGCATCAAGCATTGTGGCGACTTGGCGACCGAAGACAAGCTCGAATGGCGTCATCTGCGTTGTCTCCTGTGGCGCAGTGTTGTAGGCGAACGTCACGTATGGAAGGACTTCGTCCCAAGTCTTGTGCCCGACGTCGACATACATGGCGAGCATGTCGGCGAGGGTTTTATTTAAACGCTCCGTAAGGCCGTTTGTCTGCGGGTGGTACGCTGTAGTGCGCCGATGGCTCGTGTGGCTCAAGTGCAGAATCTGTTGCGTAAGTTCAGCTGTGAATACCGTACCTCTGTCCGTAATAAGGACCTCGGGTGCACCATGACGGAGAACGATGTTCTTTATGAAGAATCTGGCGACCTCGATTGCATTTCCCGATGCTAATGCTGCTGTCTCGGCATAGCGCGTAAGATAGTCCGTTGCTACCACTATCCACCTGTTCCCGCAAGTGGATGTAGGGAAGGGGCCAAGCAGATCCATGCCTATCTGCTGGAATGGTTTCCATGGTGGCTCGATTGGTTGCAGGAGGCCGGTTGGCCTTGTAGGCGGTGTTTTCCGACGTTGGCAATCTCGGCAGGTTTTCACGTAGCGTGCGACGTCTGCGTTCAGGCCCGGCCAGTAGTATTTTTCTTGAATTCTTCTGAGAGTTCCAGTGAATCCCAGATGCCCTGCTGTCGGCTCATCGTGAGACGCTTCTAAAATCTCTTGCCTTAGCTTGACCGGCACGACGAGTAGATATGCCGCTTTGTACGGCGTGAAGTTCTTTTTCACAAGCACATTGTCGCGCAGGCATAGCGATGAAAGCGCGCGTCTGAATGCTTTTGGCACTGAATCGGTCTTCCCTTCGAGATATTGAACCACACAGCGTAAATCAGGATCGGCACGTTGATCTTGTGCGAAGGTGTTAGAGCTTATGGGCCCAAGGAAGGCATCGTCGTCATCGTCGCAGGTCGGGGCGGATTCAACAGGGGCTCTCGAAAGGCAGTCGGCGTCAGTGTGCTTTCGGCCTGACTTATACACGATGGTGACGTCGAACTCCTGTAGTCGCAGGCTCCAACGAGCGAGGCGACCTGACGGGTCTTTCAGGTTAGCGAGCCAGCACAGAGCGTGGTGGTCACTGACGACCTTGAAGTGCTTCCCGTAAAGATACGGCCGAAATTTTGTGACCGCCCAAACGACAGCGAGGCATTCCTTTTCGGTCGTCGAATAGTTCAATTCGGCTTTCGACAGTGATCTGCTCGCGTAGGCGATGGCTCGCTCCAGGCCGTTCTTCTTTTGAATCAACACAGCAGCGAGTCCTATGCCGCTTGCATCCGTGTGGATCTCGGTGGCAGCGCTCTCGTCGAAATGGCCGAGTACTGGCGGTGACTGCAAGCATCGTTGAAGTTCGCGAAAAGCGTCTTCTTGGGGCTTCTTCCATGTGAACTGCGCGTCGGCTTTCGTAAGGCGAGTGAGAGGCTCTGCGATTCGAGAGAAATCTCGGACAAAACGCCTGTAATACGCACAGAGCCCCAAAAATCTACGGACAGCTTTCTTTTCACTGGGTATCGGGAAACTTTCGATGGCTGCCGTCTTTTTGGGGTCCGGACGCACGCCTTCGCGATTAACTACGTGACCGAGGAACAGGAGCTCTTCGTAGGCGAAACGACATTTCTCTGGTTTCAGAGTGAGTCCCGACACCCTAATTGCCTCGAACACGGTCTCCAGCCTATTAACGTGCTCGTCGAAGGTGGATGCGAAAACGACTACGTCGTCGAGATATACGAGGCATATCTGCCATTTCAGCCCAGACAACACGGTGTCCATGACACGCTGAAATGTCGCCGGCGCTGAGCATAGCCCGAATGGCATGACTTTAAATTCGTAAAGACCGTCCGGCGTGATGAAGGCAGTCTTCTCACGGTCCCTCTCATCGATCTCAATCTGCCAGTAGCCGCTCCGGAGGTCCATGGACGAAAAATACTTGGCACCGCACAGTCGATCTAACGTGTCGTCGATTCGCGGAAGCGGGTAGACGTCTTTTTTCGTGACGCTGTTGAGACGCCTATAATCGACGCAAAATCGTAGGGTACCGTCTTTCTTCTTTACGAGCACCACGGGTGAAGACCACGGGCTCTTGGACGGCTGAATGACGTCGTCGCGAAGCATTTCTTCAACTTGTGTCTTGATTGTTTCACGTTCTCGCGCTGAAACGCGGTAGGGACTTCGGTGGACGGGACGAGTCGATTCATCGGTTATAATGCGATGCTTCGCTATGTGCGTTTGCCGGATCTTCGACGACTTAGAAAAACATTCGGAATATCGCAGAAGAAGGCGACGTAGCTTTTCTTGCTTTTGTTGAGGCAGGGCGGGGTTAATGTCGAAGTTCACCTCATCAGCCACAGTCGATGACGCTTCATGGGACGACTCGGAGAGCGCTAATGCGTCGCTTATTTCGGCGAACTCTTCCAAGAAAGCGACCGTCGTACCCCTGTTGAGGTGCTTGTGTTCGGTGCTGAAATTGGTTATTAGCACAGCCGCTCTGCCTTCACGCAGGTGGACGACACCGCGTCCGACGCAAATTTGGCGATCCAGAAGCAGCTGCAAGTTCGCTTCAACAATCGCATCGCCGCTTGAGGACGCGTCTGTTTCAACGAGTGCCATGACGCCAGCATTTGGCGGGAGGCTCACTTGATCGTCGAGGATGGTGAACGCGGCGCGATGATAATGATTGCTTTGCATTCTTTCTGACCGTTTTGTCGTCAGTGTTATGGTTTTCATCTGCAGGTCGATCACCGCACCGTTTTCGTTCAGGAAGTCCATCCCGAGGATTACGTCGCGAGAGCAGCGCTGTAGGATGATGAAGTTCACAGGGTATGTGTGACCGTGAACAGCCACTCGCGCAGTGCATCGTCCCGTCGGGGTTATGAGGTGGCCTCCTGCTGTGCGTATTTGAGGACCTTCCCATGCGGTTTTGACTTTCTTTAGTTGTGACAAAAATCGTCCACTAACGACGGAGTAGTCGGCCCCGGTGTGGACGAGTGCAACCACTGGATGTCCATCTACGGTAACTTGTAAGTCGGCATTTGGTGTTCGCGTTCGATGTCGATCGGTCACAGACTGTGCGATTTGTCGCTTCGCACGGTCGCGGCTGCGTCGAGTGGAAGCCTCGTTGCAAGGGGCTGTTGTGGCCTTCAGCTGCGTCATCGAATTTGTGGTGTCGGGTCGCGGCTTCGTGTTTTGTGGCGTCCCTGCGTCGGGTCGCGTCGTGTTGTCGGAATGCAACGTGGCGTCGGAATGCGCCGAGGCGGCGGAATGCGTCGTGGTTGTAGGAGGGTTTTTCGGTCTTCGCTCGAGAGCGGCGTCACCTCCTGACGCCGCTGGCTTTAGTTTCCCCTACGAGGGCTCGGTGACCTCTCCCTCGCGTACCCTTGGTACGGCGAAGACGAACGGCGTGGGTAGGGTGACGGGGACCTGAAGCGACGTGGGGCGGCATCTTCGGTCGCTCGAAGATAGGCTTCGATTTCTCGAGGCCGTTGGCCAGGTAGGGGTCGCGGGGCGTCGATGTTGTACCCGCGGAGGCCCATCTGACGGTAGGCGCACTCTCGTAGGAGGTGGCCGGCTTCACCACAGTGAAAACAAAGCGGTCGTCGATCTGGGGTTCTCCAGATGTCAGTCTTCCTCGTGGTGATTTGCCGGAACGTGTTCGAGCGGGCGGCCTGCTGCGGGCGCGGCGGAGGCGGGTAGGCTTGGCTGCGTTGAGGTGGCGCGTACGTTTCCCGCCGCCAGCTGGTTGGCCTCGCTTGGCTTTGCAGAGCGGCGGCGTAAGTTGAAACGCGTGGCTCCTGGGAAGGTGGCGATAGGGCTGGTGCCGTCTCGGTAGGATCGAGTGTGCCCAGCGCTTGCTGGACCTCGTCCCTTACAACGTCGGCGAGCGAGGATATTTGCAGAGGTTGCGCACCCGGTAGCAACTTGCGCAGCTCGTCGCGCACGATGGCACGGATGGTGTCTCGAAGGGCCACTGGGGAGGCACTTCCGGAGTCGTCGCAGTCTGACGGAGGAGCGCGTAAGTTGCGGTCGTATTGCTTTGCGCGAAGCTCGAGCGTCTTCTCGATAGTGGCCGCTTCGCTAATCCATTCGGCGACGGTCCTCGGCGGGTTGCGAATGAGAGCGACGAAAAGTTGCTCCTTGACGGCTCTCATAAGGTACTGAAGCTTCTTGTCTTCAGTCATGTTGGCGTCCGCATGGCGGAAGAGCTTCTGCATTTCTTCCGCAAAGACGGTTACGGATTCGTTTGGATGCTGCTGGCGAGTTTGAAGCAAGGCCTCAGCTCGTTCTTTGCGCAGAATACTTGCGAAAGTTGCAGATAAGTGCCTTTTCAAAGCCTCCCACGTTGTCAGGAACAGCTCCTGGTTCTCGTACCAGGTTCTAGCAGAGTCTTCGAGAGAGAAGAAGACGTTCCGAAGTTTGTCTTCGTCAGACCACTTGTTGAAGGTTGCAACTCTTTCGTAACGTTCCAGCCAATCTTGCACATCTTCGCAAGTGGAGCCGCTAAAAAGCGGAGGTACTCGCGGCTGTTGGACGACGAGCGGCGCAGGTGTGGTGGCGGCTTGCATTGGTGACGTCGAGCGGTGGTTCACACGGCGACCAGGGGCAGGTAGTGGTCCCAATTCAGCCGGCAGTCCTTGTAGTCGGCGGCTGCTCCGGGTTTCCTCCTTTTTGTCTTCTCTGGAGCTGTCTTCCGCGTCGCCGGCTCCAGATGCACTTGGGCTGTTGTCACGGCTTTGAGGGGGTGTCCGAAGCATAAGCACCTCCACCAAAATGTCACGTAGGTGACTGTGAGCTACCTGGCACGCAGGCAGACAGAAAGGGACACTGCGTCGGCGGTAGACTTAAAGAGAGTTTAATGGGCGAACTTGTGCCCGAAATCAAGCGCATAACGCGGTGACGGCGAAAGCAGCAAGCGCGTCTGGGGCGTTCGTCGGACTGAGCCAGCGCAGGCGGTGGTCCCGCATTTATACGTTTCGCGTGCATGATCGAAACGCGTCAAGCGACGCCGCCTGCGGCGCAGCGACGCCGGTCGCGTCGCAGCGACGCGAGCTGCGTACCTCGCGTCGCTAGAAGCTGAAATAAACGCACGTGGCAATATATATACCATGGCACTCATTCCGTAACTCTAATGCTCCATACGATAGAAAATACGATAGAGAATTGGGCAAATTGTTGAAGCTTCATGACAGATGCCGACAGAAGTAATAGAATGGGACAGGATACAGCACTATCACATGAAGTTTATTGAAAGAAAACAACCAATATATAACACACATCACGTGACCAACACCCGGCCCCCTAGCATATGCAGATACGTACCAAAACAACCTTCACATCACCGAATGTACATGTATGGCGGCAACACACATGTCACGGCTGATTAATCAATGTAAAAAAACAATTACTAAGGCACAATGCAACTCAGTGGCTTTACTTAACATCTAACACGGCAACCTCGCTATCTTGCAGCGAGATGGATGGCTAGCTAACACATAATGAGCCTTTCTTTCTAATGTGATAAGCCTCCATTAATTGATGTGAGAGCTTTTCACAGTGTGTGAACAGCAGAATAGTACTTTCAAAAACTGGATGACGCCCAATGCTGCAACAATGCACAGAAAGGTGTGGATGCGCAGAAACCCTTAAAAAATTATGGTACTTCCTTAGTCGAATGTTTAAGCACCTTCCAGTCTGACTGATATATATTTTGTAGGCTTCAAGAAAAAGGAATCGAATAAACAACATTTCGTGTGCAAGAGACAAACTGTATGCTATATTTCACTTTGCAGTCCTCCCTGCTCAGACACCCGTTGTGAAGAATGTGCTTGTTTATTGCTTCATATATTCCCTTCAGCTTATCTTTAAATGAAAACCCAATCCTCTCTTGGAACTTAGAAGCCACCTTTTTCTGCCGGTGCGACAATTAATAGAGGGGATAATGGCAACTTTGTTCTGCTCTTGCTCCTTAAGCTTCTTCCACCCTGGTCCCACCTTAAGTTCCTTAATTAACGTGCTTCAACATAAAAAACTACTGAAACTGAATAACCTGCCTCATTAAGCCTTGTCACCAGATTCCTCACACTTTCAAGGATAAGGTGAGGATAGCTCTTGGATGGGGCATCTCTAATTGCGTGAGTGGCAATACTGTACTTAATAAGTTTTGAATGGCTAGACCTATAATCAAGAAGGAGCTTAGAAGTTCTCGACTGATATCCCCAGTATACGTGATCCCACATAAAAGTAAGCCTGACATAAGAAGTTGCAGCAAATTTTTTTTCTGGAACTTCTAAAGTGAAGTTGAAACCTTGCTATTGTTCTCTAAATAGCTTCAGTACTTCGATGACAGCTCTGCAAAAGTTATCATTTGCTCATGAAAAACAAATAATCATCAACGTATCTGAAAATTTTAAGAGCAAGCCCACTCAGGTTTTGATTATTATCTGGTCAACATAACCTAAAATATTACTGAGCACTGGTCCAACACCGGAACCTATGCAGATGCCAGCATTCTGGACACACATTTTACTTTCCCACCAGACCAAAATTGACCTTAAATAGAAATCAACAAGCTACAGAAAGTTTGCAACAAGAATTTTACACCTTTCAGCAAATTCCAGCTAACCTGTTTGCTTGGGTATGCAGTCGTTAACAAACTGCAAGAGACGCACCTGCGGCAAAGAATTGTATAAATCTTCTGCATCTATACTAAAGCATGCCCATTTTCCCAGATTATGCTCCTGCAGGAAGTGTACAACAGTCTGAGAGCTGGCAGCAAGGAATTGGTCGTTGATTCCCAGCCTGTCAAGGTTTGTCTGCAGAAATTCTGAAACATGAAGCCATGATTTATATTCCGACACAATGGTTCTGAAATGGATTCCCTAAGCTTGTGTGTTTTGCACTGAAGAAGGCGCATAAATGAAGACCTTTTTCCACCTTAACATCATTTGAGACTGTTGTCAAACCAAACTGATTCAACTTCGTGACAGCTCAACATTTTATGTCAGCTATATTGGTATAAATTTCATTAAAATTTATGGCAGTGGCTGACACACCCTCCTCCGGAAAAGTGCTTTCCAACATGACAACACAATGCCCTTTTTTGTCTCCAAGAAACCTCCAAGTTTCTGCCCCATACGTTAGCTCAGGTGGAAGGCAATGATTCTATGCTTGATTGTATATATATATATATATATATATATATATGTGTATATATATACATATATATATATATATATATATATATATATATATATATATATATATATATATATATATATATATATATATATATATATATATATATATATATAAAGCTTTGTCTTCACCATCGAAGGCCAGGGAACAAGAGAAGCCAGACACCACTGACCAATTTCTGACTAAAAGAATTAATTTTTGACCTTATACATCTTGTTTTTACTGTACATGTCCCTCACCTCCATCCAGGTGCCCAACATTTATATTGGCACGCACTAGTTACGCTAGAGGTCGAGGAAGAAGAAGTGTGCGTGGTAGCTGCTGCAAACACGAACTGTAAACGGCTGTTCGCTTAGAACTGACTGGCTGGCTTTTCCTCTCGTGACAAACTGGTGGAGGTGCTGGGTACGCATCCATCGTATGCCTACGGGTCCTGAACCAGAAGCTACCGACGCCAGTACCTCGGGGACGGCAGAAATCTATCGAAGCAGCCGTCGCCTCCAAGGTCTTCCACCGCAATACAGTCCCCTGGCAAGCTCCGTGAGGAAGATGTCAACAACTACCGCAAGCCAAACCGAGGTGATCCCAAATGCTCCCGTACCATGCATTCTCAACGCGCCTCGCACGCCTAACCCGTTCCATGGCGACGCCTTTGAGGACGTTGAAGACTGGTTGGACCATTTCGACCGGGTCGCCGCCTTTAACGACTGGGACGATCGCCGTAAGTTGAAGAACGTCTACTTTTCCCTTTTAGACGCGGCGAGAGTATGGTACGAGAACCACGAAGCCTCATTTACCAGCTGGCAGGAGTTTTACCGACTGCTATGCGAAGCCTTCTGCACTCCCGAAAGGAAAGAAAGAGCCGAACAGGCACTGTCTTCGAGGTTCCAAATGCCAAACGAAACCGTCGCCATGGTCGTCGAAGACATGACGCGATTGTTCCGTCGGGCGGACCCACTAATGCCAGAAGACAAGAAGGTGCGTCTGTTAATGCGAGGCGTAAAGGAACAGCTTTTCGCGGGCCTCGTGCGTAATCCTCCTGCAACAGTCTCTCAGTTCGTTCGTGAGGCAACAGTCATGGAACGTATGCTTCGGCAGCGGCTCTCGCAGTATGAACGCCAGACCACCATGACTGCTGCATGCTCTCTCGTACCTGCAAATGATGACAGGGAGTCACTTACCGAGCTAATACGACAAATTGTTCGAGAAGAACTGCAAAAGTCCTATGCATCGGCTTCGACACCTCCTAGTGCCGCGGTTCTTACGGATGTCATTCGAGAAGAAATCGGCAAAGTGGTTCATCCCTCGCCACCAACACGACCCGAACCTCCCACGTTCTCGTACGCGGATGCTCTTCGGGCTTGCGCGCCGTCGACGGGCCGTTTTTCGCAGCCGCCTGCTGGGATTTCTCGACGCTCCCAAAGTCCAATCCACCGCACGAATCCGCCAGCACCCTTTCATCCTGGTCCGCGCATATCTTGTCTATCACCACATACAGGGTCTGTCCTGAAAGTAATGTCAGTAAATTTATTGTGATGTGACTGTATGTCAGAGCGGTCTAACTGGTTGAAACTAGTAGTGACGGAATCCAGCTAAGCAGCGGTCCATCAGTCAGTGTGCTCCGAACATCGGAGAGTGTCGAACGGGCCCATCCGTGAGAGCTGTTTTTTATTCTTGTGCAAGTGAAAATGCAGCGCTCATTAGAACAAAGATTTGCGATCAAGTTTTGTGTGAAACTTGGCAATACCGCTGCGTAAACTGTTACTATGCTCAAGACTGCTTATAAATAGCATGCCTGGTCAGATCGGCAAGTGTTTAGGTGGCACAAGACCTTTTGGAAGGCCGGGAAGAGGGCGACGACAAGGACTGCGCTGGATGGCCATCCACGACCACTACGACTGACAATGTGACACGAGCGAGGGAACTGTTGAACTCAGACCAACGATTAAGTGTTCGTTTAATGGCCGACATGTTAAACGTTTCGAAAACTCAAGTTCATGAAATTGTTACAAACGATATCGGCATGCGGAAGGCGTGCACAAAAATGGTTCCAAAAGTGCTCACTGACAACGAAAAGTCACGCCGCGTTGAAACATGCCAAGAAAATCTCAACATGTGCAAATGTGAGCGAAAATTTTTGGACAACATCATTACAGAAGACGAGACTTGTGTATTTGAATATGACCTGGAGACCAAAAGGCAATCATCTGAGTGGCACACACACTCGTCCCCTCCCCAGAAGAAAGCCAGGATGAGCAAATCAAAGATCAAGATCATGCTAATTGTTTTTTTTTGACATCCACGGACTGGTTCATCATGAGTTTGAAGAACCTGGAACCACTGTGAACTCCAAATTTTATGTGGATGTCCTCGAAAGACTGAAACGCAGGGTTCAACATATCCGGCCGCACAATGCACACAACTGGAAGTTGCACCACGATAATGTGCTGGCCCACAGTGCCTTCATCGTCACCGACTACCTGGTTAATGCAGTGGGGCCAACGATCCCCCAGCCCCCGTACAGCCCGGGCTTGGCTCCCCCCCCCCCCCCCCCCCCGACTTTTTTCTGTTTCCATGCCTCAAAACACCACTGAAAGGCAATCATTTTGGGACAGCGGACGTGATTACAGCAGCTAGCACCACAGCATTAAAGGCCATTCCGGAGGAGGACTACCACAACACATTCGAGAGCTGGAAGTCTCGCTGAATCCGATGTTTTGGTGCAAAAGGAGAGCATTTTGAAGATTTTTAAACTTTTTGTAACAACAAATTCAATAAATGATTTTTAATCGCCTTACTGACATTACTCTCAGGACAGACCCTGTACATGCACCTTGAAGGTATGTGTGTGGAAAGCATTTCAACCTCTGCTTGCTTTTCTGGCATGGAATAAAACGGCCTTTTGTCTCTAAACCACTTACTTTTAAACTATTCCGTTTGGTTCATTTTTCTAACTTCTGCAGAGTTGCATTCACAACTTTCATAGTTAACCGGCTCCGTTTTCATTCTTGCTTCCTAAAATATGCCCTCCTGTCATGCATAAATTGGAAGGCCTTCTGTTAGCTATGGGTGTTGTATTTCAAGACTATCAGTGCAATGTTCCACGAAGGAAACTATTGTTGGAGTAAATTATTGTTCAGCTTGATATCATGATACTGCTGCATGGTTGTTATTTAGCTCTGCAAGAGAATGGTCCTGCCATCCTACCAAGAGTGCATTTCATGGGTATTATTCTCTATCTTTTGACATTAGTTTATGAGGCTCACCGATATGTATATGTGTCAACAATAACACCTGACATCTAATTTTGTGCAACATACACTAGATTTAATCAGATAAAAGTTGCATGTTTGGTCTCTTGGACCAGTCTGCTCAGTGGTAGGAGGTCGAGATCACAAATGAGAATGGCAGGCCAAGATCTGTGGTGTAAGTACCGTGTTATGCATCTGACAAGATTTCATGGTGGGAAGAAGACATGTCAGACATGATGTGATCTTTCTAATTATTGTGCACAGAGTTATCATCATAATAATATCCTTAATGCTATAAAGAGTACCTCCAGCAAGCAGTTTATATGCTCATGCCTTTTTGTTGCTTATGGCAACAAAATCAAACATCCTTTGAAATCCAACATCCTTCGAAACCAAGCGCCCGTGGTGTCTGCGTCTTTCTGGTGTGTGTGTTTTTTTTTTGGCTCAAAATCTTTTCAATATGCTCACTTGCTGTCTGATGCACAAAATGAAGAACGCTGCCTTCTATAAATTTATTAGCAACAAGAAAGCCACTCTGGAAGAAATTATATACATACACAGCAACACACACTAAAACCTACAAATGGGAGAAAAAACACAAACTAAGCTTACAATAAAAGAAACCAGACACCCAACAAGTGTTACATGTTACTCATGTAGGCACATTCAACCTGAGTTAGAGAGATAGATGGTCGACTCCCGCACTCCTGTGCATGCATCTGGATATATTAAGCCTCAGCTACTCTTTCTGTATCATAACTATCCCCATGTTTGTGAAATCTGGTGTACAACAGCAAAAACAATGACGGCTTGACAGGTGGTTCAGCTTTCAATGAGTTCTATAAGGAGGATACATCAACTCCTCCAGCCAATGTACACATTACCACATGAAAGCAGCAGCTTATAAACAGCACAACACCATACAGCACGAATTATATATTTGCCACGTGTTATTAAACTTACATCATTAAAGTACATTAGAATTAGTGCTAAGGCTGGTGCACAATATACGAATATACTTTAAACAATCATAAATAATGCAGGAGCTTGGAATATGATTGACTGTTCTCGAAACTGCTTTCATAATACAAAAGTCAAGGCTTTGTTTTTGGCATCACCCACTCCAAGCATCACCCACCCCAATTCGTTTTCTTTCTTTTTCCAATTGAAGCATTGGCAAGGTTTGTGCCATGCGCTTCGACCGTGATTCTTCCTTGTTCGCGCACGGCCACGACCATAATACAAGAAAATCGCCCAGTAACGCAGTGGTCCCTGCCTACTTTTTCATATACTTTACCGCAGTACATTACGTATGCTTCACCGCATAACATCACTGTATTGCGGCAAAGCTGATTTTATGGAACTGACAATATGTAACGGACCTTTTGTCCTTCTGCTGCTCGCATGAGCAAAGCTCGAAAAACCACAAAATAAAGACTTGGCTTGCTGCTGTTTGATCTCTAGCTAACATTTCGAGACGTCCACGTTGTTTACAAAAAAATCGGTGAAGTTTCTCGCGCTCGGACGCGTTTCAAAAGACATCGTGACCAACTATAATTAAGGCAGTCATAAGCGGCAACGAAATCCACACAAGGTACATCAACTTCCACAAAGCTACTGGGCTACGCCATCAATAACAGGCACACGGGCCACCCAGGAGCTGGCAAACGCTGCAATACCATCCACACAAACCACGTCGCTTTCCACAAAGCTATTGGGCAACCCGATCAGTCACAGGCACAGGTGAGGCCCGCAAAACACTACATTGGCAGAACTACTACGGCCATACTCAATCACTTCACCACAAGCTCTCACATTTAACGACATCAAACAGCTACAATCACTTCTCCACAGCCATGGACACAGGCGAAGACCGCACGGGCAGAACGCAAGCACCGATTCAGGGCTCGATCGTCGCGTTCATCGCTTTAGCGCCACCTATTTAAAGATAATATACGGAGCCAAGCCAAACCATTATTCAGCGTCTATTTGGGTGAACCTAAAGCTTTCGGGCCCTAAGCGTTCGAACGACCAGGGCACTATAACGCTTACCCCCCCTTTCCACTCCTACGACCGGGTCGCAGGAACGGCGGCCTTTTTATTAAAGGGACGAGATGTTGCCGCGATGGTTGCAGCACAGCTTCTTTTTCTTCCAGGCACCTTTTCTACTTGAAGCTTCCATTGCAGTGTTTCAAACCTCTTTGAACCAGCACATAGTGTATATAAAAATTGGACACTGATTGGGAACATCACCTAAGTTCATGCCTATCTATAGTAAAAAGATGTAGCACGACCAGACAAAATAAAAGAACGGGGTGGGCTGTAAAAATACTAAGTGTTAAATGGTGCTTTTTCCTTTCCCTTGAGTTTTCTGTTTCTGTGCTTTTTATGGATCCTCGGCAGTAACCATGCAAGGGCCGAACCTGAGCTTGTTGGTTTCGTCTCGTGGTTGTTATTAACAGAACAGTGTGATAAACGAACAAGGGCTTCGAGGCATCCGTTCACCTTGCTTGCCTCATGGTGCTGCTTCATAAGCACCGTGAGCATCCAGGCCAACTAGGAAGGGAGGTTTATAGCAATTGCTTCTGAACTTTATTGCCACCAAGCCAACAGTGCTCTCAATGATAGCTTTTGGACAGTAGAATGCTTGCACCCAGCAAAGTCTTAAGAAGGAAGCATTCAAAATGGCGCAAAATGGGCTTTTGAAGCTGGCAGCATTACTGAAGGGGCTTTGCCCATCTGCCCTCTTTATGGATACACAAAAATGATTTCCTCTTTAAGGGGGATTGTTTCAGAAGTTTTTACATGGCAACAGTGTTGGCTCTTTAGTAGGTTGTCTTTGCATACTGTTAACCTGTTCCTTCTCCAGTACCCCTGTGAAGTGCCTACTTTTTGGACACAATGTGCTCTCCATGCATGCATGCATTTTTAGCTTGTACAGACGTCTATTACCCCTTGCCTCAAGCTAGACCTAGCTGATGTCACCCAAGAACGCATTGGGGAGTATGGCAATGTACACTTACAAAACACTGTTGATATCAGTGAAACCAAATTAATGGAGCTGCTGTTCTTTATTTGTCCACTCCATCCTTGTTAGTTACAATGAGCAATGTCCGAACAGAAGGCATATGTAGTTGGTCGTGCATAGCCTGCGCACAAAGACTTGTTGGCATGTTATGACCTTACCACAGTGTTTATATGTAAAAACCTTCTGATGTGTTGATGACTTCCTTCTCTTTATCATACTTTGCATGATGGAGCCAACAAGTGGTCAACCAGATGTTCAACAGTCCCACTAGTTTTCCCAGAGTCTCCTTTACCAGGGTGCTGCTCACAGATATCTGTTTTCTTGACCTTGCACTGCACTTCAACCATGGCCGCACCTGCTAAACTTATAGCATGCGATCAAAAAAGTGCTATACATCATGTTGCTCCGAACTCGTGACATGTGCTACAAGGCCTTGAGGAACACCCTCATTTATTTACGCCCTCATCATACTGTACGAAGCTTCGCATGATAAGTGCGAGAATTAACATCTGCTGGTTTTTCAGTGTTATTCCTGTCCAGCTTGCTGAAAGCTATACTGAGTGTTTCAAAAGCAAACGACCGCTGCTGGACAAGAAGTGCTTAAAACAAGGGTCGCCATAACCACATATGTCACACGAAATGAAGAAGGCCACTGACTAGACGGGCGGTTTACTTCATATCCAATAAGCTTGGTTCTCTCTTTGCTAGTGAGTGAAATCAACTTGCCCCGAATGCATGGCCTGTGACAAAATATGTGCCAGATGCTGTGTCCCCTGCAAAGCTGAAGATGTGTATGCGATCCTGATACTCTGCAGCGGCTTCTACACTGGGCAAACAGGCTACTATAAGAACGATTGCCTTTACTAATATGCTAATAGCATGAAAACAGGCAGAAATTTGGCTATTCATAGCACCCAACTGCAGGTGCAAGCCACTCTTCCACCAGATGTCTGTCGTTCACAGAAAGGGGAGTTATACAAATGCAGATAAAACAATGATGTTTGAAAGTAGTAGAGTTGAACTACATTCTACACAAGCAGTGCTATCGGCAGCGCTGGTCCCTTATAGCCACAATTAATGGCTGCACCACCATGCAAAGGCAATATTCTTGAATTATTAACTTCTATTATATTTACGGTGGCCATATATTGCAATCACATATCATCCACATTGTGTGCAATATGGTTAAATGTCAATTATGATAGCCATTCCTAATCTGAAATGCAACAAAAGAGCAAATATAGGCTACAAATTGCAATTCAAAAGGACAAAAGACAACCAGTGCACAGGATAAGTGACAGACATCCTTTTATTGAAAAATAAATGTGTCATGGCGGGGGGGGGGGGTGTCAAACCATCAGCAGTGGGTACCAATCTTTCAAGCTTGGGTGAAAGAGGCGTGATTGTGGCAAAATGCTACAATCACGCTGTAAAACGGCCTTGGACACAAAAAACCGACATCAAATTGTACAGAATGAAAGGGCTAGACTCCATCTAAAAACAGTCTATGGCACCACATACTTGAAATCGTGTATAAAATGTTGACATGCCTTACCCATAAAGGAAAAGCAACAAAGAGAAAACACGCCTTAAAATGCAATGTGCAGATTCTGAAACCAAGAAAAAACACACTTGATAAAGGTTTCGCTAGGACTTTCAACAATTAAAACTGTCAAACTATATCATCACTTCTTAATGAACCTGCACAGCTGAAAAGGAAGGAAGGAAAGCCCAATAGCAGGGCTGCAGAAATTGTCACCGAATAAATATACTTTGCTTAACAACAATACCTGTGGTTTTGTTGTGGTCTGTGTATAAACTAATTGTGTATAAACTTTTCTTGTTAAGAATGGTTTAGCGGACAGGGAAAAATGACCATAAGAGCACCAGGTGTATGCATAGTCTACACACAAAAAGCCACGGCTTTCTTCCTTTTTTTTGTCTCTACTACTATTCATGAGTATTTAAGTGCCTTAATACCACTGATAACATCCTACTGCAAAACACAAAATTGGGCAAGTTGTGGCATAAAGAATATTGCAGTTTCACTTATTATGTGAAACAATGATACAGTAGCTGGTGAAATATGCGCAGGAAGCGTACTTCATGCAGTGTTTGTTGAAGTGAACACTTGCCAATGCAAGTCGGTAATCTCCTTAAAGTAAAATAAGTAAGAGTCGTATTTATTTGTGGGAGTTGTGCCTCACAGTGTTGAAGTGCAAAGACTTGGCTTTTCTTCCTCCTCTTTCATATCCGGACTTAGCCACTGATCTACACCAAAACAACCCTTTAGCTTCTTATTGCTGAATTTGTTTTGGTTTTCTCAAATCTATATTTGGGCTACCCATTGCTAGGTCTCAGGCTTTGCTTGAGGAAAACAAGACACCAACAGCACCATCCAGTAAACCTGAGAAGCCAAGCACTAGAAGAAGATTAATGAAGCAGATGCACCCAATTATTGTCATCACATGTACGAAGAAAATTTAACAGGACTGCCTTCAAAAGTGGGAAAGTGATGTGTAAGAACTTGAAGGTGTGCATGCCAGCTCTATATACAGTACGCAGACACTGAGCAGGTGTTAGCCAATCATGGCACCTGTTGGCTAGATCACGCTCTCCGGGATCAGTATTCACCACGACTGTACCTTCAGCAGAGTGGCTGAAATGTAGAATTGTGGACTGCCACTCTTTTGATCGTATGTTTGAATCCTCGCAGCACAATGAGGACTTTATTTCCAATATTCTAGCAAGAAATGCTGGAATTCCAGTGACAACACCAGTAGACATCAGAACAACCAGGGGAGTTAGCCCATAGCAGCTATTGCCGTAAAAAAGAAGACTGGCATAAGCACAAGAGACGGAGCATAAGCACAAGAATTGAGATGGGCATACTACATGCCTTTGTTCTGGTAGTGGTCCACTACTTTGGTGCTACAGTTAATGATCTCCACTGTCACTGGACATAATAAGAGTTCTTTAATTATACAATCGCGCACCCGCCGCCTCTCAGGTCGCCTAAGTGGACATACTATGCTGGCTGATAGCTGCCCCCTCCCACATTTAGTATGCTTCACCGCGTAACTAAGCTGTACTGCGGCGAAGAAGCCGTACATTTCTATTGGGTAAATAAACAAATGGTTTTTCCAACAGTACAGAAATAAACGCGCACCATCCATCATTCCACCCCACAAAGGCGCGTCGCAACATACGGTAGCTGATTTACACAGGACGTGTAGCCCACTTATCAGTTGTAAAGGATATTATGGGTAATTCGAAATTTCAGACACACATATTATGTTTACGTTCGCACTCCTTGCGTAATGAGACTCTCAGAACTTCCACAATAGAAAAGAATACCTGTATTGCGCGTCTCTATTTGTCGTACAAAAATCCCTCACGTGACCTGATCCTAGGTGCCTAGGGACAGCATCGTTTAGCGATTTTTGAGACGGCACGATGCTAGCGCCGAGCGACGCCGTGGCGTGTTCGTTGTTCGTCCTCGGCGTGATCGTTCTCTGGACCGAGGCTTCTTCAACATTGCTCATGTGATCGTGCGTGCGTTGCTTGTGTGTTGGTTGTAGGTTCTGTGTTACTTGGCGGAAAGCCGTGAGTAGTGGCGATGCGGCAGTGCGGCTTTGGCCTCGGTGAGCTCTGGCACTACAGAATCTGCGTTGTGTGACCCGTGCTTTCTTGAGAACCCGGCGGTGGTGACAATTAAAATATCGAAGTGGCCTAGCGCCTCGGCAGCGAAGTTCGGCGAACCGCGATGTGGCGTCGCCGTGTCCGACTTTGCTTAACGGACATCGAGGGATGTGCTGCTCGCTGCAAGTCGTGTAAATGCAACTGCGTCGACCACCCACTGTTCAGCTCTGATTGTGTGTTTGGTGTGCTGCTCTCGAAACGAGTGGTGCAGCCGTGCAGCGGGGGTGGCGGAGGAGCAGAGTGGCTTAGGGTTTGCGCGTTCACAGACATGTGCTCGCGTCTTGGTCTCATTAGCGGCTGTCGCGGGATTCTGCTTTGCTAGCTCCATCCCTAGTATGAAGTTTACGACGTTAATACACAGCATGTTCACGTTGAAAACGATACATATAGTGTTCTTTGCGTTTGTGTATTGTAAGTTACTTTCTATTGTGGAAGTTCTGAGAGTCTCATTACGCAAGGAGTGCGAACGTAAGCATAAACACATATGTGTGTGAAATTTTGATTTACCCATAATACCCTTTACGACTGATAAGTGGGCTACACGGCCTGTTTAAATCAGCTACCGTATGTTGCGACGCTCTTCCGTGTGGTAGACTGATGCATGGGGCGCGTTTATTTCTGTACTGTTGCAAAAACCATTAGTTTATTCACTCAGTACAAATGTACGGCTTCTTCGCCGCAGTACATTTTAGTTACGCCGTGAAGCATACTAAAAGTGGGAGGGGGCCGCTCTCAGCCAGCATTGTATGTCCACTTAGGCGACCTGAGAGGCGGCGGGTGCGCGATTGTATAATTAAAGAACTCTTATTATGTCCAGTGACAGTGGAGATCATTAACTGTAGCACCAAAGTAGGGGACCACCTCCAGAACAAAGGCATGTAGTATGCCCATCTCAATTCTTGTGCTTAATTATAATATTTGGGGTTTTACGTGCCAAAACCACTTTCTGATTATGAGGCACGCCGTAGTGGAGGACTCCGGAAATTTTGACCACCTGGGGTTCCTTAACGTGCACCTAAATCTAAGCACACGGGTGTTTTCGCATTTCGCCCCCAACGACATGCGGCCGCCGTGGCAGGGATTCGATCCCGCGACCTCGTGCTCAGCAGCCCAACACCATAGCCACTGAGCAACGAAGGCGGGTAATTCTTGTGCTTATGCCAGTCTTCTTTTTTACAGCAATAGCTGCTATGGGCTAACTCCCCTGGTTGTTCTGATGTCTACTGGTGTTGTCACTGGAATTCCAGAATTTCTTGCTAGAATAGTGCAAATAAAGTCCTCATTGTGCTGCGAGGATTCAAACATACGATCAAAAGAGTGGCAGTCCGCAATTCTACATTTCAGCCACTCTGCTGAAGGTACAGTCGTGGTGAATACTGATCCCGGAGAGCGTGATCTAGCCAACAGGTGCCATGATTGGCTAACACCTGCTCAGTGTCTGCGTACTGTATATAGAGCTGGAATCCACACCTTCAAGTTCTTACACATCACCTTCCCACTTTTGAAGGCAGTCCTGTTAAATTTTCTTCTTACATGTGATGACAATAATTGGGTGCATCTGCTTCATTAATCTTCTTCTAGTGCTTGGCTTCTCAGGTTTACTGGATGGTGCTGTTGGTGTCTTGTTTTCCTCAAGCAAAGCCTGAGACCTAGCAATGGGTAGCCCAAATATAGATTTGAGAAAACCAAAACAAATTCAGCAGTAAGAAGCTAAAGGGTTGTTTTGGTGTAGATCAGTGGCTAAGTCCGGATATGAAAGAGGAGGTAGAAAAGCCAAGTCTTTGCACTTCAACACTGTGAGGCACAACTCCCACAAATAAATACGACTCTTACTTATTTTACTTTAAGGAGATTACCGACTTGCATTGGCAAGTGTTCACTTCAACAAACACTGCATGAAGTACGCTTCCTGCGCATATTTCACCAGCTACTGTATCATTGTTTCACATAACAAGTGAAACTGCAATATTCTTTATGCCACAACTTGCCCAATTTTGTGTTTTGCAGTAGGACGTTATCAGTGGTATTAAGGCACTTAAATACTCATGAATAGTAGTAGAGACAAAAAAAAGGAAGAAAGCCGTGGCTTTTTGTGTGTAGACTATGCATACACCTGGTGCTCTTATGGTCATTTTTCCCTGTCCGCTAAACCATTCTTAACAAGAAAAGTTTATACACAATTAGTTTATACACAGACCACAACAAAACCACAGGTATTGTTGTTAAGCAAAGTATATTTATTCGGTGACAATTTCTGCAGCCCTGCTATTGGGCTTTCCTTCCTTCCTTTTCAGCTGTGCAGGTTCATTAAGAAGTGATGATATAGTTTGACAGTTTTAATTGTTGATAGTCCTAGCGAAACCTTTATCAAGTGTGTTTTTTCTTGGTTTCAGACTCTGCACATTGCATTTTAAGGCGTGTTTTCTCTTTGTTGCTTTTCCTTTATGGGTAAGGCATGTCAACATTTTATACACCATTTCAAGTATGTGGTGCCATAGACTGTTTTTAGATGGAGTCTTGCCCTATCATTCTGTACAATATGATGTCGGTTTTTTGTGTCCAAGGCCGTTTTACAGCGTGATTGTAGCATTTTGCTAAGTTTTGCCTCTGTCACCCAATTTGAAAGATTGCTACCCACTGCTGATGGCATGACACCCCCCCCCCCCCCGCCATGACACATTTATTTTTCAATAAAAGGATGTCTGTCACTTATCCTGTGCACTGGTTGTCTTTTGTCCTTTTGAATTGCAATTTGTAGCCTATATTTGCTCTTTTGTTGCATTTCAGATTAGGAATGGCTATCATAATTGACATTTAACCATATTGCACACAATGTGGATGATATGTGATTACAATATATGGCCACCGTAAATATAATAGAAGTTAATAATTCAAGAATATTGCCTTTGCATGGTGGTGCAGCCATTAATTGGGGCTATAAGGGACCAGCGCTGCCGATAGCACTGCTTGTGTAGAATGTAGTTCAACTCTACTACTTTCAAACATCATTGTTTTATCTGCATTTGTATAACTCCCCTTTCTGTGAACGACAGACATCTGGTGGAAGAGTGACTTGCACCTGCAGTTGGGCGCTATGAATAGCCAAATTTCTGCCTGTTTTCATGCTATTAGCATATTAGTAAAGGCAGTCGTTCTTATAGTAGCCTGTTTGCCCAGTGTAGAAGCCGCTGCAGAGTATCAGGATCTCATACATATCTTCAGCTTTGCAGGGGACACAGCATCTGGCACATATTTTGTCACAGGCCATGCATTCGGGGCAAGTTGATTTCACTCACTAGCAAAGAGAGAACCAAGCTTATTGGATATGAAGTAAACCGCCCGTCTAGTCAGTGGTCTTCTTCATTTCGTGTGACATATGTGGTTATGGCGACCCTTGTTTAAGCACTTCTTGTCCAGCAGCGGTCGTTTGCTTTTGAAACACTCAGTATAGCTTTCAGCAAGCTGGACAGGAATAACACTGAAAAACCATCAGATGTTAATTCTCGCACTTATCATGCGAAGCTTCGTACAGTATGATGAGGGCGTAAATAAATGAGGGTGTTCCTCAAGGCCTTGTAGCACATGTCACGAGTTTGGAGCAACATGATGTATAGCACTTTTTTGATCGTATGCTATAAGTTTAGCAGGTGTGGCCTTGGTTGAAGTGCAGTGCAAGGTCAAGAAAACAGATATCTGTGAGCAGCACCGTGGTAATGGAGACTCTGGGAAAACTAGTGGGACTGTTGAACATCTGGTTGACCCACTTGCTGGCTCCATCAGGCAAAGTATGATAAAGAGAAGGAAGTCATCAACACATCACAAGGTTTTTACACATAAACCCTGTGGTAAAGTCATAACATGCCAACAAGTCTTAATGCGCAGGCTATGCACGACCAACTACATATGCCTTCTGTTCGGACATTGCTCATTGTAACTAACAAGGATGGAGTGGACAAATAAAGAACAGCAGCTCCATTAATTTGGTTTCACTGGTATCAACAGTGTTTTGTAAGTGTACATTGCCATACTCCCCAATGCCTTCTTGTGTGACATCAGCAAGGACTAGCTTGAGGCAAGGGGTAATAGACGTCTGTACAAGATAAAAATGCATGCATGCATGGAGAGCACATTGTGTCCAAAAAGTAGGCACTTCACAGGGGCACTGGAGAAGGAACAGGTTAACAGTATGCAAAGACAACCTACTAAACACCCAACATTGTTGCCATGTAACAACTTCTGAAAGAATCCCCCTTAAAGAGGAAATCATTTTTGTGTATCCTAAAGAGGGCAGATGGGCAAAGCCCCTTCAGTAATGCTGCCAGCTTCAAAAGCCCATTTTGCACCACCCTGAATGCTTCCTTCTTAAGACTTTGCTGGGTGCAAGCATTCTACTGTCCAAAAGCTGTCATTGAGAGCACTGTTGGCTTGGTGGCAATAAAGTTCAGAAGCGAATGCAACAAACCTCCCTTCCTAGTTGGCCTGAGTGCTCACGGTGCTTATGAAGCAGCACCTTGAGGCAAGCAAGGTGAACGGATGCCTCGAAGCCCTTGTTCGTTTATCACACTGTTCTGTTAATAACAATCACGAGACTTGAAACCAACAAGCTCAAGTTCGGCACTCGCATGGTTACTGCGGAGGATCCATAAAAAGCACAAAAACAGAAAACTCAAGGGAAAGGAAAAAGCACCATTTAACACTTAGTATTGCTACAGCCCACCCCGTTCTTTTATTTTGTCTGGTCGTGCTACATCTTTTTACTATAGATAGGCATGAACTTAGGTGATGTTCCCAATCAGTGACCAATTTTTATATACACTATGTGCTGGTTCAAACAGGTTTGAAACACTGCAATGGAAGCTTCAAGTAGAAAAGGTCCCTGGAAGAAAAAGAAGCCGTGCTGCAACCATCTCGGCAACATCTCGTCCCTTTAATAAAGATTGTGCTTCCACATTAACTTGAGCCCTCCAGTTTAGAGTAAAGTACCAGTGCACTTATGAACAATGAATCAATTCTCAAAGAGCACGTGCAGTCCAGCCAAAAGCAGGGGCAAGAATCCGCATTGTGCTCCTGCATTGAAGGTGAATAACACGTACCATAATGGCGAATGTGCTTTAGTAAGCTTCCCTGCAATATGAATTTGTAATGTACAAAGAATTGTCATGAAGCTTACCACGAGCACAGATGCACTTGCAAATTATGTCACAATTGAAAATAATGAGCACAGTGTAAACCTATGTGCCCTTTCCACTCTTAGTATGCTTTACTGCACGATGCTTATTTACACCCCTGTATTGCGGTGTAGCAAGGTACAAAAGAAACTTTGCATTTTTGTGCTTTTTAGGATTATCTTTCTCGCAATACACTAACATTTCGCGTTGAAGCCTAAGCAATGTACTGCGGTGAAGCATACTAAAAGTGATAAGGGGGCACTGCCACTGGACATTATAAGAGTGCTTTAATCATACACTCGCGAACCTGCCGCATCTCAGGTCGCCTAAGTGGACATACTTTGCTGGCTGATAGCGGCCCCCTCCCACTTTTAGTATGCTTCACCGCGTAACTAAAATGTACAGCGGCGAAGAAACCGTACGTTTGTATTGAGTGAATAAACAAATGGTTTTTACAACAGTACAGAAATAAACGCGCACCATGCATCAGTCTACCACACGGAAGAGCGTCGCAACATACGGTAGCTGATTCACACAGGCCGTGTAGCCCACTTATCAGTCGTAAAGGGTATTGTGGGTAATTCAAAATTTCAGACACACATATGTTTTTATGTTTACGTTCGCACTCCTTGCGTAATAAGACTCTCAGAACTTCCACAATAGAAAGTAACTTACAATGCAAAAACGCAAAGAACACTATATGTCTCGTTTTCTACTCGAACATCATGCAAATGACATATAGCGCGGAAAAACGTGAACATGCTGTGTTACCGTCGTAAACTTCATACTAGGCAAGGAGCTAGCACACCACAATTCCGCGACAGCCGCTAATGAGACCAAGACCGGAGCACATGTCTGTGAACGCGCAAACCCTAAGCCACTCTGCTCCTCCGCCACCCCCACTGCACGGCTGCATCACTCGTTTCAAGCACAGCACACCAAACACACATTCAGTGCTGAACAGTGGGTGGTCGACGCAGTTGCATTTACACGACTTGCAGCGAGCAGCACATCCCTCGATGTCCGTTAAGCAGAGTCGGACACGGCGACGCCACATCGCGGTTCGCCGAACTTCGCTGCCGAGGCGCTAGGCCACTTCGATATTTTAATTGTCACCACCGCCGGGTTTTCAAGAAAGCACGGGTCACACAACGCAGATTCTGTAGTGCCAGAGCTCACCGAGGGCAAAGCCGCACTGCCGCACCGCCACTACTCACGGCTTTCCGCCAAGTAACACAGAACCTACAACCAACACACAAGCAACGCACGCACGATCACATGAGCAATGTTGAACAACCCGCGGTCCAGAGAACGATCACGCCGAGGACGAACAACGAACACGCCACGGCGTCGCTCGGCGCCAGCATCGCACCTTCTCAAAAATCCCTGAACGATGCTGTCCCTAGGCACCTAGGATCAGGTCACGTGAGGGATTTTTGCACGACAAATAGACGCACGACATTGTGTATACAGGGTGGCCAGTTTTTCTAGAAAAGTGTGCCCACCATCCTTCAACAAATCTGCTGTTACCTGATCCTCCCCAGCAGCCTTCCCCCTTTGCATAGCTCCTAAGGCTTTCTTTACTTCTTCTGGCGTTACCTCTGGTATTTCGAATTCCTCTAGGCTATTCTCTCTTCCACTATCGTCGTGGGTGCCACTGGTACTGTATAAATCTCTATAGAACTCCTCAGCGGCTTGAACTATTTCATCGATATTAGTAACGATATTGCCGGCTTTGTCTCTTAACGCATACATCTGATTCTTGCCTATTCGTAGTTTCTTTTTCACTGCTTTTAGGCTTCCTCCGTTCCTGAGAGCATGTTCAATTCTATCCATATTATACTTCCTTATGTCAGCTGTCTTACGCTTGTTGAATAACTTCGAAAGTTCTGCCAGTTCTATTCTAGCTGTAGTGTTAGAGGCTTTCTTACGTTGGCATTTCTTGATCAGATCTTTCGTCTCCTGCGATAGCTTACTGGTTTCCTGTCTAACGGCGTTACCATCGACTTCTATTGCGCACTCCTTTATGATGCCCATAATATTGTCGTTCATTGCTTCAACACTAAGGTCCTCTTCCTGAGTTAAAGCCGAATACCTGTTCCGTAGCTTGATCCGGAATTACTCTAGTTTCCCTCTTACCGCTAACTCATTGATTGGCTTCTTATGTACCAGTTTCTTCCGTTCCCCCCTCAAGTCAAGGCTAATTCGAGTTCTTACCATCCTATGGTCACTGCAGCGCACCTTGCCGAGCACGTCTACATCTTTTATGATGCCAGGGTTCGCGCAGAGTATGAAGTCGATTTCATTTCTAGTCTCACCATTCGGGCTCCTCCACGTCCACTTTCGGCTAACCCGCTTGCGGAAAAAGGTATTCATTATCCGCATGTTATTCTGTTCTGCAAACTCTACTAATAACTCTCCTCTGCTATTCCTAGAGCCTATGCTATATTTCCCCACTGACTTGTCTCCAGCCTGCTTCTTGCCTACCCTGGCATTGAAGTCTCCCATAAGTATAGTGTATTTTGTTTTGACTTTGCCCATCGCCGATTCCACGTCTTCATAAAAGCTTTCGACTTCCTGGTCATCATGACTGCATGTAGGGGCGTAGACTTGTACTACCTTCAATTTGTACCTCTTATCAAGTTTCACAACAAGACCTGCCACCCTCTCGTTAATGCTATAGAATTCCTGTATGTTACCAGCTATTTTCTTATTAATCAGGAATCCGACTCCTAGTCCTCGTCTCTCCGCTAAGCCCCGGTAGAACAGTACGTGCCCGCTTTTTAGCACTGTTTATGCTTCTTTTGTCCTCCTAACCTCACTGAGCCCTATTATATCCCACTTACTACCCTCTAATTCCTCCAATAACACTGCTAGACTCGCCTCACTAGATAACGTTCTAACGTTAAACGTTGCCAGGTTGATATTCTAATGGCGGCCTGTCCTGAGCAAGGTATCCTTAGCACCCTCTGCTGCGTCACAGATCTGACCGCCGCCGTGGTCAGTTGCTTCGCGGCTGCTGGAGACTGAGGGCCGGAGTTTGATTGTTGTATTCATATAGGAGGTTGTGGCCAAGTACTACACCAGGGTGGCCAATCCTGCTTTGGTGAGAGAGTGCGTTACCGGTTCTGGTCACCGGGATCAGGCCGCGCTCCAGGCCTGTTTGTGCAATTTTCTCAACACACGTTTTTTTTTTATTTTCCGGTGGAGAATTGCGCGGCACCGGGATTTGTACCACTTTCCTCTTGCACGGGAGGCGGATACTCTACCGTCCCCGCAGGAGTTAAAATAAAAATTAAATTATGGGGTTTTACGTGACAAAACCACTTTCTGATTATGAGGCACGCCGTAGTGGAGGACTCCGGACATTTCGACCACCTCGGGTTCTTTAACGTGCACCTAAATCTAAGTACACGGGTATTTTCGCATTTCGACTCCATCGAAATGCGGCCGCCGTGGCCGGGATCCGATCCCGCGACCTGGTGCTCAGCAGTCTAACACCATAGCCACTGAGCAACCCCGGCGGGTCCCGCAGGAGTTGTACGCCTCATTTAACCTACAGTGGTGCCTTATTTGATCAGTCAAGGTGGACCAATCTGAGCTCGGTTATACCGCACGGATGACACTTGGCTAGAGAACCTGATATTTATGACCTGCACATGTGTGGCCATACATAATTGAGGATATATACAATTTTAGGAGGGTTCCCGTACAGTGATAAAATAAAAGACATTTAAAATGAAAAAAAGGGGAAAGAAGGAAGAGAACAGGTGATTTGAACTCGTGACCCTTGGATGTTGCCCTACTTCAGGCAAATCATAATGTTAGTTTCATAACTATTACGTTCGGCCAGCAGGGGAAGCGGCCCTCCAGCCAGTGGCATAGTCAGAAATTTCACTGGGGGGGAGGGGGCGCTCACGTTGGAGCTCCGGCCTCCTTACAAAATTTGTGGAGGGATCAAATACATGAATAATAACTGCATTGCCATTGTCAAAGGTGCTGCAAACGAATTCTTGGATGCTACGCACTATCAAGACAAGTAAAATACGCACTTTTTCATAAAAGAATATATTTGTATGTCCCAAAATTTGTGTCAGGAATAACTGATATCCATGTTTCCATGTTTTTGTCTATTTAATAAGTACATAATATATCACACAAACTTTAGGACTATATCAGTTCCAAACCAGCAAAGCAATGCATGCCGCTGATATGAGAAATGTAAAGGCCGTGAAATGAGCAAGTTGAGGACAGACACTTTAATGAAACTTTCTCATTCAAGAACCTTGTTTACATTTTAGTACATATGCAAAGGCCAGGGGAAAATCTCAACGACAATGTCCTTCGTTACGATGTATTGTGCAGGAGCAGCTTTCATCGGTCGTGTATTGTAATTGCACCGAAATTATAGTCGCAACAGAGATCACATATAAAAAGCAGGAGTCCTGCAAAATATATATTAGAAATGCGAAGATACAATGGAATACACAAATGCGAAGATAACGCTTGATAAAAGAGCAAAAAAAGCGTCACTGTAAACAAAGTTCACTGCATGTATCCACTAAGCATTTCAACAAGATATTTAAATCTGCTCTTGTACCGTATATGAATACGGTACAAGAGACCAGCAGGCAGCGTGTCTTAACCAGAGCAGCTCAGGCAATCTCGAGCTCGCGCCTCCCGGACGACTGGCGATGTGTCTGCAACGCCGGGCATTCCTCTTCACTACAATCGCCCGCCATATGAAAAGGAGCCATCCTGGCGACTCATGGTGAACACAGAATCATGGGGTCGTAATACGGCTTCAGGCGTTGTACATGGACGGTTTCACGACCACGACAGCGTTGGTCCGTAGGTGGCGTGACAGATTCGACAATATAGTTCACAGGCGATGTCTGCGCGACAACACGGTAGGGTCCTTGATATCTGGACACAAGCTTGGATGAGTCCAGCAGGAACGGCGGGAACCCAAAGCAACACAAGGGAAAAAAGTGACATTGCGGGTGATTATCGTCACGTCGAGACTTTTGTTGCCATTGGTCGACGGCTGTAAAGGAACGGTCGAGCTGACGGCATTCCTCTGCGCGGCGGGCAGCTTCAGAGATGTGCGTACATTCGGATGAGTCGGGTCTGTACGGAAGAATGGTGTCGAGGGTAGTCGAAGGCTCGTGGCCGCACAAGAAGAAGAATGGGGAGAAGTTTGTGGTCGCTCGGTGCTCGGAAGGGGTCCATACAGCTCAGTGCCAATGCGATCGAAGGGCCTGGCAGGACACGGGATTGGCTGGAGTGGACTAGAGACATGCTGAGCAGGAACCTTGCGGCGTTGGCACTGAGGGCACGACCAAATGTACTTGTACACAAAGGTGTACATGCCTCGCCAAAAAACCTGGAGCGAAGCCGGGTGTACGTCTTGAAGACACACGCATGTGCACACTGCGGGTCAGTATGGAAGGCAGAACATATTCTCATCGTCGGTGATTTCAATGCTCCACACCGTGAGTGAGGGTACTCTGTGTCTAGGTAGCGTGGATGTCTCATCCTTGATACTCTCACCCAGAACAACTTTAATCTGATTAATGATGTATCCATGCCTACACAACTTCGCACCCACCCACGAATGCCACCGTATTCACCGGACCTGACCTGGTGGTTGGGCCATCAGGCAGTTACCTGGCATCGGGAACCGGACTGCTGGGGGAGTGATCACCATCCCATTCGGCTCGGCTTAGCCCCAAAGAAAACCGAGCGCCTCCGTCGCCGATGTAGGGTGATCGAATGGGACACGTTTCGTGCTTCATTATCAAGGGACGCTCTCGCCCCTCTATGCGATCCCATCCCAATGTTACAACCGGCGGTCAAAACAGCCACTTTAACGTCATGGGTCGAGGAATCTCGTCCGGCGCCAGATCTTCGACTCCTACAGCTTTGGGCACAGCGTCGCCAGGTAGAGGTTCATGCCAGCCGACACCCAGATTCCGTGGAGGCTCAACTCCGCCACCGTCAGCTGACAGCTGCAGCTAGACGCCATGAACGCCGCCTCTCACATCAACGCTGGTTGGCCTGGTGTTCTTGGCTAGGTCCAACCACCAGCGCCGCCTCAATTTGGAGAACGTTCCGAGCAATGGAAGTTGGTGGACGCTCTCCTGACCCGGGTTCCAGCGCGTGCCTCGCGTCTGGCAAAACCGCAGGCGTCTTTGCATTTGACATAGCGCAGGAATTATTTCCCGGTTATGATACGCAGCCACCCGTGGTCTCCGCCCCATTTACGCTTCCGCCGAGTGCAGGGGCACTCCCATCAGCTCACGCTATCGCTTGGATGCAGTCTCCGTTCACGGTGCCTGAATTTCTCGCTGCAATAGACCAAGTCAAATTGAAGACTGCCCCGGGTCCTGACGGCGTGACCTATGAGGCGTTTAAAAACCTAGAAGGAGCCACTTTGAAAGATGTTCTTAGCTCGTTAAACGCTGCATGGCTGTCAGGAGAAGTACCGGAGCGCTTGCTGCAAGCAGCTATAATCGCCATCCCAAAGCCCGGCAAACCTCATGACAACATATCAAATCCTCGACCAATTTCTCTTATGTGTACATTATGGAAATTGTTGGAACGCATGGTGGTTAGACGTACATCACTGGTATCATCCGTCGCAAGTTGGCTTCCGCCCCCACCTTGGTGCAGAAGACGGCCTAGGTCACTTGTCCTCTATGGTTTTGATTGGTGGCCGATCGACCAGAGTGAGGTCCGTGATCGGCATGGATGTGCACAAGGCATACGACCACGTCAGCCACGCTGCCCTCTTGAAGTGCTACGCCGGATTCCCTTACACGCCCCTATATGCAAGTTTATTCACACCTTTCTTACATCTCGTGAATTCGCCATCCGCATCAACAAGGAGACTGTGGGATCCTTTCGGCCACATCGCGGTGTACCGCGAGGGTGAGTGCTGGCCCCCATACTTTTCAACATTAGCCTCCTACCCTTGGCATGGCGATTGGGCGACATTGCTGACCTGCACGCACTCATTTATGCGGATGACATCACAGTCTGGACCGTCCACCCGTCTCTCCAAATTCAAACCACAAGCTTGCAGCTCGCTCTTACAATTACAGATCAATGGTGTTCTTTTCTGGGACTCACGTTGTCGCCTCAAAAGACGGCTCTGCTTCCGGTCGCGAATGCACGCGGCCGCCGTGCGTTTAACACCACCCCTATCGTCCTTCTCTTGCACGGAAGCAGAATTCCAATCGTCAACTCACTCCGAGTCTTCGGCCTGCACCTGTACGATTCCGGCTCCGCCGGCCCCTGGATTTGCACAGCACGTCAGAAGACATCCCAAATGCTGCAACTCACCCGTAGGATTTCTCAAAAGTCAGGTGGTGCCACAACCACCATCGCCCGCCTCCTCATACGTACTGTGCTACAGCCAAGATTGCCAAGCCAGTTTCATCACATGACACGAGCAGAGTGGGACCGCTTGGAATCTATCAATCGAGCAGCAATGCGGGTTATTACGGGCCTCCCACAAATTACGCCCATTCACGCACTCCAGGCTGAAGCGCAATTAAATACCCTAGACGAACTGGCCCACCAGCGTCGCCAAGCTCGTTCCGCAAAGTGTCATAATATCCCTGAAGCTGCAGCTCAATTGAGAAGTATATGGCAGACGGTTCAGTGATGCCCTGCGATTCCTGCGCGCCACGACCACCATGGCTTTATCAGCAAGTTACAGACAATCGGCCTCTGACTCGCATACACACACGATCCATTGGCCACCTTAAAGAGTCGAGTATAATAGCAAATAGCTCATCAGCTACGAGTGCAAGCTCTTCGTGCAGACATGTAGCATATGTCGACGCTAGTGTGAGTGATGATCACGTCACCATGGCTATCGCTTGTCCGGAAATATTGTCAGAAATAGCAACCTGCTCGTGTGCTTGCTCCCCTGCCTGGCCGTCGACACAGGCGGAGCTCTTGGCAATCCGAGACGCAATATCCACCCTCTGTCCGCTGCTTCCGCCGTCTAGTATACACATTGACATCTTCACCGATTCCTCAGCTGCCATCCGTTGTCTGCGGCGTGTTCTGAATTCCGACGTTTTGGCACAGGAGATTCAGGACACAGTGGAGTGAGAAATTACCTGTTACAGTACGTGTACAATGGATACGTCGTAATGCACATCCCACACAAGCCTTAGTGGATGCAGCGAGCCGTAACAAAACTTCTCGTCCACTTCAATTGGCCCCCACCTCTCCGGAGACAAGGCTCCTCACAGAAAAAGAACACCTTCGGCGCGCCACGCGAGCACTTCTCCCACCGTGTGGCACCGACCTCCCTGGCGGCCTAGCGCAGTGGGAAGAGGTCTTGTTACGAAAGTTACGCCTCCGTGTCGCCCTCACCCCTGCGGTAACCTGGTCGTGGTCGGCACAGTACCGTGCCTCCATCAGCGATTCTTGCCCCTTCTTTTCCGCTCCTGTCTGCGAGGTGGACACTGGGCACCTCATCTGGACTTGCCCCTCTCTACATGCCCTCCGCCAGAAACACCTGCTTCGATGTGGACCACCCCCAGGTCGGCCGCCAGATGTAGACAGTTGGATCTTGGGGCCCCACCACCGGACATTGCTGGACGTCCTCCGAGAATCCGGCGTGTATCTACACGTTTAAATATTTCTTTATGCCAGAAGGCACGCTGTCGCAATAAAAAAAAGGTATGACCAGCAACCACTTGCGGACGTCAGAGGCGTAATTCCGGCGATAGAGAAGTCCATCTCGAATTTCGAAGTGAGATGCTTGGCTGCGCAAAGGTCGAGAGGGTGAAGGAACAGTCGACGGGTTTGAAAGGAAGCGGATAAGAGTACTAATCCAGGCATCCTTGCGTTGCTCCGAAGCCATGTCGCAGCCTGCTGGGAACGAAAGTACTTGGTCAACGGCAGAGAGGCAGGCATCGCTTTTGGTTGACACGGGCGAACGGGAAAGCGCGTCGGCATCGGTGTGGCGGCGGCGAGACCTGTAGACAACGCGCACGTTGAAATCTTGCAACCGCAAAGCCCAGCGAGCTAATCGACCTGAGGGGTCCTTCAACGTGGACAGCCAACAAAGTGCGTGGTGGTCTGTAATCACGTCGAAGGGACGGCCATAGAGGTAGGGTCGAAATTTACGAAATGCCCAGATTATGGCCAAACGTTCCTTCTCAGTAACGAAATAATTCTTTTCGGCTTTGGTGGGGATGCGGCTTGCGTATGCAACGACGTACTCGCCGAATCCAGATTTGCGCTGCGCGAGCACAGCGCCGAGTCGAACACCGCTTGCGTCGGTGTGCACTTCGGTCGGAGCTGTCGGGTCGAAGTGACGCAGTATAGGCGGCGAGGTCAGTAGACGACGCAACTCTTGGAAGGCATCGTCACAAGCGGACGACCAGGCGTAGTCGTTCAAGTCTCTCCGTAGAAGCTGATTCAAGGGAGCGGTGATGGATGCAAAATTCCGAATGAAGCGGCGAAAGTAAGTGTAGTGTCTGCTCCCGGCGCGGGAGTTATCTCTATTCCAGATAAGAAGACTGGACTCGAGTAAAACTCAAAGGAACGTTTATTCCACACCGTGTCGAGCCCTGCGCTTCCCGTGGCCCTCTCCCACTCAGCCCAGTTGTCGCACCAGGATTCTTCTGTAATGCGCATAGGGGGGCGCTGCTTGTGGGTTGGCTTTTCTTGACGATGCTACATCCCACCAGACTTTTATTCAGCCTGCACTGGGCCGACGATGAAATCTGAAAAAAACCTTCGGCTGGGTATTGCGGGCTTGACGGTCCGGGTTTCGCCGTGCATTCGGTTGGGATGCTTTGTTGTCTCCAAGTGAAGAGGATCTAAACCCTGTATTGTCACTCTGGGTTACACCTGTTGGAGTGATGCGGACATCCCAGTCTTCGAGTGCTGGACTATGCTGCTGACCTACTTTGATACGTTTGAAGAACGACGCATTTCTTAAAACCCTCCTGCCGTCTCGCTCGGCAGTTACAGCTGTCCCTTGAATTCTCGTCACCCTGTAGGGAACAGGCTCGTAGGCCGTCTCATGGGAGAGAGGCGAGTGTCGCTTAAGGAGTACCGCGTCTCCCATTTGAATTGTGTGTGGCACAGCGTGTTTTCTGTCATCAGCGTAGTCCTTCATTTGTTGCTTCTTCTTTAGATCTGTTTCTGCCAGCTCCGCATGCATGCGCTTCTCTGGAACTTCAGGAAGCTTCGTTTTGATCTTTCGTCCAAACAGCAGTTCAGCAGGCGTGAAACCTGTTGTTGAGTGAGGTGTCGCCCTGTAGTTTAGAAGGAATTCGTTTAGCTCCGCTTGCCAGTCTCTCTGCTCAGCACCAGCACTCTTCACCAGCTTTTTAACGTTTCTCATGAATCTTTCGACCTCTCCATTGGCTTGAGGCCACAGAGGAGTGACGCGATGATGGTGAATTCCACAAGATTTCATGAACTCTGCAAACTCCTTCCCGAAGAAGGGAGGTCCATTGTCTGTCTTTAGTGTCTGTGGCATTCCGTGTACTGTGAACATTTCGCTCAGTTTCTCCATCACAGATTTTGAACTTAGCGAGGAGAGTGCTGCTGTCAGAGGAAAACGCGAGTACTCGTCGACAACCACTAGAACATACTTGTTGCCAGGTAGGGGGCCAGCAAAGTCTGCTGCCACAGACTGCCATGGTCCATTTGGAAGTGGTGTCATGATTAGCGGTGATGTCTTGTTTTCAACCACGGCTCTCTGGCATGCTTCACAGTCTTCAATAGCCACCTCTACTTTCTTGTCAATCCCCGGAAACCACACTTTTTCTCTACTCAATTGTTTGGTCTTCACCACTCCTTGGTGACCTCTGTGTGCTAGACGAATGACTTGAGCCTGTGCTTGTTCAGGAATTATCAGTCTCGTCCCTCTTAGCACAATGTCGTTTTCGGCAACTGTGAGCTCGTCCTTGATTTGAGCAAATGGTTTCAGCCTGTCGCTTTTCCACATGTCGTCACAAGTCTTTGGGTTGTTCGTTCGCAGAGCCTTGATCAAAAGCTGCATCTGAGCATCTTCTGCGTATGTTTTCTCGATTTCTTGCAAAGTCAGTGCCTGTGGAACAGCTGATTCCACGATGAAGGAGACATACTCTTCTATCGCACTTGCTTCTTCACTGGGGACGACACTGTCGGTAGGTGGTGCGTGCCTTGACAGGCAGTCTGCAGGGTTGTTATTCCCTGCAATGTGTTCAATCTCGAAGGTGTAATGCTGTAACCTTAGGCTCAGTCGTTCAAGCCTTGCTGAGAGCTTTGTGCTGGGCTATCGAATGATAGACACCAAAGGCAGGTGGTCTGTCTTCACCGTGAACTTTCCTCCTGCGAGGTAGATGCGAAAGTGTTCAATACCTGCTACTATGGCCAACATTTCACGGTCGATGTGGGGATATCTTCTCTCCGTTGGTGTCAATGCTCTGCTGAAGTACGCCAGAATGCTGCGGCTTTTGTCACTTGGATCTTCTTGAGCCAGCACTCCCGCTATACCTTCTGGTCCAGCATCAGTGATGACGTGAGTCTCTTTTGTGTCGTCAAAGTATGCTAGGGTGCGCATTCGAGATATTTCTTTCTTCACGTCATCTAGGGCCTTCTGGTGCTCTTCGTTCCAGCAGAATTCTGTGCCGGCATGTGTGAGCTTCCTCAATGGATCCACCATTTGGGCTAAGCGAGGAATGAATCTAGAGCAATAGTTTACCATGCCAAGGAGGCTTCTAACCTCGGTTGGCGTCTTTGGTGCTGTCATTCTGGCTACTGCTTTAACCTTTTCTGGGTCCACACTGACTCCTGCAGATGAGAACACGTGTCCAAAGAATTTCAGCTTGTTGGTGCCTAGGACGCACTTGTTTTCATTCAGAGTCGGCCCGGCATCTTCCAGGTGCTTCAACACCAGACGCAGTCTTCGGTCGTGCTCTGTTATGGTGCGTCCAGAGATGAGGATGTCGTCACTGACATTGATGATTCCGTCCTCATCCTGGAGTACTTGCCTTATGGCGTCTTGAAAAATCTCTGCGGCAGCATTGACACCAAACAATAGCCTTTTCTATCTCCTCAGACCACAGTGTGTAGAGAACGTTATCACCTTGGATTCTTCAGCAAGCTCGAGCTGATGGTAGCCCTCTTTCAGGTCCAACTTTGAAAAGTAGGCGGCTCCGTTCAGAATGCTGATAACATCTTCTACTGTGGGCATGACGTGTCTTTCTCTAGCAATGGCCACGTTGGCTTCTCGCATGTCGACACACATTCTGACTGCGTTGGGATCATGGCGTTTGAGAACAATTACGATCGGTGACACCCAAGGTGTTGGTCCGGTTACTTTCTCTATGATGTCTTACTCCTCCAGGCGTGTGAGCTCGGTCTCTAGCGCTTTTCTCATCTGGAAAGGAATGCGACGGTGTTGTCGTACGACTGGTTGGACGTCTTGTGAGATGTTCAGCTTCACTTGAAAGTTCTTGAGCCGACCGACCTTGCCAAACAGCTTAGGAAACTCTTTCTTTGCGTCAACACTACTGTGCTCTGTGACCAGCTGAAGTATTGTGATGAGCTTGAGATCAGAGGCTGTCTTGTAGCTCAGAAGCGATCGATGTGTCCCTTTTACGACGTAAACTGTCCTTCAGCGACTTGGTCTAGAGCACGGAACGTTGCAGAGAACTTTCCCATGACTGGGATCTCTTGGGTGACTCCATATGGTACCAGCTTTGTGGTTGTGCGCTCTAGCTGCATCGTCTGTAGGTGCTTTTGCCACGTTGTCTCTCCGATGACGTTGACACCTGCTCCAGAATCCACACAAAACTCAAGTGGTGTGTCGTTGATTTTGCCTGTTACCACTGGTAATTCTTGCCTGTGACTCTGCACGTGAAAGACGCAATCCTCCACGCTTGTGTCCTGTTGTGTGCCTGCGGGGGTGTCCGTGACGTCAATGGAGTGTACAGTGGGTCTTTGTCTGCAGAACTTGGCGAAGTGGTTTTTCTTTTGACACTTGTGGCATGTAGCTCCCCATGCTGGACAGCTCAATTTCCCTCCTTTGTGAGGCCACGCTCCTCCACAACAGCTGCACTTCTCAGCTTGCTTGTTCTCTGGACGATTGCCCGACAGCTTGTGTTCTGACTGGTTGCTCGAAGGCGCACTGCGCCGCCACTGCTTCTTCTTTGTGACTTTCTGCACAGGTTCGACGCGCTCGCGGCCTTCCATGCTGGTTGCTTGGAACTCTGCTGTCTCGAGGCTGCGGCCTATTTCCATGATTTTCTCCAGCGTGACATCGCGCTCTCGTAATGCACTGTGGCGCAGCTTAGCTGAATTGGTGTCTTCTATCATTTGCGATACGATTTCTTGTTCTTCGTTCGCAAACTCGCATGTCGCAGCCAACTTTCTGAGTCGGACTTGAAATTGGTCCACTGTTTCTTCGGAGCTTTGTTTTGCTTGACGAAAAACATGCCTCTCGTAGACCGCGTTCTTTCTTGGTGCGAAATGTGCGTTCAGCTTCGCGACTGCCGTTTCATAGTCCGTGCCTCGATCCGGAAGCGTCAGAAAAATGTCGTGCACCGCATCTCCTGCGTAGTGTAGCAGCATAGCACGTTTGCGGGCTGCATTCTGTATGTTTGCTGCTAGTAGAAAGTTGTCAAGCGGGCTTGCCATTTCGTCCACCGCTGGGCCAGCGACGTCGGGTCCGTGTAAGGGTCGAATGGCGGGAAGGCGGGCAGCATGGCTTCCATCTTGCGTGGCTTTTTTTTTCTTGATTGGCGTCCGCTGATTTATTCCTTGGCCTCTTCTGGTGCCGTGTGGGCTTCTTGAAGTTGAATGATCCTCGTCGCCAGTTTGTAGTGTCTGCTCCCGGCGCGGGAGTTATCTCTATTCCAGATAAGAAGACTGGACTTGAGTAAAACTCAAAGGAACGTTTATTCCACACCGTGTCGAGCCCCGCGCTTCCCGTGGCCCTCTTCCATTCAGCCCAGTTGTCGCACCAGGATTCTTCTGTAATGCGCATAGGGGGCGCTGCTTGTGGGTTGGCTTTTTTTGACGATGCTACAGTAAGAACACAGGCCAAGGAAGCTGCGAAGTTCTCTTACGGAGGAAGGTTTGGGACAATGACCACCTGCACGGAGCTTGGCGGCGTCAGGAAGAATACCGTGTTTAGATACTACATGGCCAAGAATGGTGAGCTGACTTGCGCCAAAGTGGCATTTCTTCAGGTTGAGCTGAAGGCCGGCGGCAGTTAGGCGCTGTAACGCTTCCTCCAGCCTACAGAGATGGGTGGGAAAATCGGGCGAAAAAATAATCACATCCTCTAAGTAGCACAGGCACGTTTTCCACTTGAGACCAAGCAAAAGGTTGTCCATCATACGCTCAAATGTTGCGGGGACGTTGCAAAGCGCGAAAGGCATTACACGAAATTCATATAGGCCATCTGGTGTTACAAAGGCCGTTTTAGGTTGGTCTTCGGGTGCCAAGGGGATTTGCCAATAGCCGCTGCGTAGGTCGATAGAAGAGAACTCCGCGCCTTGGAGACAGTCAAGGGCGTCGTCAATTCTCGGAAGAGGGTAAACATCTTTACGAGTTATTTTGTGAAGACGACGGTAATCGACACAGAATCGAATCGATCCATCCTTCTTAACAAGAACAACGGGAGATGCCCAGGGGCTATCGGAAGGCTGAATGACACTGCGCTTGAGCATGACAGCTACTTGGTCGTTGATAACACGGCGCTCTGTCGCGGATACACGATATGGTCTTTGTCGCAGTGGTGCACTGGTACCCGTGTCGATGCGATGAGAAACAGTTGACGTGCGGCCCAAGGGAACATGCTGGCAGTCGAAAGACGAACAGAACTTATCGAGAAGGCGTAGAAGCAGGGCGCGTTGAGAAACAGTCAACGTGTCGGCGATGGAGCTATGTAAAACATCGGCCGAAGTCGGCTCGTTCACGAGGTTACAGGTCACTCCGGCGACCTCATGAGTGGCGATGAAACCAGTTGGCATGTCAATGATGGCAGTAGGGTCGACACACTGGGCACGGCCAACGCACTCCCCACGAAGCAAAGTGAGAGGGCAGGGCAATCGGTTGGCGACGAGCAGTCTGGTGACGCCGGCGTGAACGTCCAAAGGAGCGAAAGGCAGCGGGGAACATCTGCGACGAGCGAAAATTGCAGATGGCGTAAAAAGTGCGCTGGCACTCGCAACAATGTTGCATGACAGTGTGGCAAGGGCAGATGAGTGTGGTGGAATTGTAACGCCTTCGGCAACAAATACTTTATCTTCAGGCAGGCGATTTTTTTCGGGGGGGGGGGGGGGCAACAACTCCATCATCATCATCATCATCATCATCATCATCATCAGTCTGTTTTATGTCCACTGCAGGACGAAGGCCTCTCTCTGCGATCTCCAATTACCCTTGTCCTGCGCCAACCCGTTCCAACAAGCACCCGCGAATTTCCTAATTTCATCGCTCCACCTAGTGTTCTGTCGTCCTCGATTGTGTTTTCCTTCTCTTGGTAGTCATTCTGTAACCCTAATGGTCCAACGGTTATCTAACAGGCGCATTACATGACCTGCCCAGGTACATTTTTTTCCTCTTGATGTCAATTAGAATATCGTCTATACCCGTTCGCTTTCTGATCCAAACCGCTCTCTTTCTCTCTCTTAACGTTATGCCTAGCAATCTTCGTTCGATCGCTCTTTGCGCGGTCCTTAACCGGCTCTCAAGACTCTGCCCCATATGTCAGCACTGGCAAAATGCACTGATTGCACACCTTACTTTTCAGTAATAATGGTGAGCTTCCAGTCAGGAGCTGGCAATTTCTGCCGTATGCGATCCAACCTATTTGTATTCTTCTGTGAATTTCCTTCTCATGATCAGGGATCCCTGTGATTAATTGACCTAGGTACACGTACACATTGCAGTAGTACTCTGCAGATCTCGTGATAACCTGATTGATGACATGGATGTGATTCATTGTAAAGTATCTCTTCCTGAAGCCAGCCTGTTCCCTTGGTTGACAAAATCCAGTGTTGCCATTCACAGTCTTTAGTGGCCGACTGGCGATCCTGATCTCTTGTTCCTTTGCCCGGCTATTTATCATTATTTTCATCTTCTGCGTATTAATATTCTACCCCACTCTTAGACTCTCTCTGTTAAGGTCTCCAATAATTTGTTGTAACTCGTCTGCTTTGTTGTTGAATAGAACAATATCATCGGCAAACCGAAGGTTGCTGTGATATTTGCCGTCGACCTTTACTCCTAGGCCTTCCCAGTTTAATAGCTTGAATTCTTCTAAGCACGCAGTGAATAGCTTTGGAGAAATTGTGTCTCCCTGTCTGACCCCTTTCTCTATAGGTATCTCCCTGCTTTTCTTGTGTAGAATTAAGGTAGCTGTGGAACCTCTGTAGATATTCTTACGCGAAGGACGAGTCAGTAAGACGAGAAGCTATTTACAGATTATATTTACAACAACGGTTGCAGCGCTGACCGGTTAGATTCACAGCACGAGCCCAGTTCGTTCTTCCTCCTCTTTCCTGGAGTGATGGCGCCCACGCGCCTCGTTCAAACAAACAAATAACACACGCATGTAGCAATATTTTCCAAGCTTTTTACGTAAGCGTTCTGTACTCCTTGATTACGTAGTGCCTCTATGACTGCTGGTATCTCTACTGAATCAAATGCATTTGCGTAATCTATATAAGTCACATAGAGAGGCTTATTTACTCTGCAGATTTCGCGATAACCTGATGGATGACATGGATGTGATCCATTGTAATGTATCTCTTCCTGAAGCCAGCCTGTTCCCTTGGTTGACAAAATCCAGTGTTGCCCTTATTCTATTGGAGATCATTTTGGTAAATATTTTATATAATACTGGGGAGCAAGCTAATAGACCTATAATTTTTCAATTCTTTAACGTCTCCTTTTTTGTGGATTAGTATAATGTCTGCATTCTTCCAGTTTTCTGGAACCCTTGCAGTCGATAGACACTTCGTATAAAGAGCCGCCAGTTTTCCAAGCATTATGTCTCCTCCATCTTTGATTAAGTCGACTGTTATTCCACCTTCTCCTCCCAATCTTCATCGTTTCATGTCTTGCAGGGCCCTTCTGACCTCATCGCTAGTTATAGAAGAGTTTCTGTATCCTGTTCACTACTGTTTCTAAGTGAGGTATCGTGACTCCTCTGGGTACTGTATACAGGTCAGCTTAAAATTTTTCTGCTGCTTTTACTATATCTTCGAGATTGCTGATGATATTATCCTTCTTATCTTTTAGTGCATACATCATGGTTTGTCCTATGCCAGGTTTCTTTTTTACTGATTTCAGGCTACGTTCATTTTTTACGGCTTCTTCAGTCTTTCTCATGTTATAGTTTCGAATATCAGTTATTTTCGCCTTGTTGATCACTTTTGACAGTTCCGCGAATTGCGTGACGCTGTGCGGCCGCCAGTCCCATACTACCGCGTAGAGCGCAGGACTCTGCGATTCTAGACGTACTGCGCTCACCGCTAAAGGTTAGAAAAACACCCACATAAGCACAGCAGAGAAGTGGCTAGGTGAGGCGGTTCGACCGATAACTGTAGAAGCGTCATTCAAAACAAGTAATTGTTCTCCACTTCCGGCGGCGTTTTCTCTACTTCCTTTTTAAATAAAAAGATGTTCATCCATAAATATTCTCATAAACAACGGTTAACTTTTTTATTATTCGCTTTTGCTTGCAGTTTGGTTGTTGTCTTGGCTCTCTCCCTTAGTAGATCGCTTAATTTCTCAGCTCCTTGTGATTTTTGTTTCCAGTTGCCAATTTTGCACGAAAAGTGCTATACAATTAGGGAAAAACAGACGAGGTAACGGGCGACCGTCATCTTGCTTATGGGTTAAGGGTTATTGCAGGGTTTCATGATGGACTCTCTTTCACATTATTTTATTTCCCACCTTATCTAACCCATATCACGTGTAGATGGTTCCGGGCATCTGCCAGCGTCGCGGCGAGCCGTAACTCAAGGAAATAATGAAGCAAAGGGAAAAGTTAAACGCAATTGGCGTTTTCTCTGGCCGCAACTCGTTCCATGAGAGCACAGACCAGCTGAGTAACAGCCGCATCCCTCTCCTGGTCCCAGGATCAGCCTAAACAAAGAAGGTTGAACTAACAAAAGCAACAGCTATGGGCGTGACGGTTGAATAGATAGTGACAACTGAACGCATCTCGAGTTAATTGCGCGGGTGCGGAATCTATGAGAAAACTCTCCTTCACATTACAAGAGAGGCCGATAACTACCGCCATCTAAAAGGAGTGAACAAGGCAGCATAGTGCTGACCGATGAACAGCTGCCAAGTCTCAACATTGATCTGGCGGCGCTTTAGGAATGTGTGAGGAGTGGTGGCGTGGGTGGGAAGGGGGGGGGGGTATGCCACATGATTTCGGGGGGAGCCCGGGCCCCCCTGGGTACGTGCCTGTCTTCAGGTTCACGAGCGTCAAGGAGTGGGGAATTACACGGCGTTTGAAATTCCACTTCAGCGTGAGAACAGTCGATGACGGCGGAAAGGAAGTCCCAGCCCAAAATAAGATCGTGGGAACAAGAACACAACACCAAAAATTCGATGGTGTAGAGAAGGCGGTTGATCACAACGCGAGCAATACACAGAGCTGCAGGCGTGATGCGGTCTGCGCTGGCAGTTCGAATTGACACGTTGGACAGTGGCGTCGTAACTTTTCTGAGGGAACGACAAAGTTTCGCACTAATAACTGAAACTGCGGCACCAGTGTCAACGAGGGCGAGTGCAGCGACGCCGTCCACATATACGTCAATAACATTAGCTGGAGAAGGGAGAGTCCTTGGTCTGTTCGTAGGTGACGCAGTTCTAGCCTCTGGAACTGCGACGATTAGTTTTCCCGTTCTGGCGAAGGACGACGACGCATCGGCGAAAGCGAGCGGCGTCGAGGCGATGGCGAACGGCGCTCAACAAGAGGACGGTGGTCCGAGTAGGAAGACATCTGGCCAGGCTTCTGAGACGCCGAGGATGACGATTATGGGGAAACGTATGTTGCGGCGTCAAAGCTACGGCGGTAGGACGTTGCGCGGCGACGATAAAATCGTGCAACGTGACCAGGTAGACCACAGGCAAAACATATTGGCCGGTTGTCAGGAGTGCGCCATTGTCCACCGCTGTGTGGGTACTGTGGCTGAACGAAGTGAGGAGCTGGACGCAGTGGCGCGACTGATAGGGATGGCGCAAAGGTCGGAGGTGGTGGCCGCGCGAGAGCCTCGGCGTAGCTGAGAGGTGCAGTCACCTCGGGAAAAGCAACGGGAGTCGGCACCGGCGGAGTCTCGCGAGCAGAAGGGAGAGCTGCGCACACTTGCTCGTGGATGACCTGGCGAAGGTTGGCCGGCAAAGACGAAGGTGGTGGCGTGGCCGAGGACAGTGGCGAAAGCTGACGAGCAACCTCAGCACGGACGAACTCTTTTATTTGGCAAAGCAGGGAGTCCATCTCAGGAGCCGCGGTCATGCTCGCGAGCGTTTCGTCGGACGCAGGGGGGCGCCGCGTGAGCAGACGCTGTCTGCAGAGCTCGTCGAAACTCTGGCAAAGCTCAATGACCTGCGAAACAGTACCTGGGTTTTTTGGACAGCAGCATATGAAAGGCATCATCGTAAATGCCCTTCATGATGTGAAGTACCTTGTCCGCCTCCGCCATCGTCGGGTTGACACGCCGGCAGAGGTCGACGATGTCTTCTATGTAGCTGGTGAACGTTTCACCAGTTTGCTGGGATCAACTTCGTAGGCGTTGTTCAGCGCGAAGTTTGCGCACGCCAGGATGGCCGAAAACGTCTGCGATGCCGGTTTTAAAGCTAGCCCACATGCGGAGATCGGCTTCGTGGTTTTTGAACCACAGCTTGGCAACGCCCGATAAATAGAAGATCGCGTTGCCGAGCTTGAGGGGATCGTCCCATTTGTTGGTGTTGCTGGCGCGTTCATATGATTCCAGCCAATCTTCAACGTCTTTCTCATCGGTGCCGCTGAAGATATCAGGATCCCGCTGACGCTGGGCACCGGCACATACGATGGCTGGAGTAAGCGGTGGGGATGTCGGGCTGGGGTCGTCAGGCATGACGGATGGCAGAGTTCGGGTGCGTAATTCCAGGTTGGGGGAAAACCGCAGCACCTCCACCAGAATCTAATATGAATACGGTCCAAGAGAGCAGCAGGCAGCGTGTCTTAACCAGAGCAGCTCAGGCAATCTCGAGGTCGCGCCTCCCGGACGACTGGCGATGTGTCTGCAGCGCCGGGCATTCCTCTTCACTGCAATACGTATAAGTCTCCAATAAATCTACGTATCTAAGCAAAAGTCACTGTATTCAGGGCGTTTCAGCCAGAGCGCCTGCGAAACGCTTGGACAACCACACGCTCTGATTGGGCTCCGTGGGTGATAGGCGCGTGATGACACGACGAAATGCATATTGCTCACTTTTGTATGTAGTGTGTCAAGCTATATTTTTGTATTTTGCTTAATTAGATTTTTAGTCAAGATTAATTAACCATCTTCTGAAATAACGAAGCCAGGAAAAAAATTCAATTAGAAAGTTGCAGAGCGGTTTGAAAACGTCCGAATAAAGAGTTTCTGTTTTTTTATCATTAACTATTAGTGTATTTCACCTTACTTATGATGCCCGCGAAATACAAAACACCACGTGACATGCCCGCTTGCGCGTCGTGATTGCACTGCTCCCAAACGTTCTGCGCACAAACAGCCATGGCGACAGGGCAGCGATGTAGGCGTTGGCTGGGCCATTTACGCCAGCGATGTGCTTCACTCGTGAAAGTTCGTTATAGCGATAAGCAGAGGCAGCGGTTAAATGTTTGCACTGCCGGAAGCAACAGGTCCGTCATTTCTCGATAGCAGTAAGCAAATTGAACATCCCTAAATAAAAAAAAACTCTGTTTTCAGAAGGCTCAAAAGGGTAGAATAAGAGTATCCTAAATGGTCAGACGCAGTCTTTCACTCAATTCACGTTCATATTTCACGCGCTTTTACAGTAAATACTCGAAGAGGTCACCTTCTGCAGCGAGACAACACTGGGATCTTCTGAGAAGGCTTGCTGTCGCTGCCTTGGGCACTGTCGGTGAAATGCTGTGGCAGACTTCAGTTAGCGTCTCCTGTAAGGCTTCTGGAGTCGTCGTTTCCGTCGTGTATACGTGATCCTTAATGTGGCCCCGCAAAAAAAAGTCAAGAGGGTTGAGGTCGGGTGACCTTGCCGGCCACGACAGGCCCGTTTCTCCCTATCCATTGCATTGCCCTGGGAAGGTAACATCAAGGCATGCTAGTGCTTGACTGCAGCTGTGGGCTGGGGCCCCGTCGTGTTGATACCACGTTGTGTCAAGCCGAGCTTGTGGCATGTTGCAGCAGAAGTCTTCAAACGGCCCTCTGAGCAACTCACTTACATACCTCTTGCCGGTCAGTGTTAAAAACACTCGGCCAATGACTGTGCTGTCTTATATTTCTCACCAACTGTTAAAGATCACTGATATTGGTGGCGGGATCTTCCTAGCCAGTGGGGATTTTGCTCACTCCAAGTGTGTGCGCTGTGGATATTCACTTGGCAATTTCAGGAAAAGTTCGCTTCGTCAGTCCAGAAACCTTGGTGACAAAGTCAGAATCCTGCTCCTCCTGAATCAAAATCCAATGTGCAAAGTCGAGTCCCTTTTGGAGATCGCTTGACTCCAGGCATTGATGCAACTGCAGGTGATGAGGGTGTAGTCCAGCTGTTTTCAAAATCCTCCGGGTACTTGAGTTAGACACACCGAGCTGTGCGCTCACGCTGTGATTGCTAGCGTGTGGATTAGCCGCCATGAAAGACAAGACGCTGGAATGAGCCTTATTATTTATGACTGAAGCTCTCTGCCTCTTTCTTGTGAAGCTGTCGGTTTCCTGCAGCGACTCGTAAATAATGAATATTGTCATCGCGTTCGGTCGCGTACCAGGGTGACAGCTTCGAATTATTCTTGCAGCCTGCCGTTTCTATCCGCCTGCTGCTCCTAGGGCAAGGATCATGTCTGCTTTTTCCTCGTTGGAAAAAGGCATCACGAAATTTCTCGCGTTTTAGCAGCCCATTCACAATAGTCTGTTTATCGGTCTGCAACTGCCACCGCCACGGCCGTCAGTCGCTTTACGCAACGCAAGCGATAACGGTTGCTAGCTGCCCTGTCACTTTTTGAGCGGCAGAGCGCCTATGGCTGCTAGTGCGCGGAATGCTTGGGAGTAGTGCAATCACGACGTGCAAGCGGGCATTTCACGTTATTTTTTTTTATTTCGCGGGTATCCGCATTAAGGTGAAGATCACTTAATACTAAACAGATTGAAAGACAGAAACTGTTCATTCGGGCGTTTTGCAAACCGCTCTGCAACTTTCTTCTTGGATTTTTTTCCCAGCTTCGTTGCTTCAGAAGTTGATCAATCAATCTTGACTAATCATCTCATTAAACAAAATACAAAAATAGCGTGACACACTACATACAAAAGTGAGCAACGTGCGCTTGGTCGCGTCGTCTTATAGAGCATCGGCATATTTTTAAACTCTGGCTAAAGTTAGCTCAAACACCCTGTATAATGCGTCAAACAAGGCAAATAAACATGTTGCTCAATCACATGTTCATAGGTGACAGAATCTTAAGGCCCGCCCCCCTCCTTCCTTCTCCCCCGATGCATCACGTGCGGCGGGGGGCGGCACGCTTGCGCCCCGCTTTTCTCCGATGCGCCGACAAGACTGACCCACCATCGTCGGCTCACCACATCCCTCCCCCCCTTACGCCTTCACTCGCACATACAGCATGCGGCGCAGTGTGACGATGTTATCGCCCCTGGAATTCATACGGGACATGAGAGCGACGGCGACTACAGGTATGCGCCTTGAATGTCCATATAATTGCTATCGCAAAATATATAAGAGTATCCGGCAACTCAAGAGTACCGTGGGCCATTAATTTCCGTAAAAGAAGAAGTACCAAAGTCGAACTTTCACCATGCGACAGTTGGCTGCGCCCCAACAATGTCTTTTTTTTTTCTTTTGTGGGGCGTGGGCACTGAGCTGAAAAAACGCAGAGAGCATGTTGCCCACAAAGGAATGCTTAATTTGGGCACCTAATGTGATTACCGAAGGATTATAGAAGAAAATGTGAGATGATTGGTCCACAGTCTATAAATAAATACAAAATTCTTTATCCCGTTTTCAGGCGCACCTGCATTCATGACTCAACCGCACATACTTTATTGGCTCCTTTCTTCATGCATTTTGTCCTTTTGCCATTTTGAATTCAAGCGTCGGCATGATTGCTTGAACTGTATGTATGAATGTACTTATATGTTCCCACCCTGCTAAGATCTTGTAAAAGATCGCAGTATCTATAAATAAATAAATAAAATACAGAGAATCATAGGCATGGTGCTCGTTATCCTACACTGGCGAGACAAACGACTTTTCGGACAGGTTGCGATAACATTGAAGTGAAGGTGATGCCCTCAAGCGACCGTGTTTCAATCCGTTGAGTCCCTACAGAGATGGCGATGAGCGACCATAGTTTCTTTTTCTCTTCCGCTAGCCGGAAAGCGTCCAGAACTCTGTGAGGCCAAAATCCACTCGGCCTGAGAAAAGCAAATACGCACCGAAGTGCACCGCACCGTTGTCAGGGCAACACGTGAAAATCGCATGATCTCTGGCTGGCCCAGGCAGCTTGCGAGTAGCAAGAACAAAAAAAATTGCAGAGGCTCAATGTGTCCTTGCGAATTAAAAGTAGAAAAAATAAATGAGAACGTAGTTACCTTTGCTGGCTTTAGTGTCATTGACATAGATGCTTTGGCGCAGGTGAAAAAATTGATATTCTTTTCTGTAACATGACGGCACAAATGAACCATCACAACGCTTCGTCTCATCAGACCTTGCTGCGTGCTTTGTCAACTTGTCTGATATAGTGTGTTGATTTGGCTTGTCTCGTTGTATGGTCCGATGCACGATTTTAGAAAGGTCAATGTACCTTTGGCGTCAAATGTTTATAAGAACATTAAATCTACAAAGATCTGGAATTGCGCTATGCGACCCCAGATGCATGGGCGTTGCCACGAAACCGAGCCCAAGTTCACTATCTTCGCGCCAAAATGTCTTTTCGAGCGTGAAAAGTACATTCTAGACAGAATCCGGAATGATTTCCGGCACCGGGGTTGTTGGGGTCGGCAATGCATGACAGAACGAAAAATTTCGGAGGGGGGGGGGGGTCTGAAGCCCAATAAGCCCCCCCCCCTGGCTATGCCCCTGCTTCCAGCCTTTCCTGCCCTACTGCGACGAATCACTTCGTGAGGCTCACAATACGTTGCCTCGGACAGACCACCAGCAACACCAAGGTGAGACACGTTTGACGGTTACGGCGTTGATGGATGGCACGCCAACTACGACGCTGAGATCAAAGAACTCCTCCTGTGAAAGTGCATTATAACTTGTACGCCGCTTCGTTACGGACGCTACTAGGCCTTACCAGGAGCTAAAACGTGCAAATAGAGTCAAACGTGACAGCCCTGTCTCCGAGCATACCCATATTTCCCTGGGACTGTTGAGTCGTGTGCGCCCTGATTTTTTTTTCTCCAATGGCGTTCCGTGAACAAAGGTGCCGGAGTGATTGTGCGCACTCTTGCCCTCAAGGCGATTACGAGCGCTCTGAATGGCATATGGTGAGACAGCAGAGCTCCCTGTCCTAGGGATCTAGGGAGGACAGAGGGGTAAAAAGCGGACGTCTTTAATGAGCCGGTAATTTGAGGGATTGCCCGACGTTTGTGCACAGGCGCGAGTACAAGTGGGTGCGATAGAGAAAATCTGGGGGCTTTAGCTCCTTCAATATCTGTCTTTACCTATAGGTACTACTGCAGAGAACTTTCCTTACTCGTTTTGTACGTGCTCGTCACTAGGCTAGCCAGAACGTTCGTTTGCGTCTGTTTTAGTCGTCTGCCAACCAGGGAACTTGCGGAGAGCAGCCCGACCAAAATCGTCCTGGCTGGTTCTGGCAGCCCGCGAGTGGTCAGAACAGTCCAGCCCGAGCAAAACGAATGTCCGGTGGAGGTGCGTGGCGCAATGGGCGGAGCAACACGAGAAGAAGGCGCTTTGGCTCGCTCTGGCAAGGGTGGCGCTATGGGCTTGCTGGTCGGTCATCATTGAAAGGTATAGTGGAACAAAACAAGGACACCTTGGCAACCTCTAAGCACATTTAAACAGTCACAAGTATGTACACCTCACAGCGCTACCAGGTTTTCAGGGAGCTTTTAGAGTTGTCGATGATTTTTTAATGCTCCTAGATTGCCCTAGTAAGTGTTTCCAAGAAGAACGTACCAATGCCTTTACGGTTTATCGAGTGTGTTTGAGACCTCTTGACGCGACTTTTGAAGTGCCTGTCGACAATAAGCTTCGGTTTCTTGACGTTCAGTACATCTTTACTGATAGTAAGACCTGCTGGGCTAGTCTCGCGAGGTGTTCATTAATGAGTATATAGGCTATTTTTTTGTGTGAGTAACCTGAAGGTCAAGGTATTGGTGAGAGGCCTATCGTAATGCGTGTGTGTATTAGTTAAGCTTCTTTTTTTGTGTTTTTTATTTTCTAAGGTTAAGCGCATAGGTTTTCAGTAAGTGCGTGATTTGCACTAAGAGTTCGTAGTTCCATTAGCGCATGTCCTTTGCGCACGGAAGGAAGCAGAAAGTTTATGACTGGGTTGCTCGTGTGTGTTAAGGGCAGCCGTATTCTGACTTCTTTAGTACGCGTGCGTAGAACGAGTTATTAGCAGACGCATTTTTTAAGGGTTCTGCAGAGTGCGTGAGTTACGCAAGTTTGGTGGCTCGGTTAAGGAACGTGTCGTGTGTGGACTAAAGGAACAAATGTGAGTAAGCGTGATAAAAACTGTGTATGACGCAAGAGCGTGTTCTGAAAAGTGACCACAAAGCTAGCGCGATTGTGATTACGTACCTGTGGAGTTGACCAGGCTGTTCAGTGGCACAAGTAAGTGCGATAAGTGCGCCACTGCGGTAGGGTAAGAACAGGCTGTTAGTGAACTTAGGCTGCTTAAGTTATGTTTGGATATTGGTATTTGAGAGCCTTCGGTTCAGTTCTGCGTAAACCTTTACTCTTGTGCAGCGCGACGGTCAGGTTTGGTCGAACTCAAAGGGGAACTTGAACGCTCGCTTTGGCGGCACGAAATTTTGGGGCAAAATTTGGGATTCCCAGTTGAGTGGCTTGCATTGAAATTTTGATACGAAGCCTGGCGGATTAACAGCTGATTCCGGGCGTTTGCACGCTGAGTGATATTGTGTTGCCGGGATCGACTCTTCTGAGCCAGTTGTTGTGAGATGGTTGAAAGCATTCCAAGTGCGCAGGGGTTACAGAGAACAAAGCCATCGTCTTGCTCGACAGCCATTCTCTTCCTGCCCAGCGGTTGCCAGCACTGGCCAGGCGAGATTTTCCGGGCCATGGAGGAGCTGTTAGGAATGGCCGGCCGGGGGGATGGCAACGTGCCAGCTATTTCAGCCCGCTGCACGTGCTTCGCCCGACCCGCGGTGGCGGCGCCCTTCAGAGAACGAGCGAGGGCGACAACGCTAACCGACCATGCGCCGCGTTTGGAGGATCGGTGACGACAGCAGGGCTGGCCACGTTTGGCGCCCCGTGCATTGTTGGTTAATTTGCCGGGTGGTCATGGTCTCTTTGCGGCAGGGGGAGCCACCCTGGCAAAAGGGTGCTTTGCGGTACGGGGGCCCCAGAATTCGTCACAGTCTGCTGACACACGTGGCGACTACAGGAAAAAGGCAGCTCCGGAATTTAGCGGCGCCGGCTGGGGTCGGGCGTGACCAGCTGACTACGGGGACGCCAGACAATGGATACCATGGCGACTGCGCTGCAAAGGTCGTCTGCCCTCGAGAGAGCACTTAAACCTGTGCGGTACTTGTGTGCGAGCCCTCCTCCTCCAAAAAGGCGTGTAGTCTGCGATGACGTCGAACGGAGTGCTTATAAGCAGCGATTGCCGGTTGCTAGTGTGTGCTCGTCGTCGTTCTCTGTGCTCGTCAATGTACTCGCGAGCTGTGTGCTCATTTGCTGTATGCTTCGTCTTGCGGGCTCCAGTTGGGAATCACACTAGACTGTGTAAATGTATCCCATGTTTCAAATGTAAATAATGTAAAAAATCCTGCTCGCCTACTACTGTCGCCCTAAGTTCCTCCGATCGTCCTACAAGCCCGACTCCAAATCTTACAATGTACATGTGTGCATGACATGACACAAATTCTACAGGCTAGTAAATTGACCCTTTTAAGAGTTTATTTCGCTCAAAAAGTGCACCAATGTCGTGGTGACACCTTCTTGCGACTTCAACTAAATGCTCGCCATCTGGCGGCCACGCAGAGAACCAGCAGATCTAGGTCCAGTCACAAGTTCTCAACCTTGCCTTGTAGTTCTCAAATCATTGCGATGCCACTGCACACAAGCACGAGAAAGAAAAAAATGATGTCGAAATAATTTTGTTTAGTACCGTTATGCCCATGTCATCGCAGTGGAAAAACAGATATTCATCATTTTATCGTTTCCTGAAAGTAGCAGGTGTGGAACAGGGATAAGAAACGGGAAAAAGGTGACCGACACTATGGTGGTTTGTTCGAAACACTTCACTGGTGATGACTTTGTTATTCGCAGCATGTACAGCATTGCTTTCTTATATATTCTAAGTTGCTCGCGTTTCAAGTCGCAGAGCAAGTCGCTTTCATTGTTTAGGCAGGCAGTTTAATAAATTAGTGATGTACGCCCAAGTTTCATTTTGTTTAGTTAGTTTAGTTTTCTGCCCAGCATTAGTGTTACTAATGCCTTAAACAGCAGGAACATTCTTGCTAATGCACTTTTGTCCGCAGGCACCGGTAGCAGCAACAATAGCTCAGGTCTGAAGTTTGTCCTGACACGTTATGCTGCAAGGTGACATATTGTTTTGATAGCATGTTTTAGTTTAGCGTTGTAAGCAAGATTCTCATTTAGTTTGGCGATTTGTCAGTTTACTTGATCGCAAGATATTTAGAAGCAACTGAAAACAGTACTAGTTCAATTTGGAGCATTAGGCCTTGCCACAGAGCCGCTAGCTTGCTATTCAACTTTGCTATTCAATACTGTGCACACAGCCAATTCCATTACAACTCGTTGAATTTGTTTCAGTCACGCAGTTACACTAACACAAGTGACATTGCTCAAAATAAAACCCTCACTAAATTTCAAAACCTAATGGAAGGAACGCAACTTGGTCCGATTGGTTATTCATGCATTTCATCGGGGTTTGAGAACTCGTACGGACAGTGGGTGTCTGCAGTGTTCCCAGGCCTGAACCCTACCTAGCACACTCTGTACTGACAGCAGAAACAAGCGCCAGTCATCAGACACAGACTACCTTATCACACGGATCAGCTAATTATACATATAGCGAGGTTCACCCTCAATGAACTGAACAGTTTTTAGCCTCATTCTATCCATGCACAATATCCGTACTTACCTTCTGAAAGCACAACATACGTTACTGGCTACATGTTCTGGGATGCAACACGAGTCACAGTGCGGAGTTGCCTATGAAGGTCGAAAACAGTCAAGTATCCTACCTGTAGCAGTGAAGCAAGCAACGCTGCAAACAAGTGCTTGCACCTTTGCATCAGTGCCATTTCAGGTTTCAACACTATTCCAAGTATGGCAGCCATACACCTGAAGAGTGCTTTTACTTCAAAGTACTGGAACAAAATGGCGGAAGTATGCATAACTTCGCTACATTTGGGAGCAGATACAGGGACATTAATGCAGATTTCTAAGCAGCACCACCAGATGGCACAGCGTGTCCAGAAGCACGAGGGTCCCGGCTGCCGCATTACAAGTTTCTCAGTGTTCGCACACACCAGTACGCCATGCATTTCGGAGGTCACGTGTAGGCTTTGCGATGGCTCCGCTAGATGGCACTTATTGTTCTTAGGGGAATGCAGTAGAGTTGTCCCACTGCACTACACGCTTCATACACTTGTTTTGATGGTGGCAAGATGTTGCTACCAACATCTTTGGTGTCGTTACATTGACTCAATGTTAAACGCACTACCATCAACAGCCATTGCGAGATGGGTTCTGTCGACTTTTTTGGCCTGAATTTCTGGCTGTTGTCCTGACAGTGTGTTAATCGACTCAGCTTGCACTAGCTTGGTTCTTTCCAAGAGCCAGCTTTATACAGTAGTGCCAAATAAAGTATGGCATCCGAATGACAGCAGTTACACTGCAGACTATTTATGGTGCTTTCCAGACCCATTGATGTGAGGCGAGGCCATCTTCTCCGTCCAAAAGGTGTTGCCAGCATAACTTGGCACGAGGACGACAGCAAAGAACGAGGCGCACTGTTCTTGGCCACCTTTCGTGCTAAGCTGGCTGCATCCGTCCAACTAGCCCAACCAAATACTGTTAATTTTCCATCCGTTCTGTAGTGACAATCCTCTTTGCACAAGATTTCCTTTTTTTCCAATAGTGTCTAGTACGGCAGTGCATTCCTTGTCATCTTTTCATTCATTGTTTTGTTCCTTTATATAGCGAATGTGTTCATTTTCACTAGGCAGCTTTTAGAGAAACTCAAACAGTGGCATTTGCAGCCCTATGAAAAATCAGTCCATTTTATTCAATTGCAGCAGCACATGCCTGTTGCAAACCTGTAGGAGCTCTGGCAGACGTGGATGAACAGCAGCAAACTGATGCACTGCATAAACAGCTGCAACTGAGCTACACTAGCTGTGCTTCAAGCGTAGCCCATTTTCATTTTGGCTTCCATAATGGCTGTCACCAAAACCATCAGCGATGCAGTTGTGCTGCTGGAAACAAAGGTTTCCACAGCCACGGTCACATTCTGCATTATCCCAGCACAACCTAAAAAAAATTATGCGAATCCCACACACTGTGGGAATCGACGTAAGTGAAGCTTTCTGTGCTGGTTGCTTTGATTGACGATAATTAGCAGTGATGTTGACGGCAAAAGCTTAATTTCTTCAATGTTTAGTCTAACCCGAGAGTGCCAAGTTGATGTTAAATGTTACCTTGCATGCACCACTGCTGCTTGTCTGTGTAGTCCACAGAACACACGAGGAGAGCTGCTTGCTTCAGGCATTCTTGGGTGCCATATTTCATAACCTCCAAGATTTGAGCATTTTTATTGCCTAAGTGGCACATCACACCGCGGCAGAAGTATCAAACTTGAATTGGATTATGGGGCTGTACATGCCACAACCACAATCAGATTACGTATGAGGCATGCCATAGTGGTAGACTCCAGATTAATTTAGAAACCGTGTTCTTTAATGTGTCCCAAAATCTAAGTGCACGTGCGTTTTCTATTCCGCCCTCGTCGAAATGTGGCTGCCACGACCTCTAGCAATGCCATCGCTGCAAAGCTACCGCGGCGGGCACAGAAGTGTTGATTTGACGTGCGACCGCTTCTGTAGTGTCGCCTGGACCCTGTGGTGTGCTTTAATGCGGCTGTCCTTCTGCACGTCCTGATGAAGTTGTCTGCTTGACATATTTGCATGGTACTTATTTTCCAGATATAGCAGAAACGTACTGTACCGTACCTTGAACTTAAGCTTATCCAGTTTCCCCATAACTGCTGTCGTGTGATAGTAGAGTTTCCTTGCCTTCTGTCACCTTTTCCCTATTTCCACACTTCTTCCTTGTATGGGAAGTGCGAGTGAAGAGTGGCAAGGCTGTTACTCGTATAATGACTGCGTCGGTTCTGCCCATTCTGTGCCTCCTCTCCGCCATTCTATCTAGCTTCCCTCTGGACTTTCATGTTAGCAGAAAGGCAAGTGCTGCAATTTCTGCTATGCTCTCCCAGAGGTCACGGATGATTACACCTGTCAAGAGGCTAAGCAGCGACGCCAAGGGAGCTCCAGAGGGCATTGTGCACATTCAACACGGTGCGAAAGTCCAAATTAGTTTCTTGCATCGACTTTACTTTGTGCCAGCCTTCTGCCATGTATACACACGCTCTAACTACCCCCCCCCCCCTAGTGCAGTGTGCCAGACAGCAGGAGCAAAGCTGAAGGAAGATGCATCGAAAGCTTCGCCTTAATAGGGTGTATCTAGGAAGAATCCCGAAACTGCCATCATACCCGTCTGCTTTTCCCAAGCCTTTTGAAGGATACATGCATACTATTAACCATTCTTTGCTTTTACATTTGGCGCACAAGTAGGAGCGAACTTGATAGCCAAGACCAACATGCAACAACACATTTTTTTTCTAGATAACAGTGGCTTATTCAGCAACTTGTCTGGATAAAGATAGCTTGAAGCAAGTATCCCTCTCCCTCTGATGTCTTTTCAAGACTTTCAGCGGAATGTTTATTTAGAGAACAATGAGCAAAAGCTTTTTGAGAGCAGAATTTATTTGTTGGTGCAACACTCGTAAAATGAGCCCAATTTTCTTAAACTATATGATGTGTCAGTGATTTATTTTAGCTCTTCAAAAGGGTCCACTCTGCGGTTGAGGTCCAGCAGTTGGTTGACAAAGTCTACATCCTCGTACAGGTCAACCATGCCAGTGAGGAGAGCGAGCAGCTTGTCGGGGGCCATGCCTATCTGTTGGGCACACTCAGTGACTGGTGGTGTGGCAGAGCCAAATGACCCGAAAGGCAGCTTCGTCTCAGTTCTCTGGCCATCCTTATTATAGAAGAGTGTGAAGACAGGATTGCGGTTCAGCTCGTCCAGTTTACAGTAAACTCCTGCTGTAGGGCCACGACCATTGCGACGTGCCACTAGAGTCCTGAAGTCATAAAGCAGATTTCGCTTCTCCGAGTAGCTGAGTGCGCTCTGGAAGGCACCGCCAACATACAGGACATTGTCCCACGTCTTGCTGCAACCCATGCGAGTCTCGGTCACTCGCCAGAGCACGTAGCCTTCGCCCACAGCCTCGTAGCAGTACTCCTTGGTGGACTTGGATGTGCGTGACTGGACGAAGTGGCCGCTGTGTGGAGCGCAGCCATCGTCCATGACGACGACTGGGAAGCCCACATGGTATCCCGGGTCCAGCAGCACCAGACCCCGACGGGTGCCTGCCAACACCCGGAGGGCAACCAGCACGTGCTCTTTGACACTAGATGCGTCATCCGGGGGGTCGTGGCTGCAGTAAGACACCACGTCAGGGATCCACTCTTCACACGAGACCAAGAAGGGCTGGGCATGGGGAAACTGCTGCTCCATGGCGTCGCACAGATGCAGACTCAAGCCAACACATGAGAGGCCTTCCTCAAAGACTTCAGCTGGGTAGTTACGGAGGAAGGTCGCCAGGCTGCTGCTGCTACTGCTACGGTAGTCCCTGTAGAAGCGCAAGAGGTTGCCCAGGGTGTTGTAGTGCCTATGGAACAGTTCCTTTCGCAGCAGCTGTCCCAGCTGTACCAAGAAAGCCTCTAGATCAGCTGTGGTGTCAAAGGTCAATGGAGCACCACTGATTGGTGCCCAGCGAGGCCGTGGCAGAAGCCGTAGCTCTTCGGCATGGGTGGGGGTTCCACCCCCTACAGGATGCTTCACATTTTGGTTCAAAGGCTGCTCTGGCAGATGGTCGTTCACCTGAAATTATATTAGCAGTACTCCGTTGTTGGTCACCTTGTCAAAAATAATCCCAACAAAACTAAATGGTAAACGAAAAGAAAAAAAAATGTGCACCACAAGTGTTTACACTCTCAATGCCAGGCAAAACACTTCGGAGTTGTAGCACCAGACCAAGGAACAGTATGCCACACATACAGACATTTCTTACAAGGCTGGTTACCTTGAGGCTATTAGAGTCTGGCAAATTTTGTTCATCTGCAGGCAGAGAAATTAAAATGGAGTAGGCATTGCTTAATTTCAAATGTTCTCAAGACTCTCGGCATTCAAATAAATACAAAGGAAAACAGAAGTCAGAAAGAAGTTAAAGAGAAGCGCCATGAAGGCGATTCATGATAATCATGGTGCAACAACCTTTGTTTCGCAAGACTCATTTAGGTGCCCTAGCAGAAGAAAATACGAGCCAAACATTGACTGAAAGCTTTAATTATATTAAACAAAGACTTTTCAACTGGCCATGTAGGACTGCTAGCATTGATTGATAACCTCAAGCAAGTTTTCATGGAAGAGTGCTCCCAACTCTCTGAACAGGGCCTCATGTAAATAGCTGCACAGATGACGCATACATATTTAGTGTTGCTTGTGACTTTGAGAGTGCACCACAGTTCACCTCAGTCGAAAAGCTGCAGACTGGTCTGCACCTACACACATACACATACACTGAATGCAACATACTGTTAAAGGACACTCGTGGTCATGTCGCCAAGAATAAAAAACATGAACTGAACACACAGAAAAAAGGCACAAACACTTCCTTATGGAATACCAACATGCCCAAACTGCCATGCAACTTTTGGAATAAAGTTAAGAAAATAAAACTGACAGTGCTCAATTTCAATTAGCATTCATATACTTCACCATAAGGCATCTCTCGTAACCGCAGTGTTGCCTTGGCAAATCCCAAATGGGTGTGCGGATACCAGGTGTGTGTGAATATTTGAAACATTTGAATGATCAATTGAATAGTGTCCTATTCAATACAACCGTCAATTGAACAGTCAATTCATAAGTACATATATTTCTCAAATAGCTTTTGAATGTTTGGAAGCAACTGTGTGCAATGAAGCAAAATTGTAGCAAAAGGACAATAAGGTTTATTCCCATGGGCAGATACCTTCAATAATTATTTATTGGTCATGAAAATTCCACTGAAGTTGGCTTGGGGACAGAAGATTCTGCTGAGGCAGTGGTTGTATATCTGGCATATCGAACTGCATGCTTGTGTCCATCGCAAAAGTGAATAGAAACATGCCTGGTATAAAGTAGCAGATTCTTATTCATGTAAAATAACAGTAGCCATGCTGAGTGCTCACTGGTAATGATAATGCATATGGGGCCCCTGCCGCGAGAAACGGTGTGCCAGAAGGAACGGAGTGAAATTAACATTATTCTAACTTTGTAGTCACGCATACTGAACGACTACATTACGGCGGCCTCCTACAAAGCTGGCCAGCAGCACCATTTTACACCCTATAAGGGCAGCTCATAAATGGGAAAAGTTATGCGTATAGCGAAAAGACTCCCTCCATATGTAGACTAAGCCAGTGCTTGCCTCAGTTCAGTTTGCGCTACGTGTATGCTAAAGCTCCTTCATCACAGCATTAGTAGAATGGAAGGGCTTTAGTTTACACCGCCGCCCATCTGTCAAAATGCCCAGCTCCCCTGTGGCTAGTGGAATACCGGATACACTCGGTGCTGCGACAGAATACCTGTAATGCATGCTGCTTGGATAGCTCTCACTGGGGATTGACAGCCAAGCGACTAGCAGAGAGGTTCGAGAGTCTTCGCAGGCTGGCTCCAAGACAAGCAGAAGTAGACGACACGATGTCACATCATGATGTAGAGCCAGAGAAGGCGGAGCTTAGCCTTGATCTCTCGACGAATGAGTTGAGGAGAGAAAGCATGGCTATCGAGGAGGGTAACTTGCAATCACCATAGCTACCGTATTTACTCGCATAATGATCACATTTTCTTGTCAATGATATTGACGCAAATCTCAGGATGCGATCATTACCCGAGATGAATTCCTTGCGAAAAGAAAATTTTTTTTTTCATCCAGAATTTGCTGCGGGATGCAAACAGGTTAACAAACAGGCGGCTGCCACTGCAACAGTGCGGGATACCAAAACAAAAATGGTGGTCGGCGGCGAAAGCCGAACGGCATTTTAATGCGGTAGCGTTAAGGAGCTCGTGTCGCAGAAAAGCCGGTGTCATCGGCGGCGTTGGCCGTGAGCGATAAATCTCGGAAGGCACTTCATAAATAAAAAACTACTTGCAAGATGGGCTGGGTGGGAATCGAACCAGGGTCTCCGGAGTGTGAGACGGAGATGCTACCACTGTGCCACGAGTTCAATGATTCAAAGCGGGATAAAAGTGCCTCTAGCGAATGTGGTGTTGCCTTAGAAACGTGCCGTACAAACTTATACTGCCGTGTATATCGGTGATTATGAGCATGTAAATTACAGAAGTCGCAGTTACACGAGTAGCAAAGTACGTTTCCGCTCCATTTCTACTGCGCTTTGCGCACACGCAGAGCCATCTTGCGGCAAACACAGAAGACCCTCCTCGCGATGTGTGGCACTGCCCCGACACGTGGCACGCCACTAGCCCGCTTGTCCCCTTTGGGCCGTGCAGGGACCGGTGCGAGGATGCCCCAATATGCTTGCGTTTAATAAGTTTTCTTGCTCTCTCTCCCCTTCCAACTTCCAGCGTGCGTCACTTGAACCCTCTGTTTAGGCAACGCAGCTCCTCTTTCTGCTCACAGCGCGATTCCTAGGTGCAGCGTCCGATGCGGGACACCTCTGACGCGATCACTGCGCCGTAGCGCGTCTGATGGGAAAGCGTCCCCTGCGATGTGTGCCGAGCTGATTACGAGGAGTCATGTGTCTGCGCGGCGCTCCTAAGTGAGATAGAGGACGATCCCACCGAGGCGTCAGCCCCATGATCGCGTCCGCCTTCATGGCACGTCGCGGCCCGGCTGTCCGTGCCGATCACATTCTGCTCGCGTAGATCGTTTCTCCCTCCCAGACACAGAGTTCTTGGTTCGTTCCGCTTGCTCAGGCGCACATTTCGTTGCCGTGCTGAACGCTGCGTGTGACTCTAGAGCATGCCGAGCGAATGAGTGGGCGGTGCGAACGAGGTGTGATAACGCTCTCGCGTTCCACTCTTGAAGGCGAAGCTTACGCGTTCTCCAACTTCTTTTTGCTTCTTACGAGTATATTACATGCATTAAAACTGTTCTGTATCAGTAATGAATAATATCGTTAATATCGGCAAGTTTGCAGCAATAACATAGTCATGTGCACTTTGTGGGGACAGAAACAGACATCGGCACGCTAAGCTGTCAGTGACATAGAAACACATGGCGGGCATGCTGAGCGAATATCTTGGCTGTGTTACAAGCATCAGTGTATGAATAGGGTACAGTTCTAACGTATCAACAAAAACGTGGCTACTATCGTTGCCACTTGCGATTTTTTGCGTGCCCCACAAGTGCAGACAAGAGAAATTGAAAGGCACCTTCTTTGTTGTTGTTGACCACAACTATTATACTGCCTGCAAATAATAAAGTCAAGGCAAGTTTGGTTGTAGATTCTTTTTCATGGAAGTGCGGAAAGTGATGAAAGGAATAAATGGAGCATCTGCTTAAGCACACGACATATTGTTGCGACAAGTTTGGGGTGCAATCATTACATGGGAAAGAAAAAGAATCGTATTTTGACAACAAAATTCAGGGGTGTGATCATTATGCAAGTGCGACCATTATGCAAATAAATAGAGGTATACTAATACGAGACGCTTCACTTAAATTTCGACGCGAATGCTTTACTGTAGCTGTACCCTATGTGTCTACAAAATTTGTCCGAACCGTTTCAGGGACCGTTTAAAAGTCATCCACATATGTGAACACGTGGAGGGCACTTGCACCATTCAGGCGAGATGAGAGGTCACAATAAATGCTAGCTAAAGAAATGCTACTTAAAGCCGGTGCAACACACTACCCGATGCATATGCTGCTATGTTGTACAGAGAAGTGCTTTCATTAGAAGAAACCAAAGTTGCCTAAAGATGAAACTAGGAGAGACTAGAAGATTGCAAGAAAGATAAGTATGGTGTTTTGGAAATCGCTGTCTGCTTTTCTCTCTGCAGTGCTTGACAGTGACCAATACTTCGTTGCGGGAAATATTATTACGCGTCTTGCTTGCTTTTTCTCCTCCCCGAGAGTCATTGGGCGACCATAAATCGCCCCCTCCTGTGCCAAGATGATTCATACTTTTGAAAAAGTTATTTAGGAATGAAAAGCACTCAGAAAAATGTTCCGTGCCCTTTTAATGAACATCACTCAACAGGCACGTACCGTTTGGGCCGCTTCATGGTCGACAGCCGAGTAGTCATCCCAGGGAAGGAAGAGCAGAGTCCCACACCGAAAAATGCCCACAAGGCCAATCAACCTGAAAGGCATCATTCAAATGGATTGAAGCACATTGTACATACAAGTTGGCAGCAACAAGACAACAGACAAGAAAACCTGCGTTAGGCCAATACACGGAGGTGTTCATGGCCCCCTTTCTGGCCACTGGAGCCATAGCCAACAGTACTTGTGGTCCAGCTGCAATAAGTCGCAGCGCTTGTATTTTACATATTCTGCAACCTACCTAGTTTTTAATAATCTTATACGAGTGTCAACCTACCCTATCTCAGAGTGTGCCTCCTATGAAACGGTAGGCATGTCCGAAGATACAACCCCTTATCGGCTTTAATGCAAGCACACATGCTTTTGAGCAACCACTTTTCTGCATTCAACCATAGTCTCCTATGGTTTGCACACAATGGTTGCAGTGCAACAGATAAGTAGCAATGCTTTGTGCCTAGCAGACAGAAGGATGACTGCATGCATGTTGCCAATTTAGTAGGTGCACTACATTTCAGTACAATTGGTTTTCTTTGCGCTGCCAGTGCAAAGAGGTAGCACCGAGGCAGCGCGTGCCGTTTACTTCATCATATCACAGTTCATCACACCAAAGGTGTTCTTCAGACAGTGACACTTCCAACATGAATTTAACTACTTCGTGCCAACAACATTTTTATGCGATAGTGGTAAGGGCCTTGGCTGGGTTGATTAGAATGGCAAAGGCTGGCAGACATTACACGTACTAAATCTGCACCGAGATTGGTTGCAGTTATATCACAATGTACCAGGGGGAACCCAAAAGAATGATCAGCCTGTCTCCTAAAAGAGAACAAGAATTTTCACTTAGAACAAAAAGGACTGTCCCATCCGAAATAATCCTCAATGGAACCAATACACTTGTCCCACCCTTTTCTCCCACTGTTCGAAGCAACTCTGCAGGGGCCACTCAACAGCATTAAGCTTGAGGAGCTACAGAGCCATCTTCACCTCGTGCACAGTGGAAAATTTAAAAGCTTGTTCCTTTATTAAATTTCCTTCTTGATATACAAAGGAAAGAAATCAGACGTAGCGCGGTCCGATAAATAGGGCACATGAGAATTGCAGATCAGTTCCTTTCGAGTTACATTTGATGCAAATTTTCAGCATATCATTGACTGCAAATAAAGATGGGGAAAGCGGAAGAGAACACAAAAACAACACGGGTGGCAATATGATATGCAGTAAACACCAACTTGGTGAAACTGAAGTTCTTATGAAGCAAATTTTCATATCCTGGCACAAAATCAAACAGGATTTCTACATTTTGCTTTTTGTTCTCTGCCAGCAGTAGGGGAATAAACACTGCGACAATGTGTCTCATGCCCGATTCCGCATCCAAAATTTACTCCCAAGAGCTGCAACTCATGCCAGCAGCTTCTAAAATCTTGCCAGTTGTGTAGCAATAACTCACTCTTTTATCAAACCTTTTTTGACACTCTTGTACGTACAATTGGTTGGAGGTCAGCCAAAATAAGAAAGGTCTAACACATTTTTTTTAAAACCACCCAAAAACTCTTACAAGGCTCAGTGCTTTCTGACAAACATAGTTTGAAGCCGTTCAAATGTTTCTCGTATTTTTTCAAAAGAAGCCAAAACCTCAACGAAGTTTGTGGTCCATCGCGATTTCGCAAGAGTAGCACAAGAACAGTCGGTACAACTATCAGACAAGCCCATAAAACATTTCACAGTGACGTTGGCTTAGGTAATGACTTGTGAAGTGTCTACCTACACCCACCTAGCGGGACAACACAGCAATACAATAACGAAGAGCTACATGAAGCTAGACTGGATTTTTTTTTTCTGTGCCACCTCTTGTATACAGGCAATGGGTGCAGCGTGATCTCAATGCAACTAGTTCGAAATCTACAATGTGCAATTGGCATGAGAAGTCGTACGTCTGATCACGCACCAAATAGCACCATGTGCCTCCTGCTTAATGCAGAAGCCTTGCCAATGTCGTACAACATGAGATAATTGTAACGGACAGCCTTAAGGGCCAAAGCAGCTTTGAAAACCTAGAACCTGTTTCTAAAACATGTACACATGCATGTGATAAGTACTGTAGGCAAGCAAGAAGCAGAAGTGCATGAACGTTTATCTCATTTGCCAATTTACTGGCAGAAACCTGTGCCACCTTTAGGGTCACTTTCTGTGGCACCTTAAAAAAAAAGGAAAAAAAATAAGCATGGCGGCTCCCGAATATGTAATATAAAGGTTGCCTTATTTCTAGCTTTAGAAAAAAAAACCGAGAAGAGTGTCAATTGTGGCACCATAGAAACAATTGTGTACATGTATTAAAAAAAATGTTGCCATTTTGTGTTCAAATTAACGTATCTGTTCCGCTCGCACCTTCCATACATAAAATGGTGCGTGAAAAAAAACTAAAAATTTACACAAGAAACGAGTTCATTCACACAACACAGGGCCACAACAGCTTGTAAGCATTACAAGCAAGTCAGATAGGCTAATTTAGCAACACCTTAATGCAAGCATCACTTGCACTGCTAGATGTCATTTGGAATTGATGGTGTGTTGACCAGAGGTAAATTGTCCATCACATTATCTTATTGTAGGCATTGTTTACAATCTAACATTAACATGGTGAATGTGTGTTTCATGAAAATTAACTTTAGTTCGAAGTCAGCACTCGTCTCCACCCCACCTTTCCTTCCTTTGTCAACTATTGCGCAGTGCAGATCAAACAAAGCAAAAACACGGTTCTTTTAACATCCGAGATAACATGTGGTTTCAGAATTAGTGCCAATTTATTTCCAATTCGTAAAGAAGGCTTGGATGCAGTGGGATGCTGGCGAGTTCACATAAAGAGTGCCACAGTGTGAACAATACTCACTCAAAGTAACACTGAATAAGAGGTTCACACATGTAAAAAGGCCAGAGGAAACAGTTATGTAGCAAGACAATAAGTAGCACAAAGAATTTTAACTTCCAATTTAGAACAGCAAAGTTGCACGTTAGTTCTACTATAGACAGTAAATATCTAAAAGTTTATCATTTGCACAATTCTAACATGCACTTTTTTTAAATAAGAAGTGTTGAAATGTGCATGCGTGTTACAATCTTAGCTAATTCTACTCAAAATCAAAAATGAAACCAATTCTTAAAAACAAGAAGAAGAAAAGCTCAATGCAAGGTAGCCAGCCACACTGCTATTGAACGGGCCGTGTGAAGAAAGTGGTGCTCGGAGACATTGCAAGGTGGGTCTGTGGTGCGTGGAATGCCCTCCTGCAGGCGATGGTTGTGCGAACCTCCCGAAGTGTGGCATTGTAATGCAATAAATGTAATTGAAGAGGACTTTCTGTGGTCAGTAGACAGCAAAAGGGTGGTGTCAACGGACTCCGCCAAGGACTAGCCACCAAGATTCAGCTGCACGTCTGTGGTTTTGGATCTTCCACAATATTGTGCAAATACGGTAGGACACTGCAACCTACTGGCATACACATTACCGAGTTAACCGACCACATTCAAAAATGGTAGCAATACATCCGATACTAGAACAGGGGAACGAAGAGGGACCTACACGAAGAAAAAAAAGAAAGTTTCCAAAAGACAGAGTGCAAAGGGTGCACTTTGCTTTCAGTTTTTTTTCTCCAAATATTGAAGGGACAACTCGGTAACATCTCTTTACCACAGAGCGAAGCTGCCTTTGCCAAAATTAAGAAGGAAACAAAAGGCCAAGCCTACTTTACAGCATCATAAATGAACTGGTACTGGTAAACAAGCAGTACTATGTGAATTAAACAATGTTGCAGGTGACAAGAAATTAACATGACAGGTATGTCAAGGAGATCAGTTTTTTTTTTTTTTTTTTTTTTTAAGGACTGCTACAGGCACTCTTGTTACAAATGGCCCGCGAGTGGAATAAACTGGAAGAATGTATGGCAAGTGGTAGAGAACATTTTCTTGCTCTTACTCAAGACTGCCTTTCTTAGTAGGGGAGCATTTCCACCGGGTCCGGCTGCAGTGCTTCAGATTTGGGCTTGAGGTCCGTGCCACAGATAAAGGCACAATTGCGATTCCTTCAAAATACTGTATTGTTGCATTATTGTTGCAACATTCAACACCATAATGCGCATGTTAATGCAGCACCGAGCAGTAAACAATGCTGCAAGAGTGGGCAACTAAATTGCTGCCGTGGGAATGAAACGCATTATCCACAAACCTACAATCAACACTTCAATCGACAAGCCAGCGAGCTGCGTTGGCTGCAGCAAAGGCACGAGTCCCGTGATGCCACATAATACGTCATTGCAATAGAAGCACCAACCTCTCCAGTAGTGGCCTTCAAGGCCAAAAGCGAGAAGGCTAACAAAATTGCTGGGCAGGAATTGCTGGATCAAGAGTTGACAGCAAGGAATCAGTATCCACACAACACCGTATGGGTAAAAACAAGGTTGCCAGCAAGGCTATGTTTACCAAATGCACTAAAAAAATTTAGGGAATTTGCCACATTACATTTTTAAAGCAGTTTTTTTTAGTGAAACAAGGTTAGGTAAAATAAATTAAGGCATAACTGGAAGTCAAATTCTGTGTGTGCACAATAAGCAAACAGCAGCTAATGTGGCCCTGTCGGCTTTTGTTGAAAACTAGTTCACAGCCTTACGACACGACCACAACTCCCTCGAGGTTCAACTCCTTAAGGTGGCCTTGCACTCCATTATCTTAATAGAGTTTACGAGTGTGACAAATATTTACACCTTGTTAGTTGACGATATCCCCACCTCAATTTCTTTTTACTCACAAGCCTGTCTTTACTATTATACCCAGTTCGATTTTAATGCTGCCATTTATTTGGTCAATCTCTCGCATCAAGTTCTTGACATGTATACTCGGATTCTTTTGCTTTCATTTGCACCATTTGAGTGAAGACAAATAAGTTTCTTGTTCTTTCAGGAAAAACTAGGGCAGTTGCCTTAATACACATGCTTTTCCATTTTGAAGACACCATGGAGTCTCACCATGATGATGACAACTGGAGCCATACTCTGAGTCAAGATGGCCATTCTGAGACAAAAAGGGAAACCAGGGACACCAGTGGAGCCAGGTAGTTGCCTTTCAGCTTTAGCTCCTGATCTGAAACACAGGTCACAGCAGTCTGGCTAAGCACAATATGTCACAAGAAGCACTCAAAGACCTCCACTTGTGATAAAGGCCACATTATCATCTTGCACACCACGCTGTTGCATCACATACCACTTCAAGTTACTGCAGGGGAGCTGATAAGACCTTGAAGGGCATCTACTCCATATTTTCAACTAATACACTCTACGCACAAACATCTAAATATGAAATAATACATGCACACTTTCATTGTGCTGCAACTGTTGTCTTAGTTGAAATAAAAATTTGGTCTAGAAAACAAACTCACCACATGGCCACAACAGCTGGGAGCTTGAACAAAATGCCGAGGTTTGAAAATAAAACTGCCCTAGTAAACCAACCTCTCTAGAAAAAAAGTCCAATACAAATTGCTGCGAGTGAAAATAATTTTTGTATCTGATGTATGTTTATTACTCCGATAGAGCTTGCATTAGTCTATAAAATTGTTTAGTTTCTTGCAGTTCACTGCAAACTTCCCAAGTTCCCAAGTCGTTTGTGTTAGTGTGACAGTGCCTGCAGATAGACCAACAGAAAGAAATGCATAAGAGGTCCACTGTCAATGAGTGAGCGACGTATGTTAGTCATTCACGAATAAAATCCAAAAGCTTAGTCTTTAGACTAAGCTTTCTGGCATTGTATGCTGTAGCCTGCTACTACACAAGCCCACACATTTGTACTGGGATTAGAACTAGATTCCAATCTGACCCAACTGACAGTCATTAGATGAGCGTTGCTGTGAAATCAAAGTAAAAGTTTATTACTCTCCGACGCGAAGAGGGCACCACGACAAAAGGGCAACAGCCTGACGAGGTCCTGGTCACCCTATTAGGGAACCGAAATCATATGATGGATAGTAAATATCACACCTGCCAACCTGTGAACTATAAAATTTGTGAACATCCCACAAACCAGATGGAGGAGGGGATAACAAGCACCTTTAAAAACTTCTCTCCAAGAACACATCTTCTGTGACATACATACAAACTTTAATAAATATTTAGCTTTGCAAGCAAATAAGAAGCAGTAGCAAACTTTGCTCAGCAGAGACTCACAGGCAAAATACTGCTTTCAGATCAGCGACATTTAGAGCCAATGTCGATTTTATCTGCTTTAGGAACTATACTGAATAAACATGCTGAAAGCAAGCACCCACCATTGTATAAGAGTCTTGCAATGATACAAGGCAGCGCAAGTACCATTTCTTTTTTGCATGCATTTCTTGCAATCTCGTACTGGGCCATCCTGTAACACTTTTAAAGCTTTTTTCACAAACTGAATTTGTTTTTCGCAAAACATGACGTAAAATAGTAAAATAATAGAACAAGCCCGAATTCGTAAAGTTTATGAAAAATTCGAGATAGCTGGGAGGTATGCATACATAGATGGATATAGACAGTGACAATATCATAATGCACATCCTCCAATGAGAGATTTTTAGTGTCACTCGATCAACCGAAAGTAGCATTTGGCTTTTATTTCGGTTAAATGTCTGCCCTAAAACTGTTTCTGAACCCCTCTGCATGACAGACTGCACATAGTGGCCCTCCAAAACACAACAGACTTGAAGACATTACAGCGGGACACAATTCTGTTCAAAATTTGAAATGTTCTGCTTTTGATGTCCCTATAAGGTTTTTTTGTAGATTAGCTCCACGGTGAGGGTTATTCCACAAGCGAGGCACAAAAACAGCTACTCTTTCCACAAGTGGAAATGCAAGGCCGACGGGCCCACAAAAATTGTCGCATCAGAAGAAATTCCTATGCAAGTGCTGCAATGTGTAAAACAATACTTCGATGGAGGTCAGTCATGTGTGTTAAAAGTACTATTAGTAGCACACCTTGCCATTAATTACGGCCTCAACAGCAAGAATGTGGAGGCTTGAAACGGCTTCAGACAGCATGCATGACATTAAATTATTGACACTTAAATGAAACATTTCACCGAGGTGTAATTTCCTTGTCACTTGTGCTAACCACTACAAGTGCATTGTAGTTTGGCCGGATTTGCTGCACCTACGAGAACCGGCGCGCCCACAAGAAAAGTTTTGCGCAATACCTCACAATACATTTGCTGGCATTCTGGGAGAATAACGCCTATCCATTCAAACACAAAACATAAAAAAACCGGTTCCTCAAAATCCAGTGAAATGCGCTAAGAGTAGGAGGTACTTCCTATACGGCCGGTGCATCTGTATGCTGCAATAATATGCCGCGGGTACAATTCGGCGAATGATGCCACGACGGGCTCACATTCTTGGCATAGTCTGCAGTGCGGAAAACTTGATCTGCTACAGAGACTACGTGTGTTGTCTCTGTCAAGGCTTTCTGCAGCCGTCACGTGAAATACACGTTCCTGCTAAAGGGCACAGCAGCTGGCGTTCGCCTACGTTCGCAGGAAGACCGCTGCTAAGGCGCATTAGATAAAGACTGGTCGATTTGGTATCCATCAACGAGGACTGGCCCAAGTCGCCTGACGTCCTTCAACTCGCGAGATACTGTTTCCTGCGCACAAATGAAATCCAAGACCGGAGAATTCTAGGAATTCGTGTACATGAGCGGGCGTTTATGGCGCTTTAGTTAGCAGTCAGATGCGCATTTTCTCGACAGTGCATATCACACGTCACCTCCCAGGTAGAGAAGGCCATTGAACCGCGTGGCAAAGAGCACGCGCCGCAAGCAAGTGGTGCGCAGGAGGCTCACGCTTTTGTCGAGCCGGACGGAAGACCAGTGTCAGTGACCCTACTTCGCGACGTTCCCTCCAGGCCATTACGTTAGAAGTCGCTAAGACTTACCCATACAACGGTGCACTTCGACAGAAGAACCAAGGAAAGAACGGAACGTCTCTTGAGACGGTAGCACAACCACGCGCACCACACACGCCTTAATTATTGCACGAGTAGAGCAGTCTTTTATACAAAGCGGGTCAGTACACGTGACCCGCGGCCAACCTCTGCGGCTTGTCGCCGATATCGCGTCGCCGCCGCTGCCGCAGCTGTTCTAGCCAGCCGATGACATCACGACGATGACATCATGAAGGCGTGGACTGCGCTTGCGCTGTCGAAGTGAGCGCATGCGCAATAGGAATAACCCTTTGGTTGCGAGAGTGCTGACAAGGCGCGATAGGAGGAGAAGGGTAGCGCAGTGAATTTGTGCTGCTAGCGCGCGCTGCTGCATCCGCTGCCACGCGCGCATCACGAGCAGCGGATACCGGCGGCCAAGCCAGCCAGCAGCTGCTGGCCGAGGTGATGGCCTTGAAACAACGTTCTTAGATGTTCTTAGACATACCTCGGTTTCACAACTCTCTACGCGAGCCCACTGGCCGATGTGGCCGCAGCGGCTGTCCCTCGAACTACCGGCGCTGCAGTCGCGTCTTTCTTCACGCGCCGTGCGTCGTCTGCTCCTGATGCGATGCGTCGTTTGCGCCAACTGGCCTGTACCGCTTATCCGTCAGTAAATGTAGGTTAGATTACCGCTTATCTGTCGGTAAATGTTGTTTAGATACGCACTCTGAGTTATGTGACAAACCTGCCGCGCTTAAGTAACAGCGACTTTACTGTGTCGGTGTATCTGTGTTAATGTGTCTTGCAGTCGTGTTTCTCTTCACGCACGGTGCTTCGTGTACTATGATTGCTGCGATGCATCATTTGCTCCACCTAACCTGTACCGCTTGCACGTTAGTGAATATGGTTTAGCTGCCCCCTCAAATTTTATGCCAAGGTAAGTGCAAAAAACGATATTTGCCTGAGCCGACCTCGAAATGCACGTGTGGCTGGCGCATCGATGTTGTAACTGTACGGCGCAAATGAGCGGCTGGGTGCGTCGATTCGGTTTTCCAACCAACTTGTCCTAGTCAGAAGCACCACACTGGTCTGCTCAGTGCTTTTTTCTGGCAGCGTATTCATACCGTGTGTAATAAAGACGAGTGTCATGTGTATATAATCTGCAGCGGTATTAAGAACGTATCGCACGCAGCTGGAGATTGTAAGGCGAACCAAATGCGCCTTACAACCAATAACCACTGCTGTTAAGCTAGCTTTCGTTATTTTAATGCATAAACGTTCTTTGGCGAGTACTCTTGCAAAATCTGCCACGCGAAAAGTGTAATGCCTTGTATCGGCACAAAAATGCGCGTAATTTGCGAAGTTAAGACATACATTTCATCTTTAAAACAGTGTAAATGTAGATGACTGGTATCTGTATAAGCTGTAAACGGTAAATAAACGACATTCTTATCTGGAAACTGAATGTGCTCGGTGAATTTCTCCCCTCGCCATCTGTTCCGTGTCCAATAAACCTAATTTGTGCATGCCTTTTTACATGTCCCTCACGTATATAAAGATATGTACGTTCAATGTGATCGGCAGGAAGTGGCAAGGACCGATTCGACAAGTGAAAGTTCATAGGTCAAGGGATTGTTTCATTTTCTCGGAATAATATTCGCAGCTAACATTGTGAAGTCTTTCATTTACTTGAGCAACATTTTTTCAATGTACTCTTGCATTTTGTATTGGCGGGCCACGTGCACGTCCTCTGTAAACGGTCGTTTTATATCGTTCCTTTTCTTTTTTGTCAAGCGAATGCGCATGATCACACAAAACTTGATTAGTCATGTCAACAATTGCAAATCTTCACATCCAAATGCAGGCACAGATGGTTTCTCTAGCCTGACGGATGTTCCAGAATAAATTGCCGGAAGCAGGATCCACTAATAAAGTGGGATGAATTATTGTTTAATTCTGTACGCCTTCACTAACGGTGAATATGCTAGGATTGTTTTGAACGGCCTCATATCACTGCGACTGAAGAGACGTGTGGGGGTACATAATCACGTACATCTGAAGCTATACAGGCATTTGTCTTCATAGTATTGCCCATACTTATATTTCTGTTGTCGCTCAAATGTTGTGTTCGGAGGCTTGCTCGAACAATGTTGCCTCTACAGCAAGACATAACATTTACAAGCTTTTGCAAGTACTGCACTACACTGTTTGTGGTGCACATATGATCTTGTATGTCGCTGTTTTACTTTGGCTTGATGTTATGCACACATGTCCGTGCTTAACTGTCAAGCCGTCTGCTTCTCTGAGGATGATTTCAGTTATGCTTTTGAAGGTAGTATAGCCGCTCGAAATAGTATTTTGTGGATTTTGTTGTAGCTTTTCATGGAGTAAATGAGGTGCGATACTCTTCACGGACAACACTTTCCATAACTCGAAAGATTCCATAACTCAAAAAAATTCCACGTACGATTGCTTCATGTAAAACGGTTCACATGTCGCTGCTGCATGAGGTCATCTTCAGTATATTAAAGCTTTCAGAGTACAGAAGGCAAAATCGCGGTCGTGAGCTTGTTGATCACAGTCAGTAGCGCATGTTTCGAAGGCAAGCGCTACAATATCGAAGTACAATTGCTTTGCCACCTGCATGAATTGTGCATCCCTGCAAGCTTCTGTCGAAGTGCAGCACTGAAGCTACTTCTGTAGGGAATTTTTGCTTCTGCATCACATTTATTGGCTTCGAGATGTGTTCGAGAAGACCGGGAATAACTATAGTCGTGTAGTAGTAACTACAGCGTCCATGTTTCCAGCGATGGAATCAATATATATTTGTCTCAACAATTATAATATAGATCGTCGTCCACAACATGACGTTCACACACGTCGGACTTATCAGTGTGGCATTCTTTCTATGGGGGCAGCATGTGTTTCCATATATATATATATATATATATAAAAACTCTTTGCCATCGTTGCGGTGCGAAAAAAATAGTAACCACCAGCATCAGGTTGCATCTAGCCTCTGGAGCAGCCGTGGGCAAAGCAGAACTGCATAGGAAACTATTTCCTGTTATGAGACGCCGAAACGCTTCAGCGCGAAGCTTTTCACCGGAAGCAACCGCCGCACATCACACGACGCCAACATGACCACAGGAGCGACAGACGAAGCAGCACCACCGATATGAAAACAGAAATGAAAGCAGAAGCGAAACCACAAAAGGTAGAAGGGGCGAAACGCACGATCGCAGCGCCACTAGTTCGCGTGACCACCATTTCAGCCAACTCCCGAGCGGAGCTGTGAAGCTGAAGTACGTCGAAGAAGGTTGCCTTTAAAGACCTCGATCGTCGGCGGTTGTTCGCGTAGCCACTGCAGCACGGCTTCGCTTCGTAGTAGGAAAGAGGGACCACAATGGCAGCGAGTGCTTTCATCGTCGCGCTGCACTCCATAAAAAAAATTTGGAGGACGCTTAAGCTTGATTCCTGACTTCTCACGCTTCCCGGCAACTGTAGCTTATATGTAACCGTAATGTTTACCTGGAAATGCTGACGGCGAACGCTATGCACGAAGGCGCGCTTTCTGATAGAAACGCGGTCTTTTGCGTGGGCCGATCCTAGAGATGTGCGCAACCGCACCAAAATATAGCATCATTTTCAGGTTTCTGTTATTGTTTAGCACTTTTAATATTTAAGTCTGAGAAGATCTAACATAATTAAGAGGCATGCGCTGTCGGTGTTTTGTTTTATGACATTTGTAGTGGGCTGTCGTTCTCGAAATTCCGAGGAATTCCGAGCTTGTATGCTGCATATCCTGGAAAAAGAACACAGCCAAATTCGAGAATGGGGTGTTCGTAAAGTTTATAAATCATCAGCAACGTAGCCCTACGAATGCCCATCTTTCTATTACTGAAAACGGCGTAACAAGCCCATTGCACGCTCTCCTTTATTAAAATTTGTTTCAATTTGCTGCAGATAGTTTAGCGTTACCATCGCATGTTATCTCTGAGTACTTCAATGTTGTAACTTGTCGTATCGGGTCATTTCGATAATGAAGGTAAATGAAAACGGGATTTGAGAATAGAAACACAAGTAACGACCATTTCTTGACGATAAGGGAAAAAAGACAGACCGTCCAGCCAGCACTCGAGTGCAGACAGATAAGATTGCAAAATATGGTGTAACTTCCCGTGATGAGGAGAAAAATGCAATTTCATCAGCACAGAGATAGGGTTGCACATCATGATGAACTGGGACAGAAGATAAGAAAATATTAAACAAAAGCGGAGAAAGAACTGATTTCTGAGGTGCGCCTCTTGTCTGTTTATATGTGCACGATGCAACCCCGTCCTTCAAACAAAAGAATTGTCTGCTAGAAAGGAACTACATTCTATCCAGGCCACTGTGTAATCTAGAACAGCGCAGCCCGCTAATCTAGAAATTAAAATTACATGCTCGACACTGTCATATTCGTTTGCAATGTCTAAATTTAACAAGGCTGATACATCGTCTTATAGTCCTGCGTGCCGAATGCGCCTTTCTAAATCAACGAGAGCTGACCATATGCAACATTGAGACCTAAATCCTCTTTGTCTCGAGCACAGAATACCCTGGGAAGAGGTGAATTCATTGAGCCGGGCATGAATTACTTTTTTCTATTTTGACTAGATTCGATGTAAGGGAAATTGACAGAATGTTGTCCTAGACATATCCGATTTTTTATTTTAAATGAAAGCACAATTTTCGCATTTTTTCAAGAATCCCGGATCCCATTTATATTGAAGTGAACAATCAAATATATTCAAAAGCTCATTAGGGAAAGAGTCAAGTAACCATTTAATCATACCTGTTGTGATGCGTACGGTATGGTCCGGGAGCCGATTAATGTGCAGTTAAGGGGTGATGGTAACGTAACTATGTCACATCTGTTTAAGGGTTCTATCGTAAAAACTTCTGAACAAAGCAAAATGAGAATTGGTAAGGTGAAGGGGCACGCATATAAGCTTAATGTGCACGTTCTTTTGTCAAAATACTTTTGAACAATTTTCGCAGTATCAAATTTTGGATAGACATTATTGTTCCGATGTACGTTTTCTCAGTAATGAATGACAGGATAACTGCCATAATTGATAGCTATATTTCTTATAGGACAGTCTTCAAACGAAACCTAAAAATTTTAATTTGTGCATGCAGAATGCAAGAAAAACGTTTTTTATATGGTTATGTCTAATTAGAGATGAACATGAAGCTTAATTTTTTTCGGGTATATCATACTAATACTGTTCCGAAGCCAACACAATCCGAGAGAGACATTCTGCCTGAAGCAGACGACGAAGAAGACGGGTCTGTCTGGTGCGCAGGCTGTCCACCATCTTCGTTGCTGCTGTGTACCTCAGTGTAAATACATCGTAAATAGTCACGCCTCGTGTCGTTTTACGTAACATCTTTGTGGTGGTTGTTCCCGGTTGTAACGTTCGATTTCCCGCGTGCAGCAGGAGGACGAGAGCAGGCAAACAGCCGGTGACCAACTGTTTCATTATCGTTCACGCGCTCCGCGAGCTACGCCGCTAGCCAATGGATGGATGGATGGATCGATGGACGTTATGAGCGTCCCCTTTGGAACGAGGCGGTGGGTTGCGCCACCAAGCTCTTGCTATTATACTGCCTAATGTCCTACCTAGGCTTAACAATGAAAAAAAAACACCATGAACTACCACGCCCAGATTTTCTGATCCCCTATTGCGAACTGTGCTTTTGTACGACTCCGTCTTTTGTCGTTCCCCTACTTTTCTTCCACCAATCCTCCAATCGCCTCTTACTAATGCCTATTACGGACATGTTTGCTTTACCACTGCTCCCGCTGAACCCAAGGGCTTCAAGGAGGCCAGTGTTGCCTGAATCGACCGCTGGGTAGACGTCTTCACATTCTAATAAAACTTGCTCCGTCATTTCCCTAGCTTTACCACAGCAAGCACATGCTTCTTCTTCCTTATATCTCGCTTTATAGGTGCGTGCTCTAAGGCATCCCGATCTCGCTTCGAAAAGTAATGAGCTTCCCTTTGAGTTATCATAAATGGTTTCTTTCCTGATTTCGTTTTTTCCTCTTAAGTAGTTACTCATGGCAGGTTTTTTTTTTTCATTGTCGCCACCCATGAGATTAATTCAGCCTCTCTGACTTTCCGCTTGACCTTCTTTGTTGCTGTGTTGCCCACCCTACAGGCCGCATACTTGCTGGTAAGCTTCCTTGTTCTTTTCCTCCACTGTGAATCGATGTTTTTCCTGTACAGATACCTGAACACTCTCCCAGCCCATTTACTTTCTTCCACATTCCTCAGCCGTTCTTCATGCTCAATTTCACTGCGAGGTTCCCTCACTTCAAAACTAGTCCAGCCCATATCATCCTGCACAGCTTCATTTGTAGCCTTCCCGTGAGCACCCAATGCGAGGCGACCCACTGACCTTTGGTTCCCGTCGAGTCCTGATTGTACCCCTGATTTATAGCAAACAACCGCATTTCCAAAAGTAAGTCCTGGAACCATTACACCTTTCCACATGCCCCGGAGCACCTCGTACATATTGTATCCCCATAGCACTCTGTGCTTCAGTATGGCTGCATTTCTCTTCCCCTTCACTCTTGTTGCTTTTTTCCTGTGTTTCCATATATCTATTGCCTTCGTTTTTCCATATACCAAGGCACTTATATTCTGTTACCCGAGATATTTCTTGGCCCTCTATCTCCACTGTCTGTTCACTGTTTTCATTGAATACCATAACACCTGATTTTCTAACACTAAATTTCAAACCTAAATTGTTGCCTTGCTGTCCACAGATATTAACCAGACGTTGCAAATAACTTTGCTTGTTAGCTAGCAACACAATGTCGTCCGCATAAAATAAACCTGGGAGTTGCTGCTCTACTACTGTACCCGCCTTTTTGTATGAGAGAATAAACCCGATATTACTTCCTTCTAGCGCACTCTCCATCCTCACCATGTACATCATAAACAGCAGCGGGGATAAAGGGCACCCCTGCCTCAGTCCCTTGTTGATGTGAACTTTCTCCTCGCTCCTAATCCCTTCCCATTCAACGCAAACGGTATTTTCTAGGTAAATCTCTCTCAAAAGCTGTAGACAATCGTTACCTAAGCCTTCCCCTTCCAGAATATACCACAATATTGTCACACACGAGGTGTTCAATGCAGAACCAGATGAATCTGGTTGATAGGCGCGGTTGTTGAAGAGCGGTCTCGCGGCAGCTTGGCTAACGTCGTTCTCCTCTTTCTTTCATCTGGTTATCTGCGTGGCAGGCGTGGTTCATGACAGCTTGTGACATTTGTCACCATCTGGGCCACTAAAGGCTCGCTGTGCCAAAAAGAAAGCTATCTGCAAGAAGCAGCCACTTGCGTGGAAGAATACGTCGGAGAAAGAGGCCTTGAGTGCTCAACGGAGAAATCCGAGCTTCTGAGAATTACACGGGGCAAGAAAAGCAAAGAAAGCCTTAACATACGGCTAAAGGGGCATCCGATACCGGAAAGCCAACAAATCAGGATCCTTGGAATGTGGGTGCAATCCAACCAGCGCTGCACCCACACGCTGAAAACACTCAAGCAGTCAACAACCCAAATAGCATGCATGATCACGCGGGTGTCACAAAAGAGATATGGGATGAAAGAAGGAGACACACTTAAGATGGTTGGCAACCTGGTGGTCAGCAGGGTCGCATACTCACTCCCGTACTTCAACTGCACCAAACAGGAAATACAAGAAGCGGACACAATTTTACGCAAAGCGTACAAAACAGCACTTCACCTGCCGAACAATACATCGACAGAGAAACTAATGGCACTTGGTTTAAGCAACACCTTCGAAGAACTAAAGGAAGCCCAAAGTATCGCACAGCTCATGAGACTCCAGCAGACGAAAACGGGAAGGGAACTGCTAATAAGGCTAGGCTTCGCGGAATCAATCAAAGAAACCCAAAGGACGGAGGGGATTCCTGATGAATATCGGAAAACATAGACTGTTAGCCCCCTACCCAAAAACATGGACCCAAACCTCCACACGGCGCGAAGGGACGCAAGGGCGAAATACGTCGAAAAGTACCTGGCCACAAAAAACACAACAGTATACACAGATGCTGCAGTATACGCCAAGCAAAGAGGCACAAACATAATAAAGACAGCTGCGATAGTAATAAGCCAGGACTACAAAGAGATCAGCGGCGCGTCAATGAAGGACTGCTCGGTAACGGAAGCTGAGGAAATAGCCGTAGCTCTAGCGGCAGTGGAGGGCTACCGATCCGAAAAGTCTTTAACGATACTTACCGACTCGCAAGCTACGTGTCGGAATTACATGAACGGCAGAATAGGACGCAGAGCGCTTCACATCCTCCGCTCCTGCAGGGCTAACAACAAAGTCAGGCATTTGTAAGAAGCTGCGGCACATGTCAACGCCTAGACAAGCCCGGAGATCAGGCTGAAGCGCCAACGAAACTTGTTCCCATTATCACGGAGCCATTTCGCAGGCTCATAATAGACACAGTGGGACCACTTCCTGCGACGCAGTCTGGCTATCGACATATTCTTACGGCACTATGCCCCGCAACGAAATTTCCCGAGGCAGTGCCTCTCAAAGAACTAAGCTCGGCGGAGATCGTCAACGCGCTTTTATCTATCTTCGCACGAGTAGGGTTTCCCGCAGAAATCCAGTCAGATCAAGGATCCGTCTTTACGAGCTCACTGACCTCGACGTTTCTGGAAAGGTGCGGTATTAAAATTATCCATAGCTCAGTGTACCACCCGCAGTACAACGCGGTAGAGAAAGTCCACTCAGTCATGAAACGGCTTTTGCGAGCCCTTTGTTATGAGTACAAAGCCAATTGGGAGAGCTGCTTTCCTGCAGCCATGTTCGCGCTTCGGACTGCAGCGCACGAATCAACAGGTTTTTCACCTTCAGAGCTCGTTTACGGACGCTGCCTTCGCTCCCCTCTCCGCAAATTGTTCGAGAAGCCTGGGAAGGCCGGGCAGACGATCCTTCGGTTGTGGCATACGTGCTAGAGCTGTTGGACCGTCTGCACGCTTCTCAGGAATTAGCAGGGCAGGAAATGCGTATGGCACAAAGCAAGGCTAAGCGTTACTATGACAGGACGGCTCGCACGCGACGCTTTGAAGTGGGGGAAAAGGTAATGATCCTGAAACCCTCGTTGAAAAACAAACTAGAGGTTCAATGGGAAGGACCGGTTGACATAATTCAGAAATTATCTGAAACAAACTACGTAATCACGGTACCGCGAAAACGAAGGACACCACAAGTGTACCATAGCAGTCTACTTAAACCCTACAGGCAGAGGGAAGCCATTGTGAACATGTCCCTTAACCAACCTGAGTAAATGCCTGTCGACTTTCCAGAGTTAACAGCAGTGACGGAGACAAAAGACATTGACGAGACCATTGATAAGTTAGTAGAACAGGCGGAGTTGAATCCCATTCAGAGGGCCGAACTGAGGGAACTCGTGTTTGAATTTAAAGACGTATTTTCAGACACACCGGGCAGGACAACTGCGATCGTTCACGATATCGAGTTAACCTCGTCGGACCCAGTTCGTTCGAAAGCTTATCGCGTTTCGTCTCGTCAACGTGAAGTCATGACCGCTGAAATAAACAAGATGTTAGAGCTAGGTGTAATCGAGCCAGGAGAGAGTGATTATACCTCGCCTCTTATCTTGGTTGAGGTCCCAGGAAAAGAGCCGCGGCCATGTATCGACTACCGCAGGCTCAATTTAATCACGAAGGACCAGACTTATCCAATACCGCATATCGAGGGAAGGCTTGAGAAAGTGAGCAGTGCTAATTTCATTTCTACGCTCGATTTAGTCAGATGGTATTGGCAGATTCCATTGACCGAGAGGGCAAGCAGGCTTGCAGCGTTTATTTGCCCGATGGGAACCTTTCGTCCGAAAGTCCTGAGTTTTGGATTGAAGAATGCGCCATATTGCTTCTCTAGAATTATGGACCAGGTGCTACGAGGAATGGAGGACTTTGCACTTCCCTATCTCGATGACATAGCTATCTTTTCTTCATCATGGGCGGACCATATGAAACACCTGCGAACCGTGTTGTGTCGTCTACGAGAGGCCAACTTAACTGTTAAGGCTCCCAAATGCCAATTAGGGCGCGGAGGTAGCTTATCTAGGTCATGTAATAGGGCAAGGCCATCGTCGGCCTTCCGAGGTTAAACTGATCGCGATAGACAACTTCCCGCAACCACGCACCAAGCGGGACATCAGATCATTCCTTGGCCTGGCGGGTTATTACCAAAGATATATTCCGCGGTATTCCGAGATTGCAAGTCCTTTAACGGATGCTTTCAGAAAAACAGAACCACAAACGGTAAAGGATGATGCAAAAGAAAAGGCTTTTAGTATGGTAAAGAACGCACTAACGAGTCAGCCAGTGTTGAACGCGCCCGACTACTCTAAGCCATTCATTCTTCAGTGTGATGCCAGTGACAGGGGTATGGGGGTGGTGCTCTGTCAAAAGAAAGATGACGAGAACTAACATCCTGTACTGTACGCCAGTAGAAAGCTTTCAGTTCGTGAGGAAGCATACAGTGCATCAGAAAAGGAATGCGCCTGCGTAGTTTGGGCGGTACAGAAGCTAGCTTGCTATATCGCTGGCTCAAGATTTACAATAGAGACTGATCACTGTCCCCTCACATGGCTGCAGTCCATGTCTACGAAAAACGGTCGTCTTTTACGCAGGAGCTTGGCTCTTCAACAGTACACCTTCGATATTGGCTACAAGAAGGGTAAGCTTAACGGCAATGCCGACGGTTTAAGTCGTTGCCCCTAGAGTATCGAAAGCCCCATGCTCATCCGGGTTTCCGTGGCATTTTTTTCGTGCATTCATATGTTTTTCCGATGTGAAGCCGATTGTTAGCTGATTTTAATAACCACGTCCTAACGCCTTCAAGAAATGGCTGGTTTTAGTGTTGAGGGGGGAGGACGCGCGTAGGAAATAGGAAAGGTGTAGCGGGTTTTCCTTTTTTTTTTAAAGCCAGGTGTGTCTTGGGGGAGTGTGGCCTTGTGCTCGCCGCTTTGTGGTTGTTGGTCCGGCACTGTTCTGGGGTGATTTCTTGCCCGCGCAGGAGACGAGAAGTTGCGAGACCGGCTTGCAAAGACCAATTTCACCGGACCGGACCAAGGAGAAAAGTCACAAGAGCGCCACGAGGACGGATGACCACTCCCCGGAATCTACCTGCTACGAACGAAGGGTTCGTGACCTCTACGGGGAATCCTGATGCCGAAACGCCGATCCCTCGTACAGCGGCTGCTGGCCCCTACACGTCGGGATCATCCTTCCCCGCCGGAGATGCTGTTAGGTATGGCCGGACGCCAAGGGCGATACGTCATCCCTCTACCTTCTACTTGGTCGGACGCCAAGGGCGATACGTCATCCCCCTACCTTCTACTTGGTCGGACGCCAAGGGCGATACGTCATCCCCCTACCCTCTACTTGGTCGGACACCACGGGCGATACGTCATCCCCCTACCCTCTACTTGGTCGGACACCACGGGCAATACGTCATCCCCCTACCCTCTATTTGGCCGGACCCCACGGCGCCGAAGAGGTCATTCACCCGACCTCCCCGGATTTGTCTAAAAGAGGGTCGTCTTCTCCTTCCCGTGCTCGGTAATGCACGAGGAGGGGCCCTCTGTCTGTGCCTGTCACGTGTCATCGACGGAAGCAAGATCCCGCCCACACTTGTAGAGAGCCTATTTAAGGGGCTCCGAAAGATACTTCATACTTCATGCTCTTCTTATTTTCTTTCAACTACCTTTGAATAAACAGTGCAAGTTTCGCACTAGCAAATCGTCTCGCCCTTGCTCGGTCGCCATGGTCTACCGGATGCCTGCAGCCCGCCGACAACGCCACGCTACCCAATAAGTAATGTCGGTCGAGCTTCGATAGGCAGGAGTCGCTACTTCTCGGCAGCAGTACGGTACGCTACCCTGGAGTACGCAACAAACTGGTTGCGAGCGGTGGGATCGCCTCCAAACGTAACAAACTGGTGGCAGCGGTGGGATCGCCTCCAAACGCAACAGCCTCCACCAAGCCTCTCCCATCGCTTCTGAGGTCCATGCAGCATAGACGGCGGCGCGCCCCCGCTATGCAGCTTTGGTCATCGGCTCCGCCAAAAGCACCTCGTCGAAAGAAACCCGGCGTGACCAAGAGAAGCTGGGGGCAAGGCGGCTCCCGCAAGGCAGCAGGCGCACCCCCAGCTGCAATGACATGGCGCCGTCCAGCCACACTCCTGAGCAGCAGTCGGAGGCCACCAGCCTAAGGCTCCTTCTGCGGTCCGTTGCTGACCTACTGCCAGCCGACTACAAGTTGCGCTCAATCTGCCTCCACAGAGGTGGGCAGCCTCCTCAGCAGAGCCACTATGGCTAACGCCCCAGCTGGGAAACACCGCCGCCGGCTGAGCATGCTTCAGTGGAACGCGCACTCGTTGCGGCGGCGACAAGCAGACCTCTCCTTGCACCTCCTGCAGAGCGACTACGACGTACTTGCTTTGCAGGAGGTGTACGCGACTGCGGATGATTTACGTCTACCCGGCTATGTGGGCTACAGCAGCCGCACTTCGTGCACGCTGCAGCCCTGCACGGCGACCCCACGTCTCAACAAAGAGCATCCGCGGGGATTTCTCGCTGCGCGGTGTACGTGCGGGCGGGTGTTCTGCAAGCGGAGGTCGATGTGGCGGATATGACTGGAGGACCACTTGAATGCTGCGCTGTTCGTGTGCGTCTTGGAGGCATTGACACCACCGTGGCCAGAGTGTATGTTCGACCGTGCCGGCCCTGGGATCCCATGTGCCTGCTGCAGCTAGCCCGACGTTTTGACAGAGACTTTGTCTTCTGCGGAGACATAAATGCTCACCACACAATCTGGGGCAGTCGCCGCTTCTGCGGGCGTGGTAGCAGCGTTGTGAACGTTGCTACTTTCGTCCGCCACACATCCCGTGCTGTTAGCACGGTAATTGACGTGAGCCTGACCACTGAGGGCTGCCGATACACTTGGACACCGCAGCCGCACACCTGGGGGTCCGACCACTTACCTGTAGTGCTGGCCCCGTTCAGGGGCAAGACCCTCAGGACGCGCGTATAAGCCACTGTCGATTGGAGTGCTTTCCGTGAGCTGTGCCTGCAGGACATCAAAACCAGGGACTTCCTGCAGCTTGTGGCGGACAGCGACCGGGCAGCCACAGTCTGCGTCACTGCGCAGGAGGGCCAAGCAGCACCAGACATTCGCCACCTCCAGCTACGAGCTGCCAGGCGCAGGGCTGAACGTAGAGCACTGCGAACCAATCAGGCGGAACACTGGACGGAACACCATCGCAACGATGCCGGGAGTGTCGCCTGCAGACGACACTCCCGGCAACGCAGGCGCCAAAGCTGGCAGGGTATCTGTGCCACGGTAATCAGGGCGCCGGATGGAGCGCTGAGCGCGGATGGCGCCTGCAGAGGACCTTGCTGATAGGACCTCGTGTGCAACGCCAGATGCTCACAGCAGCTATCTCCCTGGGCATCTCCGCATCTACTCTGGCGGAGTTACTAGCCGACTGGTTTAACGACCGGCCCCTGGTACAGCTGGTCCTGCCTCCGCCAGCTACTGAGCCTCGGCGCCTCCCCCCACTTGTCACCACCCGGAATGGGTGCTCGAGCAGATCGATGCTCTTTGCTGCGAGCCTATCCGGGTGCATAAGCTGAAGGCCGCCCTAGGATAAAGCAAGCGACGTAGCGCTCCAGGAGGAGCCGATGGCATCACGTTCCTAATGCTTCGGAACCTGCAAGATGCAGAGCGAGATCGTCTCCTGGAGTACTTCAACACCATCTCGAGCACTAGGACTCTCCCGGACAGCTGGCTCACCGCGGTAGTGGCGCCAATCCTTAAGCCACGGAAACGTTCGGCGGCACCCTCCTCGTACAGGTCAGTCTCTCACCTGTGCCGTCTGTCTGCCGGCGATCCACTCCACACATGGAGTGGATCGCCGCGCAGGTGCACTACTTCCCGGAGCAGCAAACCGGCTTCAGGCGCCACCGCTGCACTGCTGACTCCATCACCGACGTCGTGGCCACATTGGAGGATGCAAAGAACAGTGGTGACGTGGCCCTTCTCGTGCTGCTTGACGTGCAGAGCGCCTTTGACAGCCTGCCCCACGTGGTCTACCAGGCCTTCATATGTCCTCGGGATCACTGGCAGCCTCAGGCGTTTTGTCTCTGCTTTCCTTGCTGGAAGAGCGTTCCGAGTACAAGTGGACTAGGCGCTCAACGCCCCTCGAGCCATCGCCACCGGCGTGCCGCAGGGATCGGTACTGAGCCCGTTTCTGTTCAATGCAGCCCTGACCGGTATTCCAGCTGCACAACCGGCAGACACCCGGTACCACACACAGTGCTCTATCTACGCTGATGATGTGGCCCTCTGGGTTTGGCGACCAAGGCGGTGCCTTCCAGCCGTCCGGAGGTCACTGCAGGGGGCCTTGGACGCGGTGACAACATTCCTCGGGAGTATCGGCTTAACCGTCTCTCCTGCAAAGACGGAGGCCCTACTGGTACACCCGGGGGCTGCCTTCCGCCTCAGCGTCCACCAGTTGAGAATTGGCACCGACCCCCTTCCGTGGAAGCAGACAGTGACGTACCTTGGCCTCACTATAGACCACCGGCTGACGTGAATCCCGGCTACTAAAGCCCTCAGCGCCAAGGTGCGCCGAGCACATGCAGCCGTGGGCCGACTCCTGCAATGAGGCCGGGGATGCTCCATCAAGTGGGACCTGCGCCTGAACAAGGCTGCAGCAACATCGTCCTTGTTGTATGCCCTGCTGCTGGTTTCCCTGACGCATGCCAGGAAAGGACAACTAGAGGTCCTGCACAGGAAGGCCATCAGAAATGTCCTGGGGCTTCCAAGGCACTCCAAGATCACCGCAACACTGGCTGAGGCCGGCGAATGGCCACTGTCACTGCTCATGTTGCAACGGAGACGGGCATATTGACAGGCTACATCGCGCCCCAGACGGCCAAGCTCTCCTAGACCGGCTCCGCAGCCTGCCGGCTTCACGTATGGGCAGCCTGTGCCGCCTCTATGAGGAGACAGTTCCCCACCTACCTGTGGCAGTGGCTCTTCCTCCTACCCCTCACGGACCTCCACCTCTCCCTCAAGGCAATAGCCAAGCGGAAAGCACCAGCTGCAGCCCTGCAGCAGGCGGCAGCCTGCAAGCTCCAGGAGGAGTTGAAAGGACACCTGCTGGTGTTCACGGACGGTTCAGTACTCCCCAGCGGGTCCGCAGCAGCGGCGTGCACAGTTCCAGCTCTCGCCTGTCACAGGCAGTGTAGGAACCCGTTTGCAGCTGAGCTCGCGGGGATGCAGCAGGTTTCTGACCTCCTTGCATCCTCTCCAGCAGGCGGTGGTGTGCGACTCTAAGCCAGCGCTCGAGGCCGTCGTCAACCCACGGCGCGCAGAACTTACAGGGGTGCTGCTGCTTGCCAAGTTAACGGCTCTAGCCACCGCCGGAATCCCAATATCCTTCCACTGGCTGCCCTCACATGTCGGGGTAGCATGTAACGAGGAGGCGGATACCTACGCCAAAGCTACCCATCATGATGTAGTACCGGTTACCAGAGCAGTAGCGGCTTCGGACTACACGAGATATCAGCTACGGTGCCTGTTCACCTCCATTCACCCGGACCCCCGAGTTGCTAGTGGCAGCTGCCCACGAAACACGCAAGCAGCTATTTGATGTCTTGAACGGCTAATTCAAAAGCCTAGTAGCTGTCTTGATCAAGACATTTTGTAGCCATGGACGTCTAGAAGTACTTCAGTAAGCTCTGCTAACATTACGCTAAAAGTTGGCTAATGGACAGCCTAGCTGACAAGAACAACTGAAGACTTTTATTAGACATTCCCTCAAATTTTTACAGCAGCTGTTGCAGTAACCCGACGTTCGCCCACAGCTACAATTTATTTTAAACGAGGCATGGACGTCAGAAAAAAAAATTATATTGTCGGATAGAGGATGCACAGGTAGTTTTTCCAGATGTGAACCATGGGAATAGTGTAGTACAGCCTCATTGGTCAATGAGTGCTTTTTACTTAGACCATTCAATTGAACGCCGCCGGTCAGAAGCATTTTGCAAATAAAACAAGATCTGTATTGTATGCTGATATCATGTCAATGTTCGCCAGTTCACCTAAACAAGAACATCTCTGCATGAAACGTGTCATTATTGACAAAACTTCGCCCTGCTGTGTCTCCACCAAATTGAAATAGTTTATAGTAGGGGAACATTTTGTCAGTGATGCTGCAGCTCAGGCAAAAATGATATCCTGGTTTCAGCTACAGGAGCCTTACACCAGTATACGAAACAGAACGCTGTGCTGCAATGAGTTAAGAAATAAAGGATAGTACACATCTGGAAAAACACTCTGCGAACCACTCTAACTAGCAATATAAATATATTTTTTCTGATGTCCATGCTTCATTTAAAAGTAAATTGTAACTTACTTTGTGGATGCCTCTTGTAAGGTAACGCCACATGCTTGCACAGCATCACGCAGAAATAATGGCCAGTTCTTCGGCATATCGTCCATTAGTGAATTCCTTGTACGTTGCACATTACCAGAACTGAAAGATAAATCACAATATGTTGTTATTTTTTTCCATAAACTGTATGATGAGCTTTTCATGCATAAAAGATGATTGCAAGCAAAAATGCAGCAAGACATCAACTTCACACCACGTCACATACTCATACTTTATTACCTAATAAATGAGAAAAGATGCAGAAAGTGTAATTAACAAGAGTGACAAATAGCAGCAAAGGTGATCATGGATAAATCTTGAAGATGATTGCCGCCGCTGCCAGAGCAGGCCAGCCTTCGTAGGAGACCACTTTCTGCCCACAAAAGCTTGCTGTCACAGGCCACGCGTGACGGTTCTTGTAGACATAGGCAAGCAATACCTGCACCGAAGAGGGGGAAAATGCGAGGAAGGAAATGGGAATATTGAAATTGGAACTTCAATAAGCAATATGTGCTAAGTAAGAAGTTCGCCTCACATTAAAAATAAATTTAAGCACTCCTTTCTCTTAAATTACGGGTATCTTAAGGTATGTACGCGATGATGTTTAAAATGACTAGTATATTTCCTGAGAAAAGACGGGGAATGCGGGAGATGGAAATTCAAGATGATGAGCAAAACGTGAACAAGGTGAATGCAGGAGCCAATGTTTCGACAAGTGGACTTGTCTTCTTCAAGGCGACATACGCTCTCCTCGCCACAGTATATATAGGTGGGGTTCTTGTAAAGGGGAGGGGGCGTGAGGCGGGAGGACGCAGAAACAAGGGAAAATGTGTTAGCGTGTCGAATTGAGAGCAAAGGAACGCTGTGTACAAGGTCAAAGCCAGGACCCCCCCCCCCCCCCCACCCCAGTCTGTCAACACACGCGCGTTAGCCGGCGTGTCAAGGGCGTCTGACACGCCGGCTAACCAAAAAAGAAAGAAAACAAGGAAGGAAAAGGGAAAAGAAAAAGGGGGGGGGATACGCCAAGAAATCAAACTAACTGTTGTTGCCTATAGCTTGAGGTTTAGCATAGCGAATAGATTCTAAAGCTCCCTTTGAAATGTTTATGCCTATTGGTTGCAATGTCTTGAACTTATGGATAAGGTATGATTCTCTGTATTTTCTTTCTCGTTCAGAACGGTAATTTGACTGTAAGATGTAGAGTTAAGTTCATCAAAGTTATGACCTGGTTGGTTGAAATGCTCGGCGACGGCTTTGGGAAGCTCTTTAGCTGTGTCCGCGAAATGTCCGTTTAATCTGACGTTCATTGATTGTCCTGTTTCACCGTAAGAAACAATATATCGGTGAACATTGGCTTACACTGATCGCGATGAGGTCCCGTCATCCAGCTGGCGCCAAGCTACAAGAAGGATGTTCAGCCGTCTATAGAGTGAAAGGAACAAAATAAGAGAGCATCAAGTCAGTTGAAAGGCAGATTCGCAATTACAAATAAGGTGACCCAGTCACAGTCGTTCATTAACAAATGCCAAGCTGTCGTGATTTCACTCCCAGATGAAGCACCTACTAGGTTAAAGGTTTTGCTGCTTATTTAGAACAAAACAAGTGAAATTTGTACATCAGCAGACGATTTAATTTGGAATTGTATAGATGAAGTAAACATTGCAGTTATATTTTTGTTTTGCTATAAAGTGGGAACGCTACAAACTGCATAGTCACTGACACATACGCAAGAACAAAAGGACACAAAATAGGGCGAGTTCAGTCTGGTTCAGCATTACAGCCAGCGCGTCGTCTTCGAATGCACTCCTTCGGTTGGTTCGTGCTACGTTAACCACAAAGACTAACAAGCAGGGAAAAGTTCTGACTGGTGTTGCGGAAGTCGTGGAGCGCGGTAGTGCTGAACGGCTGAACACAAGCAGAACCCTCGTATAAAAGTAAAGATGACGAAAACTCGCAGGGCAGAAGAGCCCATCTATCAAGAATTGTCGCGGGTAACACCTAGAAATATTCACATTGTTGACGAAAAACGAAGTGCAATGTATTTCACTTACCGGAAAAAAGTGTTATCCGAACGTGCGACGTACAAAGACGCACCGAGACACGAAGGCGGCGAACGCAGATCCCGCCATTGTGGTAGTAAGCCGTCGGCGAAAACGGGCAATACAGCCGATGTCACGAAGCACTGATGGAAAACACACGGCAAACAGCATCAGCACAGCTAAATGACTCCAGTTAATATCCACTATACGCTCCCGACACTGCCCAGGCGGCGCGTCCGGGCAGCGATCGTCAGCGCCTCTTAATTGCGGCACCTTCCGTCAAAACTGACACTGACGGTCCACGCTACTCACGCTGCCCACGCGGATCTGTCAACGTGATCGCATGTTCATGCTTGTTTTGAAACGAACAAATGGCGCAAGTTTTGCTATGTGGTTTCAGACGAATCTCAGGATTACACGGTCGGATACGCCCTGCCATTCGTCGTAAAGGGGAAAAGCTCTACGCTGCCGGGCACGTTCACAACGTGAAAGAAGTCGCCAGTGAGACTGTGCTGGCGAAGTGTCACTCCCAGCAAGGCGAACACAACTGCAGCGTACCTCTGGCCTGGGTACACTCAACTATAATATTATGCTCTGATCAAGCAGCTCAATTGAGTGTGCAGGCATGGCTGGGCTTATTAAGCATTAGGCGTAGGTGTTCTTATCCAACCATTGAGTTACCGCAGACAAAATGTGTCCTTCCATGCTGCTGTTGTGACACGCTTGCAAAGCCTCATTTGCCAGGGAGGATGGGCGCCATATGTTTTAGAATTATTAAAAGGCCCTTTTAAACAACTTGCGCAAAAATGTTATTAGACTGCTATGTTCTGCCAAGCAACTGCAGTGCTTTGTTTACACTCTAAAACAATATTACACCCTTTGGGTTGTATCTTTCCACACAACGATAAACGTCATCTGTCTTGTCCACATTTCCTTTCTTTAACGCTGCGAACCCGGTACTTCCCAGTAACGAACGGCATGCGCGTTATCAGCATGACATATCATTCCCGATAGGGTAGTAGCGGGCGCGGCGTTTTCAAGAAAGGAAACACGAACAAGGCAGATGACGATTATCGTTGTGTGGCAGATATACACCCCAAGGGGGGGGGCGGGGGGGGTACCTTTGTCTAGGAGTACACAACTGCCGAGGCACCGGCACGACCTTGAGCCGCTCCGGCCGCCAAGACTCGGGTGACCGTATTCGGCAACCTGGACCCAAGCAGAGTCACACAGCGTGAAGTGCTCAGCGACTCACGCAAGCCAGAACATCTGCAACCACCACGCAGTACGCTTCGTACAGCAAAATAAATAGCTCTAAAGGATATGAACAATTTGCAAAAATATGTAATTCGGCTGCCCGGCAAGACTCTTTCTCGACCAAAAACTTCAGTCTACTGGCTACAATAATTTCTAGTGCGATCCCCCAGGAAGGAAGCGCAAGCACAAAACCACGGCCGGCCAGGAAATCTGTACAGTCGGAGAGCAGGCAGCCCTGCACGGCCGTTACAGTCTTTGACGCAGCAGTACCGCCGTACCCACGCTACTTTTTCCTGGGCTGTTTTCGATGTCTTGCACATTTGCCATCGTAAAACAGGGGTATGAGAACGTTTGCCCGCAGGACGGTGGCGCACGTGGTTCAGAAGTTTCGAATCACACGCAGTAATAACAACAATACGTGCGCCAGATAGATTCTACGCCGTCGACTGAAGTTGTATCAGTACCAGAGTTGCGCTTTCGACGCTACAGGTGGCGCGGCCGTCGCCGGGAAACTCCACTGTCAGGAGCCTATAGATGTACAGAACGGCTTAGAATGACGCACAACTGGCATAACGAACCCACGTACGAGACATTGCGGGCGGCAGTGGCCGTTTTTTGAAACTTCCTGCCACCCAGTGTTTCCAGCACGGAATGAGATGTCTGACAAATTTGAATTGTGCCGCCAAAGTGATCGCAGCGCGGTGGCTCTGTGACACCGCTGTGCAACGCCGGCGTTTCGCTCCTGCTGCTGCATCATATACCTGCTGCGCGAGCATAGACTGGTTTCCAGGCGTCGTGTGCGCGCCCCCTATGGAAAACAATAACACGCCCTTGATTGTTGAAGTTCTGGTGTGAAATTATTTACCATCAAAGCCAATTAACTTATGTTGCTTCCAACGAGTTCGATTTGTCTGTGGCGTTTTTTATTCGCTAACGCCCACTGCCGACGGTAACTGCACTTTTAACACGTCGTTTGGCATTTTATACACTTTTAGACAAAAACAACTAGAAAAGTTCTTGAGTTAGACATTCTAAATGTGTTTACCAAAATAGACTCTAGTGACACCAGCAGTGGGTTTTGCCGCAGATAGAATACATACTAGCATATTCCAAGTGCTGAGGTTATGTTTAGAAGAAATTCTATTTTCAGTCTTATCATAGACCAAGACGTCTATAGCCGTTTGCAGCCGTTTCAAGAAGTTTTTAAGAGGTTCTGTGTTTCGTGGGTAGTGCCATGCGAGTGCGATAACGTAACTATGCCCGGCTTCACGAATAACGTGGCCGCCTTGGTCACATAACAATTGAAAACACTACTGATTTCCAAATTAAAACCACACAAACATATCGCACAACCCAAACTGATCACAGAGCCACAGCGTTAGGTTCACCCAAATAGACGCTGAATAATGGTTTGGCTTGGCTCCGTATATTATTTTAAATAGGTGGCGCTAAAGCGATGAACGCGACGATCGAGCCCTGAATCGGTGCCTGTGTCCGTGGCTGTGGAGAAGTGATTGTAGCTTTTTGATGTCGTTAAATGCGAGAGCTTGTGGCGAAGTGATTGAGTATGGCCGTAGTAGTTCTGCCCATGTAGTGTTTTGCGGACTTCACCTGTGCCTGTGACTGATCGTGTTGCCCAATAGCTTTGTGGAAAGTGACGTGGTTTGTGTGGATGTCATCGCAGCGTTTGCCAGCTCCTGGGTGGCCCGTGTGCCAGTTATTGATGGCGTTGCCCAGTAGCTTTGTGGAAGTTGATGTACCTTGTGTGGATTTCGTTGCCGCTTATGACTGCCTTAATTATAGGTGGTCACGCTGCCTTTTGAAGCGCGTCCGAGCGCGAGAAACTTCACCGATTTTTTTTTTTTGTAAACAACGTGGACGTCTCGAAATGTTAGCTAAAAATCAACCAGCAGCAAGCCAAGTCTTTATTTTGTGGTTTTTCGAGCTTATGGTCATGGGAGCAGCAGAAGGACAAAAGGTCCGTTACATAATGTCAGTTCCATAAAATCAGCTTTGCCGCAATACAGTGGTGTTATGCGGTGAAGCTTACGTAATGTATTGCGGTAAAGTATATGAAAAAGTAGGCAGGGACCACTGCGTTAGTGGGGCGATTTTCTTGTATTATGGTCATGGCCGTGCGCGAACAAGGAAAAATCGCGGTCGAAGCGCATGGTACAAACCTTGCCAATGCTTCAATTGGAAAAAGAAAGAAAACGAATTGGAGTGGGTGATGCCAAAAACAAAGCCTTGACTTTTCTATTATCAAAGCAGTTCCGAAAATAGCCAATCATATTCCAAGCTCCTGCATTATTTATGATTGTTTAAAGCATATTCATATATTGTGCACCAGCCTTAGCACCAATTCTAATGTACTTTAATGATGTAAGTTTAATAACACGTGGCATATATATAATTTGTGCTGTATGGTGTTGTGCTGTTTATATAAGCTGCTGCTTTCATGTGGTAATGTGTACATTGGCTGGAAGAGTTGATGCATTCTCCTTATAGAACTCATTCAAAGGTGAACCACCTGTCAAGCCATCATTGTTCTTGCAGTTGTACACCAGATTTCACAAACATGGGGATAGTTATGATACAGAAAGAGTAGCTGAGGCTTAACATATCCACATGCATGCACAGGAGTGCGGGAGTCGACCATCTATCTCTCTAACTCAGGTTGAATGTGCATACTTGAGTAACATGTAACATTTGTTAGGTGTCAGGTTTCTTTTATTGTTAGCCTAGTTTGTGTTTTTTCTCCCATTTGTAGGTTTTAGTGTGTGTTGCTGTGTATGTATATAATTGCTTCCAGAGTGGCTTTCTTGTTGCTAATAAATTTAGAGAAGGCAGCGTTCTTCATTTTGTGCATCAGACAGCAAGTGAGCATGTTTCAAAGGATGTTGGATTTTGTTGCCATAAGCAACAAAAAGGCATAAGCATATAGACTGCTTGCTGGAGGTACTCTTTATAGCATTAAGGATATTATCATGCTGATAACTCTGTGCATAATAATTCGAAAGATCACATCATGTCTGACATGTCTTCTTGCCACCATGAAATCTTGTCAGATGCATAACACGGGACATACACCACACATCTTGGCCAGCCATTCTCATTTGTGGTCTCGACCTCCTACCACTGAGCAGACTGGTCCAAGAGACAAACATGCAACTCTTATCTGATTAAATGTAGTGCATGTTGCACAAAATTAGATGTCAGGTGTTATAGTTGACACAGATACATATCTGTGAGCCTCATAAACTAATGTCAAAAGAAAGAGAGTAATACCCATGAAATGCACTCTTGGTAGGATGGCAGGACCATTCTCTTGCAGAGTTAAATAACAACCATGCAGCAGTATCATGATATCAAGCTGAACAATAATTCACTCCAAGAATAGGTTTCTTCATGCAACATTGCACTGATAGTATTGAAATACAATACCCATTGCTAACAGAAGGCCTTCCAAGTTATGCATGACAGGAGGGCATATTTTAGGAAGCAAGAATGAAAACGGAGCCGGTTAACTATGAAAGCTGTGAATGCAACTCTGCAGAAGTTAGAAAAACGAACCAAACGGAATAGTTTAAAAGTGAGTGGTTTAGAGACAGAAGGCCGTTTTATTCCATGCCAGAAAAGCAAGCAGAGGTTGAAACGCTTTCCACATACATACCTTCAAGGTGCATGTACAGGGTCTGTCCTGAGAGTGATGTCAGTAAGGCGATTAAAAATTATTTATTGAATTTGTTGTTACAAAAAGTTTTAAAATCTTCAAAATACTCTCCTTTTGCGTCAATACATCGGCTCCAGCGAGACTTCCAGCTCTCGAATGCGTTGTGGTAGTCCTCCTCCGCAATGGCCTTTGATGCTGTGGTGCTAGCTGCTTTAATCACGTCCGCTATCCCAAAATGATTGCCTTTCAGGGGTGTTTTGAGGCATGGAAATAGAAAAAAGTCGGGGGGGGGAGCCAATAACCATTATAATGTGATGACGTCTACCCAGCGGTCGATTCAGGCACCACAGGTCTCCTTGAAGCCCTTGGGTTCAGCGACAACAGTGGAAATGTAAACATGTCCGCAATAGACATTAGTAAGAGGCGATTGGAAGATTGGTGGAAGTAGGGAAACGACAAAAACGGGGACGTACAAAAACAAAGTTCGCAATAGGTGGTCAGAAAATTTGCTTATGGGAATTCATCCTGCATTTCTTTTCTTTTTTAACCTAGGTAGGACACAAAGCAGTATAATAGCAAGAGCTTGGTGGAGCTAAAGCCCCTTAAACTTCGTAAAGTAGTGCCACGCTTTGAAGAATGCCACCTCCTCCTCGCGCGCTCTGGCCGATGCCGACGCCGCGTCGCTATTGGCCTAATAGCATCACGTGTGCCCTCGCGCCGTGCATCAGCGCCATTTTTGCTCGAGAAGCGTCTACGAAGCACGACCTACTGTATTAGGGTCGTGCTTTATACAGTAGGTCGTGCTACGGAGTTGCGAGGAGCACATGTTGGCGCCGTTGCTACGCTCGAGCACTGTAAGTGGCGCTACGGGCGAGGAGGGAGCGTGAAATAGAGGAGAAACGAGGAGGAGTGAAGGCGGAGGAGGAGAGTGTTACTACTTTACGAAGTTTAAGGGGCTTTAGGTGGAGCAGCCCATCGCCCCGTTCTAAAGGGGACGCTCATAACATCCATCCGTCCATCCGTGCTCGGAAAGGGATTGGTGGGGAGAGGGGAAGGTGATTCGAGATCGGCGATAGTGCAACGTGATTTCGCGGTATGTGAGGAGTGCGTCGCGCTTATCCATTCCCGGCTGGGGCGGGCTTGCTCAGTCACTTGAATCCGGAATTGGCCGCCCCGATGGGCAGCCTCACCAGGGTGTGCCGCGTGAGCGGGAACCCAGATGATTTGGATGGGGCGAGAGGGAGACGTATCGGAACGCAAGATTCCGATGGCCGGGTGTGCCACCCGTCCAACCGCGTAGTTGTAGACCGCGGGTTTGGAGTCACTGAAAATGTACTTCGCGGAGGTTTGTGCGGAGGTTTGTGTGATGGCAAGGGCAATAGCTGCCTTCTCGGCCTTGACAGAGGTAGAAGTGTAGACTGAGGCAGTAAGAGTGGGTCGGAGAGAATTGTCAGTGCATGTGCTGGGTAGGGCATGTGCTGGGTAGCGGTGATACGGGACAGCATCCACATAAGCCACGGTTTACCGTTCGTACTGACGCCAGAGCGCGGAGGCTTGCGCTGCTCTACAGGAGAGGTGGTGTTCTGGGTGCATATATTTTAGGGAGGGGATTGACGGTTAGGAGGGAGGAGATATGGGCGGTCACGTTTTACGACAGCAGTTCCGGGTACTTCGATTTTACAGCGATGCTGTATACCTCTACCGTCCAAGGAAATTTTCGTCTTTGTTGTAAGCAAAATCCCCATACGTGGGCCGATCCCGAAGATAGTGCAATGCCGGGCCGACCCGCGGCGGAGGTGAAGCAGGCGTTAAGCATTCCCCATACGTGGACCGATTCCGAAGATAGTGCAATGTTAGGCCAACCCACGGCGGAGGTGAAGCAGGCGTTAAGCACTCCACATACGTAGGCTGATCCCGAAGATAGTGCAATGCCGGGCCGACCCGCGGCGGAGGTGCAATTCGCGATTGAGGTTCCACATGTGTCTGCTTTAAAAAAAGTCTGCGATAGGTACACGTACTTGAATTTTCTACTGTGTAAAGATGCTTCTCAGGTCATCCTTCTTCACAAAGTAGAAGGGCACTGAGTTTTTTTATTTCGCCAGTTGAGAGAGGAAAAGGGTCAGTTCTCATCTTTGCCAATGCCTCCACCCCATTGTCAGACTAAGCACCGCACGCAACAGCCGCATCGCATCAGGGAGGAGCCTTGCGCAGATGCTCCCTCTCTTGCATGCGTAATCATATGAACGACAATTAAAAAATTTAGAGTCTGATATCTCGAAGCCCAGACACGCTAGAATAATTCTTCCGCCTGACACTGTGTAGAAACGCGAGTGCCTCCAACTTTTCAATACCAACATACCCACTTGCTGCAGTCAACAAAAATTAATTATTCAATTTTAGATAATTATCTCGCTTTGTGTCCCCCTGGCCACACAACTTATTTGCACAGGTGGTCTTCGCCTGCCTCCCAGTGCCTAATTTTCAGAAAACCATAAAGCTTAATTTTGAACACCATGTATATTATCTGAGGCTTGAGCGCTCATGGCAAGGGCTATGGCACATTCTTCTGCTTCCGTGCAGTTGTTGGTGTGTACTGTGGCTGATAATACTGATTCGTCCCTCCAGTTGGCCACCGCTACTACTTTAGCTGTAATGTCGGGGTAGCATGCGGCGTCTGTATAGCAAGTGTCGTGGTCTGTGGTATTGCTCCGAACTGGCGGCCAGACAAAGAATGTATGTGTTTATTCCAATGAGGGGAAAGGAAATACGGAAAGATACATTTACAGCGATGGGCGCGGAGTGGCACGCTATCGGTCATAACGACTCAAAACCGAACCTGGGTATTGAAAAATGACATCACATCATCTTTCCTCTAATAGAAAATGCACCACTCGCCCTCCTTACATAAGAAAAGCAAGATCCATGACTTACAGAAGAACACAGAATTGTAGGCAGTTGTACAATGAATAGTGGGTGACATCTTTACACAGTAGAAAATTCAGGTACGTGTACCTATCACAGACTTTCTTTAAGCACACATATTTGGTTTCCTCCCCCTTCTTTAAGAAAGAAAGCATACAAATTAAATATAAAGATAATAAAAATGAACACTATTGCACTGAAGTTCGCAAAAGTACCCGTCTTGGGAGGACACCGACTAAATGCGTACTTGCAAATACACGTCATACCTAATAAGAATTCACTGAGTACAAGAAAGAAACGAACAATGCAAACATCCATGTACCCTCTTGGACAACACAGATGGGTGGCTATTTCACTCTGAGCCTGACTTGAGACAGCTCTGTGGCCGTCATCGATTGAAGAATGTGCGTAGTGCAAGTTTATGCCGCCAGAATCTCCCCCTTTGAAGGACACTACTTGTACACTGTCTACCTAACAAACATGTAAGGAAAGACACTTTTGGCGCAAGAGCCGAATTTGCATGGGAGGTTTCAAACCTTTGTAGAAAATGAACCAAGGCAGTAAAGCTACTTGGAAACATAATCCTTAAACAGTACTGGGGGTTGTCTGCAGAATGTAGACCTACAAAGAACTGATTCTGGTTGTGGAGTAGGACCATAGAAATTAGTACTCGTAAATGAACTGGAATGTGTGTTGGTGTCTAGAGTGCCTTCAGGAGCCCTGTCTTGGGAGGGAGTGTCAGACCGAAGCTCGGGAGATTCTTCTGCATGGTATGAACCCAGTTGCAGTGAAGAAACAGGAGTTTGTAATGAAGCGGATGCAGCAGGAAAACCGGTACCACTAGGAATTGGAAGGTGGGAAACTATCATGAAAGGATGAGTAGTCATTGAAATGAGTCATTTCACCTAAGCTTTCAATAGAATCCTGTCGTACCGTGTATTTCACCAGTTTAGAAGCATTCCAACACTTGCCATTTTCAAGATAAAAAGTACTTCAACGTACTTTACGATCAATCTTGAATGGACCAGAATATTTAGGACCAGATTTCTGTGAGGTACGTAATTTGACAGGATCTCCTTGTTGAAACTGCAGGAATTTGGTTGTGCAACGACGATCCACATACTTTTTGGCATTTTCCTGTTTTTGACGTACTCGCAACTCTGCACTTCCTGGTGCAACTTAGGAGGAGCCAATTCTGGATGAATTGTAGGCAGGTTTGCAACGCCAAGTCGGGTCCTCGGTTGACAACTATGGAGCAGCGTAGCTGGAGACACGCCGGTAGTTGTACATGGCGTAAACCTGTAAATTGCTAAGTATTCTAAAACAGAAACCTGAGGTCTCGTTGCTCCAAATTAGCAATATGAATGAATTTTTTGAGGACACGGTTGAATCTTTCTACCTCGCCATTGGCCTGTGGGTAGTAAACAGAAGACAAGGAATGCTTAATGCCTCATTCCTTCAGGAAGTTCTGAAATTCCGCAGGAACAAACTGTGGTCCATTGTCAGACACTATGGCATCAAAAAATCCTTCTGTACTGAATACGGTAATAAGACTGCACATGATGGTTTCGGATGCGACTGAAGGCAGAAAAGCAACGTCGGGCCACTTGGAATGATAGTCGTCAATGACTAAAGCAAACATGCGTACTGTGGAACACAACGAAGAGGACCTATTATATCTATGGCTAATTTTTCCCATAGTCTTAATAGCCATTCGACAGGTTGTAGTGGAGCAAAAGAAGGTTTGGCCGATTTATCTACTTGATTACACACAAAGCAGTTTCCCACAAGTTCCTCAACTTACCTATCCATGTGAGGTCACCAGTATATGCCTCTCAGCCTAAGCTTTGTTTTAGTGACTCCTAAATGTGCTCATGAGCAAGACGGCAGTTTCTGATGCAAGGACACAGGAGGAACGATATGTTCGCCTTGGACAAGCAGATTATCCACATAGGATAATTCAGACTGAAAGTCTGCTGCATTTATCTATCCTTCGACTTTTTCCTTTAACGCTTGGCAAACTGAATCAGCCTGTGTAGCTGCTTGAAACTCTTCCTTTGTAATGCATGCTGAAACCAGAGACACTATTTCCTCATGTAGTGCTGGTTCAGATTCGGGAGGAACAGGTAGGCGAAACAATGTGTCCGCTATGACATTTTGGTCACCCTTGCAGTACTCAATGGTGAAATTGTAATATAGTAATCTTGCACTCCAGCTTGAAATGCTGAATGGATACTGTCCAGAACGCTTCGAAGACAGTAATGTAACAAGAGCTTGGTGATCAGTTCGTAGTGTGAACTGTCTACCCCACAAGTAAACATGCCAATGTTCAGAAGCAAAAAGACATGCCAATGCTTCCCGTTTCCCCACAGAATACCGTCTTTCTGCGGAAGATAATGTTCAAGATGCAGAAGCAAATGTAAAGAGCTCATTTCAGCATTTTTGCTAAAGGACGGCTCCTAAGCCAGCGTCGGAAGGCTTAGGAGGCTTTGTGGTATTGCTTTGACGGGATGGCCAGACAAAGAACACGTTTATTCCAATGAGGGGAAAGGAAATGCGGCAGGTACACTTACAGTGCTGGGTGCGGAGTCGCGCTAGTGGTCATGACCATTCGAAACCTAAACTGGGTATCGAGATAGGATATCATATGGTTGCTGCCATATGCTCAGTGCAGTGCCATTCCATGTTCAGCACGCCTGCCTTTATGTTATTCCAAGGTATGGGGCCAATGTAATGTTTTCTCTGATGTTTGGTGCAATAGACAGGGGTTTGCATGGGGGGCAAACTCTGATGTTGGGTATCGTAATTGTCAGCGTGTGTGCGTTCCAGTCAATGTATGTTTCAGTCGAGCGATCTGATTGGCATTCTGAGCTTCGATTATCGGCCATGGTGTTGTGCAAACCAAGCTGCAATAGTGTGTGACTGTTGATGTGCCTGCAAGCTTAAAATTCCATACGTGCATTCAGCTGCATTCGCAGCCTGAAGAATTAATGTGCAGCGGTGTTACCTGGTATCGCCGCTGTTCCTTAAAGGGCCTCTGAAACGGTTTGGACAAAGTTTGTAGACACATAGGGTACAGCTAAAGTTAACCATTCGCACCACAATTTGTGTGAAGCATGTCATATTATGAGAGCTACGGACGATTACAAGTTACCCTCCTCCATAGCCGTGCATTTTCTCCTCAACTCGTTCGCCGAGTGATCAGGGCTAAGCTTCACCTTCACCGGCTCTGCCTCATGATGGCATGTCATGTCATGTCGTCTACTTCCGGTTGTCCAGGAGCGAGCACGCGAAGCCTCTCCAACGTCTCCGCCAGCTACTTGGCAGTCAACCCCGAGCGAGAACTATCGAAGCAGCATGCGTTGTGAGCATTCTGTCGCAGTGCCAAACGTGTCTGGTATTCCGGTAACCACGAGCGAGCTGGGTGTTTCGACGGATGGGTGGAGATGTAAACTCAAGCTGATGAAGGAACTTTAATGCAGATGTACGTGAGCGGTCTGATCGGTCTGCACGGTCCAGTCACCTAGTGGCGCAGAGCTTAACCAACCAACCAGAGCTAATAATGCTCTAACCAAGTGTAACATATTTTAAACCTTTACAAAAACAATGTGTTAATGATTGTGCTCCTGCGAAAAATTTACACCAGCAGCAAAGAATACATTTCGTTACTGCTATTGTGTGTGGTTGAGCTCTGTGCCACCAGGTGGCTGCACCGTGCAGACCATTCTAAAGCCCCTCAATTTTTCAAAAGTAGCGCCATTCTTAGATCTTTCCGACACCCCGCTCACCCTGGCGCCTCCTCCTCCACGCCTCCTGTCTCCCCAGCCTCCTCCGCTCCCCCATTGGCCAATCTGTGTCACGTGGAAGCAGGCGCCGCGCTTTTGTATATTTTTTTCTTTCCAGCGCGGAGCAGGCGCCGCGCTTTTGTATATTTTTTCTTTCCAGCGCGCGCCGACCTCCATTGTTGGGCCTGCGCGACGAAAGTACGGCAGGCGGACTGACGGAGTGCGTTAGCGTTATACAATGTGCAGGGCCGAGAACATAATTGCGATGCCATGCTGCTGCGCCTTCGGTTGCCGCAACAGACACAGCGAGGGCAAAAAGTTTTTTGCTTTGCCGTCCGGCGAACGCAACGCAAAAAGTGTGGAATCGCAGGATCGGGCGGGCTGACTTCGAGGAAGTGGCAAAGAACGCACGGCTTAATGAAGTAAGGGCCACGGCTACTCACAACCTCTTATTTCGAGCCTAGTTCACGCCTTCCGCTTCGAAAAAGTGTGTGTTCATGCTCTGCGTGGTTTTTAGCGCGTTGTCTGTCTTTTTTTTTTCGAATGTGCTCTCTTTGTTCCATGTAGTTTCGTCTTGCGGTGAAATGCACGCATCTGCAGCTGGCCTGTGACATAAAAGCGACTTTATTCAGGGTGTGTTTTGAGCTCCACCAGAAGTTCGCACATTCTCGACGCTTTTGCAAGGCTCAGTATGACTTACGATGCAGTCTTAGCTTCGAATGTACGCCCGGATGTATTGCTTTGGTTTGTGGTGATCAACGTTTTTAACGTTCCGAAGCGACTAAAGCTAAAAGGTTGTAGTGGATGGCTCCGGATAACTTTATCTAGCTCGCCTGGGGATGTTTAACGTGCACTTTGATCGTAGAGTCGTACGTGGGCCGGTAAATTCCCCGTTGGCGTTTCATAATACTCGCGCGCTAGCGCTGCTTTAGAAGTTGGCGCCTCGGCGCGATTGTATTTCTTCAATAAATTTTATTTACTAGTTGTTACAACTTGTCATTATTTCGTATTATTGACGGCGCCTCCAGGGCACCAAAGCGGCAACGGGAACACCAAAGCTAGAACCAGGGCTGGATGGGGCTCGCCGAAGCCTGTGCATGCCAAGGGGGTATAAGGTCGCGGACAGCCAATTTTGTATGCGAACACTCCCTGCGACGCCTGCATTAGTGTAATGTTACGTGCTCTTCAGAGGCCTGCGTTAGCCATTACATGTGCCTTCCTGGAGCAGTACTTGTAAAAAAGAACAATATATCGTCACGATTACCAAAGCAACCCGCAATGAAAAAAAAAAAACGGCCCTGTTGCCAGGCATTGCTGACCGCACACAGCCGGAATCTCTCATGCGCCGACCGAAGAAAAGTGTCCTGCAGGTACATGAATGAACCTACGAAACCACGTACACATACTTTAACGCTGTCAACACCTGAAACTTTGGTAATTACGCGCGTGTTTGAGTACACCGCGTGCTTGCGTCGTGTTTCAGCAACATGAACTCTCAACGTCGCGCGCTTTACGCCTTAAATACGCCTTGAATAATAGTAATTTTCTCTATTTCTTCCGCAATTCCAAGACGAAATTCTAAAGGCCAGTTACCGACTGACGAACAAAGATCTCGATTGAAAAAACTGCTCCGCAGGGCTCGAACGAACTTTTCTGTGGATTTCCTCCCGTAGCGTGTTAGCCGTCGTCTGCTACGGCAGGCCCACCACCGGCGGCGCCACCGCCGAGGCCGCGCCGAGCGGAGGAGGAGGGAAGCGAATGGCGCTACTTTGGAAGATTGAGGGGCTTTAGACCATTCACGTTTGCATTTCTGCTCATCCTGTAAAGCAGCATGATCAAACAACCAGGCCCAGTCCCCTTGCGCTTGCGTTTAACTGAAACGCTATTGCGGTAGTAATACTCTGCCATAAAGTGCTTGCCGCAAACGCGCGAATCCCGGCGCCGATCAGATAGCGACAGTCCGATGCGCTGTAGCATAGAAAAATAGAGGAGGCTATGGCTGTAGCCACTCTGCTCATCTGCTGCCTTGCAGAGGGACACCGTGTCGCAGCTTGACATATTGCCAGTCGCTACATTTGAGGCCCAGAGCACAATAAAGGCGAATTGTGGTGCTAGCGAAAATAATGAGGCCGACACTGACCGCGTAGCTCTCGCCAAAACGGAGCACGTTGTAACACAAGCCGACCACACTTCCTGTGTGCCGGAAGTGCTCAGTTCAGTTTATTGTCCTTAAGAGGAAGCTTTAGCTCGGGCCCATCTCCGACGCAGCCTATTCAAATACATGTAAAACGCAAAAAGGTTTTATGAGATAACCCCTGGACCGATTTTAATGAAATTTGTTGCATTTGAAAGAAAAAGTTGAATTCTAGTGACTGTTGGAAGTATAATTTCTATTTAGGGCTTGAATTTTCTTAAAACAATTTTCAAATATTTGACCAATTGAAAAAATAGAAGCACGAAGTTTACAAATTCATAGCTCCGCATCAAGAACCAATATCGCGGTTCTGTAAAGGGCATCCATTAGATCATTCAAAGCAAACAAATTCAATATGTCATTTTACATCTTACGTGAATTTGTTACGTTGGTTACAAGGGTTTTGCAAAAGTATTATTTCCCTATTACTAAATTTTTTTATATTCATGTGTAACGTGTCAATTTTGTCCGCTTTAGATGTACTATTAGATGCAATTCACAGAATTGTATTATCGTTTTTCGTTGTTGAGTTACAGAGTTGTAAACTTGATATTTCCGTTTTTTGAAAATTTTAAATTTTTGCCAATTTTTAATAAAAAATTGACGTCCTAACTTAAAAATTCGAGACCAACAGTCACTAGATTTTAAGTTTTTCTTTTAAATTCAACAAACCTCGTCAAATTTGGTGCAGTGGTTGCCAAGAAAAACGAATTTTCCTTTTACATGTATTTGGATAGGAGCACCCGAGCTAAAGCTTCCTCTTAAGGACACCCGGAGAGGGTATTACATAAGGGGTGGGTTTTACATAAGTTCCACGTTATGTGTGCATCATTAGCTATATGCAAAGTGATCAATCCCAAAAATGTCAGCAGGAAGGCCGTTCCAGTCTTTAGCTGTTCGAGGAATGGACAAGGCGGAAAAATGAGCTGGACGGGCATGCAGGCGTGCGACTTGCTGCGGATGACTGGTGCGGTGAGAGATGTGTGCTGTGGGGACGATGTATGGTGCATGATGAAGGGTGCTGAAAAAGAACTTGTGACAGAGCTCAAGACTACCAATGCGTCTGCGATAGTAGTGTTAATCTGGGTTCTGCTGTAGGAGCAGAAATACTGGCATACTTAAGAGAATGGATGAAATAAAGATTATTATTATTATATGAATATTGTGAGTGAATGAACTTAGTAGCACGATTCTGGACAGATTCAAGTGAGCTGATAAGACATGCTTGCTGTCAGTTACAGATGGCAGATGCATATTCCAGTTTTGCTTGAACAACGGATTTGTATGCAAGCAATTTGACGGAGATTATGTTTTAAAGAACCTAGTGTCTTATTAGTAGATTCGATATAATGTTAGAAATATGTTTGTGTCACGACAGATTATTACACACAGTGACAACTAGGTAGTTATACGACTCGACTAGTTCGAGAGGCATGTTCCTGATTTGGTAAAGAAATAGCAGGAGATTACTGCTACGAGTGACTGACATAACTTTATATTTTTTACCATTAAGTGTCATTACCAATTGCCACACCATGTTAGTATGTTAGTGAGGTATTTCTGCAGCGTTGTTTGATTCAGGATGCTACGCATAGTGTGATAAATGACACAATCATTGGTGAACATTTCTATGTTAGAGAAGACATGTGAAGGTACGTCATTAATATTAATTAAAAATAATAGAGAGCCAAGAACAGATCCTTGAGGGACACCTGATGTTACTGGTACAGGGCTAGATAGGAGCCTATCTATAATGACAGATTGGGAGTAGTTACTAAGAAATTCTGTAATTCAATTCAAAACATCAGGATGTAAATTGTCTTGTAAGTTTAAATATTAGACGCTGATGAAGGACTTTATCGAAGGCCTTAGAGAAATACAGAAAAATTATGTCAGTTTGGATGTTAGTGTCGAGGTTAGTGTGAACATCGTGCAGGAAGATGACCAGCTGGGTCTCACACGAGAAACCTTTGTGGAATCCATGCTGAGCGGGATATAAAAGTGAGTTGAGTCAAGAAAATTAATGATAAGAGAGTAGATGACATGCTCCATGATTTTGCAAAGGGCGCTTGTTAGGGAGATGGGGTGGTAATTCAGCAGTGAGTTTCTGTTCCCTGATTTGTGGACTGGAACGACCTTTCCAATCTTCTAGTCATCTGTAATGAAACCTGAAGAAAGAGACTGGGCAAATATCAAAGACAGGTATGCTGCGGCAATATGCTTTGTATTTTTAAAGAATTTTGAATTATTCTTGTCCATGCAGGAAGATGATGAACACTTCATTTTATCGATGACTGCACAAATACCATCTACATTGAACACGATTGCTGGCATTGAAGAGTATGTACTAAGCGATGGCGAAATGGGAGGTGCATCAGATTCGTTAGTCAGCACACTAGCAAAGACAGAATTATACACGTCCAGCACAATCAGAAACATTAATAATTTCGTTCGATTCGTTAGTTATCTTAATAGTGCGCACTTCGCTATTGTTTATGACTCTACAAAATTGCCTTGGATTATTTATTAGAAGGTTTGGTAGATCATTGTGGTAAAAGGAGCGTTTAACATGATGCAGTGCGTCAACGTAGTTCTGTTCAGCTTTGTAATATTTATCACAGGTGCGTGGGCATCCTCTGTGCTTGGCAGCACGATAAAGACACTTTCTTTTATTTTCTAGGCGTATTAGGGCTTTGTGAAGCATGGTTTTTGCCGAGAGAAATGAAAGGTCACTTTAGGAATGAATTTGTAAGTTCACTTATTTTGTTAGTGAAGCGCGTCCAGGTGCTGTTAACGGTATGCTTTTGGAAAGTGGATTCAAATACAGGAAAGAATGTATTCATAGCTTCTGTTATTGCTTCGTAATTTCCTTTGTTGTATAGACATACTGTTTTCTTAAAAGTATCCCGTGCCAAGAAAATTAGCGAAAAAGTGGCATGAATGACTTTATGATCACTGATCTCGGGTAAATAGCAAATGGATGAAAGGCTGTCGGGTGGTCGGTTAGTACGAGATCAAGGATGTTTGCAGTTTGCAGCGAAATTCTGGTTGGCTCAGTTACTAGCTGGGAAAGGTTAAAGGTAAGGCAGAAATCAACATCGTTCTTAGTCTCTGTGTGTTCGGATACTGATAATAATTCTATGTTACACCAATCTATTTGTGGGAAGTTAAAACTACTGAAGAGCAGGATTTGCGCATTTGGGTAGGCTGTTACTTCAAGTTCACTTATGACATTAAGTTTATGGCAGAAATCAGAAGTGGCACTGGGGGCTTTGTGACCGACACAAAGTAGCAGTTCTTTTTGGAGCGGCATGAATTATCATCCATAACATCTCAAGATCTGATGTAATGTTGATTAGCGAGCATGGGAACTGCTCGGGAACTGTGACTAGTACACCACCAGCAAGAGCTCCTGCGCGGTCGTTCCGATATGAGCAGAAACTGGGAAGGCCTGTTAGAACTTCGCTATCAGTAATGTTACTGGTCAGCCACGTTTCAGTTATTTCAATATTATGTCACTACCGGTTGATAAGACTACGTTAGACACCAATTCGCACTTTTTTTTATTTATTTATAGTAGGCTTTTGCGAATAGTGCTTTTTTGCTTCGAAGCGAATAGTAATTCTCAAATAATTTCGAAGCGAATACTTCGAATAGTAGCAAGTAACTAAAAAAAAATGGCAGAAGGCTAAGGTCTGGGATTTATTCAAGGAAAGTAAACTTGATTATTTATGAAAATCTACAAATTTTCGTGCAAAAACAGTAGCTGCTCCACATGCTGGGGTTTGAGGTGCTCCCTTCTGGAGCTTACAACGGCTCCTGCAGTTGAAAAAAAGCCTTTCACTTCTTGTCTGGGTGGCTGGTATCAAAAGATACCGACGGGCAGCTGCAACCAGGGTTGGGTAAGGGTGGCTGCCCTTGCTTTTCCACCACACAAGGGGGTCTTCGGACCGGGAAAGAAGGGGGCATTCAAGTACCCAGCAACCTCATCTGAGATTGTACGGCTTGACTGATGATCTGCATGCGGACTGAAGTGTGTAAAAGCACTCCACACAAAGTCCCTTGATGGGTTTGCAGAGCAAGTGCTGTTCTCACTTGTTGCTGTACCATGTTGATCAACTGGCACAGTCTCTTTTGCTGCCATTGTGAGTAGAGTGAACGCCCATTGCTTTGCGGGTCGTTCAGCATAACAGACCTCTTTGTATCTAGGATCGACCAACATGGCCAATGCAGGAGGGCGCGACATCTTGATATCAGGGAACCTCGTCTTGATGCTACACAAAAGGCTTGAGGCAAGCAGTGCTGCCTCATCACCTTCAGAAACAAGTTCAGCTAGAACCACCTCGGTACACTACAACAGGGGAATGACTTGTGACAGCGTGGGATATCTGTCCCCAGACAGTTCAGTTGTGGCTTGGTCAAGTGGCTTCAAGACTTGCACTGCTGCATTCATAAGCTTCCACTCACTTGCGTTCAAGTTTAACACTGCGTCAGGTTCTGAAAGTTCTACAGTGATGACCGTACGGAGCTCCACGAGCCGGGCCATCATGGCATGCTCACTGTTCCATCGCATCGGGACGTCTTGCATAACCTCGAGAAGGTCCAGCTGCATGTTTCTCTGAACTTCCTGAAGCCATCCTCGGGCCTTGGCACTCCGTTTGTATCTAGCCACAATCGCTCTGGCCTTAGCACAGAGCTGCAAAAGCCCCGACACTTCTCTTTTGGCATCACCGACACACCCCACTCCAGGACAACCGCGCTACTGCAGAAGTAAAGTTCCTTCCATTATCTGTAACGACAAAGATCGGCACATATTGTGGGCTAGAAGTTCCCACTGTTCGACGACACCTGCGATAAATAGCTCCAGGTTTTCTGCAGTGTGAGAGTCTGTCATCTCCGTGCAAGACAATGCATGCACGTGTTTCACGAAGTCACTGTCCATGACGTGACATGTTACACAAACATAGCTGTCATTTGCCTGCGATGTCCAACCATCAGTTGTGATTGAAAGCGACTCCACTCCGCTTGCAAAAATGGCCCCTGAGCTTCTTTTTCACATTCTCTTTGCTCGATGCATAGAGGTCCGGAATAATGGCTCTCAAGAACGTTGTCTGAGACAGCACGGCATAATCCGGCATAGCGAACTTCATAATGTCGAGGAAACCCGGTTCTTCGACAATGTTGTAGGGGTGCATACCATGAGCTATGGAGCGAGCTATCATTTTTGTCATCTGTTGGGCTTTTGGGGCCGACGCTTTCATTTTCGGCTTGAAACTGTCGGCTATGGATGGCTGTTGAGCCCTTGCTTGCCCCCTTGAGCTTGGATGGCCTTTCGCGTGCATCCCACCTCTCTCGGTAGTCCTTGTGCAAGTCCGGGTGTCTCCTTAAATGCGTTGCTGGGGTTGTCGTACTTGTCAGGGTCTTCAGGACTGCCTTGCATTTAAGACATTGAGCTTCGATTCCCGGGGGAATCTTTAAAAAAAAGTCTAAATCGGATTGCTGGCTGCATCCAAGTCCCCCATGGTGCTCTCTGGAGTGGTCCAAGGTGGCTGGGATTGATCAAATGCCGGTGCGGCAGAGACAGAGTCGCCCACTAAACACAATCGACCACACCACCACGCCGAGATAAGTTTTTGTACGCCTTTGTTCTGAGTATAGCTCTGTTTTCCTGGCTTGGTTTGGACTGGATTATGAAGAGTATTACTGAATCCAAAACCAAAACTTCTGAAAACGCCTTCTCCCTGCCGTGTGCGGCTATTCGCTCGAGGCGAATACTTCGAAATTTCCCAATAACAAAATTCTCATCGAAGCAAATATAGAATAGCGCATCATTCGTTCAACTATTCGAAAATACTGAATATTTGCATAAGCGTAATTTATAGATACTGCGATCGTTTACAAGATCTTAGCAGGGTAGGAACATACAAATACATTTGTACAAACATACAATTCAAGCAATCATGCCGACGCTTGAATTCAACATGGCAAAAGGACAAAATGCATGAAAAAGGAGCAAATAAATGCGGTTAAGTCATGAATGCAGGTGCGCTTGAAAACGGGATACAGAATTTAGTGTAACAACCTCATCAGGAAGTTTATTGCATTCAACTATTGTTCTTGTAAAATAAGAGTATTTGAAGCAGTTATGTCGCGTTAACAGGGTTACTACTAGGGAGTGTTTATGATGAGTAGCACAACCAGTTAAAGGTGTTAAGATGTGCAAGGTATCAATATGGTAGTGGCCATTCATTAGCTGAAAAAAAAATTTTAATTGGGGAAACACGATCTTGTTTTGTAATCGAAGAGAAGTCACTACGTTTAAGGAGATCCGTTATAGAAGTTTGACCGTAAGAATTGTAGATAAATCGGACAGCTTTCTTTTGAATTCTTTCTAATTTTTCAATATTTGTTTTTGTGTAAGGCTCCCAAATGAGTATTGCATATTCTAAAGTAGGATGATTGTATTATATGCCAGGAGGCAGACAGCTGGTGTGGAGAATTTTAGCGACCGAGTGAGGGTGAAGAATGTGCAAAGACAATTAGCCATTACAGTGTCAGTATGTTTTAACCAGGAAAGATTGTGAGATATGTGTATACCGAGATATTTATAGTGAGACACTTCGGAGATGTAAGTGTTCTGGGCAAAATAGTGGAAGAGAAGATGCTTTTTCCTTGGTGTTATTCTCATAAAGGCGGTTTTTTCATAGTTAATAGCCATTTACCATTGATGGCACCATGCAACTATTTTGCCAAAGTCACTATTTAGCCTGATTTGATCTTGGAGTGAGTCAATTTCGTCATATAGTATACATTCATCAGCGTAAAGTTTAATTTTGACAGATTATTTCCAATGTCATTTATATAAAGCAAGAATAAAAGAGGACCCAGCACAGATCCCTGGGGAACACCAGAAGCAACAGGTAATGTGTTGGAGGCAGTCTGGTTTATCCTAACGAATTGGAAACGGTTGGTTAGGTACACTTGTATCGATTTTATTAGCTTATCGCTTCTAAGTATAAAACTTAATTAGTAAAGTAATTTGCTGTGGACTACTTTGTCGAACGCTTTACTGAAATCCATGAATATAGCATCGGTTTGTTTTCTATTATTCATTGTGTTGGCAAAATCGTCAATTGTTTCTACTAAGTGTTTGTGGAAAAGCCCTGCCGAAATCAGTGTTGAGTATTTGTCAATATACAATGCTCATCAAGGAAACTAACATGCTTATACATTATGTGTTCAAAAATTTTGTATGTTGTCGAAGTTAGAGAAATTGGTCGATAGTTTTTTATACAATTCTTGTTTACAATTTATGTAAGGGTTTGATTATTGTTGTTTTCCAGTCATCCAGAAACATGCCATCCTGAAGCGATTTACTAAACAAAATTTCCAAGTATTTCGCACACAACTCGGCATAGCATTTTAAGAAGGCATTTGGTATACCATCTCGACCGGGGGTTTTTTTTTCATCAATTTTTAACAGCAAGTGATGTATACCATCCTCAGAAATAACTATATCAGGAATGGAAGGCAAATCCATGTAAAAGGAAAGCAGACAACCATCATCCATTGTGAATGTACTGAAATGATTGTTAAAAGCAGAACATACAACCTGCTCATCGTGTACTCTTACTGTCTATTAAAAACATATCGGACAGGGAAGGAGAATGAGCCATCATCCTCCAGGATCTCCCTGAAGACGTTTTCATAAAACTAGGAAGCTGTACATTAAAGTCATTCTCTTTGTCATTTATGATAATTTGTTTTAATTTATTTGACGCTTCCTCAATGACCCTTTCGGAATTTGAAGTAGTTTTCAATTTTGCGGAATTTTTAAGCCATTTAAGCCTGTGTTGCTGGCGCAGCATCTCCCGGGAAATCCAGGGATTCCGACACATAGCCTTCCTCGCAATCTGTGGAACAAACTCTTGCATACAGTTGAATATAACACCTTTAAATAAAAGCCACAGATCATTCATGTTAGCAGTGTTATTTTTAGAGTTGTCCAGATGATATGCTCAAGTATCACTTACAAACACGTCATCTGCACGAGAAAAATTCGGGTAATACAGAATCTTGTCATTTTTACTTTGAGGGGCACATTGAAACGACAATACTACTGCTTGATGATCTGAAATGCCATCTGTGACCATACATGAGACATGGTGTTGTATATTTCCACTTACAAAAAATAGATGGAGAACTGCATTTGAATCTTTGTAGGTTCTAGTGAAATCCTTAACTACCTGTCGTAGGTCAAAAATTAAAAGCAACATCAATCATTTCACTATCAATAGTTGTGGTGGGGCAGGACGTGAACATGCTCCAGTCGACATTCGGCAGGTTAAAATCACTGGCTAAGATTATTTTATCTGCTTGTTTTATATGGGTGCACATGTATTCTCTTAAGCATTCCAAGTTTGCAACAGGTGAGTTAGGGGGCCTGTACACGGCACCAAGAATGTATTTGACATCGTTAATACAAAACTTGTAGAAAATGCTTTCTACTCCCAAGGTGTACGGCATTCTTAAAATTTGAAGGGAATGTTTCAAAAGAATGGGTACGCCTCCTCCTATTCTATCACGGTCTTTGCGCATTGTTCTGTAGTATAACGGGACCAAATTGGCTATCATATATATCTTCATTTAACCAGGTTTCCATCAATACGGCAATATCGGGGTTAAGCGAGCAAAGGATGCCTTCAAGCTGTTCTACTTTGTTGATAATGCTGCGGCAGTTAAGGTTTAAGATGGTGAATGGCGATTGGCAATGGTTAGCATGTCATTTGCTCCTTCATTTTAGCTTACAGCATTTGTGGAGCAAACTGCGCACATTCGTGTATATATAGAAAGCGAAGCACTATTTCTGGAGCGGGTCGGTGTTTTGTTATTTTCCTATTTGTAGTGATGTAACTGCTATGCTACCTCTTTGACACTATTTGAGGTGGCATCAAAAATGTACCTCTTTGAACCAATGAAGGTCTTATAGCGGAGAGAAGACAGAACGCCTTTACTTTTTGCGAACACGAGACATTTTCGGGAATTTCGAACTGGCTGCAATATGTCCTCACTAATGCTGTAGTCAGTTCCCATAAGCTTTCGGCTATTCGAAAGGATGTTTTGCTTGGTTTTATGGAATGTAAATTTTGCTATGAGAGGGCGAGAGCAATTTGGGGAGTGATGGCCGATGCAATGTGCAGATTCGATTTCTTTTTGATCAATAATCAGTTGTAACGTATCGCGGCACAGATCCACGATTGATCTTTCCAAGTCGGCAGTGGTTTCCGAGCTGGAAGGATCAGGAATGCCGTAAAAAAGTAAGTTATCCCACCGTGAATGATTTTCGGCATCGTTGATACGTGCTTTGAGCTCAGAAATACGATAAGCTCAGTCGTGGTGCACCATTGCATCCACTTCGTTCCGAATGGGCAAACGCGTCTCTTAGTGACCTTCGAGGTTGTTCATTCGCTTGCTTAGGTCAGTAATTGCTTTGTCCATACAAGTGAGTTGAGACTTGAGACCCTGAATTTCACTGATTAGCTGGGTCTGGCTGGCGGTTATATTTCGCAATTTGGTTAGAAGGCTCTCAGAAACGTCAGGACCGGGGTTTGTTTCCACATCGCCGGCCAAAATCAGCAAGGCGTGGATTACACGAGCACATTCGACAGCAACGGCAACACAGCACTGTGGGCTCGGCAACTGTGCCAGGAAATAATTCCTTGTTTTCTTAGCGAAGAGAGTGTATGGTTGCCTAACCTGCATTGCAAGAGCGAAAGGTTTAGTGATCTGTGCAGAAGTGCAGTCACTGAGCCCACAAAGCTGTGTCGACGGCCACGTCCGGTTTATGGCTGGTGGCTTCGCTGCCGTTGATGACAATGGGGATTGCCATTCCTGAATGAGGACTACAGGCCGCCACTTTTCCTGTAGAATGTCCGGGTATGGCGTAATGCTGGTAAGGAAAATGTGTGTAGGCTGGCTCGTTTCCTCCGCACTCGACCACGAACCTTGATGAAACGGACGGAGCAGCACCGGTTATGGCAGGCAGCAGGAAATGCACAGTGGCGAAGGTGATACGCACAAGAGAGAAACACACATTGCGTGCGAGCTTCACTTATGATGATCTGCATTGTAAGAGCAAAAGGTTTAGTGATCTATGCAGATGCGCAGTGACAGAGTGCTTAAGTGTAGTGAGAAATCTGTTACTTTCTTCTTATAGAAACAAATTAACATTCCAACTATTACAAACAACATTTGTTCCCCATGAAGTTGGAAAAATGATCGATGATGCGCCCTGGGCAACCAATGGGATAGCTTGTCCTACTAATGTCATTAGGGCAATTTACGTCAAATGGTTAGGGGCGGCTGAAAATTCCGCCTAGTGACGTGCTGCGATGTACATTTTTAAAACCTTATAATAAATGACACGCTTTACACGGAGCACTTATATGTGTCAACGATCAGAACGACCTAATCAAGCGACTCATTACATTTGTCCGAAATCATCGAAATCGTTTCAGGGTCCTTTAAGCTGAGTGTGTTCAAACCGTCTGCCATACCTTAATCTGGATTGCAATTTTCAGAATCACATATGGTCTCACCGCAAGAAATGCCAGCAAAACAAACAATAAACAGACTTACACAAGACCCATGCCTAGCAATCCTCCGACGAAATTCTGCAGTAGCGCATTTGCTTCCGAACCTAAGAGAACTTGGATCAGTTTTCTCTGCTAGCCAAGAAAAAGGTCAGTCAAAGCTCCTCTTTCTGTCATGGCAAATTGAGCTTAACCAGTGTGCAATGTTCAGCCTTGCCGCCCTGCACTTGACGCAAGCCTGCAACACTTACCGAGCTCCAATTACAAGTCCTGAATGGACCAGAGATTAACTGCATGACTACCTAAAGGGGGAAATTAGTGGGTCTCTCAATTGGTTGGCTAGGTCATTCAATATTGCGCGCCGATAGTCACAGGTGTACCTAAGCTGCCACCTTTTCTGTTACTCTGTTGTCTGCTACATGGAGGCTATTGCTGCAGCCGCGCCACCTGTACCGGTAGTCGGTCAGGCGCGACTTTGGGAGTACAGCGGAGGCCGAGACTGCGGCAGCTGAAGCACGTTCAATAAACGTTGCACACGGCACTGTCCTAGGTTTCTTCTTGAGTCCAGTCTTCTTCACACAAAGAAACTAGGATCAAGGGGCCATACCAACAAGCACACATTGCTTCTCTGGAGAACGCTCACAACTCACGCTGCTTGGATAACTCTCGCGGGGGATCGACGGCCAGGTGACTAACGTAGAGATCAGAGAGGCTTCGCGCGCTGGCTCCAAGACAACCAAAAGTAGACGCCACAATGCCACATTATGACGCGGACCCAACGAAGGCGGAACTTGGTTCCGATCACTTGGCAAATGAGTTCAGGAGAAAAAGCATGGCTAGTGAGGAAGGTAACTTGTAATCGTCCCTAGCTCTCTTAATATGAGATGCTTCACTTGTGGTGCTAATGCTTTACTGTAGCTATACGCTACGCGTCTGCAAAATCTGCCCAAACAGTTTCACGGACCCTTCAATTGCTTGAGGGAAGTCTGGTGCTAGCACCTACAGGAGCTGCAAGTGGGGCGGTGGTTTAGTCAGTATGGTTAGTATATGCATTTGCCTAAACTTCGTCCTTCTGGCTTCAAACGGCTTCGTGACTTTGTTAACTCATCATTTTCAACAAAGTACTGTGCTATAAATAAATAAACAATTAAAATTGTCCGACGGCAGGATTCGAACACAGGAGCTCTAGCACAGAAGCCTGATATTAGACACCCTTGGCTGGGCACATGCAGCACATTCTTGCATAGTACACAATACATTGCATACAGTGCAAAGGAAGTGCGCCACAACACTTTTAGTATAACGTGCCACGATACATTTTGCTCAAGTAGACATGTCACATACAAGGCATAAGCACTTTTGGGTGCTTCTCAGTGCCTCCAGTCGTCAGTGTACTAAGTTTCACTAATGATGTGGCCTCTCCCATCGGCCCGTCGCAGAGGCCACGGTAATGGCCACAAGCATCCATGTCAGCCTGCGGCGTTGGCTGCATGCATTGTTTACGTCTTGCTTGTGCGTCACGCAGCACACCAGCACCATCATACGTGCGCATGCACCAGCATTTTTAGACAAACTTCCATGTAGGAGCTTCCTATGGGTGTGCACAGGCCAGCGCAGCAACTGTGGCTGTTGTTGGAACTAAATGGCGCCGCAGTCACATTTCTTGTCATGCACCGCATGTTCTCTGCTTGTGCTGCGATGTGTCATTTGTCCAAACTGGCCTGTACTGCTTGTCCATATGTAAATGTAGTTTAGCTACACACACGGTTTTAAAACAAACCTGCCATGCTTAAATTACAGGGGCATTACTTTGTCTCTGTATTTGTGTGTCTTGTGGTCATGTCTGTCTTCACAAACGATGCTTTGTCCGCTATATGATTGCTGCGATGGGTCTTTTCTCCACTTACCCTGGACCGCTTGCGCGTCAGTGAATGTAGTTTAGTTGCCACCTGAAAATTTTATGCCAAGGTTGACGTGAAAAGAAATTAGCCTGTGCGAACCTCGTAAGACACATGTAGCCGATGCCTGAAGCTGCACGACGCAAATGAATGGCCGCGTGCAATGATTCAGCTTTCCAATCAACTTGTCAAAATTAAGAGCGCCGCATCGCCCTACTCATTTTCTTTTCTGGCAGCTTATTCTTAACATGTCCATTAAAGACAATGAGCACTTCTGTAGAAGCAGTGGTATTACGAACGTTTCACGTGCAGCTCAAACTTGTGCACCAAAGCTTCCGAGGGTAGTAAACCTGCCAGAAGCATTTTGTGGATTTTGTTGTAGCCTTCCATGCAGCAAATAATTAGGTGCAATAGTTTCCAAGGACAACAGTTTCCATAACTAAAAAGATGCCTACCTACGAGTTGCATCATGTAAAACGATCCACATATGCAGCTGTGTAGTGCCGTCCTCAATAAATTCAAGCTTTCAGAGTACAGAAGGCAAAGTCACGGTCATGAGCTCGTTAAACACAGTCAGCAGCGCATATTTTGAAGGCAAGCACAATATTCTAAGCACAACTGGTTTGAACCTGAAGCTCATCGCTGCAAGCTTCCGCCGCAGTGCCTGCCGACATTCGAGCTCCTATAGGTGAACTTCACTTTTGCATCACATTCGTTGGCTCCGAGATGGAATCGCACCGGAATCCAGTGCCCATATTTACCACGATCATTATATCTGTTTCCAAGGATAATACCGTATTTACTTGCGTAATGGATGCACCCCCAACTTTAGTTGTCAAAATTTTATTTTTTTTTTTCTCCCACATAGCGAATGCCCCCCTAAATTTGGTCACCTGCAGTTCTCGCGAACGGCCGCGCTGTCGGTTTCCCACTTCACTCGATCCAGCTGATGTGATGACAATAAGAGCAGCAGCCACACGGTGCCCCTTGCCCTAGTGCTCTTCTTTTACTATGTCGACCCCCTCCAGTCCCTTTCTCCGCCCCTTGCCGCGCACACAGTTTTTTTGTTTGCTTTCCTTTATACCTGTGCACGGCACATCTTTCTTGTTTTTTGGTGAACACAATGACATTGTGCACTTGCGCGTGGTGCGCAATGTGTTTGCATGTATGCAGTCTTGTCCATAACTGCGATCATGCTGTCATGTGCCAGAATATCAAAAATGAATTCCACTAACACAACAACAGATCCTTGGCCTCATTTTAGTGACTGTTTTCGAAAACCAAGACTTTCATACAATGTGGTGTGATACACGCTCAGAAAATGAACAGAAGTGAAGGATTGATGACACGTTCATGACTACTAAACAACACAAAATTCACTATAAGGTTTCGAAATTAAAGCAGACAGTGCACAGGGACACAAACTGCACGCTCGCCCATTGTCTTTCGGGACTTCGAAGAGTCTTGCAGTACTTGTTTTTGAACATTCATGCTCCATAAAAAGGTTCACAAACTGTGCGAGTGTAGAGATGTCACGGTGCACAAGCGCAAAGTGAGCAAAGATGACGAAACTGCCCATGCCAACCAACGGCTGTTTCCCGCAAATACGAAACCTTAAGGAGCCGGTGGCAACCGGCGGAGGGCATGCACAGAGACAGCCAGTCAAAATTACACCAGAAAGTGGCGCAGGTTCTGGCTCTACTTTTTTTTCCGACAGCCATTCTCACCCTGTAACAACACTGTCAGTTGCTAGCTTTTTTTTTTGTTGCCTGTATTGCATTTTGTTATGGGCAGTGGGCCAAAATGTCAGTTACATGGCCGGTTTCAAGTTACAGGCTGTGTAGTATACTGCTGAGCAAGGGAATCGTGCTGCCGGTAGGCATTTCGGAAGGGACGCAGTCTGCATGCATTACTGGCGGAAGCAGCCCGAGCTGCGTACTACGAATCGGGAGCAGCATGCCTCTAACGGACCAAACACTAGAGAGTTTCCTGGCGTGGAAGAAGACGTCCTAGAATGTGACCGAGACCTGCGAAAGGAAGGCTGTGTCGTTTCGCACGAAATGATAGGGATGCACACGCGAGCCACAGCCAGGAAGCATGGCATTGCGACCACCACTTTCAAAGCGAGTATTGGGCGGACGACGTGCTTCATGCGGGGCAACGGACTGTGCTTGAGGCAGTGCACATTGCTTTGTCAACAACTGTCTCCTTGGTACGAAGAGAACGTAGTGGACTTTACAAGTTTGAGGATAATTTATTCTCTTGCAAGTTGGGAATGCCGACCAGATGGCCATCAACTTCAACATGTCAACAAGCAGGATGGTCAATGAAAGAGGCGCACGCAGCATGCTCGTTGCAACGACAGGAGCTGGGAAGCAGCGTTTCACGGTAATGCTGGCGGCCAAGGCAGACGGCACGAAGTTGCCATCATACAGTATCTTTAAAAGGAAAACTGTGCCAAAGGCCAACTTCCCAGCCAGCATACACGTACGAGTCCACGAGAAAAGATGGATGTCGGCCAACCTAATGGCTGATTGGATCCGGACTGCCTGAGGACGGTGACCTGGCACCTTGCTTCTCCAGTCTCTCCTCATGCTCAAGAGTTTTCATGGCCACCTGGGAGAGAACGTATACAGGGAACTAAAGGAGCTGCGCACCAAGATCGCCATCGTTCCGGATGGACTCACTTCGGTGCTGCAGCCCATTGATGTTTGTGTGAACAAGCCACTGAAAGACAGCACGCACCACTTGTACACAAACTGGATGGCCCAGGGAGGGCACACCCCGACGCCAACCGGCAACAGGCCACCTGTCGAGCTGGTATGTTCCTGGATCTTGGACGCGTGGTGCTTGCTGCCGGCTTAGTTGATCTCAGAGTTTGAAGAAGACTGGAATTACAAATGTGCTGGACGGCAGCGAGGACCAGTTGTGGAAGCACGATGGACAACAGGTCTAGTGATTCTGTTGAGTGAAGCATAGAGAAACAAAATTGAGTGAAGTGCAATAAAAAAGCTGTTTGAAAATAGTGTATGAGTACGTTTACTGCAAAAGGCAAGCTATCTAATGCCTTTTGCATTAATGCATCTTTTCGCTCAACCCAAAATAGTTATAAAATTATCCTGCATAATAAATGCATCCCCCAACTCTACTTTCGTTTTCCAGAATAAAACGTGCATCCATTATGCAAATACAGTATTTAGAAATGTATATTGTCCTCAACATGACGTTCGCACACTTTGGACTAGTCTGCAAAGCTTTCTTTCAACATAGCGCATGTCCATTAGTAAAACGCTCTGCCGTCATTGCAGTGTGAAAAAAATAGTGAGCACCAGCGTCACTAAGCATTGGCCAGCTGGAGCAGCTGTGGGCAAAACGGGACCACATAGGAAGCACATCTTGGCCTATTCACCTCCTTCATTGAGGGTGCAGGAGAGTGAGCTATGCGTACATAAAACGTTGCCAAGCAGTTGCTGCCCTGACGAAGACAGGTCCCCTTGTTGAACCATTGGCTTAAAGCGACGTTGCTTGTTTGACTGCTCACCATTTCAAGTTTCCATCTTTTGTCTTGTGTGAATGCTATTTAAATTACAACCATGGAATCTGCCCTTTCTATCGTGCAGGGTTACAAGTCTCCCTAAATATGCAAATTATGTGTCATTGGTTGAGTATGCATACTATGAGGTATTGTAAATTGGCACTGCATCAACGACTATGCTAAAAACAATGTGTAACTGGTTATTATTTGAGGCTTCTTTTTGATCCGGCAGCTTCCTTGAGTGAGCTCCGTGCCACATTAGTAGAAGGAGCATCCAAATGCAGCACAAATGGCACAAATAACTGCACAGTAGCAGCACATTGCAACCTACACTGAAGTGGGATGCAATAAAGGACGAAAAGAGCAAACAGAGGAAAGACTGCATCGGCTACGGCCACTCTATTGACTTCCAGGATGACAATGATGATGGTGCGGTTACGTGTTGGTTTCAGTTTTACCAATGAGGCAGTGATGGAACGAGGTCTTTATTTTTATGCTTTATTTAGCACAGGTTAGGCGCAATTAATGCTAAAATGCTGTTTCAGAGCAGGACACTGCAGAGGACTGCTCTTGGCACAATTTGCTGCTGCTGTTCTACCCCTGCAGGTGAAGAAACTGAATCCATGCCATCACATCATGCAACCATGGTACCCTTCCTCCGCTGCCCTGCTTACCACAGGTGATTTCGCATCTGACTAATTCATGCTTCAAACTCTATGTCTGCCTGCGGCGTTTTCAAATCCACAGCCCAAATGCATCGCCCCGCTATTGATGCACTTGCTGAAGATAACCCCAAACTGTTTCGTTATAGTTTTCACAATTTACAATGAGCTGAGAGCCTGTGCTGCTTCCAGCCTGCTGACACAGAAAATGCCACGGAAAAAAAAAAAAAAAAAGACCACAACTTTATTAGCTCCTGTGCCAGTTTACAACCAGTGTAATGTGCATGCTGACAATCTGGCTATTCATGCCAATGGCTGCATATATAATGCAGAGAGGATTAATGCTTTCCGGGTTGACAGGAAGGAACTGGAGTCCCTAGGTGCACAACTTGTGTGCAACCCAAGGGAGGACTGCCATTGTGAATGCCCACAGCACCCCTTGCAAGCAGCCTTACATGCTGGTCTCGTGGCGTGGTCGCTGCTTGGCCCTCCGTTTAGGCCGATGCTGTGGCTGCTGGGCACTGCACGCAACAGCAGCAACAATTAGGACAGCCCATAATGGTGCAACAAATGTTCATCACCTTTGCCCAAAATGTATGCAAAGTGTTGAGCAGGTGTTACATGACAGAAGTTAGTCAAACTAGCAGCACATGTCTTCCCTAGTGCTTTTAGCAAGAGAATGTGATCTAGGTGTAATTATCAAGGACAGGTGACCCCAAGCGCAAATGAAGCCAAATTTTTTTTTTAAAAGTAGTTTGAACTGAAGAAGCACGTTTATAAGCAAAGACTTCATGACCAAAGAAATGTTTTACTTTTCCCGTTATTGTTCCACTGACAGATTTTTGGCTTCATAGCATTCCTTGTCTCATTACTGCTAATGTGCACACAGTACTTTCTGCACCTCAACACTTATCATTCTGTGGGTTTATCTATGGGCCTTGTAAACAGTGTGAATAAATTCTGGTTATGGCCACTTGCATTCAGTGCACGGGTGTTCCCGCTGGACGTTGAGCCCAGCAGCGTAGGCTACCACAAAGTACTAGAGAACAATGCAATCATGTGATCCCACTGCATAAGTATTGCTGCACAGTCGTCCCACGGTAAGCCCACCTTTCACTATCAAAGCTTTGAAATATGGGAAAAGCAGCATTTTATGGTCAGGATACAATTTAACATATCATGGTATTTGTAGAACTAATGTGACTTGACATAAAAAGTTAGAACATGAAAACACCGAAAATGAGCACATTTCTAGCAGTAAGGAAACAGCTTAATCTTGACTTCAGCTAACCGCTGATTCAGTATGCTTAAGTGCAACTTAAAGCAGGCACCCGTGCACATATGTAAACCTACGTAAGTTACACTTACTCATCCCAAGATTGAATATGCTTCTGGTATTTGGGATGCTGACCAAGCATACTTAAACAGGGCGATTCTATGTAAGATCGAACAAAGGATGACCAGTAGGCCTTTTAAACATATTTCAAAATTTTATATATGCCTGATGAGTGGAAAGAAGAGATCTGAAATTGGTTTTGCTGCCAAACATTTCTTCGAAGCACCGGGGATTAATAATGAAGAGGTGGAATGGGCAATTACCTGCTTTGCTGTTTTGGCCAATGTTAGTTATGAATTACAGAAAATATATTAAAGTTTGGTAACTGAAGTTTCTCTAACTAAATATATGCATGTTTCTGCTTGCGTTCAGTTATTTTTGGTTTTTATGGGTAGTGTATATCTTTTTATAATATACCTCAAAATCGGCCCAGGATCTCAAAAAAGGCTTGTGACAGAGCGGCAACAATTCCACATCATATTCTAAGCATACTTATTTATCGAACTGCAGAAGCTTATATTTATACAACTTTTCAGTAGAGAGATACGATTGCGCTAATATATCCATGGAAATATATGTATATATATATATAAGATATATATATATATATATATATATATATATATATATATATATATATATATATAAATATATATATATATAAATATATGGAAATTTCTGACAATAAAAAAATACATTTCTTAAACTTTGTCCACTTATTCTCCTCCACATCAGCTTTCGCAACCATTTAAAACATATTGCATAATTTTGTTCCACTAGTAATTATGGCCCATCGAATGAGACCCTTATGCAAGGATAGGCAATAGATCCGACTTCTTGCACAATAAGTGTATAGAATGCAGGCAGGATTGTATTTCTGCTTCTTAAAAGGCCAGCAGTTTGGAAAAAGGTGTCTGCAGCAACGTCAATTTCGATATGATTTGGTCACGAGCGCACGGCTTCCGAGTGGGCGTGCGTGCTCGCGCGGGGAGAGACAGCGCAGTGTGTGAGCTCGTGTTTGCGTCCTCGACCTCTCGGGCAACGCATGTGCACTGGAGCTTTGCTATTCCGTCCGCCCTTTGTTCGCATCGCAGCCAGACCCTGGCAATACAGTGGACATGGAAGAAAGATCAAAACTATAAGGGAGCTATGAGCGCTCGCTTCACGCACGCGGGCGACAGCCACTCCCGCCACAGAAACTGCACTGTGCCAGTTGCGATCAGAGGAAAGTATGACCGTGGTGCTCCAGTGGCAAAGGAAGACGTGGAACGCAAAAAAAAAAAAAAGCAAAACTATTAGTTACCAGACGCCCATCTCAGATAACGGCAGCAGACGGCCTGCACTGTGGCCACGCGTTTTATCCGCTGTTCATACTTCATTCAATGCCGACAGTGCTTGTGCCTTACTCTTACTCTGCTGCTCCTGTGTGTCTCATGGTGACAAAGTATAGCTTCGAACCTTTTGACGCACCAGAAGCGAAATTTTTGCAGAGCTACCCATCTAGACATCTATGCTTTGAAGCAACTTTTATAACATCCGAAAGATGAGTGACTGTCAAAGAGACGGACCACTTGTGCTACCCATGCTTTTGCTACTTCTGCAATGAAATATCTTCACGGAACGCGCAGTTGGGCGATGACATTTTTATGCCCCCTAAAGAAATCAACGTCATCATCCAGAGCATTGCGATTATTGCCGTGTCCCCTTTGAAACCTCCAGGCACAGTGAGCAGTTGGCAGAGACCTGCTTGCATCAAGAGAAAAAAGCAGGTGCAGAAGGTGGGAGCCGAAAATGTTCGCTGCAAGAAACACGGGGCATACAACCAAGGTGATGCATCGGGAAATTAAGCCAAAGGAAAGCGCTCCTTCTGCGTGCAGTGAACCGAAAGCTTTTGACAAACCCATGCGACATCGACTACACCCCGGGAACGTTGTCAACTTCTCACTCTCTTGCCATCAACACTAGCGAAAAATGAGATTAAGCTTATTCCTGAAGCATCGATGTATCAACTAGTCCAGGAAATTGAAAGAAAATCGTGGCATGTGGTACCGACCGGATCTTTTCACCAGGCATAAGGTGAACCCCGAGTGCATATTTGCGGCGCGTGAGTACTACACGAAGGATGAGTTGGAATGTTCCAAACAAGGCCCTAACAGAAAGGATGTCCTGTCGGTTACAATTGATGGGGAAAAAATAGTAAAGAATTTCATGACAAGATCTATTAGAGGGACATTCCACCTATACAAAGACGATCATCCCGATTCTGGCATTGACCTATCAAAATTCTATACCTTGTGGCCGTGCTGGGTAAAATGTTATCCCCAGCATGGTATGTGCGTTTGTGTCATTTGCACCAAATATAAACTTTGACTTGCCGCTCTTCAGAACATTACTGGCCACAGAATCTATGCTAATGATCTTCACTCAGCATTCATTTGCATTCCGTCATCAGCACATTGCCTTTAGGTGAATGCAATAAGTGTCTAAAAGGCAGGTCCCTGACAGTGGAGGAACTTAATATCCCAGAAGACGAAGAAATACTGCTAGCGATGTGGGAGGCATCCGAAACCTTGTGAAAAAGGTTTTGGATGCTGACACTTCTTTAAATCCTTTTCGGGTGTTAGTGGCAAGGTGGATCGTGCAAACCACATCAGGAAGACACAAGGCAAAGCTACCTACGAGGAAAAGCAATGCATACAGCGTGGGAGCGTTGTATTCCACTTTTATTTTGCAGGAAACTGGACTGTCGTGCTTCCTGACGAAGTTCAGTCATAACACTGGCAAAAGCAGCAAGTATCTGCAATGAGTTTTGCTAATGTTACTGATGGCTTGAGCCACGACTTCGCTCACGCCTGCTTGGCTCTAAAGAAAGTGAAAGAATGGGCGGACGATAACCTGCTGGTGTACTCCAAGGTCACATATGCGAGCGATGTAGCTGCCAGTCATTTGAAAAATAGATACCAGCTTTCGAGTTCAGAAAGAGCAAGTGTCCCAAGACCCAATGGATATTCTCATCAACTGGACACAGGAAAAACACGTGCGACAGAGTTGGAGGACTCATCAAGCATCAAGCAATGCTCAACAACTTGAGAACAAACCCTGAAAGTGCAATTCAGGCAGCCAGAGACTTTGTAACTATTTTATCACAAAAACTGAAAGGTGTGCATCTAATACACATTGAGGAAAAAGAAGTTGCTGCCTTCCGTGAGTTAAAACAGGAAGAGTGGATGAGAGTGCCCGCCTTCCACGGCATTCAGTCTTGGTATGCCTGGCAGTTATCCAGGTCAATGGAAGCATCTCCCGAATTGTGTGTGGCAGGCATAGCCCAGTCTGCATGGGAGAAATTGTGTACAGAAATGAAGGCAATCTGCATTGTTGAATCATTCGAAAAAATTGGAGGACGCTTAAGCTTCGCCTTCAAGAGTGGAACGCGACAGCGTTCCCGTTGACCCGCCAAGGGGTGTAAGACAATGGGCTACGGCGCAGCAATCACTTACGAGGCGCCCTGCATCGGACGCGGTGAGCGTCGAGCAACACAGCGTTCGGCGTGGCAACGAAACGTGTGCCTGAGCAAGCGGAACGAACCAAAGAACTCGGTGTTTCGGAGGGGGAAACGATGCACGCCAGCCAAACGTCGCGATCGGCACGGGCAGAGAGATAGACAGATAGTGATCTAAAGAAAGGAAGGACGCTTGATTCTGCAACCCGTGAGGGAGCAAGGCGAAACGTCGTCAGGGGAGAGGGAGTCCGGGCGGCGACGCGCCTAGCACCGGTCCCCGCACAACCCCAATGCACGCGTGGCGCGCCACCTGTCGGGGCTGCGCCGTACATTCAGAGGAGGGGGTCTTCTGTGTTGCCGCAAGATGGCTCTGTGTGTGCGGAAAGCGCAGAAGAAATGTAGCGGAAACGCACTTCACTACTCGTGTAACTGCGACTTCTGTAAGTTACATGTTCATAATTACCGATATACACCGCAGTATAACTTTCTACGGCTCGTTTCTAAGGCAACACCGCATTCACTAGAGGTGCTTTTTTGTACTGCTTTGAAGCATCGAATTCGTGGCTGAGTGGTAGCGTCTCCGTCTTACACTCCGGAGACCCTGGTTCGATTCCCACCCAGCCCATCTTGCAAGTTTTTTTTTATTCATGAAGCGCCTGCCGGGATTTATCGCTCACAGCCAACGCCGCGGACGCCGACTTTTCTGCGACACGAGCTCCTTAACGCTGTCGCGTTTATAAACGATTGCAGCTAGCGTCGTAGCCAGGTGGCGGGCTTATGGGGCTTCATCACCCCCCCCCTCGAAATTTTTTCGTGCTGTCTGCGCCGCTGACCAAAACAACCCTCGGCTCCGGAAATCATTCTGGATTTTGTCTAGAATGTCATTTGCATGCTCGAAAAGACATTTCAGCGCAAACATAGCGAAATCGGGCTGAATCTCGCAGCAATGCCCATGCACAGGGAGTCGCATAGCGCCAGGGGCACCATCCGAGTGCAAGGTTTCAAGGGCGTTTACATGGCGAGTGGGCTTGCCGCGGCATCTACGGAGCACATGGATTTATATTCTGAAGCTTTATGGGTATAAAGTTCTCATAAACTTTTAATGCGAAAGGTGCATTAACATTTTCAAAATCGTGCTTTAGATTTTCAATTCCGGAACCTTGTGGGTTTAATGTTCTGATAAACATTTCACACCACAGGTGCAGAAACTTTCCTAAATGTCTTGCATCGGACCATAAGACGAGACAAGCCAAATAAACACACCATCAGACAAGTTGACAAAGCACGCAGCGAGGTCCGATGAGATGAAGCATAGTGGTGGTTCATTTTTGCAGTCATGTCGCAGAAAAAATCAGCATTTCTTTTTCACCTGTTCCAAAGCATCCATGTCAAGACACTAAATCCAGCAAGGTAACTACGTTCTCATTTATTTTTCTACTTTGACTTTTATTCATGAGGCCCCACATTGAGCCTCCTCAATATCTTTTTCTTTCTTCTCACTACCCACTGGCTGCCGAAGCCTGCCAGAGCACATTTTTTTCTCGTGTTGCCCCGACCACCGCGCACACTTCGATGCGTGTTCGTTTTTCTCTGACAGAGTGGATTTTCACCTGGCAGAATTTTGGACGCTTTCTGGCTAGCAGACGAGAAAATGAAACAATGCATGGTCGCTCGCCATCATCACTGTAAGGACTTGAAGGATTGCAACACGTTCGCTTGAGCGCAACCTATCCGGAAAATTTTATCTCGCCGGTGTAGGATGCCTAGCATTATGCGTATAGTTCTCTGTGGACCAAGCGTCTCACGTTTTCTTCTATATTCCTTTGTTAGCTACATCAGGTGCCCAAAGTAGGCATTCGATTGTGGCCAACATGCTTTCCTTTGTGTTTTTTCATTTCCGTGCCCTCGCCCCACAAAAGAAAAAAAGAAGACATTGTTGCGGCGCCGCAAATTGTTGCACGATAAAAGTTTGATTTTGTTACTTCTTTTGCAGAAAGCAATGAGCTACGGGACGCTTCAGTTGCCGGATACTCTTATATTACTGCGATAGCAATTATATGGACGCTCCTGGCATATTCCTGCCGTCACCTTCATGTTTCATATAAAGTCCAAGCGTGATAACATTGTGACCGCACGCCGCATGCTCTATGTGCACATGTGCTAGTGAAAGCGTTTGGGGAGGGGGGGGGGGGCGCTGGCCTGGGTGAGCCGACAATGGTTGCTCATCTGTGCCCCGCCCCTCCTGTCGCACACGATACATCAGGGGGAGTGGAGAGATAGGGGGGGGGGGGGCTGCGATCTGCTAATCTGGTTTCACAATGTTTGTCTTGTTTGACGCATAATATACAGTGACTTTTTCTTAAATTAGTAGATTTATTGGAGAATTCTACGTATATACACAGTGAACTTTGTTTCCAGTGGCACTTTTTTGCCCTTTATCAAGCTGTACCTTTGCATTCGTATATTCCATTGTATCTTCACATTTCTAATGTAAGAGGGCGAGTCAAATGAAAGTGAGCCAACCCGCCCCATGCAATGATGGTTCATTCATTATCTGCGAGGCATGTGCATAGCACACAGGCATCTCATGTAGAAAAGCGACACGCAGGTGTGAAGATAAAGGTTCTTTAATGCTCTCATACATTGGGCTGAACATGGTTGCGTGACGTAACGGACACTCCCAAAGTTGAACAGCGTGGTGTCGCGAGGTTTCCGACAGCTGAAGCTGTTTCCCGTATGGCTGCCATGTACTTTAAATATTGTATTTCATTGACCACTGTGAAGCATTGGAGCAAACGGTTCAAAGAAGGACGTGAAAGTTGCAAAGAGGATCCAAGACCGGGCCAAAGCCACCATGCAATCACCCCCAACACAACTGCAAAGGCTGATTAGGCAAGAACGGAGGATAATCAAAGGTGAATTGACAGAGTGTGTGAACATCAGTCATGGTTTGGGTCACACCATAATTCATGAACATTTTGGCTATCGGCTCTTGCATGCGCAATGGTTGCCCAAGATTTTGAGCCACCGCTAAAAGACAGAGGTTTGATGCTGCAAACCTGTCAGGGTGACGACTTCTTGTCTGCAATTGTGACTGGGGACGAATCATGGTGCTGCTACTAGGAGCCTGAAACATGACAGCAAAGCTCACAGTGGAAACATTCGAATTCACCACCCCCAAAGAAAGCAAATGCCGTCATTTCTGCCTGAAAGGTGTTGTTGACTTCTTTTTTGGTCGTCAGGAGCCTTCACTGATCGAATTTGCTAAACCTGGGGAGACTATCAATAGTTTCCAATACTGTGGAACACCGGATCGGCTGCGTATTGCAATCAAGAACAAACAACGTGCAAAATTGAGGAATGGGGTCATCTTGCTCCATGACAATGCCCGTCTCCAAGTCACTTATGTGGCTAATACAAAGCTGGCAAAGTGAGAAAAGCTGCTACATCCGCCATACAGCCCAGACCTAGCGCCTTGCGACTTCAACATTTTGGAGCATTTGTAAAAACAGCACGAAAGCTAGAATACTTGTACGAAACGGAGGATAATAAGCTTAGAAAAGTAGAAAGCTGCTAATACTTGGGGAAGGTGAGCAGATCCGTGTCGGACGATGACGTGAAACAGTCAGTCTTTTTGAAGCAGCAACCTAAGGAGTTTTATGAGAGGGAAATCACGCGACTCATTAGTCAATGGGACAAATGTCTAAATGCTCATGAAGACTATTTTTAAATAAAGTACCCCATTTGTCATACATTCGCATTGGCTCATGTTCATTTGACTCGCCCTCTATATTTTTCAGGACTCCTGCTTTTCACATGTGCTCTCTGATGAGAGTATAATTTCGGTGCAATTACTCGCAATACACGAACGGTGACAGCTGCTCCTGTGCAATACATTGTAACAAAGGACAGAGTCATTGAGATTTTTCCTCGGTTGTTGCACATGTATAAAAATGTAAACAAGGTTCCTGAATGACAAAATTTCATTGAAATATGTGTCCACAACTTGTTCATTTCATGGCCTTTACATTTTTCATATCAGCGGCAAGCACTGCTTTGCTGGTTTCGAACTGACATAGTTCTAAAGTTCGTGTGGTACTTTCTTTACTTATTAAATAGACAGAAAACATGGAAGCATTGATATCGGTTATTTGGGGCACAATTTTTGATACATGGTAGCCTTCAAGAATTCATTCATTTGCAGCATCTTTGGCAATGGCAATTCAGTTATTAATGAATTTGATCCATCGACAAATTCTATAAGGAGGAGGCCGAGCTGCAACATGAGCCCCCTCCAAACAAACTTTCTGGCTATGATACTGATAGGAGCCCAGAAACAAATTCTGTTTTAATAAGGCGGTTCTCCATGACCTCCACAATTTTTCCATTTCGCTAGATTATTTGGAATACATTGCTTGCTCATTGAATTTTATCCTCTTTTTGGGTAATCTAAGCTCCATATCGAATTCTGACTGCATTTTTGTGGAGGTAAAATGCTCTCTGATGCCGCAGTACATCAAGGAACCCCATGCATACAAAACTGATTCCGAATCTTTCCCTAAGGTGTCTCTCACAGCTAATTTGCCATGCTGAGACAAAGGACTAAATACAATATCATGCCAAAATTGAAAAGTCGTATGCGATCACAAATGCTATAGAATCTTCAGACCTGCATGGTGCGCTGAGAGCCTTGCGCAAGGGCCTCATTGGAGTGGCCGTAACTACAAGTGCAACAAAATTATGCAATATGTTCTTAATGATTGTGAAAGCTGAAGTGGAGTGGGCAAAGTTTAAGAAATATCCGAAATGTTTTTTTTTAGATTTTCAGAAATTTCCACTGTTCAGTGTTTTCTTGAAGTTAGCCCAATCGTATCTCTTTATTGAAAAGTTATATAAATATAGGCTTTAGCAGTTTGATAGATACGTATGCTTAGAATATAATGTGGTATTATTGCCACTCTGCCACAAGCCTTTCTTTCAGATAAAGACCTGCAAAGTAAAAGAAAAACAAATATTCCCTGGGCCAAGCTTGAGAAATTTTATAAAAGCATTTACACTACCCAGAAAAACCACGAATAACTAGACACAAATAAAAACGTGCATATATTCAGTCAGAACATTTTCAGCTCCCTAACTTTAATATATTTTGCATAATTCATAACTAAAGTTGGCCAAAACAGCAGAACAGGTAAGTGCAGCACTCCAGCTCTTGGTCATTATTAATCCCCAATGCTTCGAAAAAAATTTTGGCAGCAAAACGAATTGTGGATCTTCTTTTGCTCCTCAGGCAACAATATATAAAAATTTGAAATATATACAAAAAGACGACCAGCCATCCTTTGTTCGATCTTACATGGAATCACCCAACAATGACATTGAATCACTTCAAAATCATGTTCAGATTATTTGCCTGACTCCAGCGTGATATCTTTAGAACAAGTTAAGAGTTGGAAAATTGCTAGCCTTTCGCTCATCCATAAGCTATACAATCACACATCTATGCGTGACTTTTTCAAACCACCCGCAACCATCTTCCCTCACCACGATCATTCATATAAGGTCAAAACAAATCACTTGTCGCTAGGCTAGTGCGAATTTAATTTTTTCTGTTCGAAGTGAAGTCCAGGTTGCCTAAACCATTTGGCAGTTTGGTGCTACAAAGTAGGCACTAAATAAAGTTCACCAGAGTGGCAATTTGGGCACACTGGCAATCCACAAGAATGTTAAAAAGCTTGAACTGGACACGGACAAAAAGGGGAACACACACGCACAGGTGCTTGTGTGTATATCTGCCCTTTTTGTCCATGTCCAGTTCATGCCTTTTAACATTCTTATGTAATACCAATGTGCCCAAACTGCCACTTTGATTACAATGTTGTTTGAGCAAAAGGCAATAAAAGGTGCTGCCACCTATTGGTTCACCCACAGGTGATCATGCAGACACTTGCAATTATTAAAAAGTTCTTCATCATGCCAGGCTGATGGAAGCAGTGGAACGGATGCCAAGTGAACGAGGACTAAGCTGGAAAAATGCAGTGGCAAGGGGTGTGCAGCAGTTGACACTTCACAGCAAGTCTCTTGCATTAAAAGGGCTAATGATCGACGGGTCGAACATCTTGGCTATGACATCACTTCCTTCAGCTAAACACTGTTGGTACAGCCCCTCGACAGCTTCAGATTGAAAAAGAATTTTGGCGAGATCCTGTATTTACTAAATTTTAATACACTGTTCACTGCAAGCCTGCCCAATTTTCATTCCGAGAAACGAGAAATGCAATGCCCCCTATGTTAACCCTGATGAACGCCCTTCTTTCATAAGCCTAAATTGCACAAAAAAGAAAGGTGACGAACTTGACAACACACATCTGCTGTCTTTTCTCGTGCTATTCAGCCCACCTTGGTAAGAGATAACTTGAATATGTACCATATTTACTTGCATATTTACTTGAGTCTAACGCACCTTCTATTGTAACGTGCACCTGTTTTCCGCGACCAGAAAAGGGGAAGAAAAAAAAAGGACACCCTCGTTTGTAGCATGCACCCGTTTGCCATGACCTAAAAAAGAAAAGTCTTTTACAGTACTGCGCACTTCATTATTTCATACAGAAACACAACTTTCTCTCATTTGGAAAACCAAATGTTCACTCCCAGTGCACTAAAGTTGCGATAAATAAAAAAGGTCGCAGTCTCTCCCGAAAGACGAAGCATAGACTGCGATAGCAAATTAGAAGACAGATATACAAAAAGTAAGAAAGTAGTCATATTGGCCGTATGAACTTGTAAACGTTCGCTTACTAACTAAATTAACAAGCATGGTGTCACATGCGCACAAGCAAACATGAACACGTCTCACTCAATGACCGTGGAAACTTTTTATCAGAACGCTGGAGTGAAGAAGTGTGGTGGCAGGAGTGAGCGAATTGACCTTTATGTGGCCTCTCGCTTTGATGCGAACTAAGCGACAAGAACACAGCACGGTGCGCCTACATGCATAGACTCTTGTCTCCGTCGCAGGTTGCTTTCAAGATAGGGGGTGCGCGGCCGTGCCAACGTAGCAGCTGCCGGAGTAGAACACCTCTCCTGTTTGCGCCAGTCCCTCGTGCATGTTCCAGGAACTCCGAACGCCCATGATGCGGTCTGATTTCTGCCCGTCTCCACACACGTGATCACTTTCCTTTTCATTGCGGTATTGTGATGGACACTCGGCATCTCTTTGCAGTCGGCACTTACGTGCTGATAGAACAAACGTAGAAAATGTGAAGACGGACAGTGGAGTAACCTAAGCACACATACTACAGCACATGGTGGAAGCTATGGTAGCTAGGCTCGAAGTGCGTATGAGGCGGCCCTTTTGAAATGCCGATGGCTATATGGTAGCACAGATCTAGGGTCGCACTCGATTCTAACGCGCATACAATTTTTTGGACACATTTTACTTAGGAAAAGGTGCACGTTAGAGTCAAGTAAATACTGTATTGCATCCGAACCAGTGTGGATTAGTGGCTGTGGATTTAAATTACAGTCGATCCTGGATATATCAACTCAAAAGGGAATGCACACTAGTTCGATATATCGATAATTGTCAATATAAAGTATGCCTACCTGAAGCTTGTCTGAAAACTTCGCACGGTTCAGACAGTGTCCAAAGATCGTGAAAGGCGGGAAGTGACTGACTTATTTGTCCAAGCCTGCATCAAATGCAGTTATTTTTATTTTTGCGTGCGAGCGTCGCAACTCACTCAGGCTACGGAATGGTCTTCGATAAACTAATCGCAACGCTAATCTCAAAGCCCACGTCGTGTGGCCGTGGAGTTCCTCGCACACTTCAAAATGTTTGTTGGATGTTTTTATTCACTATAAAGGAGAAAGAGCCGCAGTGCAGAAGCAGACCAGCCTGTACGCACTGTGCCACCATCAGCACAGCTGTACTGTGAACTGTGCGTAACGTGCCCTGCCAATGTCTGTTACAAGACGCCATATACATGGGCGATCATCATATGTCGGTAACGAGTTACCCATGAAGATGCTACAAGATTTGAAAGTGGCTTTCAGCCTGTGCAAGTCTGTTTGCACTGATATGTCCCTTGTACAGGCCCACAGCCTGCACTGAAGTACATTCAGCACTGACTGTGGGCTTCCAAATCGCACAGCACCGAGCCCTATGCGCTGCTGTTGCGATGGTCTTTCCGCAAAGTGGGAATGCGACATTCGGTGGTTTTGTTCAATCCAAACTGTAATGTAAACATTTGTCAGAGTGAAGCCTGGCATCAGATACGTTTTGGCCACTCGCGGGAACCCTAAAATGCTGTTTGCAGAAATTCTACAAGACAAGCACGGTGAGCAGACAGCTCCAGTTTGGCATCACATGCCCTGAACCCCTCAGCGAGGAGACAATGCCATCCATGCTTTATTTTGGAACGTCCGTATCTGACCAGGACTCCAGGAGGCCTCTTTTTTGCTTTCTTGAAGCAGTGGGTGATCCTATTTCTGATAATAAACGACTGGAGGTGTATCATTCACTGAAAAGTGGTTAGTTCTTTTTGCTATCAGTACACTTCAACACATTAAAGCCAGTTTTCACAAAAACACATTAAAGACGAAGATGAAAGGAACACATACAACAGGACTGGCACTTGTGTTCCTTTCGTCTTTAGTGTGTTTTTATTAAATCTGTCAAGGCGAACGAACTCGCTCAAACCAAGGTATTGTTGGATTAAAGCTGTCTCAGATACTGCGACTGCAATGCAAAATATCGGCGCAGCCACATGCATCACAATGCATTTTGATCTGAACATTTTGATTTGTTGCAGAAGTAATGGCTGCCAGATTGAGTAATTTAGTTCGAGGGTTAGGATTGTGCTATCTGCTCTGAGCAACCTTCAAAAAATTTGGTGCAGCTAAAGAACACCCTGTATGTGTTCCTGTGTTCCGAATGCATGCAGTACTTTATGTTGTTTACTACACTCTTGTTGCTCATTTAGAACACTGAAGTGCAAGACCAGTAGGCACTGGATAAGCTAGCTGCTACTCATTTAATATGTGCACTTGCCGTGGACGGCAGATTAGTGCCTCTAGGAGGAAGCCTCCAGTTGAGAAAAGTGAGGAGGAACGTAACAAAAATATTATCGATGTACGGTTGGTAATACGCAGCAGTATACGATTGGACCAAGCTTTTTTCTTTTTTGCAAACCTACAACAATGCCTCACGGGATTTTATGGCTTGCTAACTATAAAGGGATATATGGCATGCGGGATATATAAAGGGATATATGCCTCACGGGATATACGGCATGCACAGTAATCGGCAAGCGTTGATTTCCACCACTGTTGTGCTGACAAGCATACGGCTATCTTGGCACGTGGACTTCACGCCCACCATCCCCGCCAGTCGATATCACCGTGGCCACCTGGTGACATCTCGCAACGCTACCACTGAACTGAACCGCTCCGTGGTGCCGCCAGCACTACAGAAAATGGATCCGTTTGGTCCTGCGCTTCACTTGGCAGCAGTAGCCGTGGCAACAAGGACACACCACTAAGCAGTACTTTTTGGTTACGCAGGTTAGTTTTCGCTTTTATACGGCATTTACCATTCTGTTCTTAACTTTTGTCATGCCTGCTGCTACCAAGGTTACTCCCGCGGTTTTTTAGTAATGCCCAGTAATGCAGAACTTGCTCGCGATGTTGACGCCCTTCGGAAAGAAATCGCAGAAATGCGTGAAAGTTTGCGCATGATGAACCACCTGTACGAAGAATCGAGGGGAAAATGTGACGCTGTGAATGCAGAGAACAAAACACTCGCAAAGGAAAACGAAAAGCTGGCTAGAAGGGTAGCGGACCTCGAGCAGAATTCTCGTACTAACAATGTCGAGATCAGGGGTGTGCCGTCCACACAGGGCGAGAATTGTGTCGCTGTTCTCCAAAAAATCGGCGACAAGAATGGCTGCCCTGTGGCACCATCTGACATAGACATTGTTCACCGCGTCCCTGCGAAGAAGGATAAACATATAATTGCACGCTTCTGTTCCCGCACTAAGAAGACGGATTTCATAAATAAGGCCCGAAAAGCATGACTAAACACTACTACTCTCGGCTTCCCTCCATCTGCAGAGGCGAAGGTCTTTATTAACGACCACTTAACACAAGACAACAAACGTCTGTTTGCTCAAGCCCTCGAACTAAAAAAGCAGCACAACTGGAAATTTCTATGGACGGACAACTGCCGCATCAAAGCACGAAAGACAGAAGGAGGCCATGTGTACGTAATTTCTAGCACACGCGACCTTTCGCTAAACGCCTCGTAGCTGTCCAAGCCTTCCGTTTTTACATCTAATTAAATAAATATTCCAAACAATGTATTTTTCTTCAGAAGAACTAAAACATTCACTAAATAACAGCAGGCTCACCCATAAATCCCTGATGCACTTCAACATACGTAGCCTCTCAAAGAACTACGATAACATGGTAGATTTCTTTTCTGATCTAAATAACCCTTTCACTATCATTTGCCTCTCAGAAGTATGGTTGACAAACGCTGATAGCAAACTATTTGGTATACCCGGATACACAATGGAAGTATGTGTCCGTAAGGATGTTCGGTATGGTGGTTCAGCAATTCTTGTCCAAGATAACCATCCATATCACCGTCGCCATGATCTATCTTTCTCTTGCCCTAACGTTGAATCTGTATTTTTGGAATTCGATAAAACTTTTCTTTCAGCTAACAGTAGAAACACAATTGGATCAGTATACCGTTCCCCATCATCTTGCTCTACAAACTTTTGTTCTCAACTAGATGCTATATTGAACATCATTGCAAACGAAAACAAAAATGTTGTCATCCTCGGTGACATAAACATAGATATTACTAACCCCAATGATAGTCATTGCTCTAATTATACCAACTGCTATGCGGGATATGGCCTAGATTCATTAATAACCGTACCCACAAGATGTCCTCCGTCCGGATCTCACTCTTTAATAGAACATGTATTATCAAACTTACACCTAGAGCAATGTGCTGGCGTAGTCACTGTTCCCATAACAGACTACTATCCCATATTCATTCTATTAAAGTCTATTAACACACCGTACCAACGAAACATAAAAACGGCAAACTTTCACACCACTAAGTTCATTAGTCAAATTGCTGAAATCGACTGGAACCCGATTCTTTCTATAACAGACCCAATCCTGGCATTCGAACAATTTAACAACAAAGTTAAAAGCGCGTACTCAGCGTGTACTAGCCTAACACAAAATACTCACTGCTTCTCCGCCCCTAGAAACCCATGGATAACAGGATCCCTCTTAAAAAGTATTAAAAAACGTGATAACCTCCATAAAAAATTAAAACGCCAACCTTTTAATGTATCTTTAAAGTCGCTGTACATAACTTATTCTAATACACTTACCAGACTCTTGAAAGAAGCCAAGCGTTCCTACTTTGAGAAAACGATTGTTAAACACACAAATAACACCCGCAAAACCTGGGATACCATCAGGTCCTTCCTTCATCTGTCTTCACCAAACCACGCACTGAACCAACTTAATACAGGAACAAGGGTAGTAACGGAAGCCACTGACATCGCAAATGAATTCAATACTTTTTTCTGTCCTACACATGATCATTCACTAAACAGTATACCACTGCCAGTACTCAGGCAAACCCCTTATTCATTTTACTTGTTCCCTACATCACCCAAAGAAGTATCCGATTCAATCGCTAGTTCACGAACTACAGGTCGCGGCCTTGATAATTTACAACCTTCTAAAATCAAATTAGTATCATTTCATATCGCCGATGTACTCGCGCACATTGTTAACTGCATGTTCATAACAGGCGTTTTCACCGATGAATTAAAACACGGTAAAATAACTCCTATATTAAAAAAAGGTAACAAAGAATTAATTTCAAACTACCGTCCTATTCGCATGCTATCTTTTTTTAGCAAAGTCATTGAGAAACTACTTGTAGCCCGCTTAACAAACTACTTTCACAAATTTAATCTTCTCTCGCCTGAACAAAATGGGTTTCGTAAAGGTTATTCGACTGAAACAGCTATAACATCATTCACTGACAAAATAAAACATGCCCTTGACAACTCCCATACTGTTGGTTCAGTTTTCATTGACTTCAGTAAAGCATTTGACACCATCTGTCATAACATCCTTTCTTACAAGTTAGAAGCTCTGGGCATTCGTGGCCCAGCTTTTACGCTCATCCACAGTTCTTTGACTAACAGAACCCAAGTTGTAAATTTCGGAGGTTCACTTTCACGTACTAAATTAGTCACTAAGGGTGTCCCAAAAGGCTCACTTTTAGGCCCTTTACTTTTCCTGGTGTACATTAATGATCTTCCTCACTGTTTAACCAGTACTTCATCTATTCTATATGCTGACAACACGACTATATTTACTAATAGCAAATGCATAAATACTGTAATAAAACGACTAAATTCTGACCTAAGAAACTTATCTGCATGGTGCACAAGTAACAAACTTCACATCAACCCTTCGAAAACTCAGTTTATGCTTTTTCATACACATAAACGTGTCATCGCGCCCGCGCCACCGCTCGTCTTACAAACCCATGTTCTCTCACCTGCACATGAAGTTGTCTTCCTTGGCGTCAAACTTGACCCCCAACTTAAATTTAACTTGCATGCTGACATGGCCTCAAAAAAAATTGCCTTTGGAATAAGAGTACTAATCCTAACGCGCTCGTATTTTCCACAAAACGTTGGAACTTCACTTTATTACGCATTTATTCACTGTCACTTGCAATACTGCATCTCAGTTTGGGGAAACACATATTGCTCGCACATAATACATCTAGAACATTTACAAAATCAAGCCTTGAGGATCATTAATTTCTCTAGTTACATGTCACATGCAGTACCAATTTTCAGTTCCTTAAAAATACTACCATTACGTTACATGCTCCAGCTCAAATTGGTTTTACTAATATACCACACACTAAATCATCAAATAATTTTAGATGCATTTAATAACTCTGCTCTTACCAACACTAACAATACGAGATTTTCCTCTGAAAATTTTTTACTCCCTCGAATAAATACTAATTATGGAATGTTTACTTCCCTTTTTACGGCCATTAAATACTAGAACAAACTACCACCCCATATTAAAGCCTGCCGCACAACATTAACATTCAGGAGAGAGACGAAGAAATATTTACTAACGACACTACTCGCTACTGATTCATTATTATAAGTATATATTGTGTACAAATCTATTTCCCAGTTTTCAATGATTCTGTACTTACCTATTGTATCGACAGCCTTTATTTATTGGTTATTCTATACCTTCCTGTGTCTTCTTTTTTATCCTTTCTTAGGCATTTCAAATTTTTTGTCGCATAGTCTATATAACATTCGTGCTTTGCGTATTGTAAGCATATATTTATTCCTAATTATCTGTTACATTAACCCCGTGTTCTTTGACATATATCATTCCTATGTTTCCATAACGTGTCAATTACTACATATTTATTTATTCATGCGCTGTATCGGTTTCATTTGCTAGTGTTTTGAACTTCAATTATTGTAAGCAACTTTTGTATTTGTTTATTTTTTAATTAACTTCGTGTTTTCTGATGTCTGTCGCTGCTATGTTGCCAAAATGTATTAATTCATGCAATGTTAAATTACTAATAGGAGGTCCCCCTGACAGTTCTTGTAACTCCGAGACCTCCTTCTGTACTAATGATGAATGATGAAATAAATGATGAAAATGAAGGCCATCGCAAAAGGGCAGGAGCTGCTAAGTCAACTTTCCTGTCAGCCTTACGTAATATAGAGCCTTGACGGTGCTGCCTCTAAACAAACTGATTTATTACTTCTCTGTGCTACTACAAAGGCACATTAGGGCAGGGTGCTTTTTGGAAGAAAGCCCGCAGACAGCACACGATAGGAGCCACCTGCAGTGCCAAGCAAGCCTTCAGCTGTGAAGGTTGTCTCATTTCAAGACTCGGTTTTTGCTGTGCATGCACGCTGGAATCAAAAGGCTTCAAGTGATCATGCCAACCTTCCCTCTGGGCAAGCTGGAACAGATACACATTAGCAGAAACAGTGCGACTACACACGACCAAGAAAACTTCAGTTCTCACTCTCGAATGATGCTGGGCCTGAATTCCCAGTTCATCCTGCCTGCCAAGTTGCATTTTCCTCACCTGGTGGGGGGAAGGGCTGGCACAGTGCGGCTTGGCAGGGCGGCATACATGGAGTGCGGCCGGCTCATGCACTGTGCCCGCTGCTGCCACTCGTGGCCGAAGCCCTCGGCCTCCTCTGCATAACACGTTAGAATAAACTGGCTGAAAATACTACAGTGAAACCTCGTTAAACTGTAGTTGGCCGGAGCTCGGAAAAAGTATGTACTAAGCGGCAGTACTGCTGAACCGAAATAGCATGAGATCGCCCACTTACCTGTCAAAAACAGAACTCTGAGAATGTGTGATGAAAGGGGAAAAAAAAAAACAAGCAGTATTTATTCACTTTGCCTGACAAAAGTGTTATTTTCGATTGATGCCGCCACGGCCTAGCAGCGACAACAGCGGCCTCAAACTTACTGAATATGTAAGCCAGCTTTTCAGCCAGCCCCTTCTCGGCAAACACTCTCATGGCAGATTCCTTGTTGGTGTGCCCGCGGGCAGTAGCGCTGCAGAAGTCGCAGGGTGCCTTTTTCATTGCGGGGTGCTGTTCTCGTAGCGACGATTGCATTCACGAGGCTGACGTAACGCGCAGCTTCTGCCACTGTCGGGCCTGTATCGCCCGTGCTGTCCCTTTCCGACACTTCGGCAACAACAAAGGCAATAATGACGAAAAGTCGAACCTCGTAGCCGACATCTCTTTACGGTTGCAGAAGTGCTGCTGAGCAACTTCTTCGCATTCCAAATGCCACATACCGTAGTCAACAGTAGATCCCTGTTGCGTGCCAGCGCCAACTTCGTGCCACATTCGATAGCACGAACAATGTAATTTTTCTTCTATGCTGAGCACCCTGCGTCCTTTTTTATCCAAGCTTCGGCATGACACAACTCCTTGTTAGCATGAGGCCACAATGCTCTCTGGCACAGCACCGAAATGGTGTTGACGTTGCTTCACGCGCAAACGCAGAGCGCTTGGAGGCCGTTCTGATCTCTGAGGCTTGTTCTGTCAGGCCGCCCGACGGAGACGACGCACCACCGAGTTTGCGCAACGAAAAGTGGAAATATTACATCTTAATCGATACGTACAGAATAACCTGGTACGGTTTATGCGGATACAAAACACATTATGTTCAATGGCCACTGAGTCGGGGATCTGACTTTATTACTTTGAAAACGAAACTACTGTTTAAGCGGGTACTGTTTAACAAGGTTTTACTGTATTACATCAGTGACTGCCACCGTGTGCAGGGTGTTAATGATGAAGATATGCAAGCCCTTCATCATCTTGTTGAATTCTGACACAGGAGGGTTTCACAATTGTGAAGGCCTCAATGATCGGCGTGCCTTTTGATGATAGCCTCAAGTTTTCGCCTGCATCTGCGTGAGCAACAGTGCACCTGCTGCCATACTTTCACCATGTTTTCTTCGAGGCGATCACCGAGGCAGCACCCGATCTGCCCCGTGTTCGATTGGCCTCAGCTGCTAAAGGGCACTTTCTTTCCACCAGCCCTGCTCGAAAGGTCGTCCTAGTTGACCCTCCTACATAAGGCTTGCATATCCAAGCAAGACTTATATCCAAGAAAATAAGCTGAGCCATAAATTACTTTTCAACAAAACAGTGAGAGGACGTTTGATTAGACGAGAGACACCTACTGTGTCGCGACCTCTGCTTGGGCCTAGTTATTTTTTACCGGTGTTCTCACGGAGTCAAAAACTAAACTTCGCCAGTTTGGCAAACAGTGTGTTATGATGACCCAATATGAAAAAAATACTTTGAAATCTTTCTCTAAGCAGAACTTACCATGAAATGAAAGAATATAGACTTATTCTTTAAAGAACAGTCGTTAGTACCCCTTTCAGTTTGCTTGAAATGGAAACGACTTTTCTACATTATTCCTCAACAAAATAATTTTTCTTGCAAGCTACATATTATTGCATATTAATGATGTCACTAATTATTTTATTATCACCTTTATCTGAACTTTAGTACACCTTTTCTCCTTTTACATTGGGTTATTTTCATATTTTATAATTTTTATCTCTCTCTCAACTTTCAACTGTCTGCAATCCTGACTGCTTTCCTTTCCCATTTGCTCTCACTGCTTTTAACTAAACACTTAAAGGACCATTGACAGATAAGTTCTAAAGCAAAGCTTTGATTGGCTCTTTCCCTTGGCTTGGCGTTTCTCATTTCCTTGCCAGATACACATGTAGGCCTTAGCTTTCCACAATTCCACGAGAAATCACGGAATTGACACTTTTTGATGCTACGGTGAAACAATTGTTTCTCATTGTTTCTCACAAGGTGGCCCTACGCATCTTAAAAATGACAGATCAAGTGAAAGGTGCCAAAAGTGACAGAAAGTAGTGTTTTCTTATTTAATAATATTAAAAGGGTTTCTACTGACTCATCTTTTACTGTAGATGAAAATTAACTTTATATTAGAATATTCTGACCTTAAAAAAAAAACATGGCAAAGTGGCGCAGCCGCAGTCATCTGTTCATCCAACGTTTGCGCAGCAATAGAAAGTGCTGCATTTTACCGTTTGCTTTATTTTCCGAGTCGGTAATCAAGATGGCTCCCTGAGGATCTCATTTAAGCAAAAAGAAAGCCGAAGAACATGCTCAAGAATACAAGCATGCTAGCTATTACAAAGATGGGGGAGTCTTGCTGACCTTGTGTGTGAGCAGTGGACCGTCGGGGCAGGTGAACTATTGACGAGCACATCGAGAGCAACCGTCATCATAAGAATGATGAAACAAGAGACTCTTCCAAGCAAAAAAATGGCAAAGAATCATCAGAAGACACCGCTGGAGGTTCAGGAACACCGTGAAAGCGAAGCCGATTGCAAACGCTGGAATCCACAATTGCTGCTGGCAAAGCGAAGCACGACACTGTGGTCAAATTCCTGGATGCATTAAAGGGACACTAAAGGCAAATATTAGGTCAAGCTAAAGTGATAGACTAGTGCTTGGGAATCTCTAAGGAGTAAATATTACCCCGAACAGAGCCTTAATAGAGAAATTGAGGTAAATGCAGGACATGATCAGAGACTCCCCCGGGACATTCAAGCATTTGCCTGATGACGAAAGCACTCCTCAGTCAAATTCGGTGACCAGTACTCAATCACTCATTGCAAAAAGATCCTTGCATTGTATTATAAGACGAAATAAAATGCCACATGTTCAGCTCTATTTAATTTTCAGAAGAAAGAACTCACTGAAATTACCCTTGACAATGAGGTGGCTGGTCGAATGGTTTCCTTTTCGCTCGACTCCGTGCCGCCCACGCTTTCGCATTTCACAGTACCTTTGTCATCGCGTAGTGTAGTGCTGCGCTGATTTTGCTGGCTTGGGAAACTTGCACAAACTGCAAGTAGCAGAGAATTCAACTTTCATGTGATGTCGCGGGATGCCCGAATGGTCTATGCCACTTGACCAAAAAGCTGCTGCAGCGGCGAATCCACTACTCTGTTTTCGCTCGGTTACGCCGTCTGTCGGGTGCAGTTTCATTCACCGATGGCAGCAAAGGGTGGTATGGCATATGCAACATTACCACTGTTCCGGTTGGGCGGCGGGAAGTTTGAAGAGCAGTAAACATATTCAGACCCTTAAGATGCAATTTTCTCATGAACTAAGTCTTTTCCTGGCATGAAACAAGCATCGTGAGGTTTCTAGAATGGTATTTAAGCAGTCCACATCGAATTAGTATTTGCCTTTAGTGTCCCTTTAATATCTGCGAATGCTCCCCTAGAGAAGCTGGACAATCCAAAACTGAGAATGTTTATACAGACACTCGTTTGTAACGACGGTTTGGTGCATGGATCTGATGCACTCCGCCGAGGACTTCCGGAATTGTTTGAGGAGCACAAGATGAGACAGCTTTGAAAGCTATGTTTCAAAGTGCCACGGTGTTAGTAATTACAGATTAAACCACCAATGACTGATCAAAATCAGTTGTGAACGTGTTGTCCATCCAGTCAACGAGTGCTTCGCCACAATGTTTAATAGTGGAAGTTAAATTTGTGGATGAAGTGAACTCGTCTGTGAGAGGCTGCATTGTAACAAGAACAATGACAAGGTATGGAATTGAATTTGAGGATGCAACAGGCTTTGTAAGCGATAATGCAGCATATATGGTGAAGTAATTTAATGAGTGCATAAAGCCACTTTGCGAGGTGCTGTTCCCATTATGTGTAGCCCATAGAGTAAACATCGCAGGCAGTATAGTGCCGGTATCTTTTCCTTTAGTAGACAAACCTGTCGCGAGTACAAAGAAGGCATTCCATCTGTCGAGTACCGTATTTACACGATTGTAAGTCGACCCATTTTTTAAAATTTGAAAGTCTGAAGTTGGGGGGTCTACTTACAATCGAAACCAAAACATGGCCCCGCCAAAAAAAGCCATACCAACGAGAGCTACAACGTAGTTACAATTTTATGTTTGCTCTATGGCCCTACCCGTATCTTTTCGCTATCCCGCGTGTTTGTTCGCTTTTCGGAAGGGTTTTTCAACATTTTTGAGAGTCTTACAGTGCATGCAACACTCATGGGGGGGGGTGTCGATAGTTGATAAAAGCGTCGCTGTTCCCATTTGCGGCGGCACCCTCAGAACGGCGGCGCTTGCGGGAAGTATCGGTAGTTCGTGGAAGAGCAGACACCGCTCGCGGGTTCCTCTTTCTCTGTTTAAAGGTATTGGAATTGGTTTGACTAACTTCTTGACGCGCTCCACTTCGGCTACGTGCTAATTCTACGCTTCCCCAGTCGTCACGAGTGCTGCAGGCCCACTAATCTTTCGGCACTCGTTCACAGCAGCGTTCAAGAGGGCTGCCATCTTTTACGCCGAAGAAACAAATCACTGCGCAGCGGGCCGCAATTTCGATGTCTCTAAACGGGTGGTGCGAGAGTGGCGACTGCAGCGAAGCAAAATTTTCACCCTGTGGCGGCAAGTGAGAAATTTCCCACGTGCCGAAGTCTGGACGCTTTCCTGAGCTGTAGGCTAAGCTTGCGGCGTACGTCGCTGAAATGCGTGATCGGTCCCTGCCATTGAAGTGCGACGTGGTCATGAAACAAGCCCGGACCTTCGCCTTAATTTTAAGGTTCTGCTCCGCCCTGAGTACGAGTGGCTGGCGGCAGAAGACTGCGAAATTACGCCAACCGGACCTGTCAAAAGAGCCTCCCTGACGGCTGCGTGTGGTTGGGTGCATTTGGCGTGGGCTGCTGTTCTGCAAAATGTCCTGGTGCGGTCGTTTGCCAAATTTGAAATTTCGCTAGACCACGACGCGCTGTGGGACCGCAGCAACGATGACGATGGCAGCACTAGTGAAGACGAGTAGTCCAGTGACCATGTCAGCTAGTAATAAATTTTCGTTATCGAATGCGCCCTCGGTTTTTTCTTTTTTTTTTTCCGGTCAAGCGATATGGGGGGGTCGACTTACATTCGAGTCGACTTACAATCGTGTAAATACGGTAGAAAGTGTGCTTTCTACAAATCTCATCTAGAAAAGTGTAGGGTTCAGTGTGCCAAGACACCTCTCTAGCACCTATAAAAAGTAGGTGGAATTCATGGATTGAAGCTGTTGAGCAGCATTCTGAATACTTTGAGTACTATCCTTCTTTGCAAAGGCAAGTCCATGAAAATATGGAGATGCAGTACGTGTTGATTCTCTTGTGAAACTTTTGAATGAACACTCAACTGAGCGTACAGGATGCATTGCAGTATTTGGTAAAAAAGTTGCAAGCCTCCTGAAAGCAGCAGAGTGTCAGTGTGTAGCTTGTCAAAGCGTACAATGCTTTGTTTGCACTCTGGGGATATTTGAAAGCAGCTGTACAGGAAGATTTTGAAACACAACTGAAGAAAACATTTCACACGACCCATCCGACTACAAACAAAATGAAGGTTGTAGTGACTAAAGCGGCTAGCAAAGCGTTAGTATATTTGGATAAATTTTGGAAGTTCTTCAAGAGTGTGAGGTGCTTGCATTCTCTGCAAGTCGGGTGTCATTCAGAGAAGAGGTCAAAGTCTGCAGGTGTGCCTGGACTTGGGGAAGAATCACTCGCCCTAGCTGTTGAATGACAAGTGTACCTGATGTCTGCCCAAAAACTGAAACCTAGTGACAGGGACTTAGCACCATTTCTTTCTAAACAAGAAAATCCAGGTGTAAATTTTGATGTTCTGGTTTCCTGGGCAGGGATGGAACAGCTCACTCCAGCACTTTCTTCCATTGCCTTTAAATAATGGTCAATGCCAATCAATTCTGTTGATACAGAAAGATCATTCAGCTGCTATGGCGACATTATGTCCCACAAGCGCCTTTCTCTTGGTAAAGAGAGTACAAAGCATCATCTGATGCATCATCTCAGCCACAGCAGCTTCCTTCAGCTTTAAATAATGCAAGCATGTTTGGACTCTGAAAGTTCTTAATAAATAAACAAACTGTTACATGTACCTTATGTCTGCTCAGTGTTGCTGTGGAATTTTGCAGACTCCTCTATCTGGATTTGCAAAATTTCAGATATTCTACCTTGAAAAGTTATGGGTTCAACTTGTGGACATACACAGACAACTTGGACTGCTGGATATGTGCCCATTCCTGGCCAATCGCCAAGAGTGAACATACCACTATAATGGATAAGAAGACAAATGTAATCGTGCTGAGTTTTCTTTCCCTCTTATTTGCCATTTGTACACATTTGTTAACCGAGCTGGACACGATTATTAAGCACAGCTGTGCCTACACATGCATTATGAGTGTGGATTTAGTAGTTGGTGCGCGTCGCGGGATCGAAGACTACCTGCCGTGGGAGTGGAGAGCATGTCTACTTGCACACACCTGCGCACAAACAAGGGCAGCGAGTCAGTTTTGGAAGCAAACAACACGAAGCACGCCTCGTCAAGAGATGTGAAACCAGAGCAATCAGTAGGCTTCAGCACTTCACGCTGGCCGACCGTCACTTCAATAAGCACTTTTTCAGGACGATTCTGGAAGTGTGTGCATGGTGTGCAATACCATACAAGATGCCTAATCAATCAGAAACAAAGCAATTACTCGCCAGATATCTTGTGCACTCCTTCATAAGCATGAGCACCATGTAAGAAGGAACACAGATAAACTTATGCACAAACATACAAAGCTTCACTTCACGTACACTCCGAAAGGTGCGCTATACCTGCAATTTTTTTTTAATTTTGACTTGTATGCTTTTATGAGTTCTATCTCTAATACTCATAGAATGAAACCATAAATGCTTTGATGTGATGAATAATTAGTGATAACATTGCTAATTATGATCAGCTCTCACGCTACTTAACAAGTAGCGCCAAAAACTGTAGCTAGCCAAGCTATGTTTTTTCACAAATGACACAGCGCATACAGTAAACCCTCATTATGATAAAGTGAAGGGGACATTGAAAAAATTCAATGTAAGCAGCAAATAGTTAAAAGCAACGACCTCTTGAAAGTTAAGAAAGTAGAGGGAGTAGCACAACTTTACAGAAGTCTAATACGGGTGTCACATGGCACATTTTCAATCGAGACTGAACTTCTCCATTGCAATTGGCTCCTTGGTACAAGCTGTGGCAGAGAGCCAAACACGATTAAGAATTTCCATCCAGATCAGGCTTGATCGCAATCGAGAGTAGCCGTGTAACGATGTTACAAATGCAAGATATTCAATGAAGCAAACCTTTACTGAGGTGCAAAAAGGCAGTCAAGCTAGGTCCACTGGGTGCTTGGGCCAAGTGTTTCTGCAGAGTGCAAGTAATGCCCGCTCCAATTTGTTCAGGCACCGATGAGGCTGTGGTCACCGCCCGTGCATTCACCTTTGTTTTGCAGTAGATGGAGGCTCTGCTGCGTCTGCACCACTGTTGGTACAGTCAAACCCACTTATAATGATACCGGTTCGAACACTATATTGGTTATAACAATGAAAATGAAAAACTGCTGCACCGTCGACTTTTGTATGTTTTCTATGGGGAAATAACCCGCTTGCTACAATGTCCCCATGCCACATTATCAGTTATAATGATGAAGTCTGGCTGCTGGGTGTACATGCCGAAAAATAATTGAATGTGAAATCCTTGAAAATAAATAACAATAAAATGCGAGCCCTGGCATGATTGCCCTCCACCCCAACTGACGGTGCATGCTTCTCTCCATGAGTATCCGGTCGCCCTTCCACCAATCCGAACACGAAATAGCTCTGTGCCGCACCACCCTCTGAAACAGGAATGGACTGACACCAACTTGCGCTGACAACGCTGCTCCCAGACTGCTCGCTGGGCCCTCACAGTTGGTTTAGTCTACGGCCCTCATTCTTCGCAATTCTGCAAACAGATTAAGTCGTTCGTCCTTGCGTTTGTTCGTTGCATTGAAGTCGTTCCTGGCCACATTGTTTCTCTGCCTCGTTGGACCAGCCGCCAAAATGGAAGATGGCTGATCTGCCCGCTGATCATTGGCAATGCACGACGTTGCCGGTGAAAAGAAAGCACACTGCTATAGACTTGGAAAGAAGTGCTAAATGGTGAGGTGATCATTGCAAATATGCTTGGATAGGATAGTGACAGTGACGGCCACGATGGCAGCGCTGATGCAGTAGAGCAGGCCGCCTCAACGTTGTCCCTGCGGGAGGTCTTGCAAATGATTCAGTCCCTCGTGGGCTTGTTTTCTCGAGGGACCTTCCGCTTCACTACGTGGAGCAGCTGGATGCTTTGGAAAAGGATGTCAGCAAGGTTTGCGTAAAGCAAGCAAGGCTGATAAACGTGCGGTTTTCTCGTGCAAGCCAGTGGGAAGTACGTGGCGAGATGCTTGTGGCAATCATGTCCCAGCATTTCTTCTAGATTTCTCAAGTTGAGATGCAGCTGCGGCAACCTTCCCGCATTTTTAAAAAGACGCCTTTTGGAGCCACCAAAGCGATGCGTCGGCAGAGCTTGTACTATGTCACTTGCCATCCGTGACCCCTCTTTGCAGTTATAGCAGTGCCCTTCTTGAACGCTGACAGCCGTGGCTAGTTAACAACACGTGATCGGAGAGCGCAGGATGCAGAGTTAAACAGTTAAATGAGTCGACACAATCAGAAGCCAGATGGAGGAAAGTGGTGGGGAGGAGAACTGACCTCCCTGCTATTAAAGCTTTCTCGGAACAGCTACGTCATTCCCATTTTCATTTTTTTTTTCAACCAACCCTGTCATAACAATTATTGGTTATAACAACCGAATTTTTGTGGCCCTCGAATATTCTTATAAGCGAGTTTGGCTGTACATCATGAGGCTGTTTGTGTCTCCAATGAGGACAAAGAGCCGACAGACAAAGAACCAAGTCTAATACTTCGGCATCCATAGCAGGGGCAACGACAGGAACATAAATGTCAGCCTACGCAAATTGGTCAAAGTTGACTTTCATCTATTCGTCAAAGATTATGTGCACAGTGCCGTAAAGATCGTTGCAAACCTGCTGATCATACTCAGGCTCGCCTAAGTGCGACTGCGTAAAGCTGGCTAGCGCAAAACAGTTTGCGATCTATGCAGGTGCCCACTCTTTCCATGAATGGTTTAAATGTATGGCACCGAGTAGGTCGATGTTACAGCCCTTGTTGGCACCATGTGTAATAAGCCTGCGTTGTAAAAGACTCTTGCTGTATAGCTTTCAGGTGGTCTCAATAAAGCCCCGATCCATAAGCTGGAAAATGGCGGCTGTGTTTGCTAGCACAAACTTCAAAGTGATCACTCTGAGATTATCAATCTTCCCATGGCTGGGGCAGTTGTCCATAACAAAAAGCGCATGGCAATGCTTTGCCTTGAACTTTCGATACAAGAGGCACACAGGCTCCTCAAAAACAGCTGCAGACATCCATGCACATTTATTTTTTTCATATAACGCCGTCTTTAGGCATTGCACCTACTCCGCCTTCTCCAGTATCGACAAAGGAAGCTTGTCCTCACTGGTTGCAATTCCACCAAACAACACAGTAACCTGTTCCCTATGTTTGCTTTCCTTTTTGCCAAAGGATGCAGTCTCATCTAGGCTGCAAAGGTAATGCTGAATGTAATGCAAATGCAATTGCTGAAGTAAGGAGCTCAGCCGATGCTTATACCATCCCTCCGTGGTGTCACAGTCCATGGCTCCACTTTTGTCAACAGTTGATTTTGAGGATACACAGTGTTGTCGCTTGAAGTGTTCAAGCCAGCCATTGCTGCATTTAAATTCTCCCTGCTTGCCTATTTGGAGGGCTAGAGCTTCTCCTTTCGAAGTCAGTGTGGGTCCATTAACATGGAGGTTCGCACTTCTGGCATTTTTCAGCCACTCAAGAAGTACATGCTCAACTTCAGGACACTTGGAATCCCGATTGCGCTTTTGTTTGGCTGAGAAGCTCTTCCCAAAGCCATCCAATTCACAAAGCCTGCACCAGATGATGCCTCTTAGCAAAAATTTGCACTCGAGCATGAAAAACCATCTTGGCAAATCGCCACTCTATTTCATTTCTTGTTATCAACAAGAGTGCGTTCTTGTTGCCTGATGGCCGAGGCTATGCTATAACACTCACCCTCGTCCAGGTTGACGTACTCCACGCTCTGGTCCTCCTCTCCTGTCAGGCGATTGCGCTTGCGTCCCACAATGTGTGCCCGGTCATCCAAGTGGTGGCCAATCGTCAGCTCTTGCAGCCCTGACCGACTGTCCTGCAGTGATCGCCGGGTCTCCTTCACCTGAAAGTAAGAAAAATATGCTTGGTGGTGAGCAACATGCATGGACGCATTTAGATAATGCAAGCCACTCAATTACAATAACTATGAGGTATGCAATAACTATAAGGCATGTGACTGGGTTCTGCTGGTATGCCTAGTTTCTTTATATGTGACTCTCGGCTATTGGTCGTAAACATGAAGATTGCTGGACGGAAGTGCCCTGATGAAGTGGCCCAAGCACTTAATAGGAGCAATCATGTATCTGCATTCTATATTGTGCCGTATCAAGATGATTGGCCATAGGTACAAGGTTGATGTTATGCAGGGGTGGGACTGCCCAAGGTCACTTTGGAGCAATTTTCGGAGCAAGTAAAATTGCATTTTGGAGCAGATAAAATTTCATTTTGAAGCACTTTAGAGCAGGCCAATTAGAATTTTGTGGAATAATCAAATATGGAATATGGCAGCACACTTCGAAACCATGATGAAACAAACTAAAAAAAAATTTAATTATGGAGTTTTACGTGCCAAAACCACTTTCTGATTATGAGGCACGCCGTAGTGGAGGACTCCGGAAATTTCGACCACCTGGGGTTCTTTAACGTGCACCTAAATCTAAGTACACGGGTGTTTTCGCATTTCGCCCCCATTGAAATGCGGCCGCCGTGGCCAGGATTCGATCCCGCGACCCCGTTCTCAGCAGCCCAACACTATAGCCACTGAGCAACCACGGCGGGTATGAAACAGACTAAACCAGCACAAGCACTGTACTATACTGCAACTGTGTTAAGCAATGTCTTAAGCTGAAGTTTGAAGCAGATATACCCCGATACTGAAACTGCCTAGTGTATGCAAATTTTGACAACACAGCATGCTCTCGGTTGTACAAATGTCAGAATAACGAATAATACCATTTTATTAAATTCCCCGCAGTTTTCCTATGCATTCAATGCAAAAATTTTTCAGTTAGACAATTTCTGAATAGCGAATATTTCAGTTGTGCAAAGTTTATCAGTGGACCCGGGCTCATTTTTGAAATCAGTTCAATGAACTTTTGCGCTCTGCAGCACTTTGGCCCGCCACCCCCAAATTTCCCTTCCCGTGCCGGCTATGTGCAGTGTGACAGTGAGCTAGTCACCTGTGCTGAACTATCAGATCTGGAAATTGTTTCCTGTGTTCGTCTCGAAGAAGTAGAGTACGACGAGGAAGATGCAATGGCAGAGGCAGATTCAAATCCTATAATTCTAGCCGAGGCTGCAGGATGACTTGGAAAGTTGTGAGACAATGTGTCTCAGCAACAAGCTATGCCAGAGTAAACAATCTCTGTGGACAGCTTTAGTACTTCTTGCACTTTAAGAGCACCAGTGCAAATGAATATTATACAATTTTTTTTTTCAAAATGAGATAGGCAGCAACGTAACTGTTACACACTTCGTATGTATTGATGTACATAACTCCATAAATTGCATTTCACAGTCTTGACTCATATCTGCTCTGCCCTATGTCATTCTGTGTTCTACTGAATATTCAGTTTAGTGAACTGAAGTTTAGTTTAGTTCACTTAAGTGAGAGTTCACTGTAGTGCCTTTAGATTTTCATTTAGTGGTAGCAACCACAAAAAAACATGCATTCTCTGTAATAGTGAGTCCGAAATTTCGAAAAGTAACAATACATTTTTATAAATACATTTTTCTTTAATGTGTCGACAGTGTGGTTGAAGTGCCTGGAAATGCACTTTACCAACAGACCCTATGGAGAAGCCAGGGTTACGAACTACAGTGGAATCTCAATAAATGGAAATCGCTTAAATGGAACCGTCTCTTATATGGAACACCACCCTCACGGTTGGTTGGTTTTGTATTCAAGCAATTGTATTCACCTCGTCTCTTAGTAAATGGAACTCCTGATAAATAAAACCAATTTCCTTGGTCCCTTGAGGTTTCCACTGTACTCTGGTTAATTGAAAGCCGTTTCAACAGAATAGAGCAGGGCGATACCAAAGCATCTAATGCTCAACTTTCTAGTATAATGTAAAACTATTTCAACCTGTTATTTCAAATCTGCCATTAGCCCTTCACGATAGCTGAGGCCTCGCCGATAGGGGCATAAAAACAGGTTGTAACACTTTCATGTTATAGTGGCCTTGGGGACAGACACGCTCGCTGGCTGAACCTGCTGCAGCGTATGCTTCTCCAACAGCTTGCAGCGCCCTCTACCTATTTTTCTTTGTTTTGCACCTTGGGCGATGGGCCCACTCAACCGTATTCCATTGCGCTCCAATTTAAACACAGCTGCCCTGGCCACACCAACAGCAGCGACGACAGCCGGCAACTTGCCAGAAGTGCAGGGGTGGGACTGCTCCAAGCCACTTTGGAACAATTTTTGGAGACTAAATTTAATTTTGGAGCAGTTTGGCAATCTCAATTTTGGTGGAATAACAGAATATGGCAGTGCACCTTGAAACCCTACCGAAACACAGAACAAACTAACACGAAGCGTGTAGTAGAAGCGTGCTTTGTACCATATTTACACGATTGTAAGTCAACCACTTTTTTTAAATTTGAAAGTTTGAAGTTGGGGGGTCGACTCACAATCGAAACCAAAACATGGCGCCGCCAAAAAAGCGAGACCAACAGGAGCTACAACGTAGTTACTACGATTTTATGTTTGCTCTACAGCCCTACCCGTATCTTTTCGCTATCTCGCGTGTTTGTTCGCTTTTCAGAAGGGTTTTTCAACGTTGAGAGTTTTACAGTGCACGCAACACTCAAGGAGGGGGGGGGGGTGTCGATAGTTGATGGAAGCATCGCTGTTCCTATTTGCGGTGGCACCCTCAGAACGGTGGCGCTTGCAGGGAGCATCGGCAGTTCATGGAAGAGCAGGCACCGCCTGCGGGTTTCTCTTTGCCTGTTGCGCTTAGCTTTCTTGACAAAAGGCATTCGTTTGACATGTTCCACTTGACCGCTGGCTACGCGCTACTTCTATGCTTTGCCAGTCGTCATGAGTGCTCCAGGCCCACTAATCGTCCGGCACTCGTTCAAAGCAGCGTTCATGAGGGCTGCCATCCTTTATGCAGAAGAAACAAATCACTGCGCAGCGGGCTGCAATTTCTATGTATCTGAACAGGTGGTGCAAGAGTGGCGACTGCAGCGAAGCGAAATTTTCACCTGTGACGGCAAGTGAGAAATTTCCCACATGACGAAGTCTGGACGCTTCCCGCAGCTGTAGGCTAAGCTTGCGGAGTATGTCGCTGAAATGCGTGATTGGTCCCTGTCAGTGAAGTGCGACATGGTCATGTAACAAGCCCAGACCTTCGCCTTTCAAGGCCCTGCTCCGCTGTGAGTACGAGTGGCTGGCGGCAGAATACCGCGAAATTACGCCAACCGGACCTGTAAAAAGAGCCTCCCTGATGGCTGCGTGTGGTTGGGTGCATTCGGCATGGGCTGCTGTTCCACAAGATGTCGTGGTGCGGTCGTTTGCCAAATATGAAATTTCGCTGGACCATGACGCGCTGTGGGACCGCAGCAACAATGACGATGGCAACACTAGTGAAGACGAGTAGTCCAGTGACCATGTCAGCTACTAATAAATTTTTGTTATCGAATGCGCCCTCGGGTATGCTCTCCTTTTTTTCTTCTTTTTTCTCCTGTCACGCGATATGGGGGGGGGGGGGGGGGTAGACTTACATTTGAGTCGACTTACAATCGTGTAAGTACGGTAACTGCAGTGTGCTACAACATGGAAAAGTGCATCAAGCAGTGGCATGGTGCAGGCTTTCCTGTAAAGCCGAAAACATCAGTGGCACTACAATCGAACTACATATTCCCACGTGATGCTTATGATAATAGCGAAAAATGCTCGGAAATTATGCAGTCCAATTGATGCGGTAGCACCTGGGTCACCATAAGTCACCACACACACTGAGAGCCGCAATCAGCCCTGGGATATATTTCTTTTTGTTTATACACATACCAAAGGCCACAGTCAGACTCAAGCAGGAGTGAAGCACAAGAGAAGATGTAATACATGAATGGCATGTTAAGTCTATAAAAATTATGCCACAGGGAAAAACAACAACAACCACATAAACACGTAAATACAAATCATGAATCGCGCAGTCTTGCACAATGAACATGTTGCACACTAATGTTGATGTTCCCAATATTATTAACAAAGGATTCTACTGAAATAGAGGAAACAGCTATTTCTGGTGGTTTATTCCAGCAGGCAATGGCAGCTGGAAACAAAGAATACTTGTGCGAGTTCGTGTGGCTTATGGTTTGTTTGACCATTTTACTGTGACCCGTGTGAAGTGAAGTAGGTAGGCAGAGCCACTATCTTGAAGCGGCCATGATAGAGCTCATGCATAAATTCTAACCACGATACGACTCTATGATGGGCTAGTGACTGTAGATTAGTTCCATACATAACTGCCTAACAGTGCTACATCTTGAATAATCTGAGAAGGCAAACTGAACCACTAATCTTTGTATTCGTTCCAGTTTGTCAATTAAATATTTCTGATGTGGGCTCCAAATTGTATCAGCATACTATAAGGTAGGTCTTACTAGACTTTTGTAAGCTTTCAATTTGACAGGCACTGTTGCTTCGTGCAGTTTCCTTTTCAACAGTGACAATTTACTCTGGGATTTGCGACAAATTTCGTTAATGTAGGTCTCCCAACTTAGGTTATTTGTCATAGTTACCTCCACATATCTTATGCACGAAATTCTGGTTAGTGGGGTATTGTGTAATGTGTACGTGAAGTCAAGCATTGTTTTCTGTTAGCATATAAAAGTTATTTTGTTTTAGCAGTGTTTTAAGTCTCATAGCCCATACCTTGCACCACTGTTGAATAGCATGCAAAGAGTCATTTATTGTAAGTTGATCTGAACAGTTAAGCACTGACTCATATATATGACTCTGTGAACAATCGTGTATGTACTGACAGGTGAACAAAGCGTTGCATGTCATTGATATAAATTGAAATGGGTGCCAAAACATTCTTGCGAGACACCAGAAGAAACACTCAATACTTCAGAGGAGCACGTATTCACATCACAGTAACACTTTGTTTCCTATTAGGTAGTAAGGTAACATGAAATCCAGGATACATTTATTTGAATACCACATGCATGGAGTTTGGTAATTAAGTCAGCGTGGGGAACATCAAAAGCTTTGGAGAGATCCAAAAAGATAGCATCAATTTGACCTCCTCTATTAAGTTCATTCGCAATGTCCTGCATTAATTCTGCTAATTGTGTTGTGGTTGACAAGACAGACCTGAAACCATGCTGTTGATGGCACAAAAGATCGTTATATGCAAGGTGAGTAACAATTGCTTTGTAAATTATGTGCTCCAAAACCTTGCAACACGTGCTTGTGAGTACACTGGCAGGGGCGTAGCCAGGGGCGGGGGGGCTTCTGGGGCTTCAGCCCCCCCCCCCCCCCCCGAAATATTTTCGTGCTGTCCATGCAAGGCCCACCAAAGCAACCACCGGCATCGGAAATCATTCTGGATTTTGTCTAGAATATACTTTTCACGCTCGAAAAGACATTTCACCGCGAACATTGCGAACTCAGGCTGGATTTCGTGGCAATGCTCATGCACCTGGAGTCACATAATGCAAGGAGCCCCGTCCGAGCACCAAATTTCAAGGGCGTTTTGATGGCGAACGGACTCACCGCAGCATGTCGCAGAGGCCGCGGAATCTACGGAGCGCATGGATGTCAATTCCGAAACATTATGGGTATAAATTCTCATAAAGTTTTTATGCGAAAGGTGCATTGACATTTCCAAAGTTGTAGTTCTGATGTTCAATTACGGAATTTTGTGGGTTTAATGTAGTTATAAACATTTAATGCCAAAGATGCATTGACTTTTCTAGTCTTACATCGGAACATACAACGAGACAAGCCTAATCAACACACTTTCAGGCAAAATAAACCAATAAAGAATCAATCAGTAAATCAATCAATCAAGTTGACAAAGTACGCAGCGAGGTCCGATGAGACGAAGGGTTGTGGTGGTTCATTCGTGCCGTCATGTCACATAAAAAAAATATATCAAAATTTCTTTTTCACCTACACCAAAGCATCCATGTCAACACACTATAGCCAGCCCAAGTAACTATGTTCCTATTTTTCCTCCTTTGACTTTGAGGGGGGGGGGGGGGGGTGGAATGGGTGCGCCGACGATGGTGGCTAAGTCTTGCGTGCGCAAAGGAGAAAAGCGGGAAGCAAGCGCGCCGTCTTCTGTCGCGCACGATACATCGGGGAGAGTGGATGGAATGGGGGCGGGATCTAGGATTCTGTGAATCTGTGATTGCGCAACATGTTCATTTGCCTTGTCTGACGCATTACATACAGTGACTTTTTCTTAGATAGGTAGATTTATTGGATACTTATGCGCATACTTAAATATCTTGTTGCCAGGTTTTGTGTATATGTGCAGTGAACTTTGTTTCTAGTGACACTTTTTTTGCCCTTTATCAAGCTGTATCTTTGCATTTGCATATATATTCAATTGTATCTTCGCATTTATAATGTACGAGGGCAAGTGAAATGAAAGTTAGCCTACCCACCTCGCGCAATAATGGTTCGATTCATTATCTGCAAGGCATGCGCGTAGCAAACAGGCATTTCTCATTTACAAAAGTGACACACAGGTGTGAGGATAAATGTTCTTTATTGCTCCCATACACTGGGTTGAACATGGTTGCGTGATGTAATGGATGCTCCGGAAGTTGAGCGGCGTGGTGCTATAAGGTTTTTGACAGCTGAAGGTGTTTCCCAAAAAGAATGGTATGGTATGGCTACCGTGTTAGTTGGACATTTCATTTCATTGGCCACTGTGAAGCGTTGAAGTAAACGGTTCAAAGAAGAACGTGAAAGTTGCAAAGACGATCCAAGACCGGGCCAAAGCCATCGTGCAATCACCCCCAACAAAATTCCAAAGCTTGATGATCTGACGAGACTAGAACGGAGCATAAGCATCGATGAACTGGCAGAGCGTGTGGACATCAGTCACGGTCCGGTTCACGCCATAATTCATGAACATCTTGGTTATCGGTTCTTGCGTGCGCAATGGATGCCCAATATTTTGAACCACTGCCAGAAGGAGAAGATCGGCGCTACCTTGACTCATCTGATCCGGTATCATAATGAGGGTGACGACTTCTTGTCTGCAACTGTGATCAGGGACAAACCATGGTGCCACTACTATGAGCCCGAAACACGACGGCAAAGCTTACAGTGGAAACATTCGAATTCACCACCCCCAGAGAATGCAAAGGCTGCCATTACCGCCGGAAAGGTGTTGAGTTTTTTTCGATCGTCAGGTGCCATTACTGATAGAATTTGGTAAATCTTGAAAGACTATCAATTATTTCAGATATTGTGAAACGATGGATCGGCTGCGAGTCTCAATCAAGAACAAAAAACGTGGAAAATTGATGAATGGGGTCATCTTGTTCTACGACAATGCCCATCCCCACGTCGCTGATGTGGTTAATATAAAACTGGCAAAGCTCAAGTGGGAAACGCTGCGACATCCGCCACACAGCTCAGACCTGTCGCCTTGCGACTTCCACATGTTGGGGGAGCTGAAAAAACAGCTCAAGGGAACCAGATTTGTGTTGGACTATGACGTGAAAGAGTCAGTTGCAGGCTTTTTGAAGCAGCAACCCAAGGAGCTTTACGAGATGGGAATCAAGCGACTCGCTAGTCAATGGGAGAAATGTCTAAATGCTCATGAAGGCTACTTTTAAATAAAGTACCCCGTTTGTCATGTATTCTCACTGGCTCATTTTCATTTGACTCGCCCTCATATATTTTGCAGAACTCCCGCTTTTTATACGTGCTCTGTGTTGCGACTATAATTTCGACACAATTACTCACGACACACGACTGCTCCTGCGTAATACATTCAAACAAATGACAGCATCATTGAGATTTTTCACTGGTCATTGCATATGTACAAGAATTGAACAAGGTTATTGAATGACAAAGTTTCATTAACACATTTGTCATCAACTTGTTCATTTCATGGCCTTTACATTTTTCATATCAGCGGCATGTACTGCTTTGCTGGTTTGTAACTGATATAGTTCTAAAGTTCGTGTGATATGTTCTTTACTTATTAGATAGGCAAAAAACATGGAAGCGTTGACATCAGGTATTCTGGGCACAATTTTGGACACATACGAATACATTCTTTTATAAGAATACACCTATTTTACTTGTTTTGACAGTGTGTAGTGTTCAAGAATCCGTTTGCAGCACGTTTGGCAATGACAATGCAGTTATTATTCATGTATTTGAAACCTCGACAATATGTTTAAGAGGAAGCTTTAGTTCGGGCCTAAGTCCGACGCGGCCTATTCAAGTACATGTAAAACGCCGAAACACTTTTCTGAGATAACTCCTCGATAGCCTTTCTTGAAGTTTGTTGCACTTGAGAGAGAAAGTTAAATTCTAGTGTCTGTTGGAAGCGGAATTACGATTTAGGGTCAGAATTTTGTTTAAATATCCTGAAATATTTGAAAGTTCGAAAAAAATAGAAGCACGACGTTTAAAGCTAATAGCTCTGCATCAAGAACAGATATCGCGTTTCTGTAAACGGCATCTATTATAAATTTGATATGTCAATTTGTATCTTACGTGAACTGGTTACGTTGTGTACAAGGGTGCTGCAAAAGTTGTATTTCCATAATACAGTAGAACCCCACTGTTACGTTCCTCGCTGCTGCGTTTTCCCGGCTGTTACGTCGTTTTCGTCCGGTCCCAGCATAGCTCCCATAGGATCCAATGTATTGGGTACCCCGCTGTTACGTTGTAGCTGTGAAAACGTTCCCGCATGTTACGTCGCGACCTGGCACTCCGAACCCGGCCGGGCAACGCGCGCCAACCGCCATTTTGACGAGTCTTGGCTAGGCTTGGCTACGGAATTGGCTAAAAGACCATGGCCTCCGAGATCATACCCTTGCACGCGCGTGGGTAATCTCAGAGGCCATAAAAAGCCGCACGCGAGTTGGAGAGATTGCCACTAGATGGCCACTGCCTCGTCAGCCGAAGCGAGTAAAACCCGCGGGCCCGCAGCAATCCAGTCTTTCTTGTTTATGCGGTTCAACCCATCTGAGTCGTCCGTGTCCTCCCGTCAACAGCTACGCTGCCTACGCTTCGTCAGGCCTCACTAATCCAGTCTTTCTTGTTTGTGCGGTTCAACCCATCCGAGTCGTCCGTGTCCTCCCGTCAACACCTACGCTGCCTACGCCTCGTCGGGCCTCGCTAACACCGCGAGCGATTTGTCGTCCTTTGATGGCGTCGCGCAAGCGCAAGGCGTTTTCCCTCGAGGAAAAGCTGGATGTTCTCAACGCAGTCGACAGGCAGCCAGCGCGGAAAAGAGTCGACATCGCCAAGGATCTTGGTCTGCCACCCTCGACGCTTAACAGCATCGTTTCGAAGCGTGCCGAGATACAAGGGAATGCCGCGCTCTTCGGCCCGAAAGCTAAGCAGGCTCGTGGCGCCAAGTATGGAAACCTCGACGAGTCGCTTCTTACTTGGTTTAAACAAGCCCGTGCTGCCGGTGTGAACTTCGACGGCAGCATTTTGCGCGAGAAGGCGATGGAAATAGCCGACCGACTGGGCATCAGTGACTTTGCGGCGTCAAATGGCTGGATCGACCGTTTCCGGAAGAGGCACGGCATCGCGTATAAGACGGTATCCGGGGAAGCAGCAAGTGTAAACTTGGAAACAGTCGACGATTGGAAGGCCACACTATCTGCCATAATTGAGGGGTATGAGCCTCGTGACATATACAACGCCGACGAAACGGGTCTTTTCTTTCGGGTGCAGCCATCCAAGTCGTTAAGCCTGAAGGGCGAAGCATGCCACGGAGGCAAATGCAGCAAAGAAAGATTGACAATGCTCCTTTGCTGCAACATGGATGGCTCGGACAAGCTGAAGCCATGGGTAATCAGAAAATACCGAAACCCGCGGTGCTTATAAAACATTCGCCTGCTGCCATGTCACTATAGAAGCAACAGTCGTGCATGGATGACGGGTTCTTTGTTCGAAGAATTTCTTCGTTACTTCGACAATAAGATGGGCTCCCAGTGCAGGAGTGTTGTCCTTTTTCTGGACAATTGTGCTGCCCACCCGAAAGACCCGTCGTTTCTTCGGAACGCTAAGCTTGTTTTTTTTTCCTCCAAACACTACAAGCCACTCGCAGCCGTTGGATGCCGGCGTCATAAAGAACTTAAAGCACTCGTACAGGAAGTCCATCGTAAAGCGCTGTCTGGCGCGTATTGATCGCGGACAGCAGCCTACGATCATTTCAATACTGGACGCTATGCACTACGTCGCTTCAGCGTGGACTGCAGTGAGCGCGTCAACTGCACAGCACTGCTTCGCGCGGTGTGGATTTCGCATGGACGGCGGAGAGAAAACTGCCACGGAAGCTGAAGAGACGGAAGCAGCCTCTCGTGATCAAGAGCTGAGTGAAGCTTTGAATGCGCTGGGTGCCACGGGAGTCACGTATGACGACTAAGTCGCCGTGGATGCTGCTGTCGTGACGTACGAGTGTCGGAGTATCGCCGAGATCGTTGCAGACACGGTCGCGAGTGAAGCCTCAGACTGTGGTGACGACGAGGAGCATGAGCCGCATGATTCTGGGAAGTTGGCGGACCCGAGCTTTGGAGAAGCCGTCGCGGCTCTGGACCTCCTTCGCAGGTACGTCGCACCTCAAAGCGACGCTGAGAGCAATGCGGCTTTCCAGGCCATCGAGAAACGCGTCGTGTTTTCCAGCGAGCGGAAAAAACGGCAATCGACCATTCTCGATTTTTTTTAAGACCTAAGCTCACTTGATGTCGAAATAAATTGTTTCAAGGCAAAGCTGCACTGTTTTCATTAATTTTCAGACCTTTCCTCACTGTTGTGTTTTCCCGGCTGTTACGTTTTTTTTTCGCGGTCCGGTGAAAAACGTATGAACGGGGTTCCACTGTACTAAATTTCTTGAGATTCATGTGTAACATATCAATTTCGTCCGCTGTAGATGTACTATTGGATGCAATTCACAGAATTGCAAAATATTTTTTCACTGTTCAGTTACAGAGTGTTAAACTTGATTGTTTCGTTTTCTGAAATGTTGTGATTTTTTCCAATTTTTAATAAACTGACAACCTAAATGAAAAAATCGAAACTAAAAGTGAGTACAATTTAATTTTTTATTTTAAATGCAACAAACCTGGTCAAATTTGGTGTAGTGGTTGCCGAGAAAAACGTATTTACATGTATTTAGATGAGCACCCAAGCTAAAGCTTCTTAAGGAGGAGGCAGAGCTGCAACGGCGGCTGCTGTGTATGGCACAGCCATGCGGGCCCTATCTTGAAAGCGATCTGCGATGGGGATAGATTGCAAGTGCTGGCAGCTTCGGGTGTGCTGTTTTCGCTGCTTAGTTGGCGTTGATGCAAGAGGCAGCACGAAGGTCAATTCACTTGCTTGCTGCCGCGCTTCCTCACTCCAGCATTTTGACAGCGAGTTTCCGTGGTCATCTAGTGAGATGTACTATCGGCCAAAAAAGTAAACGGACCATGGCTTAGGTGGCCGGAGCAGCTGCGGGGCCACACCGGGGCGCTGCTATCTCGCTCTGCGCGCTGAAGGCGAGAGTGCCCCGGGTGACGCCACACTTCGCCCTCACTCTCACGCGGTGCCTTGTCACGCTTGATAAATTTCTAGTGCGCCGTTCGGTTGCTCTACTGCTGACGGTCGCAACGAAGGGGACCATGCATCGCCAGTAGTCCAGCACATGGCGCTGTCCTGCAGTTGCGGGAGCCGCAGGGCATCAAAGTGCGGCACTTAGAAGGAACGGAGACCCGTTCTGATTGTTGTTTTGTTTATGTTCACCTTATCTTTTATATTAGTGCATGTCGGCGGCGTCCACCGCCGCTCGATTTTAGGCAACATCGCGCAAGTAGCCACAATGGCGGCTACGGTGACGCGCGCTCTTTCACGCCGGTGCGATAGCGGCAGGCGGCAAGGTTTACTGCGGGCATGGCTTATGTGTCAAGATCACTTTTCCGTAATTGTCTCCAGTAGTACGTTTAATATTAATATAAGTGACGCCTCTGAAAACTGCTTTAATTAGATACGACAATGCGTAGGCCGTTATGAAACATTACAAAAGTACGGCCAGGAAGAGATAATTGGGAAGACGAATAGGAGTAACTATAGTCAGTCATGAAAGTTTATTCATGGAAGCATTCCATGGCTTGAAGAGGTCCTCAGTGCGATGAAAAGTTGCCGTCTACCGCGATGACTTGGCTTACTCGCCTTGGCACCGAGAGCACCGCCGCTATAGCTTCGGACGTCCACGCAGCGCTTCCAGCTCTCTAACTTATCGTGCTGACGTGAAAGAAAGCGTGTCACGGTAGCCGCCGTCGCGGCTACTTGCGCGATACTGCCTAAAATCGAGCAGTGGTGGACGCCGGCGACATGCACTAATCTAAAAGATAAGGTGAACATAAACAAAACAACAATCAGAACGGGTCTCCGTTCCTTCTAAGTGCCGCGCTTTGATGCCCTGCGGCTCCCGCAACTGCAGGACAGCGTTATGTGTTGGACTGCCGGCGATGCATGGTCCCCTTCGTCGCGACCGTCAGCAGTAGAGCAACCGAACGGCGCACTAGAAATTTATCAAGAGTGACAAGGCACCGCGTGAGAGTGAGGGCGAAGTGTGGCGTCACCCGGGGCACTCTCGCCGTCAGCGCGCGGAGCGAGATAGCAGCACCCCGGTGTGGCCCTGCAGCCGCTCTGGCCACCTAAGCAGTGGTCCGTTTACTTTTTTGGCCGACAGTACAGTCGAGCCGACTTATAACAATATTGAAGTGCCACGAAAATTCCATTGTTATAACCGGGTTGCATGATAAAAAAAAAATCAAAATGGGAGATGGTGCAGCTGTTCCGAGAAAACCATAATGGCGTAGGCCAGTTTTCCTACCCACCGCCTTCCTCCATCCAACTTCTGATTGTGTTGACTCGTTTAACTTAAACTCTGCTCCCCATGCGCTCCAATCACGTGTCGTTGACAAGTCGCAGCTGTCGGCGTTCAAGAATGGCACTGCTATAAAAATTGCAAAGAGGGGTCATGGGAGGCATGTGATATGCAGGGTCTGTCAAGGCATCACTTTGGTGGCCCCAAAAAGCGCCTTTTATACAATGCGCAAAGGTTGCCGTGGCAGCATTTCAGCTTGAGAAATCCAAAAGAAACGTTGGGACGAAAGCATGCCTAAGGGCATGCTTTCGTAACAACAACAAAAAAACCGCTGGGACTTGATCACCACAAGCATCTCGCCACATACTTCACACTGGCTTGCAAAAAAAAACTGCATGTCCGTCAGCCTTGCTTGCTTTATGTAAAGCTTGCCGGCATCCTTCTGCAAGGCACCCAGGTGCTCCACACAGTGAAGCGGAAGGTCCCTCGGGAAAATGCCCACGAGGGACTGAATCATTTGAGCCCGGGATACATGGAGCGGGCTTTCGCCCAGCACAAATAGATGTGGCAGGACGCCACCGATGGTTTGTTGGCATCGCTTAAATTCAGCAAAAAACAGGCGGACGCAGCCGTGCACTCACCGCGCATTTGTTTGCGTTGCCAGACTCTAGGAATGCATTTTTTAGGATAAGAAAAAAAAAAAAAAAATACTGAATAGGCTTTTTATTGTAGTTTTTGTCTTTAATGACTAAACAACTTGGAAAAATGTTTCATAGAGGTGCTTACAAACGATTTCCGCACGTTTCATTGAGCTGCAAGAGTTTTAGCGGGCTGGCTTTACGCCGTCTGGCTACGTTGAGCGGTGGCACCATGGAGTGCAGGCACAAGGATTTGTGGTTTTCCAACTATGACTTTAGTTTACTTTTGTGTAAAAGGCACATTGTGGTTATTCATGTCTACTTCAGTTTCAGTTCCTGTTTTAAGGCCCCCTCCGTGATTACTACTGCATCCGGAGAGGACAGAATTACAGTAAAAGCTCGTTAATTCGAACCGCAAGGGGACGCCATCTCAGTTCGAATTAAACGAAGTTCGAACTAACGAAAGCAATGAAGAAAAACAGGACACCGCGACCAGGAAGCAGCAGGGCATGGCGTCAGTTCAATTTAATGTTTGAAAAAATCCGTAATTGTGGTCTGCTTTTTTTCTTTGAAGGCAACAGCAAGCACTTTCTGCTCTAAAGAGCGAATGTTGCGGAAGGCTTCCTTTTCGCTTTCTTCAAAACTGAAGAACAGGCGGGCGGCATTAAGTCCGGCCATGACTTCCGCAGCGGAGGGCCGCACCGGTGCCTCGTCGTCTTCCTCGTCGTCGTCACTGGCAGCGACAGGCTCTATGTTTTTAACTTGGGAAATGATGTCCTCGTCTGTGGTCACACCACAGACAACTGCGCTCGCATCCACGTCTACGTAGTCGACAAAGGAAACGTCTTTCAGAACGTCCGACATGGGAGCGGTGACGCTAGTGACGCAGTCTCCGTGCGCAGGTGGCTCGTCCACGTGCTCGCCTTGCGTGGTGAAGCCACAGTGGCGATAGCAATTGGCTATTGTAGCCCCTGTCACTTGTTCCCAAGCATGCACAAGCATATGCAGTGCACTCAAGAGCGTCACTTCGTAATTCTGGCATAGAATAACTCTTTCTAGTATGTGGCGCCGATAAAATGTCTTCAAATTTTTTATAATGCCCTGGTCCATGGGCTGCAGCACTGCCGTTGTGTTGGCTGGAAGAAAGGCCAACTCAACGGCATTCGTTTGAACTTCAATCTTGTGCGCAGAACAATTATCGACAAGAAGAAGGATTTTGCGGCCACAGCGCTCGAACTTCTTGTCTACCTTCATGAGCCACTGCTTAAACAACTCTCCAGTCATCCAAGCCTTCCTGTTTGCCGCGTAGTCTGTTGGGAGGGACCTGATGTTCTTGAAGCAGCGAGGATTGCTCGACTTTCCTACCACGAACAGCGGTAGCTTTTCACTTCCGGTCATATTTGCCGCAACCATCACCGTTACTCGCTCTTTGCTTCGTTTACCCCCCCGTACACTTGTCGTCTTTGTACGTGATCGTTTTGGCGGGCAGTAACTTGAAAAATAAGCCTGTCTCATCAGCATTAAAAATGTCCTGCGGAGAGTACTTCCGTAGGTAGCCTTGTAGGACCTCGGAGCGCCAACTTTCACATGTTTCCAAGTTAACAGCCTTCATCTCCCCTGACACCGCACGAAACACAAGGTCGTACCTTTCACGGAAGCGGTGCAGCCACCCATCTGAAGCTGCGAAGTCGTCGTAGCCCAGCCGCAGGGCGAAGTCCGCTGCCTTCGCCAATATGACGGGGCCACTCAGCGGTATGTCCTGAGCACGCATCTCCTTAATCCAGAGGAGAAGCGCTTTTTCGAGGTCGGGGTACTTTGCCAGCCGCATCCTCTTCCTTTCCCTGGCAACTTCTGCCTCTAAGGAGTCTTCAATCGCCCTCTTATTTTTTATATAAGTGGACAGCGTGCTCTTCGGTATCCCATGCTTCTTGGCGATTTCTTGTTTCGACAAGACTCCGGCGTCCACTTCCCGTAAGATGTCGCATTTATCCTTCAGTGTTTTGGCGCAGTAGTATTTACCGTGGGCGCAAGCCATTCTGAAACCGCACGTCAGCACGGCGAAGCACACCACCGAGGCCTAACTTTTCAAGCGATCCGCACAACAAAGGTCGTAAGCGCGCCGAAAACCAGAAAACTCGAGGCTGCCGAAAGCGGCCGAGACCACCGCGAGTTCAGGACAAAGACGTTGACGAAGGCTCCACCTATTCGTTCAATTCTCGAGCGCTAGCGGCGCTGCGATGTACTGGATTCGCTGTATTTTTTTTGTGCTGGTTGCGCCATCCATCGGTTAACAACTGCAGCTATACGACAAGATTCTTAGGCCTCTGAGATCGGCGGCTCAAAACCGGAAACCGCAGTTCTCGGAGGTAGAGAGAGGGCGTAGCTGTTGCCACAGCTGTCACCCCTTGCCCTCCAGCCTCTGCGCCGGGTGCTGGCACCGGTTTTACCCGCTTTTTCCTTCTCTCCCCATTTTGGAGGCAACTCAGCCGCTGCAGCCTCGCGACAAGGCCTGCTCTGGCCATGTGCCAGGCGGCACGCCGCCCAGGCGCGGCGGCACGTAGTTCGAATTAACCGTGGCAGAACCAACTCACGTTCGAATTAACGGGCTTTTTTATACATGGACTTCTATGGAGCTAGGCCGGACCAAGTAGTACGGTTCGAATTATCCCGAAATTCGAATTACTGAAGTTCGAATTAACGAGCTTTTACTGTATCGGTATTTTGCGTGAAATGGGCCTCTCAGCGGCTCTCGTTCTCGATGCCCTATAGGCTCCGTGCACCGCCTGGGCCCACACAGATGCAAACAGCCACAAGACAAGGCGTGGTCGGGTTCTAGCTATAATCTGTTGTCGCTCTTTTCAATCAAGGCACTCGAGCAGAAGGGACTTGTGGTTGTTGTAGAGCAGGGGTGGTTTCACATCGAAGAAGCACGAAACCAAGCTTTGCGAGCACGCACGCCGGCAGCAAAAAAAAAAGAAACTGCTTCGGGTGCCGCGAACAAGAAACCCACGTGGGCGGCACCCCACACACAAAAAAGACAATAACAAGAAAAGCAATACAATGCACACACTATTTTGCGCCATGGAATATTCGTTTGGGTTGGTAAGAAAACTGCACAGCACTTATAATTATTATCTGTTTTGTGAGCACCTCACTTAAGTTTGTAGATGAAAAATAAGTTTACATAAATTTGTATTCTTAAACATTCAATATCCGGCTGATCAATGGCGTCCATTTCACGCGCAGAGAGCCCGAAAGTGCGCAGCCAAAGTAGCCCAAACGCTTGCATTCCGTCGCTTCAGCGCGACGGACGCTCCGGTGGAAAACCAAAAATACACAAAAACCAACCAGCTGCCAGAAGTCGGAGAGAGATCAATCGTCTTGACGCCTGGTCAGCACGCCAGGCAGTCCTGACACTTCTGCCGGCGATTATCGCCGGGCGCCAGTTCTTCGATCGGAACGGGTAGCCGGCGGCGGGAGTGAAATTATTGGACGCCGAGGGGCGAGCGTTCACCGCCGGGTGTATTTCGTCACCTGGACATCTGTTTTCCGCTCCATGTATCCCGGGCTTTACATGACCTCCCGCAGGGACAATGTTGAGGCAGCCTGCCCTACCGTGTCAGCGCTACCATCGTGGCCGTCACTGTGGCTATCCAATGCAAGCACGTTCACAATGATCACCTTATCAGTTAGAAGCACTTCATTTCTAAATCTAAAGCAGCGCGCTTCTTTTCACCGCCAACGTTGTGCATTGCTGATGATCAGTGGATGGACCAGCGATCTTGCGTTTCATCGGCGAGTCCTAATGAACAAAGACAAGTACGAGCGGCTTAGCTCGTTAGCAGAACTGCGCAGAATGAAGACCGTAGAATAAAGAACCAACTGTGAGGGCCTGGCCTAGTGAGCAATCTGGTTAGGGTTCCCTAATCTGGGAGCAGCACCAGCAGCGTCAGCGCAGCGTGGTCCATTCCTGTTACGGAGGATGGTGCGGTGCAGAGCTTTAGGCGCAGCCCATTAATGTTCGGAGGGGTGGAAGGGTATCTCTCCTGGAAAGAAGCATGCGGCGGCAGTTGTGGCGGCGGGCGATCATGCAGTGGCTCGCATTTCACTTTTTCCTTTTTCTTTTCGAGGATTTCGCATTCCATACCTTTTGGCACAGACACCCAGCAGCCAGACTTCATCGTTATAACCAATAATGCGGCATGGGGACATTGTAGTAAGCGGGTTACTTCCCCATAGAAAACATAGCAGCAGCTTTTCATTGTTATAACCGAAATATTGTTAAAACCGGTATCGTTATATGTGGGTTTGATTTCCCTGCCACCGCAAAGGAATGCAGAGACAATACATGGAAGGAGATGGTCAAACTACAAGCGGCTGCTTGGAAACGTGCCTCTCGAATCCCGTGCTGCGTGACAAGAGTGACCTCTGAAGTAGAGCTGCATCATGCTCAAAGTGCGATAAGATCCTATAGTGCCCCGTGCACTGTGTGCTTTAGGTATGAGTGAAAGTGTGCGAAGGTGAGACAAGAAAGATGGTGGCTTCACGACTGCCACCTTCCTGTGTGAGCAAAGGGAAAAAGGGGGAGTGGAGCGAGCTCGCGGTAACATTATCAAGTGCGTGAGGGGCAGGAGTGGGGAGGTACCTAAGTTGGCGCACGCCTCCGCCATGGCTGTGCATGGCTGTAAGCGTGGGTGAGCGCATATGCAGCCACATGCCCTGCTTTAGCGGTAATCGCTGCATGCGCAAAAGAGTGGACATGCCAAGACAGTCTGACTCCATTGTGGGGATGCGCGACTCTTGCGCGTCCCCTGATATGTTTTTCCCGCATAGCGCGTCTCCTGTAATCCGGCTTCGCGGTGCGGCCTGGCGCCCGCGGCGGTCGGAGTGGTTGAGGCGCAGTACGAGAGATGGCGCGAGTGTTGCGCTGCTAACACCGCTGACAGGCGGGGTTACTTGGGCGCCGGAAGACAAGGCGCTCTCGCTTGGGTTTGGGACAGCAAGCAGCACGGACGTGCCGTGCCGCGCATGCGCCAATCTGTGCTTCTGGGAGACCGTCTCGCGTGGCCGCCTTGGAACGTGCCACCGTTCGCGTGACCGTACGCACGAACGACCAGGTGTTGGGATCCAGCATGGGGCGAACATATTCGCTCGCTATCCGGTCGCGGTGAGTCGGACTTCTAGATTTGTCGCGCGCTCATCGGCATGTTTTGTGGATAGCAACTCGGCTAGCAGGCATTGATCTATGAAAGGTGCAATAAATGCCCTTGTGATTGTTTGCACTACTGTGCTGTCGTTCCTTTGTCCCAAGAGTACGGGTGAGAATCCCACATCTGGCTGCCCAACGTGGGGCTCTTCGGGCATCGGACGATAGATTTAACAGTTTTGCTTCGTTCGAGACCTTTGTTTGAACCGAAGCGTAGGGCTAGCGTGGATTTTGATTGCTAGCGTTGGCGGCATGCTTTCTTGAGCGAGGCGACGGTGGCTGTAGTGTGTTTGAACATGTCAACATGCTAAGCCTTTTAGCAAGTGTTTTTTTAATGCCATTCATCGGTACGAAATTCACATGGTTTGCATCCTGGGAGAGCGAGGCTTAGCGCCCGCGGAGCATTGCCAAGCCTGAAACGAGCAAGTACAGAAGCCTCGTGGGTGGTCCGAATTTCTTATGTAAATAGCTTCTTCTATCTCTTTGACTCGGATGAAGTCGCGGCTCTGGGAGCCGGGTGGCCGCGGGCCACGGGTGCCACTACGGGCTGACTGGTATTGCGGCCTCGGCCTGGCACCGGGCGCTCCGACACCGCCTGGGACTGTGGGTGCCGTCAACTCGGATGCTGTGTGCACCGAGCGGAGTAGGACCACCTCACAGAGCTGACGTCTCCTCGCGGCTGCCTGTTTTGTGCTCATTTTGGGTGTTTTTGGATGCCGGTTGTTGTCAGGGTAGCGACGCTTTAGGCCTAAGGCTTTACGAAGCTGCCTGTCGCATGTGGAGGGACACAACCTGGTGAACCGTGGCGTTAAGGAGTTGCAATTTGCTTCCCTCATTCTAGTTAGCCTCGCACGAATTGAAATTACTCGTTCGACTCAAGGAAGCGAGCTTCATTCACGTGAACTTAGCATCTGAGTGGCCAGCCGAGTTGAACATCGTACCACGTGGGCGATGCGCATGCAGAATTCCTCTCCCTTGCACTACTGTAGTGTTTGCCGAGTGTGTTGAGTGTACGCAGTGTCATTGGAGTCACCCCTGGTTTGCCGTCACCTGCACATCTTCTGCGCTGCTGCCCCGGACTACGATCGAGCCACCGGGCAATGGTGCTGTGGCGAGTTTGGCGCAGCGACTTCGGCGGCCGCCTGTATCCAGCTCGCAACCCTCGGCGGCGGAGGAAAGAGCCAGTGATCACCTACAGCTGCGGCGGCTCTTGCCAGTAGGGCGCGTCGGCGCGAGCGACGCTTGCTCGTACCGACTACTGCATCGTCGTTTCCGGAGTCCTGGCCTGGAATCGTGCCGTCGAGTCTGCAAAGCTGCTGCTGTGACCGGTGGACGCCAGCTGTGTACCCAAGGACAATGTCGGCTCGCATGCTATGGACAGCATGTGGACATTTCCTCAGCGCGGCCACGGTTGCATGTACTACCTTGTTCGCGAAGCATGCGTTGATGTTAGACCGTGTGAGATGTTTCGCTGGAATGTGTAGTGATTTAAGGTTGGGGGGATGTGGGGATGCGTGACTCGCGCGTCCCCTGATATGTTTTTCCCGCATAGCGCGTCTCCTGTAATTCGGCTTCGCGGCGCGGCCTGGCGCCCGTGGTGGTTGGAGTGGTTGAGGCGCAGTACGAGAGATGGCACGAGTGTTGCGCTGCTAACGCCGCCGACAGGCACCCCCCGGGGTTACAGTCGCGGACCGTTTATTCGGACCTCACGGGGACTGCGGAAATGTCCGAATAAACAGGTGTCCGAAAAAGCAGATTAATAAAAAAAAATGAAATCCTTTATTTCCACGCGCTTATTCGGGCTCGGCAGTAGGCTTGAAGAAATTGTGAATGCGCCATTGCATGCTGTTCCGTTTACGCGCAGTCAGATAAGCCTGTATCTCTGAGAGGGTCGTACGGTCACTATAGGTGGCTGAAAGCACCTATAGTGACCGCATGCTCCGCATGCGACGGCAGCGTAGCACATTGTGCGTCATCTTCCGACTCGGAGTCATCGTCCGGCGGTGCAGCAGAAACCTGACGAATGATCTCGCAGTCGTTGAGTTCTGCGCATGTCAGTACTGCAGTGTCAGCACCTGTGAAACTGTCAACTGAGACGGTGTCCGGAATCGCAATGCAACCACTGCGCAGGTCTCGGCAGAACATTTTCCGCGTCAGTAGGGAGCACATCAGAAGGCGACAAATCTTAGGCCTCCCGGCACACGCTTGCCGGCATTCCCCAGCGAAGTCTGCGCGGGCACTGTCAGCGCCATTAGACACTTGACGCGATGTTTCCGTACGCCGCGTTGGATCACCGAAACCTCGACACAGCACACAAAGCAAACACCACCATGCCGACACCAGTCGCACAAACGGAAAACGTAGCCTGCTCGCAGCGTCGTGCGCGAAGAAACAAATTAGCTGCTGGATTGTCTTGACATGGCTTACTAAGCTGAAACTGAAAGAGCCACTATTGAACCAGGCAGAAACGATGATGATGAGCGGGTATTTCCAGTAGCGCCACTTCGTGGGGCAGCAAGGAGGCTCTGTTCAAAACAAAAATGGCATTCAGCAAGTCGAACTATGCGCCGGTCATAATCGGTGCATGATGCTCTCGATCGAGTTGGCTCAAGGAGTGTCCAAAAAATCAGACGAGAGGTTGCAACGTGTCTGAACTTTCGGCAGTTGTTATACATTATGGTCTATGGGGGGAATGGTGGTGCCGCGAAGCTGACTGAATAATCGGGCATGTCCGAATTTTTGGAGTCCGGAAAATCGGTCAGCAACTGTACTTGGGCGCCGGAAGACAAGGCGCTCTCGCTTGGGTTCGGGACAGCAAGCAGCACGGACGTGCCGTGCCGCGTGTGCGCCGATCCATGCTTCTGCGAGACCGTCTCGCATGGCCACCTTGGAACGCGCCACCGTTCGCGTGACCGTACGCGCGAACGACCAGGCGTTGGGATCCAGCATGGGGCGAACATATTCGCTCGCTATCTGGTCGCGGTGAGTCGGACTTCTAGATTTGTCGTGCGCCCATCGGCATGTTTTGTGGATAGCAACACGGCTAGCAGGCATTGATCTATGAAAGGTGCAATAAATGCCCTTGTGATTGTTTGCACTATTGTGCTGTCGTTCCTTTGTCCCAAGAGTACGGGTGAGAATCCCACACCATGTAAGCTGTCGTACCGCGCGTTTAGTATTGGAAGTTGCGTAATCTCGAGTTTCGGTGACCTGTTGGAGCGAGAGGCAGCCGAAGCATTCGTTCCTTGCTGCTGGCGCTGTTCCTAGTAGCACCGTCCCAAAGCAGGTGATGCTATCAGCTGTGGGGGTGGAGTGTACGCGAAATTGTGCCTGGCTTCGTTTAATTCCTACTGTCGAGAAGATATCGCCGACATACGTGGCATGAAACTGTATCATTTGTCGCAGACTCCCAAATTTATAGAGATGTAGTGTTTTGTCATTCAAATTTGCTTTTTTCAATTGCCCTATAATTCGGAAAATTCTGCGGCCCCTTTCCGTGTAAGAGAAATTGATCCGCGACTGTGCTTACTTGCAAGAAAGGTCGGATTTCACTAGACCGAAATTTTGATATAACGAAGAAAATTACAGATTTTACTGACTTCATTATATTGAGGTTTAACTGTAGTCTGAAATACCGAAGAGTCAAAGAATTCGTTCTGCCCAAAAAATAAAATTTATTAGGCTTAGAGGGCTTAGAAGAATCTCTGATGATGCCCTGCACCATACTACGCTAGGTGGCAATCAGTTTTGCTTGGATTTGAGCAAGACTGAAGTCCTTTCTGTGTACAATCAACAAGAGAATCACCGCGTTGGCGATCTCCACCAACGCAGACCGAAAATAAGTGAGCCATGCTTCTTCGCACACAAATGTGAAACCACACAGACACACACGAAGATGCGACAACGTTTGCGAGGCACACTTGCTCCGTGGACACACCACATGCAGAATGGTGAACGAAACTCCCACACAAAGTGATTGTGACGACAATGCTGACCGAAATAAAAGAGAAAAGAAAAACTGGGAGGAAGCTTAAGCTTCGCCTTTGAGTGTGGAAGGCGATAGCATTCCAAGATCCCCAACTGCTTTTCAGGCTTCTCTTGACCTACATGACATGCAAGTCATGAAACAGCCACCTACGTCTTGGTGCTCTCATGGTAGTTTCGTTAACTTGGTATGTACCAAAATTGGCATAGTACGATGAGAGTGCATGACTAACATAAATGATAGGTTGTGACATGCGTGTCATGTAGGTCATGAAATAGTTGTCTACGCCTTGGTGCTCTTGTGGCTGTTTCGTTAACATGGTAGGCTTCCTGCACTCTGCTTCGCATAACAGATTCCTACAGGACGTGGGATCTGCCGGATTTTTTTTGTTGTTCATTCATTAATTCAGCATGCCACATAATTCAGGCATTTTTTTTTTTTCATTCTCGTGAGATCAGTATTAATGACCGAAGATCTGTGGCTGGTTCAGCGTGGAGGAGCAGAGATGGCAGTGCCTTCACATGTGCTGTCTTCGCACGCATTTAGTGCTGGAGGTCACGTAATCTCGCGTTTCGGAGACACGTTAACGCAAGAGCCAAACAAAATGTTCTCTCTCCTCTGCCTGCACTCTTCACGAAAGCACCATCTCACTGTGGGTAACACTATTAGCCACGGCAGCAGACTGCACACAAAAGCCCCGCAGGCTACGCTTCGTACTGTCGATGTGAAGATATTGTCGACAGGGCATGAAACCGTATCTTTGGTCATCGACTCCGAATTTCAAAGAAATGACTTTTTTTCATTTAAATTTGTTTTTTCTGATTGCCTGGTAATTTGGAAAATATTGCAGCCCCTCTTCAGTGTGAGAGAAATCCATTGGCAACTGTACTCATTTGCATAAATGGTTGAATTTCGATATAATGAAATTTCAAATAAACGAAGTATCGATTTATATAGAGTTTAACTACAATCAGAGCTCTCGGTTCATCCTACCCGCTGTGTGTTTGCAACATTGACCAGTGTACAAGCGATGAGGCAGGCCATGCCAAGGAACTCACCCCCCCTGGGGCAGTGCGAGTTGACTGGGTGGCCTGGTAGACCTGCGGTCGCCCATTCTCATCAGTCGTCATCGTCATCACCGAGGATGACGAGAAGCTGTGGCAGTTCGGGTCCTGAGAGAGGCGGCCCTGCAGAAAGAGAGAGAGAGAGGGAGACAGATAACTTCAGTGGCATTGTCTCATGCGGGGCTTTACACGAAGACTCCATTTGTTCAATCAGGGTTCGTACAGGTCTCAGAGACAGAAATTCAAGGGCTTTCAAAGCCCTGCCAAAGCTTTTAAAAGGGTGCAGTGTGGCATCCCATGTAGCAATTTTTTACTATCACAACGTTTTCAAGACAACATAGCTGAACTTAGGGTAACGAAGTTGATAAAGTCAGCCCTTTACTTTATCATATTGAAATTGGACTTTTTATGCAAATAAGTACAGTTGCTGACAAATTTTTCTTGCACGAAAGGAGCTGTAAAGGTTTTTGCACTATTGTGCAACCAAAGAAAGAAAAAAATTTGTGTTTCAAGTCTTCTTTTTTAACTTGCGAGTCCACGACAAAGATAAGCTTTCATACCATGCCGATTATGTCTTTACATTGATGGCACAAAACGAAGCCTGCGAAGCATTCACGTCCACTCCGCTGGCGTGGCTGATAGCATTGCTTGCAGTGGGGGGCTTTGTACTTGCTATAGATTAACTTCAAGAATAAAGCACGAGGACCATGCGAAAAAAGCGAGAGTTGCAGTTTTGCCCAAAAGGCAAATCATCGATTGCGATAGCAAATTGGTAGACAGCTATACAAAGTAAGGATGGTATGTTTATTGGCTGTATAAACTTGGAAACATTCGCTTGCTAACTGAATTAAGCATGGTGTCAGCGCGCACAAGTGAACATGAACACATCGCACTCGATCAGCATGGTCACTCGCAGTTAAAGCCCTGGTGTGAGCAAGTGCGGCAGCTGCAGCGAGCGAAGTGACCTTAACGCTGTCTATCACTTCAATGCAAGAGCGGCGAGAACACAGCGTGCACAAAGCTATGAGCCGTCTGCGGATCCCGTTCAAAATACCGCGTGCGCTGCCGTGCAAAGCACGCACTTGTTGAAAGGGTCGAAGCCGCCCCCGCTTCCTCCCACCCGCGCTGCTTCCCCACTCTCTTCCCTATCACACGAGATCGGGCCACGATCGTCAGTTCCCCTTGCACCCTGTCACGAAACACGCAGTTGCTGCAGAAGCACAATGCCACACCCCCCCTCCCACCCATTCCCCCACGGCCTTCCACGGAATGGAAGACGGCGTGTTTATTCTGCACTTTCCTCCTTCTCGTACACCATATCGAGACGCGATTGTCAGCTTCCCTCACATGCTTTCACTCATACATACAGCATATGGCACGTGGAGACGGTATTGTCACCGTTGGACTTTATATGGAACATAACAAAGACAGGAAAAATGCATTTAAGTACCAGAGCAAAATTATGATTTAAAAATTGAACCTGAACAAAAGGGCTCCACAACTTTTGGACTGCATGCGAGTCACACAAAACCTGATAAACAATTCAGGGTTACCACCCACGGGGCACTCACAATGGTGGAGAACATGTCGGTAGGGAACAGCCCAAGGCTGGCTGAACGCCGTGTGCCCCCGATTCCTGGGAATGCTCCGAGCATGGGGCCCAGCATGGCCTCCATCTGCCTCATGCCTTCAAACGGACTGTAAAAGAAGAAAAAAATTATGTGGTTTTACGTGCCAAAACCGCTTTCTGATTATGAGGCACGCCGTAGTGGAGGACTCCGGAAATTTCGACCACCTGGGGTTCTTTAACGTGCACCTAAATCTAAGCACATGGGTGTTTTCGCATTTTGCCCCCATCGAAATGCGGCCGCCATGGCCAGGATTCGATCCCGCGACCTCGTGCTCAGCAGCCCAACACCATGGCCACTGAGCAACCACGGCGGGTGTAAAAGAAGACAAGGCTCAATGAATGCTCAAGCAATGGGCGAGTTCGTGTCGTAACTAAAGCATCAAACAAGGAACTTCTTTCTTTGGCCCTGTTTCAAGGAATGCATGAGGCTCAAAAAGCCAGGCTGATATAAAATGCTTAGAGTCAGTAAGCGAACAAAGTCTATGCAAATGCCTTGCACTTTTCATAATGCTTACCAGTTACAGCAAAATCCAACCCTTAATTCAACCCGATGGAAGATCTGAAATGATTCCATCCCATTGGTGTGCACTTGAATTACAAAAGAAAAGACAGTGGAAATGCACGACCTTGCAGTATCTTAACAGTTTCAAGTGAAGCCGTTTACATTACAAAGACAGTAATTCATCCCTACATATTTTACTTCTCAAGAACAATGACCATAATACTGGCATTCTAGTATAGCATCTGTCGTGGCTGTGGGATGCAGGTGGAAACTGCCGCTGGGTACTTACCGGTAAAATAGGTATAAGCACATTGCCGGCCTACTGCTTATATTTATATGTGTACAGTCAACGACTGAATTTTCGGACGCCCAAATTTTCGGACATGCCTGATATTTCGGACGTCTTCGCGGCACCGCCACGAGCCCCATAGAATCAATGTATAAGGACATCTGAAGTTTCGGACGCTTGAACCCCCCGCCGTCCAATTTTCCGGACTTTTTGACGCGACAGAAGGTCCTTTGGCTCCTCGCGCAGCGCCCTTGCGAAGGAAATCGACTTGCAGCCAAAGCATATCACCGCTTTGAACCACAACTAGCCGAATCTAGCCGTCACACACCGATTTGGTCTGGCCACGCTGGCTATGTTTATCGCCGCACTTCCGCCTTCGGCGGAGTTTCCGGAGCGGCGCCATTTCGTTTGTTTACGCCGGCCACGTTTTGGCTAGCGTGGTGTGTGGCTGTGCTGTTCAAGTGTGCTCTGCGACGCTAGGTCTAGGTGCTTCGACGCTCGTCAGCGAGCTCCAGTGTTCGCAACTTGAGGATTTCCCTTGCCTTCGATGGCCCCCACTCTGTCTTCGTCGTCCTCGCCGATGGCATCGAAGCACGGAAAGCAGTACCGTCGGTTAACGATGGAGAAGAAAGCTGCCATAATTAAGCAAGTCATGAGCGGCCGAACCCAGGCTGGCGTGAGCAAGGAGTTCGGCGCCCATGGACGACGTGATCAACGACCTCCGCTCTGCTGGGCTTCCATACCTACGGAAGTAACTTTCGAACAGTTTGTTGACGCTGACAACGAGCTCGACTTCTGCACAGAACTGACTGACGAGGAAATAGTCCGTCAGGTTGTGAGGGATTCAGAAGACTCCGATGTTGAAAATGAGGAGCCAATGCCTGCGCCGACTACAAGCGCCGAGTTGACGCGTGCACTGTTGACTCTTTCATCGGTGTACAGTGCTGACATGACCCTTGCTCAGATCGAGGCGAATATGATCGCATGCAACCGGAACGCCATCCAAACAACAAGCAACAAGTTCTTTAAGCCACTGCAGCAATAACACCGGCTGCCCGACGATGCAATGTACATAATAAACCGGCAGTCGGCTGCATACAGAGTTTTTGAACGCCTCGTTTTATAGCCACTTCACTGATGCTTTGGCAGGGTTTCGGAAGCCTGATACTTCGCCCTTTACCTCAAGATCCGATAAAAAAAAGAAAAAGTGCGTTTTTTTTGCATGCATTCATTTTTTCGGACTGCCTGAATTTTCGGACGTTTTTACGTTCCCTAGAGGGTCCGAAAAATCGGTCGCTGACTGTATATGCATACGCAATATGTATTTTGTTTATGACACCTTGTTGTGTTTTTCTTCCTTGTGCACCAAATTAGAAGGCTTATTGATGCTGTTTTTGGGAACATAAATAAACAGTTCAATAAACTACTGAATGCTCTAACTATTAGGCCACAATTTCATGCTTCTCGAACGCCAATGTCGCTCTTTGAAACATCTGCGGATGCCTGCACCAGTTACACACATTCTTCCTTCATGACAGCTAGCACTACAAGATGTCATGTTAGACTGCACTGCGGGATTGGAAGAATGCTTTAGGCCAGACGATGATACCTCCCAAGTCAGTCAAGTCCACCTATAATGCTACTGTGTTTTTGCACTGCAACTTGCAGGGCACCAACAAGTGAGGATCTTAACACAATAATTTTTCAAATCGAGTCATTGTAGAAAAGATGGAACAAATTGAAATGTTATGTTGCCATGCTGCCAGACTTAGAGCTTCACTAGCATCCGCAAGCAACTTTTCTTCCCTGCTTTCTCTCAGCCAAGGAGGGACCACGTCGTGCTTACATCATCAGCCCTGCTGCCTTTCTTTTAATGTGGAGCATTCTTTGCAAATTTCAGGCACTCTGAGTGCACTTATCTATCTTTTCTCCCACACTGCGGAGATGGCCATGCCTACCAACCTGAGCCGCTGGGTATATATTGCCACAACCTCGACACAGCTGACAGCCACTCGGTGCGATTCGGTGCCACATGCTAGGCATGTTGGGTGGCTCCCAGAAGAAGAAAACGACGAAAGTGCCAGGACAGCGATATATAAACAGATCTATGGTGTCGACCGAAGTCTTTTGTGGTTTTGTCTGTGACAATATCATCATGCTCGCGTTGCTATAGTGGGTATGCTTCGCATAACTTGGCATAATTTCACAGTAAGCAGGATCTGCATTTTTCCTTCCCGCCCTCTTTTTGCAGGATGGTGCACTCCTAGTGGCAATAATGAGGGCTTGCACATTCTTCCACATTAGACAATTTATACTATAATCGGTGACAGTGCAGGCAGGCAGTGCATAGAAACATTTGCGCATGCGACTCCTTGGCTGGAAGCAAGGCTCCTCAAGAGGAAGTGCATACGAGCTTCAGATATTTCAGCTGTTCTTGTGTAGTGCAGCTGCTTGATACTTTGCAGACACAATTGTCACCGCTTGATCTACACACCAAGGTTCTCTGTTCTAAGAATAGGCTTCAGAATTGATATTCTGACGACTAAAGTATAATTTAACAGCCCAGTCAAAAAAGAATTTGCGATTGGAATTCAGCGACATTCTTCTAGGCCAAATTGTCAAGGTGACCCAGGTCACGACAACATTTATAAAAATTAGAAATAGCTTGGGGCATATTATAGGCAATGTGAAGCCATGTTTGGCAGCTTGTCATTATCTGTGAAAGTGTAAAATGATTGCATTGCACTGGTACTAACATATGGGGCAGAAATGTGGATGTTAAAGGAACTTGGTTAAAAGATTTTGGTGCGCTAGTTTGTTTTAATTTATGATAGAGTAAGCACAACTAAATGAGGACGTAGAAAGAAACAGATACAATGTCTATGCAATTCCGCTTTCGTGCAGAAGAACGTATGTTGGTCGAACTGGAAGATGCATCAATGAGAGACTAAAAGAGCATCGATGTATAAGTCCCTAGGGTAATCTCGGGCAATTTGGGCATACATTGCCGCGATTGTCCTGGCAAACACGTGTCTGAAAGTACTTCTATTTTGTGTAGGGCTCATAGCAGGATGACAAGGGAGCTTGTGGAGGCCTATGAATTGCAAAATCAGAGAAAAGGTGCAAGAGCAAGCCATCAGTGTCGCTATCTGAAAAGGAGACAATACCTCGGTTCATCGTTGTAACCATTATAGTATATGTTCTGACCATGAAAAAATGCGCCCTCTCTGTGTATCTGTTTCTTCCTACATCCTCATTCAGTCATGCTTGCACACTATCATGGGTTAAAGGAACACTAAAGGCAAATATTAGGTCGCGCTACATTGATGGATTGATGTTTCAGAACATCTAAGGCTTCAATATTATAGCAAACAGGTTCAGTAATAAAAAATTGAGGCAAATGAAGGATGCGATGTGCAGCTCAACCGGGACATTCAAGTACTAGTCCAATGACGTAGGCACTCACAATTCTGTCTAGTTTTCCACTTCTCCTAATAAAAAGATCATTGCATTATAAGACAGAAGAAAATGCTACTTGTCCAGTTCTATTCAATATTTAGAAAAAAAAAAAAAGCTCATGTTGCCCATCACAACGATGGAGGTGGTCCAAAGGTTTCGTTTTTGGCTCTATACCACCCATGCTTTTGCCTATCAGTAGTTTTAGTATCGTGTAGAGCTGCGCTGGTTTTGATCGCTCGCAAAACTCTCACAAACTGCAAGTGGCAGGGAATTGCAGGTTCATGTGAAGTAGTGGGATGTTACAACGGCCCACACCACTTGACCAAAAGCAGATGGAGCGGCGAATCCACTGCTATGCCCTGGCTCAGTTTCCTCCACAGCCACACGTTTGAGTTGTGCATAAAAAGCTGTAGCACCGTGTGTCAGGTGGTGCTTTACTCACCCAGGGCACAAAAGGGCCGTGATGGCTTACGCAACGTCACCACTCGCCCTCTGGGGGGCGGGAAATTTGAATTTCTCTAAATATAAGCACACACTTCAGATGAAATTTTCTTTCAGACTAACTATTTTCTGGGCATGAAACAAGTGCTGTAAGGTTCACGGAATGGTACTTTTAAGTTCATGTTGGCTTAATATTTGCCATTAGTGTCCTTTTAGGGTTGAGAAGGAGCTCGGGACCCTGCAATAAGTGATGGAATAAAATATAACAGGTGTAGGACTAACCCTTTCTTTATTGCTGACGAGTATAGTCGCCATCAACTAATATACCTTGCGCAGTGAACCGATGTTGACTAAAGTTGTCAAATTTCATCCAGCTGCAATTTTTAATCCTAGATGGCCAGACTTGCCCATGTTGCACCACTGTATCTCGCCTTTCTCTTTACTCTCCAATTGATGCCCCGCCTAATTGATGCCTGTGCGGGGAACATGGCTGCTTTCCTGCTGCAGGGGAATAAAAGTGCAAATGTTTGTATCGATTTGTATTATAGTAAAGATGACGAATGCTGGCCAATCGTCATCACTAGTGCAAGGAACACTGGGTTGCTTCCCTTATACACTTTCTCTACGATTCAACACAACCAACATCTCGCATGCTGCTTCATCAAGCTTACCATTTTGCCATTTGTGATTACTTGTTTCGCTGACATAATTACTGCTCAGATGACCGTACCAGTTACTGGTAATGCCTCAAAGACTGTGCTCCGAAATCTATGCATCCTTCCATGCTGATCACCAATGGGAGCACTCGGCAGTTTTGAAGACTTACCAACACTTTCAGCAGCGGTACTAGTGGTGAGGGATGTACAACTATGTTAAGAATTTTGTTCCCTCTTGCCCCAATTGCCAATGCCGCAGATCTCCAGGCCCCTAGTCACCAGGTGCATAATAGCCTCTACCTTGCCCTGCCCAGGCGTTTGGGCGCATCGGCATTGGTTTGTATGGGCCACTTCCCCTGACAACTGCTGGTAACTGCTGGGCCGTTGTCACAATTAACGATCTCATGTAATACGCCAAAACCGCCACCTTACCGGCAGCTACAGCATGCGACACAGCGTCATTCCTCCTTCGCAGCTTTATCCTCTGCCCCAGTCCACCCCAAGAACTGCTCAATAATTGCAGGCGCGTCTTTTTGTCCAAAGCCGTTGAAGCCACCCTCAATCAGTGCCGCATTGTTCATCAGACAACTACTGCATACCAACAAACCAACTACTGCTACCTCAAACCGACAGGCTTACTTAACGCTTCAAACATCCTTGCGATGTATGTCGCGCCTAACCACACAAATTGGGACCTCATTCTAACCTTTGTCATCTATGCATACAAAACCGCGAACCACAACACCACTGGTTTTTCGCCTTTTCTCTTATTGTACGGCCACCATCCATTGCACACTATCAGCACAGTTCTACTATACTGGCATGATGCATCCGAGTGTGTACCCGTTTCTGTTGCTGCGAGACATGCTGAGAAGTGCCATGAACTTGCACGGGCCTTAACTTCAACTGACCAGGAGCGTCAGAAGAGCAGCCGCGCCGACTACATTGATGCGCCCACTTTCCTTCTTGGCATGCTTGTGTGGCTGTCAGTTCATGGCTATTCAACTGGTCTCTCTTTGAAACTATTGCCCAAGTACAAAGGCCCTTACCGTATCATCGAGCGCCGTCTTTAGACCTGCGCCGTTGGGGACGAGATATTGTACATGTGCAGCACCTGAAGACACACTATGACATGCTCATCAAGGTGAGCCCTTAGGTGTCCAGGACAGCTTTTTGTTCCCAAAGTTAAATGTAGTGAAGACAACAAACACTGGCCCATCATCACCAGTGCTAGGCATGGGGTTCACCGTGTAGCAAACAATGACAGGGATTAGAACTGTACCCGGACGTCTGACTCTTTCATCATCTGGCAGCAACTGCGCAAGCAGCGCCCGTGGCTACCGCTTGAGCGCAATGTACCTTCTTTATTTGTAACGCATTCCTGCGGCCAACGAATTGCTAAAGGCTGCCGGCTTCTCGAAATAACTCTTTAGTACAAGATGCCTTATCACAGAGCTGGACGCCAACTTCAGGCAGCACGCTCGAGGGACTCCGTTGTAACCAGGAAGCAGTTCCATCACCTGGGCAAGCTTCCACAGGATAGGCGACAAATCGACGTCGTGCACCAAGGGCAGAATATTATAATGGTTCAGAAAACGAACCATTAACTTCGCTGCTCACATCACTAAATGTGCCACTCCCAAGCTGGAGATGGAAGAAGGAGAGGACATGACCAACAGACGAGAGGGTGCTATCATTGAAGTGTACGTCATCATATGATGAGCTAATCGAGGCACTGCAGCTTGATAATTAAATATAAAATATAAATTAACGGCAAGTTCTAAAGTGTAAACGTGTGGTGCCAAGCTTTTACGCAGTGCAGAAATAATTTATTAATGTCATTCTTTTTCATTCTCAGCTGACAGGTGGTACTGTAAGCACAAATGAGTTGGCAGAGTGCAGCACTAGGTTGCCTGCTACCAGGAGCTTGCATGATACCCGCAACAGGAATTCGCTGCCAGCACTCCTCAAGCAGCGAGCGCGACAAAACCATGAACTGGTTCTTAGGGCCACCTTTACTAACTGACTATCATCATCATCAGCCTGGTTACGCCCACTGCAGGGCAAAGGCCTCTCCCATACTTCTCCAACAACCCCGGTCACGTACTAATTGTGGCCATGCCGTCCCTGCAAACTTCTTAATCTCATCCGCCCACCTAACTTTCTGCCGCCACCTGCTACGCTTCCCTTCCCTTGGGATCCAGTCCGTAACCCTTAATGACCATCGGTTATCTTCCCTCCTCATTACATGTCCGGCCCATGCCCATTTCTTTTTCTTGATTTCAACCAAGATGTCATTAACTCGCGTTTGTTCCCTCACCCAATCTGCTCTTTTCTTATCCCTTAACGTTACATCTATCATTCTTCTTTCCATAGCTCGTTGCGTCATCCTCAATTTGAGTAAAACCCTTTTCGTAAGGCACAGCTATTATACACTTTTCTCTTGAGGGATAATGGCAACCTGCTGTTCATGATCTGAGAATGCCTGCCAAACGCACCCCAGCCCATTCTTCTGATTATTTCCGTCTCATGATCCGGATCCGCTGTCACTACCTGCCCTAAGTAGATGTATTCCCTTACGACTTCCAGTGCCTCGCTGCCTATTGTAAATTGCTGTTCTCTTCCGAGACTGTTAAACATTGCTTTAGTTTTCTGCAGATTAATTTTTAGACCCACTTTTCTGCTTTGCCTCTCCAGGTCAGTGAGCATGCATTGCAATTGGTCCCCTGAGTTACTAAGCAAGGCAATACCATCAGCAAATCGCAAGTTACTAAGGTATTCTCCATTAACTTTTATCCCCAATTCTTCCCAATCCAGGTCTCTGAATACCTCCTGTAAACACACTGTGAACAGCATTGGAGAGATCGTATCTCCCTGCCTGACGCCTTTCTTTATTGGGATTTTGTTGCTTTCTTTATGGAGGACTACGGTGGCTGTGGAGCCGCTATAGATATCTTTTAGTATTTTTACATACGGCTCGTCTACACCCCGATTCCGTAATGCCTCCATGACTGCTGAGGTTTCGACAGAATCAAACGCTTTCTCGTAATCAAGCTGGTAACTGACTGACTGACTGTATTATTACGATATCATTTTGATTCATGGTGCTCCGCGTCAATTGCTAACAGACCGTGGCCATACGTTCTTAGCCAAAGTCATTGACGACATCATGCGTGCCTGGCTCAATACAGCATAAATTTACCACCTCCTACCACCCTCAAACAAACGGCCTCACTGAGTGTTTGAACCTCACCCTTACAGACATGCTATCCAAATACGTTTCAGACGACCACCGTGACTGGGACCAGGCTCTACCTTACATCACCTTTGAATACAAATCTTCCCGTCTCGACACTGCTGGCTTTTCGCCTTTTTACCTCTTGTATGGCCGTGAACCGACGCTACCACTGGACACTGTGCTTCCGTCCACCACAGCATCAACTAGCGCTTATGCCCGTGATGCTATCGCCCATTCTGACCATGCTCGCCAACTTGCGCACGCTCGTCTACAAGTCTCTCAAGACAAACAAAAGCAACGCTACGACCTCCGTCACCGTGATGTCAATTTTGTGCCCGGCACCCTCACATTGCTTTGGTCACCATCGCGTAAAGTCGGCTTTTGTGGAAAACTGCTTTCCTGCTACACGGGCAAATATCGCGTGATTCGCAAGTGACCGATGTCACCTACGAAATCACTCTAGCCACGCCCACTACGTCCTCTGCTGTGACAACCAGTGACATTGTTCATGTCACCCGACTCAAGCCCTGCAACTCTCCAGGCCCCTTGGATATTTAACAGCACCGTGACGGTGCTTTTGCCGCTGGGGGGTAGTATTACGATATCATCGAGCGATGCTCAAGGGACGAGCCGCCGCAAGAACGACGACGAAGTGGGTCTGTGCCCTTGGTGCGAGTGAATGTCAGGCTGGCGCTCTGGCTCCAGTCCAGTGTAAATAGCCTCTTTCGTCTGTGTCTTTCTACACGTAACAGTATCAATCTTCCTTCTTTTGTCACCCTTCGTCATCGGCTCGGACATGACTGGCTTGCCACCACGCTGCCTCTATCCCTTGTTAGGAATGGCCTGCCAAGGTGCCGACATGCAAAGTTTCTCAGCCAGCTGCAGCAGCAGGGTTGGCGTTTTCTAGGAACCGACCAGCCTTCTCCAGCCTCTTGGCGTCAAGATGTCTGCTGTGTAAGGCGGACAATATGCCACGTCAGCGACTCTCCGTCGCGGGAATTCACAGATGAGGTCGACGAACCAGGCTTTGTTACTGAACTCGGCACCGCCGACCTGGTCTTTCGGGAGAGTTCCCGAGGGAATGTATTTGGCGGCACCTTGCCATGCGCCTTTCAAGACGTAAGCCCAGAGTTCTGCGAAACCCGTCTGGCCTCGGTGGGGGCAGTGAAACCTGTGCGGAAGTGTGTGTGTGTAAGCCCTCCCACTCAAAGGCGGCTCGGCTACGATGACTGGTTGAAAGTTTTTTTCCTCACCTAGGGATCTAGGGAGGACACAGTGTTTATAAGCAGCTGTTTGTCGGCTGCTAGGGTGTGCTCGTGAGCTGTGTGCTCGTGCTCAAGAAGCAGTGTGTTTGGAGCTTCGTGCTCGTATGCTGTATGCTTCGTCTTGAGTGCTCCATTTGGGAGTCGCACTAGACTGTCGAATGTATCTTCGTTTAATGTAAATATCTGTAAATAAATCCCGTACGCCTAGTTCCTCCCAAGTTCCTCCCTACGACCTCCAACTCTGACAACTGGATGACAGCGGTGAGATCGTCCTACAACCCTTACAACTGGATGGCAGTGGTGAGATTGGCTTACAGCACGTAGACAGCAATGACAGCTCACGGACTATGGGATATGATGACCGACCGGTATCCCGATCAAGTTGGAGGCGACTTGAGACTGACCACCTCTTGCAACTGACTGGATATGGTGGAGAAGGACTGGTGATGTGGTGCTGCTTCAGTGGGTAAGCGTTAGGTTTTGGCTGCAATATTTACCAGGCTTCAATTTCTCTGTTTGTAGATTTCAATCACTGGGGATCTTTTACTTGTATTCTGATTTGCGTGGGTATCGCGGCAAATATTGTGTGACAGCAGAGCCAAAGCTTAAAGTAGCGACTATGGTCCTATTGTGTTTGACGAGAGCTGACCTGTTGTGGTTGTGTGAAGAGGTCGAGGTAGACGTAGAGGAGGACTTTACGGAAGCAGAAATTCTTAAAACCATTCTCCAAAGTGACAATGATTTGAAATTTATCAAACATCAACGTAAACGAATTCTAAGCAAAAAACGGGAACAGGAAGCAATTAGGCAAGAACAGGAAGAAATGAGGCAAAAACAGGAAAAAGCTAGGCAGGAACTAAAAAGAATTTCGCAGAAAGAAGGCCCAGTAACGAGGCAGTAAGTAACGAGGCAGTATGTTGCTGCATTGAACAAAGAGATTCAAGGTTTGGAGCAGTCAATCGAAAGTCAACAGTGGCTTGAGAAATCTGTAGGCTGGACGCAGCAAAAGTGGGAGGAAGTAGATAGCAGATTTTGGTCGAAAGCCGACAGAAGTAGTAGCACCTGCGAGATTAGCAGCACGTTCATAGGTGAACTCGAAGTGCTAGCAGCTAACGATGCCTTTGTGGCAGCAGACGCCGTTAAAGGCCGTAGTGAGAGCGACGAGGTGCTGTGCCAACAGAACACTAGAGACAGCTAGGCCAGCTGTGAATGAATTGGCACAGACTCCACGCGTGTGCGTCGCTTGTAATGTTAACACGGTTGTTAACGAAGTACAGAGTACTGCTGATCCGACAGACGCGAGCACCCATGTCGAGTCAAATCTGCGTGCCGAAGTGCAGTGCCAGCTGGACGATGCGGTTGAGGGCAGTTCGAAGGATTGCGAGCTGCGTAGCTCAAGGGAAGACAACTGCATTGTTCAGGGATTGGTGCAACTATCCCCCAGTCTAGGTAGCCACGAGAGGCAATGATTTAGTTAGGAACCATTCGGACTGTGCGGGTGAGACAGCGACCGAGACCGACTAGCTGTGTGCCGAGGCACAGCGTGAGCTGGGCAGGGCAGTGCAGTAGAGGGCAGTTCACAAGAGTGCGAGTTGCATAGCTCGAGAAAAGACTGCTGCATTGTTCCAGAGTCAATTGGGCTGTCTGCCAGTCGTGGCAAAGTGAGCGTTAATTTAAATGAAAATTACTCGGACTGTGCTGGTAGGAGAGCGATCTGGGCTGACGAGATGTGTACCGGCCAGCAAGAGGGGCGAGAAGGCGGCATAAAAGGGACTAAAGAGAAAGCGCCGTAGAAAGAAGTGCGGTAAAAACCGAAAGACGGTGAATAATGTAGAGCAGCCAAAGACAGCGACAGACGCAAAAAGCCAGGGCGCGAGGAAAAGAAAGGTGCGGCCGTTGACGACGTTGCCGCATCAAACACGTTCGGGCCACCGGTCAAAAAGAGACCGAGAAGCATGTTCTGCACGGACGCAGACAAAGGGCATGGTGCAGTTATGTTCCTCATCGTTCTGTCGCTCTTTTCGGAATGCAGCCTGTAGTGTGGAGGAGTGCAAGGTGGCAAGACGAGACGAGGTGATAGGGAGTCTCGACGTGGTCAGTCGAGTTCATGATGAAAACGTGGCACCAGGACGCAAATTGGCAGGAGACTATAACGTCTTGAAGGAGCTGATAGTGTGTCAGCCCTTTTGTTGTTCCTGGGTAGCCAGAATAGCTTTCGAATCGCGACCACCTCGAGTAGGGCTAAAAAGTATGAGTCAGACATAAACGTTTGGAACGGGAGACCAAGGGAGCTTCCGCAGAAGTGAAAGGTGTTTTAATTTTGAGCATTGGAAAATTTTCGCGATTTGAGACAAATTTCTTTTTAACTATGTAAGGTATGAGCTTTCTTTATGTTTTCATTTGAGAAGCTCAGACGTTTGAAATAGGTGTTTTATATAAACAGTTAGTCTTGCGAGGTGTTAATGAGTAGGTAGGCTTCTTTTTTTGTGTGCGTGTGGGTAACCTGAAGGTCAAGGTTATCGTTGAGGGGCCTATGGTAACGCGCATGTGTATTAGTTACCCTTTCTTTTATAAGTGTGTTTGAATTTTCTAAGGTTAAGCGCATAGATTTTCAGTTAGTGCATCATTTGCACTGGGAAGAGCTGTTAGATCCATTAGCACGTGTCCTGTGTGGACGGAAGGAAGCAGATTTATGACTGGGTTCCTCTTGTGTGTTTAGGGCGGCAGTGTTCTGACTTCTCTAGTGAGCGTGCATGGAAATAGTTGTTAGAAGACGCATATTTTTTTTAGAGTTCTGCGGAGTGCGTAAGTCACGCAAGTTTAGTAGTTTGTTTAGGGTACGTGTCCTGTATGGACTAGAGAAAGAAACGAAAGTTAGCGTGATGAAACGTTTGCGTACGACGCAAGTACGTGTTCTCAATAATGACCACAAAGCTAGCGCGAATGGCCTGTGGAGTTGACCAGACTGTTCAGTGGCACCAGTATGTGCGATAAGTACGCCACTGCGATAGGATAAGAACAGGCTGTTCGTGAACTTAGGCTGCTTAAGTTATGTTCGGGTATTGGTGGTTGAGAGCCTTCGGTTTAGTTCAGCGTAAACCTTGTGCAGCACAACGGTCAGGTTCGGTCGAACTCAAGGGGAACGTGAACGCTCGCTTTGGCAGCACGAAATTTTGGGGCAAAATTTTGGTTTCCCAGTTGAGTGGCTTGCATTGAAATTTTGATAGGAAGCCTGGTGGGTTAACAGCCAATTCCGGGCGTTTGCAAGCTGAGTGGTTTTGTGTTGCTGGGATCGACTCTTCTGTGCCGGTTGTTGTGAGATGGTTGAAGGCATTTCAAGTGTGCAGGGGTTGCAGAGAGCAAAGCCATATTCTTGCTCGCCAGCCATTCTCTTCCTGCCCAGCAGTTGTCAGCGCTGGACAGTCGAGATTTTCCGGGCCATGGAGGAGCTGTTAGGAATGGCCTGTCAAGGTGCTGACATGCAAAATTTCTCAGCCAGCTGCAGCAGCAGGGTTGGCGTTTTCTAGGAATTGACTGTCCTTCTCCAGCCTCATGGCATCACAATGTCTGCTGTGTAAGGAGTACAATACACCGTGTCAGCAACTCTCCGTCGCAAGGAGTATCGAGATGAGGTCGACGAACCAGGCTTTCTTACTGAACTCACCATCGCCGACCTGGTCTTTCGGGAGCGGGGGAATTCCCGAGTTCTGCGAAACCTGTCTGGCCTCGGTGGGGGCAGTGAAACCTGTGCGGAAGTGTGTGTGTAAGCGATGTTTAACTGCGCGAACAAACGGACCACAAAGACAGCATGGGACATGGACGGGCGCAGACTTCCAACTAATGTTTATTCCACAACGACCACATATAAGTACACCTCCGACATACACTACTGCGCATGCGCGAAAAAAGGCACGATAAAAGAAAAGTAAAACCTTGTATAAGCAAAACGCGACCTACCTACGCTCGTCAATAAACCTCATCTCACTGTCGGGGGTGTACTTATATGTGGTCATTGTGGAATGAACATTAGTTGCAAGTCTGCACCCGTCCATGTCCCATGCTGTCTTTGTGGTCCGTTTGTTCGCGCAGTTAAACAATGTTCGCTAATACCTACCAACTCGCCCAACAACAAGTTCTCCTAAACTACATGTGTGTGTAAGCCCTCCCGCTCAAAGGCGGCTTGGCTACGATGACTGGTAGAATGTTTTTTTCTCCCCTAGGGATCTAGGGAGGACACAGTGTTTATAAGCAGTTGTTTGTCGGCTGCTAGGGTGTGCTCGTGCTCGAGAAGCAGTGTGTTTGGAGCTTCGTGCTCGTATGCTGTATGCTTCGTCTTGCGTGCTGAATTTGGGAGTCACGCTAGACTATCAAATGTATCTCTTTGTCTAATGTAAATATCTGTAAATAAATCCCGTATGCCTAGTTCCTCCCAAGTTCCTCCCTACGACCTCCAACTCTGACAACTGGATGACAGTGGTGAGACTGTCCTGGAACCCTTACACCCTGCGATCTGCCCTATGGTGCGTCGCGTGGTAGAAGCAATGGAACTTGAAATCGAACATTACGATACACGGACCCTGCATTGCCTGCACGAAGTAAAATCGAAGAGCGTGGTGCTGATGGTGCACTGTGCTACGAAATTGAGGAACAAAATGTGGCACTTCCAAACTACAGAAAGAAGGGCAGCTACATAAGAGATCTCCACAATATCTTCCCGTCCTGAATGTAGTTTTATGAGCCGAACAAAGGAAGCGCTGGATCAGCCTAAGCTGAACCCTTCTGATCGCTCAATGGCAATCTGCGAGCTATTGACGCTAGTGATAGCACTGGGAATTTGATCTCAACATGCAAATATCTCTTTGACATTGGCTATGAAGCGGAGGTCACTGGAAAGCTGACGCAGCCCTTCTACTGGCCACACGGTAATTGCAAAAGCAACTTGGTGGACAGTGTCGGCAGCAGAGATCTAGGCCATTCCGATGAATGCTTAGCTTCCGATCAACCTCTGGGAGCTGCAGGCCGGTGGCGATGAACCGCAGCGCGCAATTCCTTCCTCTGCGTGGAACAACCACTGGTATGCTTGCACCCGAGTCTCCTCCAGTTGATAGCGTAGCCTGCGAAAGGTCTACTTAGAAAGCCGGCAGGGGCAATGCAAATCATTATCCGTCATTTCTTCGAACATGTATCGCACTTGCAGCCGTGGTCGACAGCTAAAGCGCAATGCCAAGCAGACGACAAAGGCAAGTAATAGCCTTCGAAAACCAACGCAGGTGCATGCGGCGCCTGCATGTGTTCGGGGTCACGTGACCAGCGTGACCGGCCAAGCTCGCAAGTCAACAGCCAAGCCACAACAACGGGACCCAAAGCAGACTACCCCTTTGCCAGTTCCGCTCTTAGCGAAAGATAGGTTCACTTTGGAAATGACTGACAGATGCGTGACGTGATCATAATTTGCGGTGCCACCCCATTGTCTCTGATGGCCTCCGACACAAGCAAAATTTTTACCAATCAGACGAGGCCAAGTGAACTGTTCCCCTTCTGAACCATTATAAGATTCGACCCCAGGACGACCTCTCCAATCAGAAGTTCTGGTGGCAGCTTCGGTATTGCCTCGTGTGCAGAGCGCGGAAGCAGCAAGTACTCCTTGTGCCAATGCTTCCACAGATAATCTGTTAAAGCTTGTCAATGTATGCTGAATTAAAGTTGATTTGGGTAGCGTCGTGCTCAACTCTTGAGTCAAACATGTTGCACATCTGCCAAGTAAGAAGTGTGAAGCTGTCAAGCGGCTTTCCATCGTAGGCACCCTTGTAACTAGACGCAGCATTTATGCAGTACGCGTGTCTCCACTTGTGTTGATCTCTAATTGAACGCTGACTGTTATGTGCTGGTGTCCATTTTGGAAGGGCAGTGCTTGTACACCTTCGTCTTGACGTAGTTGCTTATTGCCATGCTTGTGCTCGTCAATGAATTACTGTCCGGAGTACATGAAACCATCGTTGGCAATGGCCTTAAGCCTCATCTGTTAAGCTTGGACAGCATTGTAGGAGGTGAGCATTTTTTGCCTTTGGTAGACTTCATGACGACGTTATTGGACAGGGGTTCCTTAGGCACGTCTGTGGCGGCTGCTTTAGGTGGCCGTTCCATGTTCGGCAACCTTGTCACTGTCGTGTCTCTTGAAGGCTCCTGTGTTCTTTGCCTTTGTTTTCGTCGTCTTTGCTACCTTTCTTGCCATCCTTCTGAGGCATGGTGATGGCTTGTTCTCTGTATAGGAGCACTCTTGTATGGAAGCTTGGTAAACAAAGGAGCTGCGGCGCTGTCCCGATCCCTTCCATGGCGAGGGGAGCTTTGTACTTGTATTGGTTACATTTCTCAGTAATGTCTCATTCATGCCAACTGTATTCAGAGGCAACTTCAAAGAACTAGTTGCTTTCAATGGCGCATCGTCTCTGGGAGGCTCTCCAGTACCAAAAACAAGAGACATGCTTTGTACAGTTCAATCTTGGGAGAAGTTGTCAACGGCTCCCTGGATTGTCCATCTAAAACGGGTTTCCACTGTAGTAGCTTTTGGTGATAGTCAAGCTATCTGGCCAGTTACAACGTCCCAGTAGAGCCAATGAGAATGCTGATCTCGTTTTCTTGGAAACCAGCTGCTTCAGGGGTTGCATCAGCATGAACAAGACCGAGGTTTGTCATCATGGTGATGATCGTGCCATACACTTGTGGACTAGTTACCACTGCGATTTCCGGTACTTCAAGAGCATCTATAGTGATCTCATTGGTACTGTGCTGACTCCGGAATGTGGTGGACACTCGGTTACATGTAAGGGTCACAGGGTGATGCATTTTCCCGAAGGTGAATAGTTTGAGGCGCTCCAGACCTTGAGCACGACAATTAAGTACTAGAGCATGAAATGCGCCGAATGAAAGTGCGCTGACTGCCCATGTCTAGCAGGGACATCAACAAAATTGCCCTTGCTGGTGTGACAGCCCAAGCACTTCTCATCTGTAGGAAAACAGGCATGAGTCCGGTACCACTCATTGACATGGAAGTTGCCTGAGGTGGTGTGTCAATGGGTCCCGGCCTGCTTACACATTGCATGGAGGGTGCAGACGCATTGCCCAGACACATTCCTTGGTTGAGACTTGGAGTGCATATGTAGCACAGCGATGTCAGGTGTTGGCCAGCAGAGTGAGCACATTGCAAATTTCTGGCACTTTGGCCTTCACTGGCGATGTGGTTGCGTTTGGAGCAGTGGAAGTAACGTCTGTGTGCCTGAAACTTCCTGTTTTTCTTCTGAAGAGAGCGACGTAGAGCATTCTTGAACTGTATGGTCTGATATGTTGCACAAGAGGCAGGGACGCATGTAAGGCGATCTTACTTCAGTTGATAGAGCTGCAGCGAAGGGCAGGTTTAGCTCCTGAGGTGGCGATTCACACTGATGATGCCACTGGCTTGCACATGAGCTGGCTTGGTTGAGATGGCCTTCCTCCCTTGCTTCGACTTGAATTTGTAGGAAGGTCATAAGATGTTTCACTTGCTGCCCTTGTTTTCTGTAACTGCTGATGTGTCAGCGTGATTTGAGGAAGAAGCCTCCTTTAGCCGCTGACGGTACAGGATACCAAGGTCAGGTGGTGAGGCCTTCATGATGACGCATCGCAACGCAGCAGCATACTCGTTTGGGGAAACGCCCCCAGATGAATTTGCCCCAGACGAGTAGGTGGTCCTGATGGTCATCAACCAGCAAGTCATGACGGCCGAACCGGTCCGACAGCACCTTAATGGCGACATCGTAATTGGCCTCGACTAGGTGGATACCCTGAATTGCCGTCTTGGCTGACCCAGACAGGTACGTCAGCAGATATTTGAATTTGTCTATCTTGGACAGCAAGCCATGAATGCTTGCCTGATACTGGTCCCAAAAGCCTTGCCAGTTGCGCCACTCCCCAGAAAACATCGGGATGTGCAGCTTTGGCAGGGCAATGTCAGAGAACGAAGCCGTGGGTGACACTCCAGGTGACACGGAAGGGGCACTTGGATGAGTTGGCAAGGCAAGTTGCACTGTAGGGCTTTCTGTGGATTCGATAGAGACCAGCAGGACAGGTGGCCGCAGTTTGGTGGCGAGACGCACGCTCGTCTTGGTAAGCATTACCATTTGCTCATACTCGGAAGCTGCGGTCAGGTCTGCTTCCAGGTTGGCATCAGTGAGCGTATCTTAGATGGCATGGTCGAACTCAATAAGCTCTGCCTGCTTTACTAAAACGAGCTCGAGATGCTGGTGCCGCACCCACGTAGGGGTGGCCTCATCTGTCAGCAAGGCGTCGATTGTAGCAATGGCCTTGGTGATGGCCCTCCGGACGAAGCTGTGCTTGGTGCAGAGTTGCTCCAATGCCGGAACTCAAGGGCCAGACAACAGGGTGGGTGTCAATACCACTTGAAATATACCAAACAATTACAGGGGTTAGACCTGGTCCCGGATCTCTGATTCGTTCGTCATCGGGCAGCAAATGCACGAGCAGCGCTTGTGGCCGCTGCTCGTGTGCGGCGCACCTTCTTTATTTGCAACACGCTGCTCTTGCTGCTGTTTTACTGCCACATTAGTTGCTCTCAGACCACAGCCTAAAACCCTCTTTAGAGTATCTATGTATGTTAGTTATTTAACAGATTTCTTGCCTACCGAGTCACTGGGTAGTCTGGGCAACACTGCTTCCCTGCGAAAACTTGCACAACGCAAATGAATACAGACGCACATAGTATACCGATATAATATGAGCACTTCAACAATAGTGTTACTGGTGCTAATGAGGAGGGGATAATTATTTTCGGAACCTCTTTCGGTTGTCTCATCAATTTTGTACTTGCTATCTAATTCCAACCACTTGCACTGTTATAAACGATTCCATGTGCTGGCACGTTCTTAAAATTATCAATACTGTCTACATGTAAAAATGTTGCTCATGGCCGCCACAAGCCGTGCGTGAGCTACACGCATCTGTGAAAGGCGGGGAGCAGAAGTGGCCCGGTTGCTAGGCGCTGCTGGCCCCACACAGTTGGAATCTCACGTGCCGGCTGAACGAAAGTATGCTGCAGGTATGTAAATAAACCTACGAAACCACATATGCATACTTTCATGCAGTCAAAACCTGGAACTGAGGTAATTACGTGCCTCTGGGCACACCGTGTGCATGCATCGTGTTTTTCAGCAACACGAACTCTCAACATGCGAGCGCTTTATGCCTTAAATAATGGCCATTTTCTCTATTTTTTTTTGCTATTCCAACACAACATTATCAAGGTCAGTTACCGACTGATGAAGCAAAACCTGCTCCACAAGGCTCAAACAAACTTTTCCGTGGATTCCCTCCGGTAGCATGTTAGCCGTCATCTGCTAAGGCAGGGCCAGCATAGGCACTGTCGAGGCCGTGCTGAGTGCACCCGTGCAGCGGAGGAGGAGGGAAGTGGTTGGCACTACTTTTGGAGATTGAGGGGCTTTAAGACGCGAGAGAGGAGCCCGACTGCAACATGATGAATTTCTTTAGCGTTCACACACCAACATGCCAAGAATTTTGGAGGCCATGCACAAGCTTCACAGTAGCAGTGCTAGATGGCACACTGTTTTTAGGGAAGAACAAAAGAAGAGTCCCACTGCCATACACGCCTCATACACAACTCATTTCGACGGTGGCAGTATGTTGCATCGCTATATTGATTCAATGCTGACACATTATCGTTGAGAGTCATCGTGAGATGGGCTATGCTGCAATTTTTTTTGATGGCTCCTCGTCAGACGATAGCTCCGTGAAGCTTTCCTTGGGAGCAGAAAGTGATGTGTTCTCCTCTGAGGATTCCGACAATTATGTGGATGGACTGGAGGTTCCTACAACTGCTAATGAGTGGTTCCTCCATCTACTAACAATGCCTTTGGAGCTGTGGAAAAGTAGCCACTATTCATCCGCATGTGTTTTGCATCGCTTAGACTATTTTCTTTTCATATTCTTTTTGCGGTGTATATAGTCCCACAGGGCACCATACTGCAAAACCTCAATGTTGTGCAGAAAAGCCTTCAATCTTTTATTTCATGCAATTTGGGAAATAATGCAACCTTACTGAATTGAGAAATCGCATACTGTTCTGATCATAAAAAAATCTCTACAAACTGAGTGAACAGAAATATTCCAGTAAGTTTACTACAACGTTCGTGATTTTTTGCAGTAGGGAAAGGGCTAAAAGACTAGAAGACAGTGGAGTGGATAAGAGATCAAATATGGATGGGCAGCCCATACTTTACTTGATGTAAGAGGGTCACTAAAGAGAAAAATAAGTTGAGCAGTATTGGTAAAGTGCACTTCTACAATGGCATAAAAAAAGCCACTCTTACCATGACGGGAGTCTTGACAAGGCACAATAGAATAAAGAAACTATGGTGGCATTAACGCCAACTCTTTTTGAAGTGATGAACCTTTACCGTATCTGTTTGGGGCCAGTGAGCTTTACATCAGCAAAGATGGACCACATCATGTGCCACAGAACAAACTTGGCATGTTTCATAAACATTTATGGAATGGCCAAAATATGAGAAGATACATTTGCAACACTGATGCACCAGCGCTGGCGTTCTGGCACTAAACAAAAAAAAAATGGAAGCTTGGCCTTAATTCTCTACTACCATGAACTTAATGAAATTATACTTTTGAAACAATACTCTAAACCAGGGGTTCCCAAACTCGTTTCCACAGAACCCAGAGTTTTCGTGAACAGCGTTTTAGGATACTGCGGGGGGGGGGGGGGGGGGGGGGGGGGGGGAACGAATTTAGCCCGCTCTTCCTTTCTGTAAAACCTTTACATTAGATTGTATTTAACAACCAAACCACTGCATCCCACCTTTAGATGTTCAATTGATTCCTTCAAATAATTCATCACAACAACCATGGCTAGGCGAAATCAGAAAAAGCATATTGTCTGGGAACCTCTGATCTGAATTAATCCCTTTATTCAGGGTGTCTACCAAGTTGACATTTCCAAATTCCCAGAGTTTTCCGGGCTTTCCCTGGTTGCCTTTTGAAAATTCCCTTAATGACCCAGAACTTCGTTTTATGTCAAGTATAAACCATGCAATTGATCTTACGCGCGACAGCTGCAAGTGACACGATGGAGATGGCTGTTGCGTTCACTCATCGCCTACAAGTCACCCCATGCGAGCGACGACTTCGAGCGACGTCTCGCCAGTATTGTTGGTATGAGCGCAGCAATATAGGCACAGAAACTAGCATTAGGCATGCTTTATTAATTTAAGTTGATGTATTTTACTGTAAAAAGCAGCAGAAAATATTTCTGAGTGTCTCTCTTATCCTTGCACGTATAAAAATTCAATCGTTTGCTCCTTCCGTGTGACAATTGGTAGTACTTGGGCGATGCATAGCCAGTTCCGGCTTCACGCTACTGGCTAGTCACTCATAGCACTTCTGGGCAACAAGCGACGAATTCTAGATTTCTAGAACAGAACGATCGAGCGACAAGACCGATCCATCTGTTCAAGCAACGACCCGTTTTGTCGCTCGAAGCCATCACTCGTCGCCGTCGCGCACAGCGCTCTCATGGGGTTTAGCCTTCTAGATGGGCAGACACCATGTCGCCTCATGCTGTCACTTTCTAGCAAGCATGTTAAAAAAATAAAAGAAAAATCTTAAACCAGTTTGAATAGTAAGGATTCGCGATTATTTTAATTCAAAAGAAAACAGAATGGAGGGGTTAGTAAAATGTGCAGCAAATAAGATATCTTCGAAAAAAAAAATTGTAAAACCCATTGCAAATCGAGTCAAACATTCTCAAATACAAATAAAAAGGAGATGCATACAGAAGCAAATATTTTCGTATATGAGCTATTTCTCTCACCTGGTAGCAAGCTCATTGGTATGAGGCCCAAACTTTGTCATAAGTGAGATTTTCTCACAACAGCTGGTACGTCAACCTCAACTGTCCTGACAAATTCTCAGCCGGCATACAATGCCTCAGTGTTGCATTCCACTGCTTTAAAGAGCTCGTTTTGGCTCGGATCAGGGACACTTGCATCTCGGTGTCAGCCAACACTGTTTTGTGAGCTCGAGCTCCTTCAAAAAAAATGGCAGCATGCTTCCTTTCCAGTTTATTCCTCAGTGCGTAGGTCCTTTGTGTTCTCATCCTCCTTCTGCCGCGCGTTCACCCTACAGACCATTTGAAGCATCCTCTTGGTCATTTGTACAATCAACGTCAGATTTTTTTGGACTTCTTAGGAGCCCCAAATACGTCAGAAAATTCGGACAGTTAGAAAAAATGAATTTGTCTTTTACTGCCCTTAAGGGCTCAAATCACCGCAGGCCCATCCGAAAAAGCTCTGAAGGCCTGCAAGTGCACTTATTAGGCATAACGGTGCTCATACTGTGACACGAGATGGGGGGTGCACAAACTGTGCCCCGTGACAATTGCCCTTCCCACACTTGTCATGCTTCACAGCAATACTTTGTAACATTGCTGTATTGAGGTGAAGCTGACTTTCGGGAACCAGCATTATACAATGCATCGTGCTTTCCGAGCTTCGAAGCCAATCGCGAGGACCATAAGACGGGGGTGGGTGGGGAGGGTGCCATTGCTGACAGCGGCGAATTCCTTCAATGAAAAACGCGGCGCCCAACAGCAAGAAGCTTAATAGCGAACGTCGAAATAGCTAGGCCTAGCGTTGCCGCAGTGGTAGCTACGGCTGCCAGCGCATCTGCGTGAGAGCAGCGGTTCAAGGCGGTGAGGTAATCAAAACGGCAGCGATGGTGGCTTTGATTATTGCCGTTCTGGACCTGTGGTCACGGAAAGTCTGGAAAATCGGATGGCAAAGGGTTATTGCGTCCGAAATTTCAGATACGTTTTTATAGACGTTCTTATACATTGACTCTATGGGGTATGTGGGGGTGTCGTGAAGCCGTCGGAATTATTGGGCATCTGGAAAGTCAGTCACTTACTGTACACCGGCAACTCCTCCAGCCGATGACATGGCGTCAAGACGATTCATTGAAATTCCTCTCTGCTACTCGAGCCAGCATTTCGTTCCCTTTCTTTAATATTACAGCTAATTTTCCCTGATAGAAGCACGAATTCCCAGAGTTTTCCCTCAGTATTTCCACACTACTCAAAATTCATAAGAATTCCAGGTTTTCCCGGTTGGTAGATACCCTGTTTATTGTCCCTTTAGGAGGAAGAAATAGGCGGGCAAACAAGAGTGGAGTACTGGGTGAGTTGGAAAATATTCACAATTTACAGTGCAAAAAGACAAGAAAAAGTACGCATGACAAGAGCACTGTCATAGAACTGAAGGTTTATTGAAAACATGCCAATTAAGTATACAGGGTAACAAAAGAAACAGTATGACTAAAAAAGGTAGAAGGAGGCAATGAAATCAAATTTCAGTGGCATTTGTGTGGTCAACGATAATATATAAGAGAGTGGGGGCATGTATAGTGCGTCGGAGCATTTACAGTGCAGTACAACTGGCTATACATGCTGTTGTAAGGGTGTTACATCTACTTCTGCTGTGTTGAAGTAAGGCTTGCAGAGGCAAAATTGGCCAATGTTCGCCTGAGAGGAACATTCTTAACTCACCAAAAGGGTACATGCAGCTCTCATGTAACAAGTCATTGTTGGTCATGTGGCTGCTTGCCATGTTTCCCCAAAACTTCCATTCTTATAAGGCACAGATATGCACGCCCATGAAATTACCAAAGCTTTCCAAATGGACAAGCATGCACAGTCCTGCGTGAGTCAGCCATCTACAACACTGAGGAGTTTTCTAGCTAAATGCTCAACTACACTCTGCCCATATCACCACCGATTTTGTCACCTCCTTTGTCGATAGGCATCTTGTTGCTCTTAGGAAACTGTTTTCAATAAACCTGCTGAGCGACAGTACTCGTGCCATCCCTACTTCATGCACTCAGAAGGCCGCACAGCCCGAGAGTCGCAACGGAACTTGTATACATGGGATTTGCCTAGCGGTGGACATAGACACATCATGATGGGATCGCAGCCTCAAGTAGGCCCTGCAGAAAGGGTGCTGGTATCTTGCTCAGAGGGTCAGAGGACATTACAGCACGCGTTCAGGCGTTATACCCGTGTCACACGGGCAAATTTGGAAGGCCTTCCAGTCGACGGCCTTCGAAATGCCACAACTCTATAGACTCAAAGGAGTTGTCGCGCTGCTACACGGCACTTTCGAAAGACCATTGAGTGGTTCAAGCGTTTCTCGCAAAATTGTGTCGCGCTGCGGATCTTTACTTTCGTTTTCATGTTACGAAAAGTTAACCAACATTAAAACCACTTAAAAGCACTATAATTTCTTCTATGTTTGTTTATACATTTCAAGAAATGTTTACTCGTTGCCATACATATATGTTTAGTTTTTAAGTTGTTGAGTAGCGAAACTGCGGCAACGTTTGCGTCGCTGCATGTCGAGAGTATGTGCAGTTCGCACATATCAAGTGGCAAAAATACTTTATTGAATAATTAATAACACTCATATATAGTATTTTCAGAGCCTTTTGGTTTGTTTTGTTCTTTCTAACCGATAGTACGAGCACACTGTTAGCGAGAGGGCATGTTCGCACGGTTTCCGTTTCCGTTGCTCAAAGGCCATCGAGATTTCGATAGAGTTGTAAGGTGCTCCGTTGACTCGATAGATTATTGACTCAGCGGCTTTCGAAACCGCCCGTGTAGCAGCTCGAACTTGACCTTTGAGTCAACTGACTATCGGTTGGAAGGCCTTCCACACGCCCGTGTGACACAGGTATTATTCAGCAATAGTCCCTCTGAAACGACATGTAAAACACAAGTAGTCACATAAAGTAGTGCTATGGTCGCTAAATTTGGAAAGATATGTTTTCTCTCTACATGTGGTGAAACATAAGTGCACTATGGGTGAATTCCAAGAAAGATTTCTTTACACAGCCACAACCATATTTTACACTAAAATAGCACAAACAGTGGTGCCACATTTTCCTATGATGTGACTGGTATTCTGGAACCACGAAGGAAATTTAGTGACACTTTGAGCGAGTGCACTCATCACGTACGTGGCATTCACAGGCTATCAGACAGAAAGGTCTAGTGATGCTTGCTGTGTAGTGCGCTGGCCAGCGAGTGTGTTCGACAAACTCGCTTCACTGCAACTAGTGTGCAGCCCCGATAGCAGCGCTTTAAAAATAACTAAAAAAAACTAAATGCAGAGCTGGCACTTATTCTTGAGCCACTTTCGTTTTGCGACTTTAAAAGTTCTATGCGTCCCCACAAGATCTGGAATGAAAGCTTCCATTCTTTCTATTCTTGTTTCGGATGTCTTGGCTTGTGATAACTGATGTCATTGCAACTGCAATCAATTTAGGGATGTATAAATGTTGAATATTTTAGAATAACAAATCGAATCGTATCCTATTCGATTCAGTCTTTAAATCGAATTGCCAAAATTAATAGATACAAATATTTTTATACCACCCTGAAATGTCAATTGTGCACAATTAAACAGAATTGCATCAAAAGTACAATAAATTTCATCCCCATGAGCCCAGTCCTGTGCTTGCAAAGAAATCTATTCATTCTTAATGCTCCATGTGCATGTTTATTAAACAACTCTTCATAATGTACAAAATAATGACAAACTCGCAAACCTTATGAATACTAGGTTGTAAACACACTTTAATAATAATTGTTAAAACGGCTGTTAATCATTCAAAAGCTATTCAAAATGTGGTCAATATTCAGTTTGATTCGAATCCCATTCGGTCTAAGAAATCACTAGTTGCGCAACCCTAAATACTTCATTTAGACCGAATTTTTTTCTCGAAATGCTGTTTGAAATTTATTATACACTACTATTTCGTTGCTTAACATGACAAAGGTATGTTGTGCAAACTAATTTATCCATTGCCATCAATTTCAACGGGCACTTTCTCGTTTAGCAGCGCACTTCCAAAGTGACATTTGGGGCCCTGAAGTGCAATTTGCCCGTGTGGCCCGCTCCAAGGAAGCAGCACCCAGCAGACCCAAGGTTGCGTCCGCTCTTTTGCGCAACAAGTAATCGCGGCCAGCCACCGATGTCCCGTTTGCTGTGTTTCAACCAGCCCGTTGTCTTCGCACAGCTTCCGGGGGTATCATTAGGAAGCACCCAAAATGAGATGGGCCTAGCAAGGTTCCACAGTCGTGCAAGAACTCGCCAACGGCAGGGTCGCCTGCCGACGTGGCCTGTAAAATGCGCGCAACAGCGGGAAAGAAGATATCCCCACTTCATCGCGCTCGGGGTGAGAACCCTTGGCGATACGCTTGTGAAAGTGCACACAACACTCGCCAACGCACGGGTTCAAACACAGCACAAAGGGTGCACGCCTCTCTCACAGCGAGCGTGTGCCGAAGGAGCCGCTGTTGCCAAGCCAAGGGTGGGCGCCCACAAGCGCTGGGCGACTCCCTGTCGTGGCGAAGCTGGTCCGCGCGGATCGAGTAATGATGTACTCACCCGAAGAAGGGGTCGCTGTCCAAGTCTCTCATGAGCGATCCGAAGAGGGCCATCTTGGTCGACGGGAGGAGCCGCAGACCGTGCCGCCGCAGACACCGACCACCAACCAACTATAAGCCTAAAGCAGCAGTGACGGCCACCCGAATAAGCGCGACGATGCCTCCAATGCCCCTGCGGCTGACCGACATCCCGAGAGGAACGCTCTCTCGCGGTAAATGACAGCAAGGTGCTGAAGAGAGGAGGAGCAAAGCAAAAACAAAAGAACAAAATGCATGGCTCTTTTAAAACTCACGTGATCTTTGACGTTTACGCGGGTGTTTTGAAAGCAACTAACGCGAAGAAAAAAATCTTGCAACGTGCGTGAAGCACTGCCAGCGAAGAGGCCTAATCAACAGTCATATGCTGTTCCTCTCTACCATAGCCTCCTGTCTGCACATAACTAATGACATACAGTGTCCTGCATATTTCGCTTAGCGCGTTCTAAAAAAGATCTTGCGCTTACCAATGCACTGTTCTTGCTGAAATATTGCAGAAGGATCGCGTTTTGGAGTACACGTCGTTCAGTCTAACACGTGTCACTGTTAGTTACCTGGTATTTAAGAAAAAGTGTAAATTTGCCTTCGCTTATGAGGATGCGAGCTGCTGCCGTGATCGTGCATAGATGGGTGGATGTTATTAGCGTCCCCTTTGGAACGGGGTGGTGGGTTGCGCCACCAAGCTCTTGCTATTATACTGCTTAATGTCCTACCTAGGTTTAAAAAAAAAAACACTATGAATTCCCACCACCAATTTTTTTATCCCCTATTGCGAACTTTCCTTTGTACGTCTCCGTTTTTTGTCGTTTCCTTACTTTTCTTCCACCAATCTTCCAATCGCCTCTTACTAATCTCTATTGCGGACATGTTTCTTTTCGGCAGTGACTACAGTGACGGGGCCCGGTACTTATCTGCACTACAGCGATGGGGCCCGGTACTTTAACATCTGCACTACAGTGACGGGGCCCGGTACTTTAACATCCACACTATAGTGACGGGGCCGTCACTATACGATGTCGGTATCGGGGGGCGAGCAGGGGGCGAGGACTTACCGAGTCGCCCTCTGTCGGAAGCGCTTTACATGCGTACGCGTAGTCTGAAGGATAACTCGGCGAGCTCCGCATAGGTTTGGCTATCGGCGCTAAATAAAGATACTACGCGGCAGCCCTCCTGAGCATTTCTGCAAGTAGTCTCGAAATGACAGAAGTATTTTACCTTTAAAATAATAATGTTAAAAAAATTATGGGGTTTTACGTGGCAAAAAAAAATAATAATAATGTTGGACAAAGAGAAAGCACACAATGGTTTACAGATGCTATCTCTTTACCTACTATGCTGGGACACTGTGCGCGGTCGCCACGATCGATTCCCCCGAACCGGTTTGCGTGAAACGTAGGCAATAGCCGAGAGAAAACTATGTGAAATATGTTCTTATAGTGTTCTTTTGTATATGTAAATATGTTCTTGTAACCAAATGTAGCATAACAGAATGAAGCTTCAATGCAGCGATCGCACGGGTTCGCGGTGACCGACTTCGCGTCTGCATGCATGTCCTCGCACAATGTTTCGCTTCGAGCGCGTTTTGGCACCGTGCCGTGAGCTTTATGCCGCAGCATACGAGCATCACGGCGACTTGTGATGTGCCGTCGCGATGATTCAGTCTTTTTCTTTTCTTCTGAAGTCTTGGAAGCTTCAATATCACCATTTCTCAAATTTAATCGAACTGCATGTTTATCGGTCGTCTAAGAGAGCAATTACCCGCTGCTTCTCTTTCTTAATCCAGTACAATATTCATTGACTAGTGCTACACAAGCATGAACATATGTCATGCCTTTCTTAATGTTTTTTACCGCTCCCCTTCCATTACAGATAACTTTCTTTCTCTTTCTTTATTATAATCATCATAGGTGTTACAGTGCATACGCAAAAGATTGTTGGAACAAATAGCCGCAAGCTATAGTGGATGGGCCCAGATGCGAAATATAATAGACATGCGCTACTAGCATAGGAGGATCAATACAGAGGATGAAAGCAACACATTAGCACATTAACGGAAAAAAAGATTTTTTTTTATTACAGCATACATAAAAATTATCACCAGTTACATAAATTATCAAACCGCAAGGAACAGAACGCCAAGCATGAATACAGGCACCAAATCAGTGGTTTGTAGCTATAGTAAATACGATTTCAGTGCTCTGCCGAAATTTTGTGTTTCTTTTATTTTGGTGGGTATGTTGTTCAATGCCTTAACTCAAACAAATTCAAGTAGTCTTTTTCCACATACATTATGTACAGGAGGCAGTTTGACATTTCCAGCGACAGTACTTCTGGTAGAACATGAAAAAAAATATGGACACACGGAAAGGATGATTGCGTTTCACAATATTGTTTACATAATAGATAGCTATTTTACGCACACGCATAAAATCGAATGGCAATATGTTTAGTTGATTGAACAGTGGCCTGCTGTGTGTATCGGTGCTTGAGTGCGCCATTATTCTTAATGCCCGCTTTTGTATGCAACCAAATGGAGCATAAGAGAATGAAGCTTCAATGCAGCGATCGCACGGGTTCGCGGTGACCGACTGCGCGTCTGCATGCATGCCCGCGTTCCGCTTTCGCTGCGAGCGCGTTTTCGCACCGTGCTGTGAACTTTATGCCGCAGCATATGAGCATTTGACAGTACGCAAGCAACTATTGTTGCGTGGACGTTATCATACAGTATCTGCCATCAATCTGTTCATACACCAAAGCTTCATGACAGTCGGGCAGCGCGCGCGGGCGAGCGTCTCAGTGCGCACTCTCTGCTACTCATCGAACATCGCAGCCCGACGCCGTATCACAAATCTTCCTCGGGGAAGTGCTTGCTGCACAACCGAGTTGTAGCCAATGGCTGCTTGCCGGTTATAAGTTTCGCGATCCAAGCTTCACGCAGCTTTTTGTCCTGCGGGTGTTTCTGAAGGCTGACACCGGGCTCCGTTGTGTACGTCCAGCACTGCGGCACCGAGCAGTAGCCTACCATGTTGGGCGCCTTGAGAGGCAACCACTACCTATTATAGTATTTCAAGTGTTGTCAAGCACACACCTGAAGCGGGAAAACCTCCCCACTAAATCAGAACCGCAGCCGCAAGTGGAGACCTTAAACTTTCGTTTTCAGCTCGCTTCGGCGCTTCCGGAGCAGTCGACGGGGCCACTGTGTCCACGTGATGCTTCATACCACGTCACGCGCCGACGGCGGCGCCAGCTCTCCCAGTGGTGGAGCTCGCCCCCAATAGTGACGGGCCTCTTCCGAGCACGTGCTTCGCCAATCACAACGGACACCTCGTCCCTACACGTGTTTCGCCAGTCAGAAGAGCAATCTGTTACTGCACATGTGTCGTTAGTCAGTCGTTTTTTCTTTCGTTCTTTCTTTGTTCCTCCACCTTTCCACACACTTTGTGGCAGTTGCCACGGCCGTATTACGGGGCCATAATAATCATCATAATAATAATCAATGCATTCCGTTACTGCACGGAAGTTGCTGACATCGTGAAATTCACGTGGTGCTGTGGACAGCGCTGGAATAAAATCTCGCGGTCCGTGAAGTGCTCGGCATCCCGATAGGCACGGACAAGCTCATGCAACTGGGGGTCCACAACACCTTCGATGAGGTTGTCGAGTCACAGAAGTCAGTCCAGGTTTTCAGGCTCGCTTCCTCGCCTGCGGGGAGGCGGATCCTGGAGGCGCTGAACTTTAACCCACTGCCGTCAGGGAAAGGCGGTGCGCGCTCGACGCGGGCTCGCGGGAGGTCGGCACGGTCTCGCCGTTCCCGCGCAACATGCACCCGCAACACAATGTAGGCCGCGCTTCTCGGATCCGTCGCCGGCGATGCATGATCGGTCGCGTTCGTCGACGTCGCCCAATACGGTTAGTCCGACCGGTTCGCGGTGGCCGTGGTGGATCACAGCGTCTGTGCGGGGCTCGTCCCCGGCACTGGCGGAACAGATTGCGGTGGCCCTCGCCGTCCGGGACGAAAGCAGACTGCAGGTCTACACGGATTCCCGGGCGGCGGTCAGGGCCTTCGCCGCGGATTCGGTGTCCAGGGAGGCACGTCGCCCCCCACGTCATCACTTGGTTCCCGGCCCACATGGGCAACCTCGGGTCTACCCTGTCGTTGCCAACGCCAACGAGCTGGCACACGCCCGCGCGCCCGAACTCACCCACCGCGCCGGGGAAACGCCGCTCGCAGGCGCGGACGCAGGGCTCCACAAGGACTCGCTCCACACGTTGAACGAGATTACAAAACACTATCGACAGGAGGGTCTATCCACCGCACCACGCCAGGACTCGTTCAAGCCCGATTGTCTGGAGTGCGGAGATCCATTCTGCACTTTAGAACACATGCTCTTGCGGTGCCCCACGTTACGGCACCACGATCACCTCACCACGGAAGAAGAGTGTGAGGAGGCGGTCAGGCACGGGCTGCCCGTCCCAACGTGGGAGCGGCTCGCGGCGGCTCCTCCCTCATAAGGGGGTTTCGGAGTCGCTCCTCAGGACCTTAATAAAGTTCAGTGCCTTCCGTGAAGTGCTCGAAGTTGTTTGCACAAAATGTTTGAAAGAAGTGCGGCCATTGACGTCGCTACATCGTCACTGTGGTTAAGGGGCCGGGCCCCGTCGCTGTAGTGTAGACGTTTAAGTGCCGGGCCCCGTCACTGTAGTGCGTATGTTAAAGTACCGGGCCCCGTCACTGTAGTTCGGATGATAAAGTACCGGGTACCGTCACTGTAGTGCAGATATTAAAGTACCGGGCCCCGTCACTGTAGTGCAGATGCTAAAGTACCGGGCCCCGTCACTGTAGTGCAGATGCTAAAGTACCGGGCCCCGTCACTGTAGTCACTACCTTACTTTCCCCCTGCTCTCGCTGAACCCAAGGGTTTCAAGGAGGCCAGTGGTGCCTAAATCGACCGCTGGGCAGACGTCTTCACATTCTAATAAAACATGCTCCATCGTTTCCTTAGCTTTACCGCAGCAAGCACATTGCTCCTTCTTCCTTTTTATATCTCGCTTTATAGGTGCGTGTTCTAAGGCATCCAGATATCGCTTGGAAAAGTAATGAGCTTCCCTATGAGTTATCATGAATTGTTTCTTTCCTGATTTCGTTTTTTCCTCTTAAGTAGTTACTCAAGGCAAGTTTCTTTTTCATTGCCGCCACCTATGATATTATTTCAGCCTCTCTGACTTTCCGCTTGACCTTCTTTGTTGCTGTGTTGCACACCATACAGGCCGCATACTTGCTGGTAAGCTTCCTAGTTCTTTTCCTCCACTGCGAATCAATGTTTTTCCACTACAGATACCTCAACACTCTCCCAGCCCATTTTCCTTATTCCATATTCCTCAGTCGTTCTTTAAAATCAATTTTACTGCGAGCTGATCCCTCACTTCAAAACTAGTCCAGCCCACATCACCCTGCACAGCTTCATCTGTAGTCTTCCCGTGAGTGCCCAGTGCGAGGCGTCCCGCTAATCTTTGGTTCCCGTCGAGTCCCGATTGCACCCCTGATTTAAAGCAAACAACTGCATTTACAAACGTAAGTCATGGAACCATTACACCTTTCCACATGCCCCGGATCAAGCACCTCATACCTATTGTATCCCCATAGCACTCTGTGCTTCATTATGTCTGCCATTTTTTCCCCTTCACTGTTATTGTTTTTTTTCTGTGTTTCCATATATCTATTGCTTTCCTTTATCCAGATACCAAGGTATTTATACTCTGTTACCCGAGGTATTTCCTGGCCCTCTATCGCCACTGTCTGTTCACTGTTTTCATTGAATACCATAACATCCGATTTTCTTCACTAAATTTCAAACCTAAATTGTTGCCTTCCTGTCCACAGATATTAGCCAGACGTTGCAAATCACTTTGCTTGTTAGCTATGAATACAATGTCGTCCGCATAAAATAAATCTGGAAGCTGCTGCTCTACTACTGTACCCGCCTGTTGTCATGAGAGATTAAACCCGAAATTACTTCCGTCTAGCGCCCTCTCCATCCTCACCACGTACATCATAAACAGCAGTGGGAATAAAGGGCACCCCTGCCTCAGTCCCTTGTTGATATCAACTTTCTTCTCGCTCCTCATCCCTTCCTATTCAACGCAAACGGTATTTTCTAGGTAAATCTCTCTCAAAAGCTATAGATAATCGAATCAAATCAAAAGGGAATTTTATTACACAATAATATGAAAAGTGCGTACAAAGATATTTGGTCCCATAGCCTAAAGCGGCTGACGGGTCCAATACAAAAAATGTATTGCAATAATTAGCAGTCTTATACAAACAAAATAGCGAAAGTATCATACATAAGCGGTAAATACTATATATAATCACAGAACTGCGCTGAAAACGAACAAAACAAAAACAAAACTCAAGAACATGCTTGACAAGATAAGAAGTGGCATTTGCATGTAATTTCAAAATTTCTTGCGAGTTTTATTTCAAGAGGCAAATTGTTCTACAGCTTAACACCAGAGAATTGATCTTTCGCCGAACACATTCGAACACAAAGGGAGATTAAGACTACCGTTGCGTGCATGCCGTGTGTTTAACGACGGAAACGTGAAATCGTCACCTACGCCTTCCCCTTCTAGAATATCCCACAAAATGTTGCGGTCTACGTTGTCATAGGCTCCTCGAATGTCTAAAAAGGCCACATAATGTGGCCTGCTGCTTTCTACTCTTGATATTTCAATACACTGAGTAAGAACAAATAAGTTGTGGCGACCAGCGACCACGTAGACTGGTAAAGTCTCGGGCTCTTGCAGGAGAGGAAGAACCGACACTCGATCTCTTAGCGTAGCATTCTTTTAATAATCTTCGGGACGCTAGCCCGTGCCGGAGCGTGCCAGCCGCTCATGCCTCGTGTAGACGCGAGCGTCTACGTCCTCTCTCGTGCGACGCCGATGCTGCTGCCGCTGCAGAGGGCTCCCCTCCCCTGGAGAGGAGGAAAGTTCGAGGAACGATGGAAAGTCCACGTGACACGGCGTGTCTTGGCGTTGGTCATGGGTGTCACGTAGAGTTACTGTATATGCTACCGTAGGTAGCACATACAGTAACGCTAGTGTCACGGGCTCAGGAGGCAGCGAAGGATGCAGCAGGGTCGCGTCGCATACTGGTGGAGCTGATGGCGCGGGTGCTTCGATGTAGGCGGGTTTGAGACGTTCCAGGGCAATTGTGTCTGATCGGCCGTTGACATTCACAACAAACGTCGTCGGACGACGCTCTAGAACACAATATGGCCCGGAGTAGTGTGGTTGCAAAGGCTTCCGCACGGCACAGTTACGCACGAAAACGTGGGTAGAAGAGGTGAGTGCGGGAGAAACGTACGGGGACCTTGCTTCTTGTGAACGTGTAGGCACGGAGCGTATCTGGCTGAAGAAAGCTTGCAGTTCGGCGACGTATTCGGCAGGTGATGGCATAGGGGTTTTGGGGGTGGCGACAAAATCGCACGGAAGGCGTAGGTGAGTACCGTAAACTATCTCAGCACAGGAGCAACGTAGGTCGTTCTTGAGTGCGGCTCTGATGCCACGCAAGACGAGGGGCAAATGCAGGACCCACTTCTCCGGCGAATCATGTGCTATAAGGGAGGCCTTGAGATGCCGGTGAAAACGTTCAACTAGCCCATTGGACTGCGGGTGGTAAGCAGTTGTGCGAAAACGTGTCGTTCCGAGTAGTTTGAGTAGCTCGTTGAAGAGTGCTGAGTGAAACTGTCGACCGCGATCTGTGATTATTGTGGATGGGGAGCCGAACCTTGCGATCCACGTAGACACGAAAGCTGCTGCAACAGTGGGCGCTGAGATGTCAGATATAGGTGTAGCTTCTGGCCACCGTATATAACGGTCGGTGCATATCAGTATGTAGCAGTAAGCTTTCGAAGGTGGGAGAGGGCCGACGAGGTCCAGGTGTACGGTGTCAAAACGAGCATCCGGTGGAAGAAAAGACTTGGCAGGCGGAATGGGGTGACGCTGGATCTTATAGGAGGTATGCACATGACGTCAGGCGCAAGGGGCACTAGCGTCGGTCGAGCCGTCCGCCATTGCTGCGGTCTCGCCAGCTCCGTTTGGCTGCGTCGAGTGTGGTGTTGTGTTGCTCGCTGTGAGACGCGGAGTCACGGCGCCTGTGCTTTATTCCCACGCTTTCAGCGTAATCCATGTGAGCGGCGCTGTGAATTCTGCCAAAATGCGTTTAAGTGCCTACGCACGCGAGCTGTCCGAGGAAGACAGATCTCGCTACCTGCAAAAGCTGCGCCTTTGTGACGGCGTCGACCCGCTTGATCTCCGAGGTGAAGAAGTTCGCCGCGATGCCGATGTCTACCCGCGCGTCGACTTCACGGATATAAAAGACTACCTTGTTCATGCAACAAGCTTCCTAACAAGAGAGCAGTTCAAGGCATACAAGGCACTGGAGGCCCATAATTATCTAACGAGCGGTTGGGTCCAGCAGCCGTGCCTGAAGGTGCTATCTGACGGCCGCGTCGTCATCGTTTGCCAGGTAAGTTAGTGCGATTCGCAGATGTGTTTGTGTACGCTTGCGAAATGTTTGAATGATGCGCAGAAAGGAACGTACACGGTCGTCCACTCATAGCTAGAACACGCGAGCATTTGGCCGTGTTCTTCAGAGGGCCAATGCGTCCATCGGAGACGAACAACTAAGCTAAGTGAAAGACGAAGAGAAGCACGAGCTTCGGGTCTCTGTATGCCTGTACCGCATTGCTGTGATGAGCGGCCGTTTAGGACGCACTGAGATTCTGAAAATTACGGCAACGAGCTCTCGTGTTCTAGTTAAGAGGGAACGACCGTGTACACAGGGGTTGACAGTAGTTCGGCAGTGGGTGTTCTTGGTGCAGATTACGCGCGGCTGTGAGTGTTTGAAGCTTGTGAAAAAGTGCCACTGAGGCATGCTTTTTCATTTCATATGGTTCGCTAATGCAGTACATGTATAGCACGACATTTATCAGTAATGTTTAGGCTCAGATTACTGTTTCCACACTCTACCAAAATGCTTCTGATGTTCGAGTGCAAGTGGGTTCAAGTGTGGCGCAAGGCTGTAATCCGCCTAATTTTAATCTTGTCTTCATCGTGCGATACCTTCCTTTTGGCCATTTTTACATTACATACTTTAATGACAAATGCTGGAAGTGTTCAACGAGTTCAGATCTCATTCCTGGTCCGCTTTACTTGACTGCCTCATTGCCGGACGCAGAGTGGATCCGAAAAACTCATTCATTGAAAAAAAAGAAAAACAATCAGCGATGGCATTAAAATGGCATCTTAAAGACAAAGGTAAACTTATGTAAAAGAGAATGTTCTCGTTTTCTTTTGTTCCTAAAGGGTTTTGTGTGTATTGCTGTGGCATATTTCATTATCTTGCTTTACGCTTCTAAAGCCTCTCCCAACCTCGTGAAGCATTATGCAGTGTTTTTTGGCATTAAGCAGCTTTGTTATTTATGCAGGTCCGGCATTCCCAGTCAGTCAATGACAAGCCGCTGACACCTTGGCTTGTCATCAAGGAGGATGGTGAAGTGCAAGCTGCGCACTGTACTTGCAAGGCAGGCCTCGGAGAAGCCTGCTCTCACATTGCAGCAGTGCTTTTTTACATAGATGCAGTTGTGAAGAGTAGGGATGGGCAAGTATGTACGGACAAAGCAAATGCGTGGCTGCCCCCAACAGTGCGATCCCTCGAGCCGAAGAGGGTTTCCAATGTGAATTTCGCCTCTTCAACTATGAAAAAAAGGCTCATGGATGGGGAACAGCCTCTTCGTAAGAAGAAACAAAGAAGGGCTGTTAAGGAGGCGACAGGAGAAGAGTGGGCAGCATTTCTGGCTGCTTGCCACAACAGCGGAAGCCGGCCAGCACTCCTGTCTTTGCAGCCCGATTTTGCTGACCACTTTGTTCCCGTGGCGATGAAGTTCCCCAGTGCCATTCTCACAAATTTGCAAGAGGAGGATATTCCGGGCACATGGAACGAGATCACAGAGAAATGCTCTGCCCTTGCTGGAGGCCTGTCAATTGAGCATGAGGTACATCACCTAAAATTAGCATGTTTCCTGTTCTTACTTTAGTTGGTTTTCTGCAGCAGTACTGCCCTGCAAACGTCAGTTGAAACTATTGACTGATTTTGCTATTTTTAAATGACCTTGACGTTTTGAGCACTTTGCAGTCTTCGGACTTGTCTGTGAACTACATCACCGCATATCTTCACTGTCTCGTTGCAGATCACCGAGTTGACAGAAAAGGAGACCAGAGAGCAGGCAAGAAGTACGAAGTGGTTCGCCTTCAGAGCTGGCCGCATCACAGCATCAAACGCAAAGGCTGTGTGTAGGACATCCACTACAAACCCCTCGCTGTCCCTGCTGAAAAGGTTATGCTACCCTGAAGATGTGCAGTTCTCCAGTCCACAGACTGCGTGGGGAAAGGATAATGAGCAGAAAGCCACCAAAACTTTGCAGCTGCATCGAAAAATGTGCACATTAATTTTCAATATAATCAGGCTGGACTTCACATCTGCACCGAAAATCCATTTCTGGCTGCAACCCCCGATGGTGTGGTTAGCTGTGATTGCTGCGGTCGGGGAGTGGTGGAGGTGAAGTGCCCATACAACAGCACAGAAGAGTCTGTCAGGAGTTATGCAGAGTCCAATCCATCGTGTCTTCAGATTGCAGACAACAAAGTGATGTTGAGGACTGATCACAGTTACTATTATCAGGTCCAAATGCAGATTTACGTGTGCAAGGTAAAGTACTGTGATTTTGTAGTTTGGACATTGAAGAATTGTATCGTTCTTCGAATCTATGAAGACTCGCAGTTCTGCAAGAATATGCTGCAACGTTGTACCCTGTACTTCAAGCTTGCGATTCTGCCTGAACTGTGCTATCATTACTGGACAGATAACCTTAAAGGACCACAAGAGGCTAGCGATCAAGACTCAGTGCCACCCGATGAGGTGTACTGTGTATGTGGCGGTCCCGAATCGGGCAGAATGGTCATGTGCGACAGCAAGACATGCAAGCGTGTTTGGTTTCACTATGAGTGTGTTAACCTAAAGAGAGCTCCGAAGAAAAAAACATGGTACTGCCCAGAGTGCACAGAACAAAGTAGGAAGGCCTAATTTGTATACAGTGGCTGACAAGCTTGCCCCTTCTAGATTAGTGCAATGGCAAACTGTGAACATAAAAAACGCGGAGGGTTTGGTATGCACAGTGCGTAACAATTTCACTGTGTAATGTTATTCTGTATGCATACCTGTACAAAAAAACAAAAGCAAATTGAAAATTTTTTTATTTACATCAATTCAGTGAGTGTACTTGTAGCACCTGTAACTCAAGAAAGGCAGTCGCCGGTATCAGACGAAACAATCATTGACACACAGCTAGGTCACAAGAAATTTCGAGTTTCTACGTTCAACGGACAAAAACATAAATTGAATCAAGATCCTTGCAGACTTCAAGAATGTTCCATTCCATCCTAGCTAACTCCAGGAAGATATGCACTTGACGTCTGAGACAAACTCAGCACGTACTGGTGGGCGAGTTGGTAATTTCATGTTTACAACGAAGGCACGAAAGACGACGACATGGGGCAACCACAAAGGTGCATTAACAACTGAACGTTTTATTTCTTGACACAGGAACAAATAGCTGCTGCCAAGGGTTTTCCTGTGTCGAGAAATAAAATGTTCATTTGCTATTGTGCCTATGTGGTTATCCTGTGTTGTCTTCCTTCGTCCGTCGTGAACAAGTCAGACAAATCCAAGAACATACTACCTCAGATTCTTCTGCAGAAGCATGTCGATATGTGCGCATGCACGACAAGAGCGCGAGTTCAGCCAAATGGGACGGTTGAGCTGTTCATGTTGCATAATTCTGCACAAACAAAAACCATCTTGTCGAGCACTGTTGGTCCATTTTCTTCACCAGTGAGCACTTCCACAGGCAGTGTGTGCTTGAGGATTCTGTACTTATTTCGTACGAGCCCAATTACCCTCTCTACATGAATCCTCACGTTGGCTATTTTGCGAGTCTTCTCCACATCCATGGGCGAAAGTTGCTGTTTGCCCTTAGTGAAGGCAGGCATGGCTAACTTGGCACAGTGCATACCAACACTGTCGGCAATTGTGAAGCCTCGGTCGGCTAGAACAACATCCCCAGGCAAGAGGTTGTTCAAAATGCCACACTTTTCTGCAATAACCTTATCACTTGTCCGCCCACACCAGCCTTTGGAAACAAACGTGACTACACCTTGCGGTGCAATGCCCATCAAATATTTTACAGTGTTGTGACTTTTATAGTTGGACCATGTGTGCGACCGGGCCAGCATAGATGAAGGCCGCTCAATGAAAACCTCAAAACAGTCTATAACAACTGCAACCTCCACGCCGAATGATTTGCGAAAAGTCATGGGCATAGTTGCTCGGAGAGTCTCCCGGTCAGGCCACTGGACAGCTCGGGAGAGCCGAACATAGGCCACGTCCAGCCACTTGTTCACAATCCTTGACACTGTAGACTGCGACACGTGAAACCTGCAAATAACATGTTACACCTATTAGCAACTTTCATCAAACGAAAGCTAAACACAAGGTAGTACCTGTAGGCCAAATCTTGTAAAGGAGTGTTGAGCCGCAGGCGCATCAGAAATATGACCATTTCTTGAAATGCTGTCAGAGAGTTACGGCTTGTGTGCGTTGCGCCTTCCTTTAGTAAGTTGAACAGCACAAGCAGGAGGGCAAAGTTGGGCAGCCCAGTGTAAAACTGGACCATATCCTCCCTTGTTTTCAGAATGTCTTCTGACAACACGTGCATGCTGAGCTCCTGTTTTGCATCTCGAAGCTCTGAAAGAAGGTGCCTGTTTTCTTCCTCCAACTGTCTGATGTGAGCCATTGTCAGTTCGGTCATATGACTGAAGTCGGCCTTCCCTGAACAGATGCAGATATGCGTGATCCTAGCACCAGGAATTCCTCCTAGACAAAATGCATTTCTTTCCACTGCTTAAACCTACACAACTACTGGTGATAAGCACTCTGGGACGTACCTCTATTTTTACAGACTTCGACAGGAACCTGTGGCTGTTCTGGTTCTTGACCATCAGCAGATGAAAGTGCGTCTTCTGTAATCACTATGTCATCTTCAACTGTTGTGTTTGGGCTCACTTGGCGTTCTTTCAGAGGGCTGGCTCTTCTTTCTGAGCGTCTTTGCTTTCTCCTGTATCTGAAAATAAACGTGGCCCATTCCTGCTGAACGCATAACGAACTTCAGCATACACACTTATTTACCTAGCGCCTGAAAAAGTAAGGGCATTTACCGGGATGCCAAACCTTCAGAGTCCACACTTTTTCCATGTCCTAAATGAAGTGATGGTGCCCAGTCTGGGTCTGCCTCAGCCATTGCATATGCTGGTCGACCTGCAAAAAAATAAAACTATCAACCTTTCAAAAAATGAATGTCAAACTGTTTCTTGTGTGATGTGGATTTACATGCACAGCACAGTAGTGGGCTCTAGGCTTTCACTAGAAATTCTTTATCGAGGTTTTTGTTTTACTTTTGGCGCAGAACACTCGTTTTGCGCCTCGTATTTTCGGAAATACAGCCGCATAGAACGCGAGACCCACAGATCACCAGCAGAGCTGTTTTAGTGGCTCGTCAACAGCAGCTGATTCAGAACGACGTACGCTTTTAAACGGAACGCGTTTTCTTTTCCAGCTTGCATATGTACGCACAGCACTGTTCAAAGAATAATTTTGTAGTACCCGCTACCTTCGCTTGAGCTTATTTTCTTCTGGCAACAAAGTACAAAAGAGAACGATCATTCCAGCCCAGAAAACTGCAGTAGAGGCTGACTGTGTTGGGTTGAGGCGGTCGCGCGAATGTTGAGACATTCGCTGACTCTAGAACCGTCAACGCGACGACACCGCTACGCTGGGCGTCATTAAAAGTATATTGAAATTGAAATAACGCTCATTCTGAGATATCAGCGCTTACCTGAAATGAAGTGCTTGCCGCACACTCGGTAATGGTTTGCTGAGTCGTCCAAGTCCTTGCGGTTGATTCGACGAAGCCACTCTGTTCTCCTTCGAGCAGTCGTCTCTTCGGTTTTCTTACATTGGTTTTTCACAACCTTGGGTAGTGAAAAAAAGCCGACCTGCGCGACATTTTCGTCGCCGCGCCTCTTTTTTGTGTGGTTCTTGCAACCAAACACAACGCAGTTCACCATTCTCGCGTATGCAACAGGTCGACGCCGCAGAAACGGGAAATATGCATAGCTAGTATTTACACTCACTGCAAAAGACACGAACGAACTGCGAACGCGTTGCTGAGACCGTTGGCAGATGCTGGCACACTTGAACGACGAGTCGCTGCCGAGGTGAACTCGCAAATCAGAAAACATGACTTCTTTACACGACCTACCCGAACGGAAACCCCGCACGGACCGCAAGCATGGCGGACAAGCCGAAACGACGCTGGCGCCCTCTGGGGGATCAGTCCCAGTGCATACCTCCTATAGCGTTGACACGACAAACAGCAGCGCGCCCAATCGCGAACTTGCGCGTTTAGCCGAGGCCAAACGAAACGACTGGAAAGAAGCTTCTGTGTCGCGCGTATGCCAGGGTGCGACAGGCTGTGCACGTCTTCCAATTTCAGGGACGTTGACGAATTCCGGAGTGTACGAAGTTTAGTGTCGTCACGCTGTTGATTGGCGAGTAAGTCGGCCTCGATGATGAAACGTTCCGATGTCAACGTGGAAACGACATTGACACGACTCAGAACGTCGGCTGGAACGTTGTCGGTGCCCTTGATGTGGTGGAACGTTGTTGTAAACTCGGAGATGTAGGAAAGGTGTCGAATCTCGCGCGGCGAGTAACAGGACGCCGAGCGATTCGTTGCGTGCACAAGGGGCTTGTGGTCAGTGAAGACAGTGAATGCACGGCCTTCGAGGAAATGGCGAACATGCTTGATAGCCAGGTAAACAGCGAGTAATTCACGGCCGAACACGCTGTAGCGGGACTGCGCAGGCTTCAGTTTCTTGGAGAAAAAAGCGAGTGAATGCCACGCATTGTCGATGAATTGTTGCAGAACGGCACCAACGGCGGTGTTGGAAGCGTCGGTCGTCTGGCTTTGGGTGTCTAAGCAGCGTGGCGTCGGCGAGGGCAGACTTGACTCTTGTGAAAGCGTCGGTGGCCTCTTCAGTCCACTGAAGCACTTCGCGTTTGTTTACCAGGAGAGCCTCTAGCGGAGCCATAAGTCGTGCGCACTCGGGAATGAATCGGCGGTAGAAATTGACGAATCCGAGGAATTGGCGAAGCTTGGTGAGTGTGGTCGGTCGGGGAAGGTTTTCGATGACGCGAATCTTGGACGGTAGTGGTCGAATGCCGTTAGCGTCAACGATATGACCGAGGAACTCGAGTTCAGGTTGACCGAATTCACTCTTGGCGGCGTTGATGACAATTCCTTTACTGGCAAGGCGTGAAAACAACAACAGCAAGTGGTGAATATGTGCTTCTGCCGAAGAGCTTGCGACGAGAAGGTCGTCAATGTATGCAAAAACCACGGAGTGGCAAAAACGAAAGGCAAACCTCGGGTGACGGAATCGATGAAACGCTGAAAGGATTGGCCCGCGTTCCGTAAACCGAAAGGCATGCGGAGAAATTCGAAAAGACCGAAGGGTGTGGTGATGGCGGTCTTGGGAATGTCTTCTTCAGCGACCGGTAGTTGATGGTAGGCGCGAACGAGATCGATCTTAGGAAAGATAGTCGCACCGTGCAACGCTACTGTGAAGTCCTGAATGTTCGGTAGAGGGCAGCGGTCAGGAACTGTGACGTTGTTTAGTGCCCGGTAATCGCCGCATGGGCGCCAGTCTCCCGTCTTCTTAGGCTCCATGTGAAGTGGTGATGCCCAGTTACTGGAGGAAGGGCGGATGATGTCAAGTTGCAGTATGTGTTCGAACTCCGCGCGAGCGATCTTGAGTTTCTCCGGGGACAAACGCCGGGGTCGGAAATAGACCGGTGGGCCGGAGGTGACGATGTGATGGCACACATCATGTTGTACCGGTTGCGTCCAGTCCGGCAGGCGCGTCAAAGTGGGAAACTCGCGTAGGAGCGCGGCGAAAGGTTCGTCCAACATGGCAGAAATAGGCGCTATGGGCGATGTGCCTGATGATGGGACTCCGGGAACGGATAGCTGCGTCACGGAGTCGATGAGACGGCGTCGTTGGATGTCCACAAGGAGTCCGTAGTTATGCAAGAAGTCTGCTCCAATGACTGCATGACGGACGTCTGCAACCAGGGAAATCCAGCGGAACGCTCGTCGAAGGCCAAGGTTTAGCATGACGGAGCGTGACGAGAAAACTGGAATCCTGGTGCCGTTGACGGCTTGCAAAAACGAGACAGGTGTCGCTTTTCGGTCGGAGTGCTTTGCGGGAGGAATGCTGACGTCAGCACCTGTGTCGACTAAGAATCGTTGTCCCGTAACTCTGTCCGTCACGTAGAAAAGGCGACTTGCGTGCTGGGCCGGACCACTCGTCGCCGTTAGAGGTTGGCCGGCCTGTTTTCCTGCCAAGCGCAGGGACGCCGACAGTGACGAGCGTCGTTTCCAAAACGGCGGTGGTAGTAGCAAACGCCAGGCGTTGTAGTTGGGGTTTCATTGCGGGTGCCCGTGCGTCTTGATCTGCTGGAACTGCGGCTGCGTGGGCGACGAGATGTGCGGCGATGTTCCACTCCACAGATGATGCGTTCCAGGCGCTCACACAAGGAGTCGATCGGAGATTGCACAGCGGAAGAGCAGGGAAGAGTTTGCAGAGCGGTTGTATTGTCACCTGGAGACGGTGCCGTGGCTGCGATGGTTGGGGTGGCTACTTCCATGACTTTGTCGGCCAAAACGGCAAGTCCGGTAAGGTCCATGGTAGAGGCTGTCGCCAGGACCATCTGCACGTTAGCCGGGAGTCGTTGCAAAATCAATTCGCGCAACAGCGTGTCGTCGATGGATCTCGCGTTGTTTCCGAGCAGCTGGCTCATTCGGCGAAGAAGTTGACTAGGGCGTCGGTCGCCGAGTTCTTCAGCGGACAGAAGCTGCTGTATGCGAGAACGCTGTGAAGCTGATGTGCGCTGTAGCAGTGCTGCCTTGAGATCGTCATAGGCGGCGGCAGAAAATGGGGAGTTCAACAAATCTGCTACCTCGTCAATGGCGGCTGGCGAGAGCGCTCCGACGGCGTAATGGAACTTCGAGGCTTGAGAGTGGATACCAGAGACTTGAAATTGCGCTTCGGCCTGAAGAAACCACGCCGAAGGATGCTGGTCCCAGTACTGTGGGAGGCGGACAGCGATGGCGCAACAGGAGGGCTCACCACGTTCCTCGGAAGGGTTCTGGCCTTGAGCTCTCGTAGCGTTGGTCTGGTCCATGGTCGTCTCTACCACAGGAGCGTGTGGCAGTATCACGTCCGGAGTCGCCAAACTGTGGCGACGAGCGACCACGTAGAGAGAGAGAGAGAGAGAGAGAGAGAGAGAGAGAGAAGGAGATTCTTTTAATAATCGCCTTCGGAACGCTAGCCCGTGCCGGAGCGTGCCAGCCGCTCGTGCCTCGTGTAGACGCGAGCGTCTACGTCCTCTCTCGTGCGACGCCGATGCTGCTGCCGCTACAAAGTTATCATCCAAACGCCTACCTAGGGATGCAAGCACAAACTTGCATTGCCGCCTGCCGGCAGCAGCAGAAAGCAGCATTTCAGGCAGGGCTGCCATACGCGGCGTTATTTTATGGGATAGCCAGCCGTTTGTGCGCAGGTGCGAATAAGAGCGGGCGTGACAGAGAAAATCTGGGTGCTTTTAATATGGGGGCGAGCTCCACCACTGGAAAAGCTGGCGCCACCGTCGGCATGACGTGACATGAGGGATCACGTGGACACAGCGGCCGCGTCGGCTGCTTCGGAAGTGCCGAAGCGAGCTGAAAACGAAAGTTTAAAGTACCACCTGCGCTGCGGTTCTAGTTAAGTGGTGAGGCTTTACCACCGTGGGTGTCTGCTTGACAACATTTGAAACTACTATAATAGGTAGTGGCTGCCTTTGGAGGCGTGCAGCATGGTAGGCTGCTGCTCGGTGCCGCAGTGCCGGACGTAAGCAATGGAGCCCGATGTCAGCCTTATTCACACGTAGCCGCAGGGCAAGGAGCTGCGTGAAGCTTGGCTGGCGAAACTTAGAACCGGCGGACATCCATCTGCTACAACTCGAGCATGCAGCAAGCAGACGCGAGGAAGATTTCTGCTACGGCGCCGGGACTGCGCGATATTCAGAGAGTAGCATAAAACGCGCACTGAGACGCTCGCCCGCACCCGCTGCCCGGCTAATGTCATGACGCTTTATTAGGTCTATGAACTTGATACTAGATTCTGGCAAGTTCACTGGAATGGAAAGGGAGCGGTAAGAAGCGCATTAAAAAGGCATGGCATATGGTCATATTTGTGTTATGAAGTAATGCACTGGATTACGAAAAAGAAGCGGAGGGAAATCGCACGCTGAGAGGACCGATAAACATACAGTGCGACGCAACTTGAGAAATAATATTGAAATGTTTAAGAATTTAGAAGACAAAAAAAAAATATTGAATTGTCGCAACGTCACATCGCGTCGAAGCCTCTATGGGTGGATGGATGGATGCAAAACTTTAAAATGAAGGTCCCGAGGTACGCGACTCAGCGCGCTGCGGGCCGCTCCCACGTTGGTACAGTCATGCCATGCCCAACCGCCGCATCCTGGGCCCTCTGGACAGCTCAAAGTTGCGCCCCGGTATCGGGGATCTTGATAGTGGAGAGCCACTTGTCCTCATTGATTTGTTCTGTGCCTCGTAACGAGGGGCAACGCCAGAGCATATGGTCTAGGCTAGCGAAGTCATTGCAGTGCCTCCAAGAACTAGTGGCATAAGTGTCGGGATAAAGCTTGTGGAATAAAGCCTGGCTGGGATACGAGCCTTTTTGCAATAATCTGAGGGTCAATGCCTGCGCTCTAACTTCTTGTGTGAAAGGGGAAAGTCTTTCCTGACGAGATAAAAGTGCTGCATAATTTCATTGTGTGTGGTCGGTTGATCTCTGTTCCCTACCATTGCGGGCAGGCGTTGGAGGGTCGTGGAAAGCGAGACCTTGCGCCTCGGAGTGGGTCAGCTCGTTGAAGTTTGTGGGGCCTTCCATGATGGATCCCATGTGAGCGAGGAACCACGTGAGAGTGTAGGTGGCGATGCTTTTGCCGTCGAGGATGCGACAGGCTTCCTTACATACGGCGCCAACGCTGAAGGCGCGAATGCCTGCCTTGGAGTAGCTGAAGACATGCTTGTCGTCCAGGAGGGCCAAGGTAATGGCCATTTGCTCGGCCGCGCGCAACGACGTGCATCGTACCAAAGCGGCGTTAACGGTCGAACCATTGTGGTTGATCGACACTACCGTGAAATTGTTGCTGTTGCCATACTGGGCCGCATCAACGAAGCAGCTGCCACCAGGGAGTTGTGTCGCGCTGCGTAGGAGCGCCACGGCCCTGGCCTTCCTTCTTTCTACGTTGCGCTGGGGATACATAATGCGCGGGGCGGGTGATATGATGTTGTCTTTCTGCTCTTTCGGAAGGCCCTGGTAGGCGTCTTCGACAGTGGGCGGGGGGACGCCCATTTCTGTTAGGAGTCGTCTGCCCGCCCTGGTGCCGGAGAGTGTGAGAATCTATGCCATTTCTTGTGCTTCTGCAATTGCTTCCAGGGTATTATGAATAGCCAACTGCAGGAGTCGGTCGGTTCGTGTGCAGTTTGGTAGTCCGAGCGCGCTCTTGATCCCCCTCATTATCAAGAAATTTAGGTTGTCTCGCTCGGCCCTCTTCCAGACGTGCATGGCCGCTACGTACGTGAAATGGCATGACAAAAACGCGTGGACTAGCCTTATCAGATTCTCTTCGCTCAGGCCTCTCCTTCTGTTAGCTACCCGCTTGATTAGACCGATGACGCTATCCGTCTTCTTTGCTAGTTTGTCAATGGTGATGCTATTTGTGCCCGCCCCTTGGACTGTCATTCCCAAGATTCGTATGGACGCGACTTTGGGAATCGGATCTCCGCACTCGGTGTAGAGATTAATGTCGATTTCAGTGGAGTGTTTCCAGTTCTGTGGCTTGCGGCCCTTTCTAGTTGGGCTGTAGAGAAGGAGCTCTGATTTATTTGGGGAGCACCGGAGTACCGTGTCTGTTAGAAAGCGCTGTGTAGTGTCGACAGCTTCCCGGAGAGCGGCTTCGACTTGTCCGTCACTGCCACCCGCGCACCAGACAGAGATCTCGTCCGCGTAGATCGTGTGGCCGATGCCCTGGACCTTGCCTAGGTATCCATCGCGATGTTAAAGAGGAGCGGTGAGATGACTGCTCCCTGGGGGGTGCCTCTTCTGCTCAGGTCCATTTTCTCCGATTCCAAATCTCCAGCCTTGAGGATGGCGCATCGTTTGCTCAAGAAAGACCTGACGAAGGCATGTCATAAGAAGCCAACAAACACTGACACCAACGACAACATAGGGGAAATTACTTGTGCTTAATAAATGAAGTAATGAAACGATAAATTAATGGTAATTAAAGTGGATGAAAAAACAACTTGCCGCAGGTGGGAACCGAACCCACAACCTTCGCATTTCGCGTGCGATGCTCTACCAATTGAGCTACCACGGCGCTGTTTTCCCATCCCCTTTCTTGGGTATTTATGCGTCCTATTAGAGCCCTGGGAGTGTTAGCCAGCGCCGCCACTCACAGACCTTGGCGGCGGACGTGGAACGTCCTTCATGCCGCAGGCGTCACGAGAACGTGATCTTTTTGGGTGAAGGCAACTGGTCAATAAACCCACATATGCTACCTAAAAGCATCAATGTTGCCGGATTCGGGACCCTCGTTGAGTAATCAACGAGAAAAAGGGCGTTAACCGAGGGGCCCGATTTCGATTAGTCATATCATAAGAAGCCAACAAACACTGACACCAACGACAACATAGGGGAAATTACTTGTGCTTAATAAATGAAGTAATGAAACGATAAATTAATGGTAATTAAAGTGGATGAAAAAACAACTTGCCGCAGGTGGGAACCGAACCCACAACCTTCGCATTTCGCGTGCGATGGTCTACCAATTGAGCAATTTACCAATGAAACGATAAATTAGGTCTGTGAGTGGCGGCGCTGGCTAACACTCCCAGGGCTCTAATAGGACGCATAAATACCCAAGAAAGTGGATGGGAAAACAGCGCCGCGGTAGCTCAATTGGTAGACCATCGCACGCGAAATGCGAAGGTTGTGGGTTCGGTTCCCACCTGCGGCAAGTTGTTTTTTCATCCACTTTAATTACCATTAATTTATCGTTTCATTACTTCATTTATTAAGCACAAGTAATTTCCCCTATGTTGTCGTTGGTGGCAGTGTTTGTTGGCTTCTTATGATATGACTAATCAAAATCGGGCCCCTCGGTTAACCCCCTTTTTCTCGTTGATTACACAACGAGGGTCCCGAATCCGGCAACATTGATGCCTTTAGGTAGCATATGTGGGTTTATTGACCAGTTGCCTTCACCCAAAAAGATCACGTTCTCGTGACGCCTGCGGCATGATGGACGTTCCACGTCCGCCGCCAAGGTCTGTGAGTGGCGGCGCTGGCTAACACTCCCAGGGCTCTAATAGGACGCATAAATACCCAAGAAAGTGGATGGGAAAACAGCGCCGCGGTAGCTCAATTGGTAGAGCATCGCACGCGAAATGCGAAGGTTGTGGGTTCGGTTCTCACCTGCGGCAAGTTGTTTTTTCATCCACTTTAATTACCATTAATTTATCGTTTCATTACTTCATTTATTAAGCACAAGTAATTTCCCCTATGTTGTCGTTGGTGTCAGTGTTTGTTGGCTTCTTATGATATGACTAATCAAAATCGGGCCCCTCGGTTAACCCCCTTTTTCTCGCTGACGAAGGCATGGAAGGACGAGCCTAGGTCGAGTTTGGAGATGGCGTCGAGAACGAATTCGTGACGGTGTTATCAAAGGCCTTCTCCAGGTCCAAACCAAGGATGGCTCTCGTGTCCCGAGTGCAGCGTTCCAGGATTTGGCACTTGAAGTATAAACCCCATGCAAGTGATCTTGCACGCGACAAGCGACGCGATGGAGATGGCTGTCGCGTTCGCTCGTCGCCTACAAGTCGTACCCCATGCGAGCGATACGCGAGCGATGACTTCGAGCGACGTTTCCCCAGTGTTGCCGGTTTGAGGGCAGCAATATAGGCGCCGAAACTAGCGCGACGCGTGCTTTATTAACTTAAGTTGATGTGTTTTACTGTAAAAAGCAACATAAAATATTTCTGAAAGTCTTGCAGTAGGTTCTTATCCTTGCACGTATAAAAATTCAATCGTTTGCTCGTTCCGTGTGACAATCGGAAGTCCTTGAGTTATGTACATCCAGTTCCGGCTTAGCGCTATTGGCTAGTCGCTCATAGCACTTCCGGGCGACGAGTATAAACTTCATGGCGTCCTGGGTGGAGAGGCCTGGCCTGAAGCCTATCATGTTGTGCGGAAAAAAGGCCGTTGGTTTCGATATACTCGGCAATTCTGTTACGGATGGCCTGCTCGGCCACGTTCCCTACACATGACGTCAGTGAGATGGGGCGGAGGTTGTCCAAGCTCGGCGGTTTACCGGGCGTTGGGATGAGTATGACCTTCGCCAACTTCCATTGTTCCGGTAAAATTCTCTCCTCAGAAATCCGATTTATCTCATCTGCAAGAAACTCGATCGATGCGTCTTCTAGATTTCTGAGAGCCTTTGGTTAATGTGATCCGGGCCGGGTGTTGACCTACCATTGAGGTCGTGTAGGGCGCGGCGGATTTCACTGACTTTGAAAGGCTCATCCAGCGCGGAGTTCGGCTTCCCTTTGTACACTGGATATGCCGCTTCATCGGACACAGTATTGAGCGGAAGGTACTTCTTAGCTAGCATATCCAGCACGTCCTTTTCCGAAGACTTTTTGGCTTCGTGGAGTGCTTTAGCGAGGACACTTCTCTGGTTTGACTTGGTGCCGGAGTCGTCGAGCAAGTGTTTGAGAAGATTCAACTTGCCTCCCGTGCGCATCTGCCCGTCGATTGAATTGCAAATTTCGTCCCATTGCTGCCTAGACAGGGCTTGGCAGGGCTCGTCGATCTGCTTGTTGTTCTCGGCTATCTTTTTTCTGAGCTTGCGATTCAAGCATTGGCTTTTCCACTTCCCGGGAAGTGATTGCATGGCCTCGAGAAGGTGTGCTAGCCTGCTATCCATTTTGTCTGTCTGTAGATCCGTCTCTATGGTTTTGGTGGTGGAGCAGACATCTTGCAGAATTAGTCCGCACGACTGGACGAAACTCTCCGGCTTTTCTCCACGGGCGGCGCGGGCCTTGCGAACCTCACGGAATTTGTCCCAGTCAGGGACCGAGAAGGCCTTCTTTCTTTTCTGCTCCACTTGTAAGCTGGTGACCATGATGTAACGATCGCTACCGAGGTATATGAGCAGATTCGACCACATGGCTGAGCAGGCGTTTTTAAGAAAGGCAAGATCCGGGACAGAGTCCCTGGTGGAGGAGGTGCGGCGTCTGGTGGGAAAGGCTGGGTCCGTCAATTGAGAGAGTCCCGCATCTCCCGCCTCCTGCCACAGGCTTCTGCTCTTGACCGTGTCGTGCGTGTGGTTCCACGCATGAAAGGGGGCGTTGAAATCGCCGGCCACTACCAGTAGAGAGTTTTCGGCGAGTTTCGTTGCCCTAGTGATGATGATTTTATTTTATTTATTTATTGATACTGCCATCCCGGTATCGGGATTATAGCAGGGTGGGAAAAAGAATTAAGCAGTTTCACGAAAATGGCAAAATGTAAACAAAAGAAATAAGGGTGCAGGTTGAAGCTCTACAGCCAGCATCAGCAATACATTTGAACAAGATGCCAAACAGTAAAAAATAAAAAATAGACAATAGAACAGTAAATTGATGAAATGCAGTAACACAGACTAGGTAATATGTTGAGCGAATAACGTCAGTGACGGTTGCAACACTTCATTGTTAGTGAGGTTATTTCAATCGGTAATAGTTCGTGGAAGAAATGAGTATTTAAAACAGTTATTACGGATGCGAAAAGGAGTTAAAGTTAGCTGATGTCGTTGTCAGGTCGCATACCCAGACGAAAAATGAACTAAATGGGTGAGTTCAGTTCTGTAGTGTCCTTTAATTAATTGGTACATGAATTTAAGTCTTGCAGAACGATTTCGCTCATTTATTGTTGGCAGACCAGCTTTGATTAAAAGATGTGTTATCGATGTACATCGGTAATTATTAGATATCTATCGAGCAGTCCTCCTTTGAACCCCCTCTTCTTTGTTTATGTTAGTCTTAATGAATGGGTCCCAAATGATAGCAGCATAATCTAAGGTAGGCAATACAATACATTTGTAAGCAAGGAGGCGGACAAACGGAGTGGATAACTGCAATGCCAGTCTTAAGAAAAACAATTTACGAAAAGCGTTACACGTTATGAAATCAATATGTTTGTTCCAGCTGAGATTGTTAGTGACCCAGAGCCCTAGATATTTATATACTGTTACTTCTGCAAGTGTCACATCATTAATACTGTAATCAAACGGTAAGACATTCTTTTTGTGAGTAATCCTCATCAATGCAGTTTTTTCAAAATTAATGGACATTTGCCATTATTCACACCATGAAGAAACTTATTGCAGCGCGCTATTTAGTAGTATTTGATCTGAGACACCTCTTACTTCTGTATAAATGACACAATCATCACCGTAAAGCCTAAGTTTCACAGGAATGTTAGACACAATATCATTAATATATATTAAAAACAATAGAGACCCAAGAACAGAGCCCTGAGGGACGCCAGAGTCAACTGTAAGCTTGTCAGAACAATGATTGTTAAAAACAACGAATTGTTCCCTGTTTAAAAGGTAGGCTGAAATCCACTTTACTAATTGTTTGTTATGAAGTATTGTGTCTAACTTATAAATTAACTTTTTGTGAGTTACCCTGTCAAAAGCTTTCGAGAAATCCATAAATACGGCGTCAATCTGTGTTACATTGTTAATTGAAGAGGAAAAATCATGTACACTTTCTACTAGCTGTGCACAAGTTGATTAACCCCTCCTGAATGTATGCTGATATTTAGTAAAGAAATTGTTAGCTTCGAGGAAGTTTGATATGTGATTGTGAATTATGTGCTCAAATAGTTTACAAGTAGTCGATGTTAGCGAAATTGGGCGGTAGTTCTTGATCAATCGCTTGTCTCCACTTTTGTGACGCGGTTTCACTCTGGCAGTCCCCCAGTCTCTTGGGATTTGACTTTCACACAAGGACCTTGTAAATAAAACAAAGAAATATCTAGATGTTCATTGTGCATATCTTTTCAAAAAGGCATTAGGTATGTTGTCCGGTCCAGGTGACTTCTTCATGTCGAGGTTAAGTAGCATACTTAAGATACCAGGCTCACCAATGACAAGATCCTCCGAAGGCGGCAGTGAGGCTTCAAATTTTGGAAAGATGTTATTGTCGTTAGTAAATACGGACTTAAAATGTTCATTGAAGGCATTAGATAGTTCGTGTGCATCACTGACCAGAACACCTTTGATTTCAAACTGATCATAGGTCTTTGAAGCTGGGGAAACCGAACGCTAGAGTTTCTCAGGAGACTCTGATATAAATTTGGGCAAAGATTTTTCAAAATAATGCCGTTTGTCAATGGCTGTTTGCTTGTTGAGCTGAGAATTAAGGAAAGCTATATTTTGTTCCCATTCCGGAGAAGGAATGTTTTCTTTTCTGTTTCATGCGCTTCAGTTTTCTTTTTAACTGCAGTATCGCCCGAGAAATCCATGGATTTTTTTCTTTTCTTTTTAAGAATAACCGGCACGTGACATTCAATACATTCATGTACCATGGCTTTGAACTGGTCCCAAAGTCCTTGGGACCAGTTTCACCAGGTTTGACCAGGACCAGATTTTGAAACGTTGTCTGTGATCGCTCGGGCTGCTATAGAAGTTAAGTATAGAAATGATGGAGATGTTGGATTGACGGGATGACTTCTACTAGGGAGGTCTCCGTCTTGCTAGGCCGGACTTCTAGATCGTGTGCGATGAAAGTGAACTTGCTGCTGACTAATGTGCAGATTTCTCTGCCGTCCTCACGGACAGCAAGAGATTTGTATCCCTGGAGTGAAACCCGATCAGTCATCGTTTCTTGCGATAATATAACATATGGATTTTCTTTGTGAGTGCGAACAAACTACTGCAGGGTGCATCTCTTATGGTGGAGTCCCCTGCAGTTCCATTACCAAATCCTAAATTGGGTGTGTGGCCCCATCCTTGCTGTATAGAGCGCCTTCCTGCGTTGCTACTATAGGGTCTCGAGGGAGATGGTTTTACTTATCGGTCCGGGGATGCGCAGTGGTGGCGGCGTAGGTACCGACGCGCCATCCGGGAAGTAAACGGGTCGTACGGGGTCAACGTCCTGATGTCCATTTCCTGCACTTTGGACTCCATATCTGACATTCTGTTTTCTAAGCAATGAATTTTGACGTTTTGCGCGTCTAACTTCTAATCCAAGACTAAGAGTCGTTGATCCACTGCAGATAGTTGTTCGTTAATCTTCTTGATCTCGAAGCAGATGGAATTCAGCATTTCTCTGACCTCGGACTTGGCTTTAGCCTGTACATTTTCGGGCGTGCTGGGAACGGCATTTCTTTTGGCTGGTTTGCCCAAGTGGCTGGCATCCACGACCGTGGGAACGTCTGCGGTCTGGGGAGAGAGGGTCCCCGAGGGGGTTGAACTATGGACTGGAACGGTGTGAGGTCCCCGAGGGGGTTGGGGAGAGGGGGTCGCCGAGGGGGTCCCTGAGGGGGTTGAACTAGAAACTGGAACGGGGTGAGGTTGATTAGCCTCTCTGAGCTCTGCTATTTCGGCTCGCATTAACTCGATTATACTGCGCATCTCGGAATTTTCTTTCCTAAGCTGAGCTATTTCAGACGAAACATGCTCTGGCGCCGTGCTTCCCCGTTACCTTTTCGGCAATTCTCGCTCCACTCTGCAACCTGTCTGCCCAGGTGGCGCCTTGTTTCCCAGGACCGGCTGGCTCCTCGAACTGGACCCTGTTCTGTGGGCCCTGGGACCTGGAATGGCTCCTGTACCTCGAGCGGCTACTCGAGCGGGAGCGCCTGCTCGAAAGTCTAGTCGGTTCGCTGCCGGCGCTTGTCTGCGCTGTGACGGGTCTCGATTCCTGGATTCGGCATTTCTTTCCCTTTTCCTGCGTCGAACGATGTACGGGAGTTGGAATCTTTGCTTGCAAATCTTGTCCGCTGTGGCGTGCGGACCCCCGCAGAGGCTGCAAGTAGGCGAGCAGGTGGGGTTTTCGTCGGGTTTGTTGGCCCCACATTTCCTGCATAGTTTGTCCTTCGGCGTTGGGCAGACGTCGGCTCTGGCCTTGTCTATCGCAGGCATAGCAGCAGTCGTGCTGCCTGAGGTAAAAGGAGCACTTCACTAGCACCGAGCCGTAGAAAACGAAGTTGGGGACCTTGTAGCCGTCGAAAACGATGACTACGGTTTCGCTATTCTTGATTCGCTTGGCTCCCAGAGCTAAGGGATTTCTCTCGTTGAGAATGCTTCTGTCCAGGTCAGCCTGGCTCTCCGACACATCAATTTGACGTATGACACCATTGCACGTGGCGTACGGCGCGACTTCGTAATTGCTAAGTTCGTGCTGTTTGATTCCCAGGGTGATGTAATTCATTTTTAGATAAGCATGTGCGTTATCGCGAGACACGGTGCTGAGGACGATAATATTTTGTGTTGCGTTGGGGCGGACGCTGTCGTGGCAAGCTTGCTCGGAAGTGAGTCCTGCATGTCGCGGTGGCGATGGCCCGACCAAGCCGAGCGGAGCCTGTCTTCTAAACATCCAGACAACTCCTGGGGCGAGCGATAATCTTCCAGTGTTCATTCGGGAGCTGAGGCATTCGCGGTGACTTGATGATCTTGTGCTTCAGGCTAATGGGCTTCCTGCTACCATTGAGACGCTCGCGGTGCCCCTCGCTGTTTGCCGCATCACGGATGCTGTCGCGACGAGAGACGCACAGGGCGTTTTTCTTGACAGCGGCGGAGCACCAGCCGTGCTCCGCACCAAATTCTTCCCGAGGAAGATCGTCTCCTTCCATTACAACAAACATTCCCTCTTTCATGACGAGGCGGGACTAACCCTGCCCGGCGAACGCTGGTTAGGCCTTGCCGTCAGAGTGAGGGGAGCACGGCGTCACGGAAGAGAAGCAGCTCGAAAAACCGACGAAAAGGCCACCCACCGTTGAAAAGTTGGTATCCATGGGTTCATCTTTTTCTTATGCATCCGTTGTTGCAGAAACAATCGAGATTTAGATGAATTTCTCACCGTAAATATTGAAGAAAGCCGATGTGCGCACGACCGTACTACTCGGAGCCTTCTTCTTCCTCCGAAGTCTCTATAACGAAAACTATAACGAAATTATTTTTGAACAGTTCTGATAGCGTCCACGCAGCAATGGTTGCTAGTGTACTGTCAAATGCTCACATGCTGCGGCCTAAAGCTCACGGCACGGTGCAAAAACGCGCTCACAGCGAAAGCAAAACGTGCGCTGACATGCATGCAGATGCGCAGTCGGTCGCTGCTATTATATCTGTTATATCTTGATTACTGTAGATTACGACTGATAAGAGAAAGGACAACAGACGCCATGGTGAGCGGTTGAATCAGCACTGGCCACTCCCACTCCCCAGTTGGGAGTGGCGTTTATTGTGCAACTATCAAAGAGAAACGTAAGGGGCGCTACCGATTACATAACACGCCGTCACACAAGAACTGACAACAAAAAAAAAACCACAAAATACGTTCACAGGAGAAATCTTGAAGGAATTCTCACTGGTGTTCCCGAGCGCGTCTGTTTCGGGAATACTTGCGTTGGCATCGTTCTCGGGTCTGAGGATCGGTCAGGCGGAAGACTGGCCTGAAGAATGGTGTGGCTCACTTTCTCCTGTTGACTCAACGGGATAGTAGTCTTCAGGTGTTTCCAGGGGATCCCTTGAGTGGCGTCGCACTCTTAGGTGGTGTCGGTTGCGCATGTACGCTTGACCATTGGCTGCTGTGACTGTGTACCTCCGTGGCTCTGGGCCTACTTGGGTTATGACAGCTTTTTCCCATTTCTTTCCATGCCAGAACCATGCCAGGTTCTGGGATGGGCTGGAATAAATGTTCTTATCCTTCTTCCATAAGCATCTCTGCTGGGATAGGAGGCTATTCATCGGAGTTGCTCTGTGGTTCATGAGCGCCATTGAGAGTTCCTTGCCCTCAGAAAACGCTTTAGTCATTGTTGCTTTAATGGTCTGGACCGTTATCTCAACTTGTCCATTTGAGCGAGGGAAAAGAGGTGATGTGGGTTTGTGGACGATGTCCCGTTCCTTGTTGAAGTTTCTAAACTCAGTGGAGTCAAATGGAGGTCCTTGATCAGTCACGACTTCTGAAGGTATGCCAAACCGTGCATACATGTCCTTGTGCACTGAGATCTGAAGGTACAGCATCAATAGGTAGCTAAATTTTCATTTTTTAATGTTTGGTGCAGTTCTCTGAAACATACACATAGAACTGCAACTGCTCACTCTGAGTACCAGTATTAAATTTGTTATCTGGGGGCTTCAATGATTTGCTGAAGTTGATAGAAAGTGAAGGACTGTACAGAAAAAATGGCTGTAAGGTCAATATCATCTTCTGCGCATAACCTTTCAGATACTGCACTAAATACAATCTAAAACACCTGAAAAATTCTTATAGAACAAAGTACAGCCACACTGGATCTCGCTGGCATCATTATCATATGTCACTGGTGCGGCGCTTCAACACAATGTGGGAACTACCATAGCTCGTACAATGCTCCGAAGGATACATTGCAATAGCGCAACTATGCTCAATGGTATTTGAACTGTTTCTTGCAATTACAACAACTTCTAGCTATGCGCTTATTCATTTATGACTTGGATGGTCGTGAAGCCTAAGTTCTTTTCTATCTAGCAATACTGCAAGCTTGTCTGCTCATACTAGCTGCACAAAAGAGCAACAGTACCTTGTGGTCCAGCAGAACTTGAGGGCCGATTACAAGTTCTTGCCACACTATAGATGAGAAATATGAACATACTCCCAAGCTGCAATATCTTGGGCGGTGTACAGCAATACAGATACTGCACTCCCTTAATTGCACTTTTTATAGCTGTAAAGCTATCCTTCTGGTGCTATGCACATTTTGGGGCTGGCAAGAAGTTCCACTAGACAAGGTATCAACCACAGAGGCACTTAAAACATTGAGTTAAGGGTGTTTAAGACTGACTAAACACAATTTGCCACTTGGCATGGAACTCGATTCATTTCCCCTCTAGTGCCATTGACTGAATAGCCACAACAGGAGTAGAGTAGCAATGTTTTGTCTTCTTGGCTGTTTACTAATAGCAAGAAACTACGCTCTAGTACTGTAGCATAATCAAAAAACAAAACGTCAAGTTTCTTGAGCAAGCTTGATCAACCAACCCAACCACGTCAGAGGGTATCGTCGTATCGTTTCATGACTACAAAAGTGCATCAAGACTACTAGAGGCTGCAGTTTCAGTAGAAGCTAGGGGATAACCCCTAATTAAGGGTAAGCCTTTGCTTTTCACAATGATCGGCCAAAAAGAATCACGATTTCCCACTTCTCCACCGGTGCAGAAATAGCATCGTCCTTTTAAGATTGGCCACATTACAAAAACGAACGTAAGAACAGTCCTATACATCGCGGCTGGTCGCGTCGCAATCCCGTGTTTCTCTAGTTTTAACGCCCGTTCAATAGGTATGTAGAACCCAACAATCGGTCTGCTCTGGCGCAGTTTGAAGACGATCGTCTTCAATGCGATCGTCGTCGTCATGCTCTCTGCGCGAACAAACGCATCACACACGCAACTCGATTGCTCTTTGCGCACACCAAAAGCCAAAAGGCGATGTTCTCCCTTCGTTCGTCGTCGTGCTATTTGCGCATGCACATTCGTCACGCACGTCACATTGGTCACAAGTCACTTTCAAGGGTCTACTGCTATGAAATTGCATGACGACCATTTTTCTTTAGCCTACATTTGTTACGTATTCATCCGCAGGGCGTAGTGTGTTGCCAATGTGGCTGTACAGCTTTCACAAGCATTTACGGCTCAGATTGCATGGCGACGCAAGCTTTAGCACTTTCACATACAGAGTACAATATGTTCCATTCCCACGAATCTCCAAGCGGGTTGTATTCTCAGTTACATTAAGAACTAATTCATCGGCACGGCAGTTAAATTCACAAACTGTTTCCGTTCCCGCGATTCCCCTGAAGTGTGTGGTATGCTCAACGACACTAATTAACAATGCATCAGCACGACGTAATGCTTTGCCATTAAAGTCATCCGAGAAAATGCCTCACGTCCGAACGTATCCCCCTGGGACCATCAGAATTTAATATGAAACCGCCGCAAAAAAAAAACAACAACAACAAAAGAAGCAACAAACTCGCATCGGCACTGCAGTCGAATTCATAAACTGTTTCCGTTCCCGCGAATCTCCTGAAGTGTGCGGTATGCTGACCTTACTCAACGACACTAATGAATAATGCATCGGCACGATGTAATGCTTTGCCACTAAAGTCATCCGAGAAGACACCTCACTTCCAAACGTATTCCCCTGGGACTATAAAAATTTAATATGCTACCGTCACAACAAAATAGCAACAAACTCACCTTGGACACGGCTTCTTCGCCTTGCCGGCCACGCAATCTGTCGATTGTGTTGCCAGCTCAGCTAGGGACGAACGGAGCTAATGCTCCAACCACTGGCACGCGCAGGAAAGCTTCGGCGAGCCCCGACAAGCGAACGCTTCGCTTCGCGTTGGTGGGAGGAAGAGGGCACGCAACCACTAGACAGAAGCTCTGACGCGCGCCGAAGCTCGCTCCTCGGCTGCGGCGCACTGTTGCTGGACTATTCCGTCTTCATCCGTCAAAGTCCAGCCTAAAACAGCCTGCTGTAAACTAAGCTTGAAACAATAAGTTAGTGATTTGTATGTGCTTTTAGATATAAAAAGCACGTTTGAATAATGAATATACGCCTGCCGCAACAGTTTGTTTTTATTTTTGAAGTAACAATAGTGCACAAGATATAGACATCAGCGCTCGCGCGTCGTCTGTCTGCAATCCTCCGTGGTCTGCAAGATCGCTTTGCAAACACCTGCACGACGATGCCACATATCAAGAACTGTTGTACCATTTCATTTTTTGGTAGCTTATTGCACAGCCAACTATGTAAGAATTAGGCGTGCAAAGTATAACTGAAAAAAATCTGTGTTGGAAATATTGCCACGTAGTAGTGAGGGTAAATAAATAGTGCCGACTCAATCGCAACGATAGTCGCGAGCAATGTCGGGAATCGTCGAAAATCTCATCTGCGGGTCAAGCGCGTAGGTTTGCATACGTCAGTCTTAGAAAGTTACAGCCTATTCGCTGGTGCCCGCACGCCTTCCAGAAACTACAACACAAATCGTGTCGCGTATGCAATCAGATTATCATGGTTCGTCGACAACAGACAGGACCATCGATAACATTCGCGAAACTTCCGATACGTTCAGGCGCATCCTGCACCGAGCGATAACGTTTAACATCTTTTAGCCGGTCAAATAGGGCAACCGGATACAGATAAAGCATCCGTGTCAATATAATTATGCTTGTGGGTGCATGAGGGAAACGTGAAAAAGTGGGTTCTGAGAAAATCAGCAAAACAGAATTGAAACACCTGTAGCACTCACACAAAAAACCTAGAATAGCTAAAATGTATGGAATTCGTATCTTGTCTCCCCCTATTCTTGATTCTGCCAAATCTAGCCCATGGAGCACCTCTATTATTTTAGGTTGTTTTGGTGCATCCATACCGCATCCGGAGGCCTTCAGATTGAGTGTATTGCTGCAAAACATTTTCACAGTGTAAGGGCCATGTTCGATTGTAACTGGTTTCGACATATGAAGTTTGCCTTTCTTTACATTAATGAAACGACATACCGTCAGATAATACAAGCTTGAGAATTAGAGGGTTTTAATAGGAGGCTTTCGTTGCCCTTTGCCAAGTCGTACTATTGAAGCACTCATTCGAATGTATGGGAGCAGTCATTTGCATAGTATAAGAAATATATAAACAGGTTATTTTCACAATTAATGCACTTCGTCACCACAAAAAGAAAAATTGCAGTTTATTGTTTTCAGCCTACTATGATGTTTTGACTGAGAAAGATATATTTAATTTGTTCTGCGAGGCACGCAATAATTGCTGTGGCATATTATTTTATTGCACAACACTGCATACAGTAGCCAGCCATTATTAGAACTCAGAAGAAATTAATAGCACAATGCATATGATCAGGCACATAGCATATTACTGCACTTTCTTAATTCATGCCGGAACGACGACCATAGGCGTCCTTCTCCAACAAAGTCAGCATCCATCGTGCCTCCTTACCATCGGGCTTCACGCCCTCAGCACGTTCAACCTCAGCTTTGTGGTGTTTAAAATAACATCAAGTGCGTCTTAAGGTTCCTGGGGAAACGACAGAAGACCGACCTGCCTACCTTGTCCTTGAAGCAAGCAGCTGTGGATTGTTTGCACACTTTCTACTTAGATCGAGTCCACATATAAACGGATGGTTCTTCCACTCAGACCTGTACCACCAGCGCAGTGGTTATACCATCACGATCACTAGGCATCCAATAGAAGATTTCTCACTTGACAACATCGACCGGTTCGGAGCTTGTTGGCCTCCGTGGTGCCGTTGATTATATTGATAACCAACCGGCTAATCGGTGGGCAATATTCTGCGATTCAAAAGCAGCCTTACAATGTCTTCTGTCATCTCTTCGTCGCGGGTCATGTGAACAACTTGTGTCGGAGATACGAAAAATGCACCATCACATGATCATGAAAGGACACGACGTCGTGTTTCAGTGGCTGCCTGGTCCATTGCGGTAAATCCGGCAACGACCTCGCTGACGAAGCTGCTAGGAAAGCCCACGAAGGAGCAACCCTTGTTTCTATACCTTTATCGCGGACCGACGCAGCCCAACACTTAGGCAAGCTAGCGCACTCTTTTGACATTGGATAAGTGGCACACACCTGAATTCACTCAACATCGATTGCATTCCCTCGATCCCTCTATGCAACTGCGGCTGTTACCAGGTCTTATGCGAAATGAGGAAACAGTGCTGTGCCGCGTACGTTTGGGTGTCGCATTCACCAATGCATATGCATTTTTGATTGGAATGGCTGATAGCGCCGAGTGCAATGCCTGCGTTGGTGTCGAGGAAACCATTGAACACCTACTGTGCTACTGCCCATCTTTTGAAGATGAAAGGCAAGACCTCTGCACAGCTCTCAATCAGCTAGATGGAAAGCCGTTCACCTTGAACAAGATCTTGGGACCATGGCGTCGCATATCGCAGCTACAAAAGGTCACGAAAGCGCTGCTGCGATATTTGAAAGATACCGCATTGAGTCAGCGTCTGTGATCCAAACTGAGTGACCGACTGATATCCCCAGTGGACTTTCTCTTCTTTTAATCTTTCTGTCCCGCTTTCCCTTTCCCCAGTGTAGGGTTGCCAACCGGGCTCAGTCCTGGTTAACCTCCCTACCTTTCATTTATAATTTTCTCTCTCTCTTCTCAATTCATGCCCTTTTTTTAATTGCACAAAAGGTACTGCACTGAAATAGTATACTAGTACACACTTAAAAAGCACAATTTTATACTACGATAATAATCAATCATTCAAATGTTTATTGTAGTGCCCAGGAACAGCTAGAGAGCTTTTGTACTGGTGCACTTAACGAGCACTATATGAGACAAAATGTACAGAAAACATGAATGTAGTAAACAAAAAAATGGAAGATAAAGAAACAAATAGGGAAAAAAGGAAACAAGGAAGAGTAAAAGGAAGTTAATCCTACGTGATTATCTACAGATACACAAAACACAGGATATGAACTCTGAAGTATGTTTTGGAGACGAGTCTTATTAGCACAATCTTGTAATAAGCCCAGGCAACGAATGTGGAATGCTACCTGGTATACTGTTGCGGCACAAACAAATGCATATCATCAAGAAGCTTTAAGGAATGTATAATGTCACGGACCACCTTATACAGGAAGAAAAGGTGTGATTAATTAAGACTTGAATCTAGAGGTGTGAGTTGAAGTATATTTGAGAAGGCTCAACTGTGGTCGCCAGAATGGGAAAAGTGATGCTTTAAGATTGGTATATCAATTTAATCTGGATGCGTTCAATGAGCTCAGAATTAGATTAGCTCATTGCATCCCCTCCTACAGAGGCATACTCCAGTAGTTGGAGGCACACAGTAGAATTTCAGAAACACAACAGGTGAGTGGAAATGATGCAATTCCAAGAGCGTGAAGGGCATCTTGTGTAATTATGTATGTGAGGAGAAGCTTAGCATTTTGTCAAAGTACACACCACGATCGTTCATTTCATCGACCCTAAGGAGTGGAGCATCACGCAGGGTGTATCAAAATTTCACATGGTGCGTTTTGTGCATATAACTTAATGCCATAGTGTTGGAAGCATTTAAGAGTACTTATTGTTTCTGCACCAGTTTGAGAGTGAAAAAATGTCTTTTTGGAAGTCGATGCAGCGGTGAACACTGTTGACAGTCTGAAATAGCTTTAAGTTGTCGGCACGCAAAGTCATGCTGTTCATTTATTAAAATGCTCTTAGCGCTAACAGAAAGCGAGGAATCCCATATCGATTCAAACACCTGACGCACCGAAAAGGATATATATAGGTCGGCAGTTAGTAACTGCAAATCTAGCACCTGATTTGTGCATGGGCAACGTTCATGCTACCTTCCGAGTGCTAGAAAAGGTACTAGACTAGAGGGAACTATTGAAGATGCTTGTGAGAACGAGGAACAAGTATGCTTCCACACGTCTTAACCCTTTCAGACACCACTTTATCCCGTTGATTCAAAAGTTGCTTTCACCACATCTCTTGCATCCTCAGAATCGTAGAGATTGTACAGCTGCAGCAAATATTAAGAATTTTCAATTGTTTAGCGAGTTTTGTCAAGTTCACAAAATTTCGACTCCATGCGAAAACTCACTACAGGAACATAAAATATGAGAACACGTACTATTTCGTGTTTTGAAAAGCTCGAAAAGCACTTATCCAGCCACTTGAAAATTATGCCTGCTGCGCGACATTGTAAAAAAAAATTACCGACGATTACGTTACTTCCTAATGCGAAATTTGAGCGCAGCAAATAAGCTGTTTCACCTTTTCGATAGATTGAGGCAAAGAAATCGAGCAACACATGTATGCGCTATCACAGAATTTTTTTTTATATTTCCCGTACTCCTGGATCATCTCGACGGCGGCGACGGTAAGCTTCTGCTTCGGCGGCACGCACCTCTGGATTCTGACGGCGACGGCGCTGGGCCTCTGCTCTGGCAGCTCGTTTAGCAGCAGCAGCAGCAGCAGCAGCAGACGGAGGACTTCCATCGGTCGTCTCGCTCATGGCTCAGAAAGAACTGGCAGATAATTTCGCAGTGGCGAACGGCAGCGGCAATTTCGGCTCGGGCGGTGCACATATACAGATCCGCCGCCACCGATCTGGCTCTCTGATTGCCACCGCACAGGGGTTGCATTGGAGGAGGAGCGAAGAAAGGAATTAAGTTCGAGCCGGCGCTTTGACAACCGGAGACTCGCAGGAAGAGGGGGGAGGGGGGCGGCGTGTACACCCAGCGGCAAACGATGGGGGCAGAAGCGCGCGCAGCAAGCGGACAACACGATAAAGGGAGGAGGGAAGAGATAGCAGCGACTGACTGATGCCGCTGACGCCGATAGTGAGTCAACCCCAGCTGCGGAGTTGGTTTCAGGGACAACGCCGCCGATGCCGACACAAACAATATGATACCCTCGCTTCCGCAGCGCTAAGAACCAGGTCTAGCCGTGGGAAGGTGGTCACGTATTCGTCGACGTGCCGGGGCCTACGTGAAATAACCGGCGCGTCGGCAACTGAAGAGCACCCTATCCGCCACACAAGAACAGGGGGGGGGGACCCTTTCCTCCTCTTTCTGCATGGCGGCGACGGTATTCTATGCAGTCACGTTATCTTGACTCTCTAGCGGCGTCAGCGGCATCCAGCGGTATCAGTCGGTCGCTGCTAGCGCTGGGGGGTTGAAAGGGGGCGGAGCTGGTTACGAGGCCGACGACAACGCCGACGACGACGCGAAACCCAGGAACGGACGCCAAAGAGCTGCGCTCTAAAAACAATGAAAGAAGTGAACCCGCTACATACAACATACTGACAAAGAGTAACAACACCCAGCCGTCTACCTTCCCACTCATTTTGTTAAAACATTCTGCACGTTATTCAAAATTGCAGCACAGTTCCAAGAATAAGTGTTTCAAGATGTATGAAACACATCTTAAATACCATTACTTTCACCAGTGCTTTTGCTATTGATGCACGCTCCTGCTGTGCCCAATTGTGTAGACAGCGTCTTAAAGGGTTAAGCTCTGTGGAGGAAATACCATCAACACCACAAGAAAGGCAAAGTTTAAGGCAAAGTTTAAGGCACTTCATATACTTGGAAACAAGGTTTTCATTGACTGTTAGCATACACTGCGCCAGACTGAGAAGGAAGGTTACTTGAAGCATATTTCACACCATATAGCAAACAGAAATGTTCTGCAAAGGCATCAGCAGTGTTCGAGACAACACCACTACTTTCATGAAGAAGGCGTACATCTTTGGCACTCTTTTTAGAAGAGAGAGCCCACAAAGCTCCAGAAATATTTTGAATTATGTGTCACACTGGCTTCAACACAATCAATGTGGTCGTAGTGATGATTCTAATAATATAATAATAATAATCGTAGTAGACTAAAATCAGGCTGATGCCTGTATGTTAGGGCATCTGATAACCAGCCATCTAGAGCAGGAATTTGCAGGATGCAGAAAACACTTCCTTCCCCTCCACGTGCACACACACTTGCTCAATAGCACAGCACGGCACACACGCCCATATTCGACAGGTGCACAACACACAGGAGGGCCAATTCACTCTGGTTCCAAGGAAGGAGAATCCTAATCGCTAATCCAAATCCAAACTGACGCTTTTGACGCATTTGCCTCTTCGGCGCGCGCTGAAGCTTTCCGGCGCGTGCCAGTGGTTGGGGCATGCGTCAAAAGCGTCGGTCGGGAACACGGCGAAGCGGAACGTCGCGCCGCGATTGTCTACTGCCGATGCTAGAAGTTTGCCGACGCGCAGCGAAGCTGCGCCGCCGTGCACCAATAAGAGGCTGCGACTTGTCGCAGGCTTCGACCAATCGGAGGCTGCGGAGCCTCCGGCTGCTAGGCCTATGATGGCCCCCCGTACGAAGGCGCCGGCACCAACGATCGTCCGAGTTCCTTGGGCGTACGACGCGCGCGACAGTGTTCCCGAAAGACAGTGTTGTAATAGTATGCCGACGACCACACGACCGACGACCGTGGGTTGTGGCAGTGCGACGTGGATCCGAAACGACTTCGAACGACGCCGACTAATCCAACCTGCCCACTGGGTTCCGCCAGGCTCGGTACGATCGTCTGCTAAAACAGCCAACCGAATCACGATTACCGCAAATTCTGTGCTTGTTGTATGTGTATTTTGTTGTGCTCAAAACGAATGGAAACATGTTTACGAGTTCCGAAGTCTGGATAATCAGCACTCGCCTATCGCCGATGTTGTTTACGTTACGCGTAGGCCTAGTGGCTCCATCGAGTTCGTAACTGGCGAGTGAACGAGGCCAACTAAGGAACTCTGTCGAAGGAAGTGAATTTTCAGGTCGCTTTGGTGCTGCAGTGATTTAAAATATGGCACTCCTGACTTGGTGTGATGTGTGATGTCGTGAATGAACCGTGTGGAAGCTGGGTTGGTCAACCACGGCATGTTTCGTGTGGTGTCGGTTGACTCAAGTTTCACGGGCAAGCTCTGCGCTGTTTCCAGTGGTAAAGATGACTTCCGAAAGCGAAATGCACTAGTAGCCGAACTATTGGAAGTTCTTACATAATCAGCCGTGCCGCCTGTTTCAGTTGACACTGCACTCTTCTATTCGGCATGTGAATCCAGTTCAGTACAAGTTCAGTGTACTCATTCACTCAGTTCTTTCTAGTGCGTCCGTCTTTTGGGCTAGTTGGGCATAAATCGCTCGTGTAGCAATCAAAAACACTGACGCACTGAAGCATACGTGACAACGCAGTCACGTTTGAGTCAGTGTGTCCTTATAGTTGAGCACTGCAAAAATAAATTACCTGTTTGCAACGTGTGCCCTGTGTGCAGTGCATAGCAGGACCTGCATCACGCAAGACCTATGTATGTAGCAGCGTATACCACGATTGCCTCGATACCCGCTTCAGAAGCAGCAAGTACTGAGTCAATGGAATTGTAATTGATTTTTTATCTCACTTTTTGCTTATGGAATGTGCAGATGGTGTGAGTGCATTGTGGGGAAGGTGAAAAGGTGTCATCAGTGTTTTGTGCAGTCGGGATGCTTAAACTGCTGGAATCCCTTCAGGTTCTACTAAAATGTTTCTTGCTGCGATACTATAAATTATAGTCAGGACAAAGATCTACTCAAAACCAAGTTACTAATGCATCTGCGCAGAATGTGTTTGATTAACAAGTTAACACTTCCACAACAACAATATCCCGATGCACAGCATATGTGCTTACAATAAATACATTCTGTGAAGGTGAACGACAGGGCCTACAATATCAAACTTTGTAGTAGCGCCGTAAAAGGTGCTGCCGTGCGTATCAGCCACAACGAAACTGCTGCACGTCCAACCTTCTTCCTTGGAGGCACTTCTATAAAGACTGTTCGGGCCCTTCCCATTCTGGGTGTAGCATTTAGCTGTTCTCTCAACTTTTCCGCATATGTCACCAGCACTGTATGTAAGCACCGGCTCTTTCTTGGGTTTGTGTCCCGCGTCTCCCTTCCCTGATGACCTAAGGTTTTCCGAGCACTCTACACTTCTATCATTCTGTCACGACTTGAGTACTGCTCATCAGTATAGTTCCCGTACCAAACTCGCGACGCTAACAAACTTAAGCTTGTTCAGCGCCGGACAATACACACCCTTTACTCCCGTCTTTTCGGTTGTCACAAGCTCATGCCAGCCTTCGAGGATTGCCTCAAACCCCTCAAGTAGCACACCCTGCAATACCAGCGCAACATTTCAGTAGTCTATACTGCAGGGTGCTTGACGACTCTATGGAGAGCACTAATATTTCTTCAGTTCGTCTGAACAAGTGGTAAGCACAGCCTGAGCCCTCATCGCGCCTCTATGGCCCGACACCACAACTCCATGATTATATCTGGCATGCAGAGCTTTCTCTCCATCCCCCTGGCGATTTGGATTCTCCTTCCTTGGAACCAGACTGAATTAGCAGTCCTGTGTGTTGTGCACCTGTCGAATGTGTGCATGTGTGCCGTGCTGTGCTATTGAGCAAGTGTGTGTGCACGTGGAGGGCAAGGAAGTGTCTTCTGCATCCTGCAAATTTCTGCTCAAGATGGCTGGTTATCAGATACCCTAACATACAGGCATCAGCCTTGTTTTAGTCTACTAAGATTATTATTATTATTATTATTATTAGAATCATCACTACGACCACATTGATTGTGTTGAAGCCAGTGTGACACATAATTCAAAATATTTCTGGAGCTTTGTGGGCTCTCTCTTCTAAAAAGAGTGCCAAAGATGTACGCCTTCTTCATGAAAGTAGTGGTGTTGTCTCGAACACTGCTGATGCCTTTGCAGAACATTTCTGTTTGCTATATCGTGTGAAATATGCTTCAAGTAATCTTCCTTCTCAGTCTGGCGCAGTGTATGCTAACAGTCAATGAAAACCTTGTTTCCAAGTATATGAAGTGCCTTAAACTTTGCCTTTCTTGTGGTGTTGATGGTATTTCCTCCACAGAGCTTAACCCTTTAAGACGCTGTCTACACAATTGGGCACAGCAGGAGCGTGCATCAATAGCAAAAGCACTGGTGAAAGTAATGGTATTTAAAATGTGTTTCATACATCTTGAAACACTTATTCTTGGAACTGTGCTGCAATTTTGAATAACGTGCAGAATGTTTTAACAAAATGAGTGGGAAGGTAGACGGCTGGGTGTTGTTACTCTTTGTCAGTATGTTGCATGTAGCGGGTTCACTTCTTTCACTCTTTTTTACAATGTCGTGCACCAGGCATAATTTTTATTTGGCTGGATAAGTGCTTTTCAAGCTTTTCAAAACACGAAATAGTACGTGTTCTCATATTTTATGTTCCTGTAGTGAGTTCTCGCATGGAGTCGAAATTTTGTAAACTTGACAAAACTCGCTAAGCAATTGAAAATTCTTAATATTTGCTGCAGCTGTACAATTTCTATGATTCTGAGGATGCAAGAGATGTGGTGAAAGCAACTTTTCAATCAATGGGATAAAGTGGTGTCTGAAAGGGTTAAGACGTATGGAAGCATACTTGTTCCTCGTTCTCACAAGCATCTTCAATAGTTCCCTCTAGTCTAGTACCTTTTCTAGCACTTGGAAGGTAGCATGAACATTTCCCATGCAGAAATCAGGTGCTAGATTTGCAGTTACTAACTGCCGACCTATATATATCCTCTTCAGTGCGTCAGGTGTTTGAATGGATATGGGATTCCTCGCTTTCTGTTAGTGCTAAGAGCATATTAATAAATGAACAGCATGACTTTGCGTGCCGACAATTTAGAACTATTTCAAACTGTCAGCAGTGTTCACCACTGCATCGACTTCCAAAAAGACATTTTTTCACTCTCAAACTGGTGCAGAAACAATAAGCACCCTTAAATGCTTCCAACACCATGGCATTAAGTTATATTCACAAAACGCACCATGTGAAATTTTGATACACCCTGCGTGATGCTCCACTCCTTAGGGTCGATGAAATGAACGATCGTGGTGTGTACTTTGACAAAATGCTAAGCTTCTCCTTACATACATAATTACACAAGATGCCCTTCACGTTCTCGGAATTGCATGATTTCCACTCACCTGTTGCGTTTCTGAAATTCTGCTGTGTGCCTCCAACTACTAGAGTATGCCTATGAAGGAGGGAATGCAATGAGCAAATGTAATTCTGAGCTCATTGAATGCATCCAGAATAAATTGATATATCTATCTTAAAGCACCACTTTTGCCATTCCGGCGACCACAGTTGAGCCTTGTCAAATATACTTCAACTCGCACCTCTAGATTCAAGTCTTAATTAATCACACCTTTTGTTCCTGTATAAGGTGGTCCATGACATTATACATTCCTTAAAGCTTCTTGATGATATGCATTTGTTTGTGCCGCAACAGTATACCAGGTAGCATTCCACATTCGTTGCCTGGGCTTGTTACAAGATTGTGCTAATAAGACTCGACTACAAAACATACTTCAGAGTTCATTTCCTGTGTTTTGTGTATCTGTAGATAATCACGTAGGATTAACTTCCTTTTACTCTTCCGTGTTTCCTTTTTTCCCTATTTGTTTCTTTATTTTCCATTTTTTTGTCTACTACATTCATGTTTTTTGTACATTTTGTCTCACATAGTGCTCGTTAAGTGCACCAGTACAAAGGCTCTCTAGCTGTTCCTGGGCACTACAATAAAAATTTGAATGATTGATTATTATCGTAGTATAAAATTGTGCTTTTTAAGTGTGTACTAGTATACTATTTCAGTGCAGTAGCTTTTGTGCAATTAAAAAAAGGGCATGAATTAGGAAGAGAGAGAGAAAATGGTAAATGAAAGGTAGGGGGGTTAACCAGGACTGAGTCCGGTCGGCTACCGTACACTGGAGAAAGGGAAAGGGGGACGGAAAGATTAAAAGAAGAGAAAGTCCACTGGGGATATCAGTCGGTCACTCACTCCGGATCACAGACGCTGACTCAATCCGGTATCTTTCAAATATCGCAGCAGAGCTTTCGTGACCTTCTGTAGCTGCGATATGCGACGCCATGGTCCCAAGATCTTGTTCAAGGCGAACGGCTTTCCATCTAGCTGATTGAGAGCTGTGCAGAGGTCTTGCCTGTCATCTTCAAAAGATGGGCAGCAGCACAGTAGGCGTTCAATGGTTTCCTCGACACCGACGCAGGCATTGCACTCGGCGCTATCAGCCATTCCAATCAAAAGTGTATATGCATTGGTGAATGCGACGCCCAAACGTACGCGGCACAGCACTGTTTCCTCATTTCGCGTAAGACCTGGTAACAGCCGCAGTTGCATAGAGGGATCGAGGGAATGCAATCGATGTTGAGTGAATTCAGGTGTGTGCCACTTATCCAATGTCAAAAGAGTGCGCTAGCTTGCCTAAGTGTTGGGCTGCGTCGGTCCGCGATAAAGGTATAGAAACAAGGGTTGCTCCTTCGTGGGCTTTCCTAGCAGCTTCGTCAGCGAGGTCGTTGCCGGATTTACCGCAATGGACCAGGCAGCCACTGAAACACGACGTCGTGTCCTTTCATGATCATGTGATGGTGCATTTTTCGTATCTCCGACACAAGTTGTTCACATGAACCGCGACGAAGAGATGACAGAAGACATTGTAAGGCTGCTTTTGAATCGCAGAATATTGCCCACCGATTAGCCGGTTGGTTATTAATATAATCAACGGCACCTCGGAGGGCAACAAGCTCCGAACCGGTCGATGTTGTCAAGTGAGAAATCTTGTATTGGATGGCTAGTGATCGTGATGGTATAACCACTGCGCTGGTGGAGCTGGTCTGAGTGGAAGAACCATCCGTATATATGTGCACTCGATCTAAGTAGAAAGTGTGAAAACAATCCAGAGCTGTTTGCTTCAAGGACAAGGTAGGCAGGTCGGTCTTCTGTCGTTTCCCCAGGAACCTTAAGACGCACTTGATGTTATTTTAAACACCACAAAGCTGAGGTTGAACGTGCTGAGGGCGTGAAGCCCGATGGCAAGGAGGCACGATGGATGCTGACTTTGTTGGAGAAGGACGCCTATGGTCGTCGTTCCGGCATGAATTAAGAAAGTGCAGTAATATGCTATGTGCCTGATCATATGCATTGTGCTATTAATTTCTTCTGAGTTCTAATAATGGCTGGCTACTGTATGCAGTGTTGTGCAATAAAATAATATGCCACATCAATTATTGCGTGCCTCACAGAACAAATTAAATATATCTTTCTCAGTCAAAACATCATAGTAGGCTGAAAACAATAAACTGCAATTTTTCTTTTTGTGGTGACGAAGTGCATAAATTGTGAAAATAACCTTTTTATATATTTCTTATACTATGCAAATGAGCTGCTCCCATACATTCGAATGAGTGCTTCAACAGTACGACTTGGCAAAGGGCAACGAAAGCCTCCTATTAAAACCCTCTAATTCTCAAGCTTGTATTATCTGACAGTATGTCATTTCATTAATGTAAAGAAAGGCAAACTTGATATGTGGAAACCAGTTACAATAGAACATGGCCCTTACACTGTGAAAATGTTTTGCATCAATACACTCAATGTGAAGTCTTCCGGATGCGGTATGGATGCACCAAAACAACCTAAAATAATAGAGGTGCTCCATGGGCTAGATTTGGCAGAATCAAGAATTGGGGGGAGACAAGATACGAATTATATACATTTTAGCTATTCTAGTTTTTTGTGTGAGTGCTACAGGTGTTTCAATTCTGTTTTGCTGATTTTCTCAGAACCCACTTTTTCACGTTTCTCTCATGCACCCACAAGCACAATTATATTGACACGGATGCTTTATCTGTATCCGGTTACCTTATTTGACCGGCTAAAAAATGTTAAACGTTATCGCTCGGTGCAGGATGCGCCTGAACGTATCGGAAGTTTCGCGAATGTTATCGATGGTTCTGTCTGTTGTCGACGAACCTTGTTAATCTGATTGCATACTCGACACGATTTGTGTTGTAGTTTCTGGAAGGCGCGCGGGCACCAGCGAATAGGCTGTAACTTTCTAAGACTGACGTATGCAAACCTACGCGCTTGACCCGCAGATGAGATTTTCGACGATTCCCGACATTGCTCGCGACTATCGTTACGATTGAGTCGGCACTATTTATTTACCCTCACCACTACGTGGCAATATTTCCAACACAGATTTTTTCAGTTATACATTGCACGCCTAATTCTTACATAGTTGGCTGTGCAATAAGCTACCAAAAAATGAAATGGTACAACAGTTTTTGATATGTGGCATCGTCGTGCAGGTGTTTGCAAAGCGATCTTGCAGACCACGGAGGATTGCAGACAGACGACGCGCGAGCGCTGATGTCTATATCTTGTGCACTATTGTTACTTCAAAAATAAAAACAAACTGTTGCGGCAGGCGTATATTCATTATTCAAACGTGCTTTTTATATCTAAAAGCACATACAAATCACTAACTTATTGTTTCAAGCTTAGTTTACAGCAGGCTGTTTTAGGCTGGACTTTGACGGATGAAGACGGAATAGTCCAGCAACAGTGCGCCGCAGCCGAGGAGCGAGCTTCGGCGCGCGTCAGAGCTTCTGTCTAGTGGTTGCGTGCCCTCTTCCTCCCACCAACGCGAAGCGAAGCGTTCGCTTGTCGGGGCTCGCCGAAGCTTTCCTGAGCGTGCCAGTGGTTGGAGCATTAGCTCCGTTCGTCCCTAGCTGAGCTGGCAACACAATCGACAGATTGCGTGGCCGGCAAGGCGAAGAAGCCGTGTCCAAGGTGAGTTTGTTGCTATTTTGTTGTGACGGTAGCATATTAAATTTTTATAGTCCCAGGGGAATACGTTTGGAAGTGAGGTGTCTTCTCGGATGACTTTAGTGGCAAAGCATTACATCGTGCCGATGCATTATTCATTAGTGTCGTTGAGTAAGGTCAGCATACCGCACACTTCAGGAGATTCGCGAGAACGGAAACAGTTTATGAATTCGACTGCCGTGCCGATGCGAGTTTGTTGCTTCTTTTGTTGTTCTTTTTTTTTGCGGCGGTTTCATATTAAATTCTGATGGTCCCAGGGGGATACGTTCGGACGTGAGGCATTTTCTCGGATGACTTTAATGGCAAAGCATCACGTCGTGCTGATGCATTGTTAATTAGTGTCATTGAGCATACCACACACTTTAGGGGAATCGCGGGAACGGAAACAGTTTGTGAATTTAACTGCCGTGCCGATGAATTAGTTCTTAATGTAACTGAGAATACAACCCGCTTGGAGATTCGTGGGAATGGGACATATTGTACTCTGTATGTGAAAGTGCTAAAGCTTGCGTCGCCATGCAATCTGAGCCGTAAATGGTTGTGAAAGCTGTACAGCCACATTGGCGACACACTACGCCCTGCAGATGAATACGTAACAAATGTAGGCTAAAGAAAAATGGTCGTCATGCATTTTCATAGCAGTAGACCCTTGAAAGTGAGTGTGACGAATGTGACGTGTGTGACGAATGTGCATGTGCAAATAGCACGACGACGAACGAAGGGAGAACATCGCCTTTTGGCTTTTGGTGTGCGCAAAGAGCAATCGAGTTGCGTGTGTGACTCGTTTGTGCGCGGAAAAGCACGACGATGATCGCGTTGAAGACGATCGTCTTCAAACTGCGCCAGAGGAGACCGATTGTTGGGTTCTACATACGTATTGAACGGGCGTTAAAACTAGAGAAACACGGGATTGCGACGCGACCAACCGCGATGTATAGGACTGTACATGCGTTCGTTTTTGGAATGTGGCCAATCTTAAAAGGACGATGCTATTTCTGCACCGGTGGAGAAGCGGGAAATCGTGTTTCAATTTCGCCGATCATTGTGAAAAGCAAAGGCTTACCCTTAATTAGGGGTTATCCCCTAGCTTCTACTGAAACTGCAGCCTCTAGTAGTCTTGATACACTTCTGTAGTCATGAAACGATACGACGATACCCTCTGACGTGGTTGGGTTGGTTGATCAAGCTTGCTCAAGAAACTTGACTTTTTGTTTTTTGATTATGCTACAGTACTAGAGCGTAGTTTCTTGCTATTAGTAAACAGCCAAGAAGACAAAACATTGCTACTCTACTCCTGTTGTGGCTATTCAGTCAATGGCACTAGAGGGGAAATGAATCGAGTTCCATGCCAAGTGGCAAATTGTGTTTAGTCAGTCTTAAACACCCTTAACTCAATGTTTTAAGTGCCTCTGTGGTTGATACCTTGTCTGGTGGAACTTCTTGCCAGCCCCAAAATGTGCATAGCACCAGAAGGATAGCTTTACAGCTATAAAAAGTGCAATTAAGGGAGTGCAGTATCTGTATTGCTGTACACCGCCCAAGATATTGCAGCTTGGGAGTATGTTCATATTTCTCATCTATAGTGTGGCAAGAACTTGTAATCGGCCCTCAAGTTCTGCTGGACCACAAGGTACTGTTGCTCTTTTGTGCAGCTAGTATGAGCAGACAAGCTGGCAGTATTGCTAGATAGAAAAGAACTTAGGCTTCACGAGCATCCAAGTCATAAATGAATAAGCGCATAGCTAGAAGTTGTTGTAATTGCAAGAAACAGTTCAAATGCCATTGAGCATAGTTGCGCTATTGCAATGTATCCTTCGGAGCATTGTACGAGCTATGGTAGTTCCCACATTGTATTGAAGCGCCGCACCAGTGACATATGATAATGATGCCAGCGAGATCCAGTGTGGCTGTACTTTGTTCTGTAACAATTTTTCAGGTGTTTTAGATTATATTTAGTGCAGTATCTGAAAGGTTATGCGCAGAAGATGATATTGACCTTACAGCCATTTTTTCTGTACAGTCCTTCACTTTCAATCAACTTGAGCAAATCATTGAAGCCCGCAGATAACACATTTAATATTGGTACTCAGATTGAGCAGTTGCAGTTCTATGTGCATGTTTCAGAGAACTGCACGAAACATTAAAAAATGAAAATTTAGCTACCTCTTGATGCTGTACCTTCATGCTCTGTAGGAGCCATTTATCTGCAGCACCCAACTTATTCCGTATTTGACAGAATCATGATAGATGTGTGAAGAAGCACGAGTATTATGCAGAAAAGTTTTCAAGAGGTAATGAACCTCTACAATATTATTAATAAATAACTGGAAGCCTTCTCCTAAGAAAATGCTCGTGCTCTGCAATGTAACATCGACAAGTCCCTCGCTAAGATAAGGTGACAAAGAGAGCTGGTTTTATGAATCTGTTGTATTTCCACACTTTTAACATGGTATAATTGGGGCCCAAGCGCGTAAATGGGACTGCGTGCTGTTCCGTATGTGCACTGCGCTTATTGTAAAGATCAATAGTAGCCAATCAATAGCCATTTTATTGAAGATGCAAACTGGATCATATCCTAGGGCCAACTCACTGTCAAAGAAAATTGTTATACTGGCTTCCTGCACTGTTTATTGATCATGGACATCTTTTTGAGGTGCAAGTCCCTCGAAATCTTACTTAAACTATGAATTGCAACTGGGAGGAGGTGTCCATTCTTTAGGACTACACTTTTTGTATTTAGCTCTCATCACTGCAAACGGCTTCATAACGAGAGGAACCTCAGACGAAATGCTTATTTTTTTCCTGGCATACTTCTTCTGCCTTCTTTGTAAGCACAAACCATGGACATCTAAACAAGGTAATCTTGCATTTATTCTACATACAAATGCGTCTTTTGACGTTCGTGCCTGTATTGCCTCTTCAGTGCCTAAAAATTCCCTTTTCCTCTTTTCTCATGACTCCATTTTGTTAAACAAGAACTACTGAACAGTAATGACGAAAGCACTGTGCGACAACATGCAAGGTGATCAGGAAATATAAAATGAGTCATACACCCGATTGGAGCAAGCTGTTATAAAGAAAACCCATGCGGGTTTCTCGGAAGATCTTCAGAAACCTACCACATGCTTCAGACTACTCTTGTGATTCAGATGTCTGCGATAATACTTAAAAGTAGGTTTTCACGGGCAAATCTGTTCTCTAGTTCATGAAGTTTTCATTCCAGAGAGCCTCACCAGGCCATAACCTAACCCCCGTATTCCGAAATGCATCTTAACTTGAAGCCCATGCTTGACTCGATTTTTTGAGCCTGTAATGAACACACCAAAAGAAACGCAATGAGCATGTTGGGCGCATTCACACCAGCCGTCATTTATGTGATGATGATATGTGGTTTTTAATGGCGCAAGGGCCAGTTATGGCCAAAGAGTGCCATGACAAATGGTAATTTAAAGGATTTATTCTAAATGGCGTGAACAGTGAATTTATTATGGTAGGTTTGACATGGCTGTATAAGGGCCTAAAAACTTTCGCTGTAAATGACGTAAATAAATAGCTAGTAAAATAATGACACTAATTAGTTATGGACATGGACGATGGAAGTTGTGTTTTGATAAAAAAAATACGAAAACGAGACAACAGTTACACTAAATCATCAAGACAGCCCTCGAATACAAGGGCTGGTAATCATGTGTTAAAATTTCCTGGCGAAATTATTTTCAGAATGTCGGTTTCAGCTAAGAAATCTAAAACTATTTGCAGTTTAAAAAGCGGTACATCACTAAGAAAAAATGCAGGGTGAAGTGGTATATTTTCCAGATATGCAGAAGGGAAATACTTTTTCCTCTCTGTTTCTATTGCAGGGCACTGGATAAGAACATGGATCACTGTCAAGCTATCGCCGCGCCTACTACAAGTAGGAGAATCGCCGCCAGTCAAGAGGTAGGAGTGAGCACTGTAAGTATGTCCTATTATTAATCGGCAAAGAAGTACTTCTTTGTACCGTGCTGTTTTCTCACTTATCCAATTCCGCAGTTTTGTTTTTATGATGTGTAACTTATTTAATGCTTCTGTATCCCACTCTGCTTGCCAATGATTCCTCAATTTACGGCGCAGAAAGGGCTTTAGGTCCGTGGCAGGAATGGGGATATTTCCATCTGTATCGCTAAAACTCACTGACGTAGCGTTTTCGTCCGCAGCTACGTTGCCTTTTATACCTTAATGGCCAGGTACCCAACATAGTATAATCGCTTGGTTGTACATATATGCGGAGCACAACAAGCTATACAGCTCATTCAAAACGGGATTCTTATGCTTTCGTAAGCTAATCAGGGCTCTCACAACACTTAATGAGTCTGTAAAGACAACAGCCTTAGCGACATTTCTGCGCCTTATGTGTTTAATATCCGAAAGTATACCGTATGCTTCTGCCGTAAAGGTACTGGTGTGTGGGTTTAGCTGCCCAGATGTTGAAAATGAGGGTCCGAGAGCTCCGTAAGCAACACCAGCAGGAGTCTTCGAAGCATCTGTGTAATATTTGTCACAGGAATACTTCTCTTTAAGTTCAATAAAATGTGATTGTATGTGAGCTTCAGCTGCTTGTTTCGATAATTCTAAGAAAGAGAGGTCACATTGGATAGTTTGCCACTCCCAAGGCGGTGGAAGCCGAGAGGGCGCCATTAAGACATTCTCTAAAAGAGAGACCCCTGTTTTTTCTGAGAGTGCTTCCAACCGGAGGGACAGAGGAGGCCGGACACTTGGGCGGTTACGGAACAGCCTGGCCGTGGAGGAGTCGTGAATAATTGAATGACATGGATGATCCACAGCTGATTTTACCTTCAAGGCATACGAAAGACTTAAATATGTCCTTTGGTAGTATAGGGACCATTCATTAGATTCGACGTAAATGCTTTGCACAGGGCTAGTCCTAAAGGCACCTGTAGCAAGGCGGATGCCTAAGTGGTGGACAGGATCTAGCATTTTTAGAGTACTAGGTCCTGCAGAATGTAGACTATGGCGCCATAGTCGAGGCGTGTTAATATTAGACTTTTATACAACTTTATTAGGCATCTCCTGTCGCTTCCCCAAGCTGTGCGTGACAACAGCTTCAGAAGATTCATAGTCTTGAGGCACTTTGCCTTAAGATACTTCAGGTGCGGCAAAAATGTTAGCTTACTGTCTAGAAGGATCCCTAAGAATTTGTGTTCACAGCTCACAGATAACCGTTCTCCATTGAGATTGATTACGGGTTCCGCCAGTATACCTCTCTTACTAGAGAACAGGATGCACGTACTTTTTCTCGGATTTAGCTTAAAACCATTTTCGTCCGCCCACTTAGACAATTTATTTATGCAAAGCTGTACATGTTGCTCACAGATACCTAGATTACATGATTTAAAACCTATCTGGATACCATCTACATATACAGAATAAAACATACTACGTGGTATGGCAGTCTGGATGGAGTTGATTTTGACAATAAAAAGAGTGCAGCTCAGCACACCTCCTTGTGGAACACCAGCCTCTTGCGTAAATGGACGAGACAGAACGTTACCAACTCTAACACGGAACGTGCGATCCGAGAGGTAACTCTGAATGACGCATAGCAAGTTGCCTCTAACTCCCATTTCAGACAGATCACGGAGGATTCCAAAGCGCCAGGTTGTGTCGTATGCCTTCTCCATATCTAAAAATACGGACAGGAAAAACTGTTTGTGGACAAAGGCATCACGGATATTTGTCTCGATGCGGACAAGGTGATCTGTTGTGGATCTACCCTCTGTAAAACCGCACTGTAAGGGATCGAGTATCTTGTTGCTTTCAAGAAAATGGATGAGGCGACGGTTAATCATTTTCTCAAATAATTTGCATATACAACTTGTCAAAGCTATAGGCCTATAACTGTCTGATGAGGAAGGGTCCTTGCCCTCTTTGAGAATGGGGATTACGATTGCTTCTTTCCAGGCAAACGGAATGTAGCCGGCGGAGAACATAGAATTGAATAGTGACAGTAGTGTTTCTTGGGTTTCAGGGTGTAGGTGTCTGATCATCTCATACATTATTCTGTCACTTCCTGGGGCGGACTTGTTGCAACAGTTCAGTGAGGCCTGGAACTCAGCCATTTCAAATGGACGATTGTATGCTTCATTGGATGAGCTGTTCCGACCCAATTTCATCTATTCTGCTAGTCGCTGGTATTTTAGGAATGTATCTGTGTAATGAGATGCACTAGAAATGTGCTCGAAATGTGCTCCTAGACAATTTGCCTGATCCTCCAGAGTGTCTCCTTGTGTATTTAATAAAGGTAAGGGATGAGTTTCGCAGCCTTTTATTTTGTTAACCCTATTCCAGGCTTTTCGTTCGTCTGTATACGAGGTGATGCTGCTTATGTAGTTTTTCCAACTTTCTCGTTTAGCGCGGCGGCGCGTTCTTCTACCTTGCGACTTGATCGCCTTGAAATTAATCAGATTCTCCGTGGTTGGGAAGTTACGAAGGAGGCTCCAAGCCTTGTTCTGCTTTTTCCTGGCTTCCCTACACTCCTCATTCCACCATGGAATACGTCGTTTCGAGGGCGACCCATTTGTTTGGGGAATGCATACTGATGCAGCCTCAATAATGAACGCTGTTATGTATGCTACTGCGTCGTCTAAGCTAAGTTCAGAGATATCATTCCAGGGCAGCTGTGTTAGTTCGCGAAACTTTGTCCAGTCGGCTGAGTCAACTTTCAGTCGAGGAAGATGTGCATGACACTCACTTTGTTTTTTAAGGTTTAGAACGATGGGGAAGTGATCACTCCCATAAGGGTTATTAATGACATCCCACTGGAGATATGGCACAATTGTACTAGACGCTATGCTTAGGTCTATCGAAGAAAATGTTTTATGTGTAGAGCTGTAAAATGTTGGCTTTTTCTTGTTAAGCAAGCAGGAACTTGAAATGAATAGGATGTTTTCTATAAGCCATTCTCTCGCATCACAGCGTGAGCCGCCCCACAGTGTGCTATGAGCGTTCAGATCACCGACGACTATGTAAGGGTGACGCAGCTCATCAATAAAGCTTTGAAATGTTGTGCTAGAGAGTTGATAACTTGGGGGGATGTATACAGACGTGATGGTAACTAGTTTATTGAATAGAACTGCTTCGATAGCCACTGCCTCAAGAGGAGTTTGGAGTTGCAGTTGCCGACAAGCAACGCCTCTGTCGACTATTATTGCTACACCACCGGACGATGCAACAGCATCATCTCGGTCTTTCCGGAAAATAGCGTATTGCCTAAGAAAGTTTCTTTGTGTAGATTTAAGATGTGTCTCCTGAACACACAGCACCTTTGGATTGTATTTGTGTAAGAGTTCTTTCACATCGTCGAGGTTGTGGATCAAACCTCTCACGTTCCAGTGTAATATTTGTGTATCCATATTGTTTGTGTTTATGTGCTGTGTGTCAAGAGATATCACTTAGGTTGGCTCAAGGGACCTTTCCAGGCCCCTTGATGCGGGGTATTTCTTTTTTGTTGGCGCGCTCCAGGGAGCAACGCCGTTCCTTCGGCGTCTGAGACGCCGGAGAAGTTTTTTTTACATCCATCGCCTCGTCAGAGGCGCTGGATGACGCCCGCTCAGCGGGCACTCTCGGGGGTTTTTGGGGCCTGTCTGCACGAGCAGTGGCCCTGGGACCGGCAGGCCCGGGGGTCTGCTGGCCCTTCGTGCTAGGGGGCGGAAGAGCAGTGGCTGCTCCCGCCAGGGGAGCTGATGGCGTAACCGCCGTCACACTCCGTGTGACTTGCGCGGCCGCCATAGGATGTGGCACTGCCCCCCGGCGCGTCACATCACTGTAGGACGGATTCGATTGGTGGTGGACAGAAAAACGCTTGCGCGCTTCTGGAAAAGAAATGTTTAGTTTAACCTTCAGTTCGATGATTTGTTTTTCTTTCTTCCATGATGGGCACGATCGCGAATAGGCGGAATCCATCACAGTTAGTGCAGTGGGTTGGTGAAGAACAGTTATCTGATGTGTGGTCTTTAGATGCACATTTTGCACAAGTAGCACGCCCTCGGCAGCTCTGAGATGCATGCCCAAAACGCTGACACTTGACGCATCGGGGCGGATTGGGAATATATGGTCGTACGCGAAGTTTGCAATATCCGGTCTCTATCGAATCAGGCAGTTCACTTGTTCCGAACGTTATTATTACATGCTTTGTTGGGATTTCCTTGTCATCGCGTCTTAACTTAATTCGTTGCACCTTTACAACGTTTTGGTCTTACCATCCATCAAACAGCTCGCTTTCACTGAGTTCAAGGAGGTCGTCATCAGAAATGACACCACGCACAGTGTTCATAGACCGGTGGGGGCCCACAGATACAGGAATGTCACCAAACGCGACAAGTTTCGTCAGTTTGCTGTATTGGAGCTTGTCACGGACTTCCAGAAGAAGTTCGCCGCTTCCCATCTTAGTTACTTTGTAACCAGAGCCGATTGCTTCTGTCAGACATTTTGCAGCCACAAACGGGGATATTGTACGGACTGTCTTGGTTTCATGTTGACTATGTATTACGTGGTATTTGGGAAATATTTCTTTTGGTTTCATCAGAAAGTTGAACGTTTCATCGGTGCGCCCCCTCTTCAGGGAGCGATCAGGGAGTGGGGGGAAACTAGAAGCCATATATAGGATTACTTTATTCGGCAGGAATGCCCGCCGCCCACCTCGGAGCCCAACCTGGGGACGTCACAGGATTAGAAAAGATCTATTCTGCGTACGCCAGCGGTACATTCCCACTATAACCTAATATACATATACCCGAGACTGGATATATTACACAAGGTTAACCCTTGCCGCCCAGAAAATAGGAAGTTAAAAGAAATGAATAGAAGACAGGAAAGATGGAAAAGTGGGAGAGAAAGGCGAAGATGAGGGTAGAGAGAGATAGGAAAAAGCGACTGCCGATTTCCTCCTGGTGGGTCAGTCTGGAGGTGCCGTCTATGCGAAGCAGAGGCCGAAGAGGTGTGTTGTCTCCGCCGGGGGGCCTTAAAGGTCCAAAACACCCAGCATCGGCTCAGCCCCCAGGATCCCCTTTTCCCCAGACACGGGTAAGCCGCGCACGGCTACACGCGGGAGGGGCCAACCCTCGTGTGCTCGGGTACGTGGTGTCGCAACACACCAAACGCCTGCTGATGCAGACGCCCCTGCGGGGCGTCATTTATGTCAAGCATGAGCTTCAAGATGTATTGCTGAATACGGCGGTAAGACTTGATAAAGGTTGCTATTATTTATTTGTCCAATGTTTCAGTTTTCTCATCAAGGGTATCAGCTTTTTCTGAATGCGACCAATTTTTGCTTCATTCTCATTTTCACCACATGTGCTTCGTGGCAATCTCTTTAGTCTTTCCATCCCTTCTCTTTTCCCACACTGTTGGCCAATGTGCAGGTGTAGCCTACGCGCTCGGCAGTTACGATGTTGTCAGCAGGCTTTGCATTGCTCTGTCAACCAATTTCTCTTTCTTTGCTTTTGTGATCAAGTCCGCGTGACTTTAGCTTACTGTATACAATGAAAACAAAGCCTTTTTTCATGAAATGGGCAAGAACTTGCATCTCTTGCAAAGGATCTTCCAGTAAAGTTTCTCATTCCTGCTATCACACTGAACATGCACGTCCATCATAAGTTTATGTATCTAAAACACACCGTCAAAAAGAGTAACAAAAATCAGCTGTATTTTCAGAAGGCACTTGTGGCTAAGGGAGCAAACCAAGACCAATCATGGGCGGTCTCCATTTTTTTTCAACAAGCAAGGAGCCTTGTGCACACACCTCTCAAGCATAAAGGGAGCACGTATGAGCCATGGTGCCGCAATGGCTCCCATGTCTGATCACCCAAAAGAAAGCAGGCCAAACATGAAATTTCTTTTTTGGAAATTCGGTTCATTATAGCAAAAATTTTATCTTGAAAACACAGAAAGTAGTCTTCATTGCAAGACCGTGCAACCTCTGGCTGTATTTTGCAGAGCATGGAAACATGAGAAAAATACAAAATTGAAATGGCAACAGTAAAGAAACATTGGCACCCATCTTCTGCAATGCAGAAGAGAGTGGCACTGTACACGGTAATCCAAAGTATGGACCCAACTAGGGCGTTGTATACATCATCAGTGCTGATGTAACTTTAATTAGAACTGAAGTGTGGCATACACTACTCGCCTGTGTCGTCAAAGGCCAGTTCATGTTGCCACACATTCTTTATCCGCTACCTGAAAAGATTACATTACACCGTGAAGATGACAAATCTCATATACATTGGACGAAAATTGGTCGGCCATCTTGTCTCCCATACAACTCCGCCAAATACCTGCAATTAGTGTAAGTATGCCAGTTCCTTGCACTGTTTCCCATAACTTCTTTGGCCAAGGTACTGGGTAACAATATCTCAATAACTTGACAAACTCTGGAGATTATTGTTAATTTTCAAAGCGAACAGCTTTCCTTGCCTCTCGACAGTACATGGCATAATTTGTTCAATGTAAAAGGTTGAAGCAATTCATCGGCATGCACTTCAAAATGTGCCTTGCAAAGATTTCTCATTAACAAATATACTTTTTCGAGAGTTTTTATTTCAGTTTGCTGGCACAATGGCAACACACAGGAGGGAAGCTATGAAGCTGCTTGTCCCTCCACACCAAAAACTAGCACCTATAGACTCTGCTTAAAATGTACTTCTCAAAATCTGGCTACTCCTTAACCAAACTAGGCAAAAATGTTAAATACGTGAGTCAGAAGTTGTGTCAATCAGGCTGCTGTCACTCAAAGGGCAAAGCTCCTTGAAAGAGCGAATCCTAAAAAGAAGGCAAGAAGAGCAAGTGCGAACGTTTCATGCTTTATAATGTAGAATAAAGATTTCACCAACGCCAGGAATGCCACGCATCAGTGCCAGCGGGAACATCGTCTTGAGAATGGCTCCTTGATCTGGATTACGTATTTCAACTAACAGTTCTGCTGTATTGATTTACAGGTTGTACTTATGAAATCAGCAGCAATTATGCTCGCACAGTTTGAGAAATATGCCAAAATTGACGCATGGTTCTTTCACTTAAGAATTAGAAGGATAAATTCTAGGAAGCGTTACAAAGGCAGAAACAGTGTTCGAAGGTGTCAGAATGAGGGCCATGGAATGAGGTCCTTGACTAACCGAACAGTGCCACTGCTGCAGACATTTTAAGCATGAAATGTTTTTAGCTCCTGTTGTCAGCCACCTTCAATGAACCGAAAGCCAGAGCCATTATGCTGGCACTCAAACCAGATCATCCGGGCAAACAGTAAAAACTGAATTACGTACGCTAGTTACTTCCCAAACATGTTACAAAAATATTGCTTCTGAGTTCTCCTAAATATTTGCTCACAATATCACTCAAGCTGTAACTTCTAGTAAGCTGAAGTTTTATTTGTCACTTCTAATAGCGACGTTCAGAGGCAGATACAAGGCACTGAACACTCGATTGCCATCTTTTGACACTGAGACACAGTTGCTTGTGCTCTTTTCAATGCCAGCAGTCCGTGAGGTCCACAGCGCGTCTGGTGGACCGAGACGGGACTTGCAATGTGGTTCTGTCTTTGACAGGAAAATTGCTTCCGTATGGACCAGTGTACGATGTTGTCAGCAGGCTTTGCATTGCTCTGTCAACCAATTTCTCTTTCTTTGCTTTGAAAAAAAAATAATTTTTTTTCTCGCGCACCGATTATTTTGCTGTATAAGCAAGAGAACCCACCACGTTAGTGTAACGTATCTTGCACATCACACTAATATGTGCTTTAATTTACAAAGTGATATGAGCTACTTTTATGGCTCACTCAGTGATATCACACTGCAAGCTGCATTCATAAATCTTCAATTGGATTTTGCAAATGTTTAATGAAACATGTTTCCCTTTTATGCAGATATGCAATGGCAAGCCCTTCTGTTTGTTTCAATGATAAAATTTAAGCTCTAAATTAAAGAAGACATTTCTAGTCCGAAACAAGCAAAAATTGTGAATGCAGAGTATCAGAAGCCCAAGGTACAGAAATTATGAGAAGTGTCGAATGATTTTAAGGAAAGCGTCGTATTTGAAAATGCAAGACTCCTAGTTGAGGTCAAGCAAGTCGATATAGCTAGAATATTCTGCAAAATTATGTGAGTGAGGGGATGTCAAACAATGGGTGAGGAAATGCCTTGTTTTTCTGCAAAACAAAAGCTGATTGCCATTGCATAAGTCACTTTAGCATCATGAGACTGCTGCTTGATAAATACAGGAATAAACCAAAAACAAGACACGCAAAAATAAAAAAACTATTTAATGATGCTCTCTCCACACTGGGATAAATAAAAACAAACACATCACATCTAATGTGGACATATCAGACGCCTTGTGAAACACTAAAGGAAAAATTCACTTTCGAGCTATGGCACTTGCCGCATAGATGTGGGGGGCCTTGCACTTAGTGATAGTTACCACTGCATTTAGAAATTGAAAGCATTCGTGCAGACAAGGATGATTCTTTATATTTTTGGCTACCACTTCAAATGCCTCCACCAAGTGTTACAATGCTGCACGCTGCCATACTAAGGATTTCGCAGCAACACATGCAGGTAAAAAGCAGAAGCAGTCCAAGTTCTGGTGTGTACTGGACACTATGTTTGAAAACTTTTAGGCAAGAAGAGTGCAAGAAGCAGACATAACTGCATTTATTTCCATAATTCCCCATTTGAATGGCCTTTTTGCTTAGACAATGCCTACGACTAGCCACAGCCGCTACCTCATACAGACTGCGCAAGCCAAGAGGCTGTGGAGGCAAAGGCAGGTAAGAGCCAAGAAGCAATAGCACTGGTATCGACATTCATCTAATTTCTTTCTTTTTCTTTCGTTTAGGCAGCCAGCACACCTCAAACAGCCACCTTGACTGCGGGTATGTCACCCTAGTCGCCAAGGAAACATTTGAGGGAAAGCGGCAGACAACGTGAACAGCCAATTCTCCATGTAAACGATACTCTTTCTCTCGGATGACTCCTACGCCTCGCCACGCCAGCTCACTTGTGCACAAAGATGCCGCGGAGGCACGTGCAGGTCAGAGGCAAGAAGCAGCGGTACTGGTGTCGACATTCACCCAATTTCTTTTTCTTACACTGAGGCAGCCAGCACACCTCGAACAGCCAACTTGACTGCGGGTATGTCAGTAGATTCCTGTTGTACATATGCTCACAATAAACTGCAGTAAACTTGAACTTGATAATAAACTTGAAGGCAAATGGGACATTGATGCATTGTATTTTTGAACATTTATTGTACACATACAATATATTTTATACTTTGCAGTGCTGCAGAGCGTATTTTGAAGCTTCCCCCTATATTTTGCATTTTTATTACGTATGTGTTGTGTGGCCCTCAATGCAGTTCATGTTGTAGCAGCTGCTTTGTCTGTGTATCGCACATTGGGTTAAGCTCGTGATATCCCCATACTTCCCTCACATATACAAAATAAAGTTCTATGTAGTCGTCAGTGTTACGACAAAAAATGAAAGTAAACAATCCGATCGTGGAATTGTGTTTATTACAGTGATTCCTATGACAGATACAAGTTGACAACTTTAGCTGGTCAATCGGTCCAAAGCCTCCTCTGTTTTTCAAAAGTAAAGGAGGCTATGATCCGTCATGGCAAGGAATTGTATGTATATATAAAAAAGGGGGTATGTGTGTGTGTCTATAGTGGGGGGTATAGGATTAGGGCGGTACGAAAAAATGTACCAACACCGTCCTCTAGACCCATTCCGTTAAGGTACCGTAACAAAGCGTATTATGCATAAAGTTCATACAACCAACTCTGATACTTCTACACACGCCAGGCGACGCGAGCTACATTTGTCATGACGCATTCGCGACTGCACCGGATGCCCTCCATATTATTGTCGTTAATCGTGCTCACTGCACCGAGGCAAATGAAAGATCATGGGCGCAGGTGCCTTTAAAGTATCTCGGCCTTGCGAGGCACTGCTGCGCGTGGCAGGGGAGCTGTCCGTGCGAACACTCCCTGGCACACACCTGCCTCGGCGGCCCCAACCTACGGGCCGTTCTGCTTCGAGCTTTGATCCCCCCACTGTCCCTTGGGTGCCCTGGAGTTCCTGTGCCGCCTGCTTTATTATAATCTCAGGTGCTCTCCTGGGACTTTTTTTTGTCGGTTACATGTGCCCTACCAGCTGGATCAGTACTTATAATAACAAAAAAAACCCGATCTATCGTCGCGACGATAGATCGCGAAAGCGGCTTTTGCAACATACCCCGCCCGCGCGAAGAGAATTACGGAACGCCGACGAGGAATCTGACCACAGCTTCGAGCTCGTAACCTCATCGAGTGACACTCCTGCAACAGGCGTGACCGCTGAAAACCGCATACCGCCGGAAACTTCAACAGGATCATCCCTCAGTTGCATAACTGCCACCTGTACGACCAACATGGACCACGCCCACACCGTACCGCAACATAGACTAAAGTACCAACTTATAAAGCCCAAACACACGGCTGCACGCACATATCACGACACTACAAGCGAGACGCCATGCTGCTACGCTGCTACTGTTGCCGGATTAAAACTGAATACTGTCACCAAGTCTAGCAAGCGTCTCAGGAGCTGGCAACCTCGGCGCTCTTGCGGTTCCCGATTTCAATGCATGGGCCCTATGGGTAGCTTGTCCTCTAGAGTCAGTATAGTAACTCTATGATATAGAGTAACTCTAGACTCACTCGCTTCGCCGCGCTTCATGCGTGCGTCTAATTGTCGTACAAAAATCCCTCACGTGACCTGATCCTAGGTGCCTAAGGACAAGATCGTTTAGGGATTTTTGAGTAGGCATGAGGGTGGCGCCGAGCGACGCCGTGGCGTGTTCGTTCTTTGCGTGATCGTTCTCTAGCCCGCGCGTTGTTCAACGTTGCTTATGTGATTGTGCTTGCGTTTTTTGTGTGTTGGTTCATAGCCTGGTTGGTTGTAGGTACTTGGCGGGAAAGCCGCGAGTAGTGGTGATGCGACAGTGCGGCTTTCGCCATCTGTGCTTTCGCCTCGGTGAGCTCTGGCAGTACAGAGTCTGCGTTGTGTGACCCGTGCTTCCTTGACAATTGAAATGTCGAAGTGGCCTAGCTCCTCGGCAGCGAAGTTCTGCGAACCGCGATGCCGTGGCGCGTTGAATCTCTGGCCCACGCCGACCGCTGGTCGTGTGTCTCCGCAGCGGGTTCAGTATTTGTTGGCTAAAAGTCGTGCAGTAGTAGTGGTGTGGCATGTCGGCTTTAAGTCTAGGTGAACTCTGGTGGTGTGAGATGCGTATCTCTGTAGAAGTCAGTGGTGGTGACGATTGAAATATTCAAGTGGTGTGGCGCCTCGGCAATGCAATTTGAGAATCGGCGCTGTGCAGCAGCGTCGTCGTGTTCGCCCCTTTTCGGCAGCGTCATCACATCGCACGTGCACCTTTACTTGACGGGACTCGTAGGCGGAGGTATTGCACGTGCTTTTCGCCATGACTTGCGTAAGTAATATAATGCTTGAGGTGGTGTTTGCTCGCAACTGTTCACGTGTCCTTGAAATAGGGCAGCGCATGTTTTCAATCGTGTTCAGCGCTAGTGCACTATCCGTCACTTCATGTGATTTACTTTTATCGTGGGCTTCACGACAATTATCGCGTAGTGCTGTGAACATAACGGAGCTTTAGTGATGTCACATGATCTGCCAGAATTCCACGAAATGCAGAGTAGATGTTTAATATTATTCGTACTAAGGGCGCGATAAGCACAGTGAGGTGGAGCCTAATACTGTGCCCTGTAATCTTCAGCTGCATTTGTGCCCGTTTTTCGCGCTCTTAGTTTTAGCAACGGGACGCAAGGTTCGGTGCAAAGGTGGGACGAATGAATGTGTGTATACGTCTGCAATAACTTCACCGCAACACATTTGTTGCCCTGAAGATACTGCCCCGCCCGCTTTGCTATAATCTCAGGTGCTCTCGAACTCTCTATTTGCCGGTATTATTATTTTCACATGCTGAATGATCCTACTACAATGCTGTATATATATAGTGAGGTGAAGCTTATTAATGCTTTGACAGTCAGATCTAACAGTTTTAGAATGACATAGCCAATACAGCAGCCCACACCTTCACGTTAACAATTCTATTAGGACTATCAAAATAATCTTACAGCACAGAAAAACAACGGAAACACCCAAGAGTTGATTAGCAAGTAATACAGGAAAGTACAAGTCTAGTGGCCAAGGGAGTGGTGAAGTGCTTTAAACATTCAACCAACACACCTTAAGTGCTTAGAAATTTCTAGCATATTGATGCAGGTTGATCAGACTTACTGTGATATTGGTTGCTTTACAATGAAAATAATAGTACTGCATAAGAAGACGCAAGTGACTTGTGTGATGCTTGGTCATGCAAACTACATGAGTGCCAGAAATACCCAAACATGGTGCTTGTTTACACATGCTGCTTGTGTCCACTAGTCTAAAGCTCTCTAATGTCAGCAGTATAAAGAGAGGCTGTAAAAATATGTCTTTGAATTTCACAACTCCAATTTTGTTTCTTCTGTACTCGTACAACCTACGGTTTCTTGACAGCATCTGCCTAGCTCATTGCCACATTTTGCGACAAAAGCAGTGATGACTCAGTCAAAGTTGCCTGTCCTAATATTACTCCAATAATTCTTTAAACCGTTCATTTTTTAAGCACGAAGCATGTCATGCCCAACTAGAAAATTAACCACGCAATAAGCTACTAGAAGTAGCTAAAAAATCAGCAGTCTTCTGAAATCAGCTTGATTTGCAGCTGCTAAAATTGGCTATTGTTGAATTAGGGCAAGGAAGGAATTGCTTGACTAAACATATGGCTCATCAGAAAGTTGCGGTGGTGTGCCGCAGGCTAAGGTAATGGAAGGAAGCCGTCTTGGCATTGGTCTACCTCTGTCCCAAAACCAAGCACCGCAGCCAAGGCGACTTACTTGGCTTTGACAGCTTCAAATTCGCTTTCACAAGCACGTAATATTCAATCGAGGTGAGCACAATGCACATCACCCACATTGGGGATGCGAAGTCATACGGCCAAGAGGATGCCACCTAGACGAAGCAGACACCACAGACCTCGAATTAACAAGTGGCACCAACTATCCCAACTACCATACCCTCCATTCAAACCAGAAGGGCAGTACACTTACCTAGCATGGGCAATTGAGGCCTTCATCCAGAGTGTCAGTGCCACTCTGCCCCAAGAGGCAGCGACCATTATGTGATATAATACTTGATGTAGGAGTGAAAATGTGCCACATTCACAAAATCAAGGTTTCAGACTGGGACCATTTCTGGGATGCACTTGAGTCTGCAGAATGTGAAGGTGTTGAAGAATCGCTAGCAACACGCATCCTTTACACACTGCAAAGAGCGACATGTAAACTAGAGCTTACTGGGGCAACATCCAGCCCTGGCAAGCACCAGCTGCAACTTGGCATTTGCCAAGTTGACATTTGGCATTTGCATAGGTTCCCGTGTTGTGCCAGCACTCAGTAACATCTGTTTAAGTTACATTGACCAGCAAATTAATGAAAACCTCAGTGGGCTTGCTCCTAATATTTTCATATAGGTGGATGATGACTTGATTTTCGTAGACCAATGCAACTTTTACAGAGCTGTCATCGATGTACTGAAGCTAGTTAAAGAACAAGGTTTCAACTTCACTTTAGAAGTTCCAGAAAAAGATGTATGTACTGCAATATCAGACTTACTTTTATGAGGAATGACATGTGCTGGGGATATCAGCCGAGAACTCCTAAGCCCCTTCTTAATTATACGTCTAGCCATTCAAAACTTATTAAGCACAGTATGGCCACTCACGCAATTAGAGACGCCCTAACCGAGAGCTGTGCTCACCTTATGCCTGAAAGTGTGAGGAATCTGGTGACAAGGCCAAATGAGGCAGGTTATCCCGTTTGAGTGATTTCTTTATCTTGAAACAAGTCAATTAAGCGCAACCAGGGGGGAAGGAGCTCAAGGAGCAAGAGCGGAACAAAGTTGCCATCATCCCCTCCATTCATTCTCGCACAGGCTGAAAAAGGTGGCTCTTGAGTTCCGGGTCAGAATGGGGTTTTCGTGCAAATATGAGCTGAAGGGAATATGTGAAGCAATAAACAAGCGCGTTCTTCACAAGGGGTGTCTGAACAGGGGGACTGCAATGTAAAACATGACATGCAGTTTGTCCTTTGCACAAAAATGTTTATTCTATTCCTTTTTCTTGCAGCATACAAAATATATTGGTCAGACTGGAAGATGCTTGAACGTTCGACTAAGGGAGTACCATAGTCCTTCAAAGGGTTCTTGAGCATTCGCACCTTTCTATGCATTGCTGCCACTGCAGGTGTCATCCAGTTTTTTGAAAGTACTATTCTGCTATTCAAACTAAAAAGCTTTGACATGAATTACTGAAGGCTTATCACGTTAGAAAAAAGGCTTGTTATATGTTAGCTAGCCATTGACCTCGCTGCAAGATAGCGAGCTGGCCTTGTTAGATATTGGGAAAGCCACCGAATTGCCTCATACCTTAGTAATTTGTTTTTGAAGTTGGTTAATCAGCCGTGACATGTGTGTCACTGTCGAAACATGTGCCTTCTATAATATGAAAGTTGTTGATAGTGTATCTGTGTATGCTGGCGGGTGGGCCGGGTGTTGGTCATGTGATGCGTGTTATGTATTGGTGGTTTTCTTTCAATAAACTGCATTTGTCACTCAGCACCGTATTGTGCCCTTTGTATCCTTTTGTCCGCGTCTGTCGCGCTGTAGCTACCATGAAGCTTCGCCAACTTGCCCAATTTTCCTTCTTAGTGAGCTAGGGCAGATAAACAATGGTTATCTGCCCTAGCTGTAACCAATGGTTACAGAATGGTTGCCAAGGTATATATATATATATATATATATATATATATATATATATATATATATATATATATATATATATGGGGTTTTACGTGCCAAAACGACCTTCTGATTATGACGCACGCCGTAGTGGAGGACTCCGGAAATTTCGACCACCTGTGGTTCTTTAACGTGCACCTAAATCTCAGTACACGGCTGTATTCGCATTTCACCCCCATCGAAATGCGGCCTCCGTGGCCGGTATATATATATATATATATATATATATATATATATATATATGTTCTGAGGCTGCCTTTGACAGGAGTGGAATAGATTTGTTTGGTAAGTTGACACCTGTACCTTGAGGTGGCTCATTCTCAATGAGATACAAGGAGGTCACAAAAGCATATGTTTCAACTGAGAATTTGTGAACTAAACGGGTAAATTTTCTTGTTGACAAGGCTGGCCAATCAAAGCAAGTTTTAATTGGTGATATGCTCGCAGTACGGGAATAAGCAGCTACAATAAGATGTACAGGTTCGTTTTGTATGCCCTCAAGTAAATGAGAGTTGTGTTTTTTGTAGGTATATTCCAGATTGACGAAGCATACTCCATTCTTTTGATCTCGCAAACCTATTATACAGTATAAGTTTAAGGGAAGCAGTAGTCCAGGAAAACTTGCAGCACAAAGAGCCAAGTGTTGGATTATCAGCATTAGTCATATCGTTGATGTGCATTTGCCTTGAGAGATTATTAGTACTATAGATACCTATGTACATGGTGTTTGATAAGAACATAATGTTTATATTTTGTAGGTAACTGTGCTAAAAGGAGTAGGTATAATGTGAAAATTTCTTTATTTTACCTTTACTGGTGTTACATTTTTAGCTAGTGATGACACTCCAAAGCGACATAAGTCTGTTTGAAGCGAAACAGAACTGCCAGGGTTTGGTTGTTTCACGACAAAACACACAGCAATCAGTATGAAGTTTAATTTCATGCATTAAGTTCTTTGGTTTATATAAAATGAGAAAAATCAAGGGCCTAACCACTCAGCATTGTGGCATGCCAGAAGTTACGAAAGACAGATTTGTGAATTGGAGTTATTATGTACAAATTGTGTTTGGTCACAAAGAAAGCATTCAGTGAATTTTAGTAATCGCATGTGAATCAATATTGAGTTTGCTTAACTTCAGGAAAAGGGGGCAATGGCAGAAAGCATAAGACTTTAGAAAGCTAAAAAGATACTTTAAACGCAATAACCATTCAACAGAAGAGATCAAGTTTGTGAACGTGACATCAGTTGTGTTTTGCGTGAGAGAGAAGGTGCTTTTGGGCAACCATGTTGAAATTTGCTGGAGAAGATTTGTGACTCAATTTAGGATTCTTGTGGAGATTGAAATAAATGATGTGGCAGGGTGCTTTGGCTTGGAGATCAAGGCCAGTAATTGTCCCACTCAAGTGTCTCTTACAATATTACTGTGGCACGTCACCACGTTCATCATGTTCTAGAAGGGAATGCTAATCTGTGTAATGTATCTGTCGAATGCCAACAACAGTATGATGCTGACGGTGTGACAATGATGGCGTGATCGACGATGAGATGACAATGCTGAAGCCACCACACTGAGGCATAACGACGGTGGGATGAGGAATGCATGCATGACAACGACTGCGTATCTACTACACAGCGTGAAAGCAGTGGCATCCGAGGTGTGACATTACGACTAATTCAAAATGACAGCGCAATGCTGACAACAGAGTGAAGACTGTGAACGGTGATCATGGATGCGCCCGCTTGGCAACTAAAGAAAAAATCAGAGGACAGCTAAGCACTTATTTGAGTTGTTACTGTGTTCTGTACAGAAGCCGAGGGACGATGCAGACTACCGGCAAGGCGGAAACCAAAACAATGTTTATTCCCACTCCCCAAAGCCGCTTATAAATACAAGGTCATTTCAGATAGTAGCGCCACCTTATATACACAGGTGGCGACCTCTACATCTCTCCTTTTCGTCTCTTATGGGACAGAGACCCTATAAGTCCAACCATCGCGGTGGTCTCAATATTCGACCGCTGTGAGTCTGTGTCACCGTTTCCTGCGGCGTTACTTCTGGCTGCGTTGTATCTTCTTGGGGTGCTGCAGGCTGCATGACCTCGGGAGGGACAGGCGAAGAAGCTGCCAGTTGAGCTGGGGTCGCTTCCGATGAATGAAGTACCAGGTGTCGACGATTACGCTGAAGGACGCCTCTGAAGTTCTGAACAAGGTAGGACCGCGGACGCTGGGCCTGCGAGAGTACTTCACCATTGCAGCGTGCGTCAGTGACCCATACATAGTCTCTAGGACTCAGAGGGGCCAATTGGCTTGAAGCACGACGGCGATTGTAGGTCATCGCTTGCCATGCCTTGTTCCACGAGTCCTTTTCCCTGAAACTTGTGTGGCACGGCAACGACGGCATTAGTTGTTCCGGTAATTTCGGGAGACGAGTTTGTAATTTCCTTCCCATCAGGGCTTGTAATTTCCTTCCCATCCTTCCCATCCCAGCCGGGGAAATGCCGTTGGGGCCCGGCGTGTCACGGTACGACAGTAAGGCAAGGTAGGGATCAGGACCTTTGAAGAGCAAGTCTTTCACTGTGCGCACCATGCGCTCTGCCTCTCCATTGCTCTGGGAGTACCTCGGGCTGCTGGTTTCGTGACGGAAGCCGTATGACCGCGCAAACTCGGCGAACTCGTTGGACATAAACTGCGGTCCGTTGTCCGTCCGGACGACGTCTGGTATACCGAAACGGGCAATACAGCTCTTGATCCCCGAGATGACTGCTGGTGCCGTGGTGGACCCCACGGAGACTACTTCAGGAAACCTGGAATAATAATCAACAATCAGGACGTAATCGCGCCCTCTAAGTTGAAACAGGTCGATGCCAAGGTGCTGCCCTGGTCTGTCGGGTGTCACCGTGGACAACATAGGCTCCGAACGCTGAACTCGAGTTTCGGCGCATATGACACATTGGGTCACCATATGCTCAAGATGCATGTTAGTTAGGCCGCCAAACAGACTCCCTGCCCGTTCTTGGCAGCGGCGCACTCCCTGATGCCCTTCGTGTAATAGGGCGAGAATGTCTTGACGCAAGGCTGAAGGAATGACAAGTCGTCGGTCCAGCAGAAGGATGCCGTCGTATATGCCCAATCTGTCTCTCTCCTTCCAAAATGGAGCAATCTGCAGCGGCACCTTGTTTTTGTCTGGCCATTCTTTCGTGATATACTTCATGACCGCAAAGCAGACTCCAACTTGGGCTTGGTGTATGCGGACATCTAACTGTCTTGCTACAAGAGGCGTGAATTCCTTAAACACTTCACTGACAAACAACTCCAGGGTGTCTACCGTGCGAGTAGCTGGCAAATCAGAGGGAGCTCGTGACGAAGTGTCCGCCGAAGCTAAGCGCTTTCCAGGCACATATTTCACCATGTACTGATATTGCATCAGTTTTATCCGCATTCATTGTATGCGAGGTGGCACGATTTCTAGGTCCTTGTTACCCAGAAGGGTGACTAGAGGAAGGTGATCTGCCTCTACCTCGAAGCTTAGGCCATAAAGGAACTGGTCGTACCGTGAAATGGCCCAAGTCACCGCGAGACCTTCTTTTTCTGTTTGACTATAACGTGCTTCCGTCGGAGTAAGCGCCCTTGAAGCATACGCTACAGCCCGTCGAGTACCTTCAGGCTGGTCCTGTAGAAGTACAACCCCCAGACTGTAGAAGCTGGCATCCGCGGATACTACAGTGTGGCAGGAAGAATCGTATTTTGCCATGCATGTGTCGGAGCAAAACAGCAACTTAAGGCGTGAGAAGGCCTTTTCTTGACTGGGACTCCAAGTCCAGGTGCTATTCTTGTTTAGGAGGGAACGAATGGGCTCCGTAATGTCGGACAAGTGAGGTATGAACCGTGAGACTTGATTGGTCATTCCCAGCAATCGTCGTACTCCGCTAACGTCGGTCGGTGGCGGCAGATCTCTGACAGCCTTCACCTTGTCCGGGTCTGGTGAGATTCCATCCGCCCCTATCACTACTCCAAGAAACTTGACAGAAATGGCCCGAAACGCACACTTCTTTTCGTTAAGGGTGACACCCTCCTCCTCAAGGCGAACTAGGACTGCAGCCAGACGCTCGTCGTGCTGTTGACGATCTTTCCCGAAGATTAGAATGTCATCAATCAGGTTCACGACTACAGGCAAGCGCTCAAGAACCCTCGACATTAACTGCTAGAAATACTCTGGTGTCGTAGCTATACCAAAAGGGAGCCTCTTGTTATAAATGTCGTTATAAATGAGTCATAAATGCGTTATAAATGCGTTATAAACAGCGTTATAAATGTCGTGAGCTCCTGGCTGTCGGCGCTAAGCTTCACCTGATGGAAACTAGACCGCGAATCCAACCTGGAGAATACTCGCGCTTCACCCAACTGGCCGAGGATCTGTTCCACCGTCGGCAAGATGAAGCGCTCCCTTTCGATGACTTCGTTCAGCTTCGTCAGATCGACGCAGATTCTGCAGCCGCCCGATGATTTGGGCACGACTACAAGCCCGAAGCACCACTCAGTTGGGGTCGCTACCTTCCTTGTGACGTCCTGCGACTCCAGGTCGTCTAGCTCTTTCTTGACAACATCGTTTAAAGGAATTGGAATCCGCCTTGGAGCGCTCAGGGAAAATGGACGAGCGCCGGGTTTAACGCGAATGCGATATTCGGCTTGCCGAAGTTTTCCCAACCCTTGGAAAATCTTGGCTGGGGGGGATGAACGCACTCGGCCGAATCCAGGAAGCGAACAACACCAAGGGCTTCAATTGCAGGGAGCCCAAGCAGGTGAGTGCGCTGACGTTCAACCACGTACAAGGTCTGCACTGTGGACTTATTACCCCACTGTAAGGTTGCTTTAAAGGTACCGAGAACGTGCAGACTTTGTTCCCCAGTGCCCAAGACTTCTTCAAAATCATCCAGTAACCGCGGTCGGCCTGGGAAAGACGGCGAGACAACAGAGACTTCCGCACCAGAGTCTATCTTAAACTCGGCCGGGTGCCCGTTCACTAGTATGTCTATGTACCTTGCTCATCGTGAATCCACGTTGTGAAGTTCGATGGAACCCAGTCGCTCATTTGCGTTCTTTTTCATGCACACTTCGGCAAAATGTCCTAGCTTTCTACAGTAGTGGCAAACTGATTTTCTGGCTGGGCAGTCTTTTCGAGCGTAACGCTGTTGTCCACAAAAGCCACCCGATAACCTAGCCGGCTGCTCAGACTGGTTGCGGAAACGTGGCGAAGAAGTGGGCGTATCGTTCCGCAGAGCCGAGTCGATATTTAGCATTTTAGCAAGAGCGTTATTGATGGTCAATTTAGCGCGTGATAACCGCTCTTTTTCTGCGTCCTCGTGTATGCGGGCTTGGCACAGTGCTTCCTCAGCGGTGAGTTTTGTGCGCCGCCACAATTGATCATACAGTTTCTCGTCACGTATGCCTACGATGAATCTGTCGCGAACAAGGCGGTCCTCGACGAGCGGGCTGTTATAGCTGCAGCGCTATACCAGGTTGCGTAATGCCGAAAAAAAAATCATCCACAGATTCGCCTGGCTGCTGAGTGAGGCGGTGGAAACGACGACTTTCGTATATCTCATTTACTGGGTGCACGAAGCGCGAATCCAACTTTTCTTTGACGGCAATGAAAAAAAGCGCTTCCGGTGTTGACACCCCCAAGGACGAAAGAATGGTCCTGGCTTGCGGTCCCATAGAGTGAAGAAGTGTCCGTACCTGGGCCTCGTCGCCGGCACTGTGGAGGCAAGGCCACGAAAGCGTAATCCTTGAACGTCGAAATCCACGTTGGCCATTCTCCCGGGTTTGAAAACGTGAAGTTCTCCGGTGGGCGCAGACCAGATGCGCCAGCGTGAACGATGTGCACTTTCGCGTCGGTGGTCTCGGCGGGGCTGGATTCCGTGTCAGGCATGTCGGTGTTAACAGTGGGATCGCACTTCTGACACCATGTTCTGTACAGGAGCCGAGGGACGAGGCGGACTGCCGGCAAGGCGGAAACAAAAACAATGTTTATTCCCACTCCCCAAAGCCCCTTATATATACGAGGTCATTTCAGATAGTAGCGCCACCTTACATACACAGGTGGTGACCTCTACAGGCTGTGAAAGCATGAATGTCCAATTGAACGCAACTGAGTAGTCCTTGGAGTTTTGCACTGTGAATAATGCACCCTAGAGCAACGTTGTGCCCGAACCAGCAAGCAGTAGCAACAGCAGCCTTCGGTGCCAACGCCGCATGCCACCGGCGTCCTGCGGGACCAGACTGAGGAAGCAGCAGCGCCCACCAAGGCCGGCAGGTGGGCGCGACAGCTAAGCCCATAGGGAGAGATCCGGACCACGCGCCGGCATGCGAGAGCGAGGATGACCATCATGCCCCCCCCTCTAATGCAACACAACACCTGGCGCGCTAGAGCGGCGGCAGGTGTTCCTCCGATCTGCACAGCCGAGGCGCGCTCGTTACGTGGCGTCCCAGTCAATGAGATTTTGGGTGTCGTTTCGCTGAGATGACTGACGCCGACATTTTCGCTCAATGGGCCATTTCATACTTTCGCATCAGTAATCGCTGCAGACTAACAATGACGACGTGGTTAAGTTGAGCTCACGTTTGCGCTTCGTCTGCACGGACCGCCCCACCTAGCTGTGTACTTTCGGTACTGGGGCCAATTCTGTACCGTGCAAGACACTCAACCATGGAGCACCCGCAAAGATCAGGCGATGGTCAAAAAACGCTGTGCTTTAAACATGCGCCCATAGAGTGCTCCACTATCGCAACCAGCCGATTCGCGCACAGCGAAGCGTCCGCGCGGCCGCGTTTGCCACGTGGCCGTGCCTAGCAAGCGTGTGGCTGATAGTAACAATTTATGAATCGAAAGGTTGCTTCTGAATGCATATACTAAACAATTTAAAGTCCACGACACTTTCATGTGCTGCTTTGAATGAATGCATGCGGTACCGCGGTTCCCACGGTTGCCATTACCATAAGAAAAACGCCAGAAGCGTTACACGGATTGCCAGAAAAACACAGTGCAGTAATACCTAGGCCAATTCGCGTGCGTTTCGTATAAGGGCCCTCTAATTCTTAAGGGGCTTTAGCGGTGCGCGGAGGCGAAAATGCACAAACACAACAATGCGCGTCATGATTCAAGTACACGTGGCGACGTCGCACGGTTCACGAGAACAGTCAACCGCATTCACACACACGCACACACTACGCTCAATGTTGGTGTGCCGCGAGATTAGATCGCGCTGAGAGCCCGAACACGATCGAGGAGACACGCCGACACGATCCATACCGCCGCTTTAAAATGCCACGACAGTTGTACTAGCTCGTAGCACTGAACCACAAAACACAACAGTCATCGTGTAATCGCTACAAGACAGACACACTCAGCGGCAAGAAGACAGTTGGCTCGCTCGTTTCCACACACACGCATGATGTTTAGTTGCCATGAGGGTCGCACGTTTCAGCGACGTTATGTCGAAAGTTTTTCGGTCCAAACGACTGTCAGCTTTCTTTTTTACACGAATTCTTCGTTCGAAGCAATCTCTATGTGTACGTAGCACACTTACAAGCAAAATCATTCACAGAGCAAACGGAATTAGGCGCAAGCAATCGCTTGCGCGGATAGGCACGAAACACGTGTTGCCTTGTCTCCGGCTCCGTGTTGTTCATCCGTCCTCCGACTCTTTTATGAAATGCAAGTAAATAAACATTTCACGCTCTTCTTAATTATCTGCAGATAACTTATGCTGTGAACATGTAATGTAATTTAATACGAGCGCAAACGAACGAAATGTAAACATGCGGAATCGAGGCGATCAAGCACTCATTCCGCTTTCTTGAGCGTTTTTCTTTCAGCGCTCATTTGAAATTAAAGAACTAGTTGTAGCAGTTCGGGCCCTTCTTTCGTTTTTCACCACAGTCAGGCACCAGTAGGCTTTATTTCCGCGCATGTGCAGATGTTTTTCCCCTCATGAATGCCGCGGCACCGCTGTTTAGTGTGGGCACCGTCTGCTAGAAACTTCCTAGGAGGCGCGCGCGGCAGATGTCGCTTCAAACCCCTCCTTAAACCCCATGAGCGCGATTTTGAGCGCTACAGCGACGAGTGACGGCTTCGAGCGACGGATCGGGCCGTCGCTTAAAGTATAAACCCCATGCTAGCGATTGTTGGCGCGACAACGACAAGCGACGCGATGGGGATGGCTGTCGCGTTCGCTCGTCGCCCAGAAGTCACACTCCAAGCGAGCGACCGCTTCGCGCGACAGCTCCTCCAGTGTTGCCGGTATGAGTTAGCGCCAAACCTGGCGTGACACTTGCTATAATTATTAGGGTTGATTTGTTTGGCTGTACAAAACAGCATAAAGTATTTCTGAAGGTCTTACAATGGGTTTATTTTGTTTACATATCAAAATTTGGTAGTTTGCTCGTTCCATTTGTATACTGAGAAGCGCGCACGTGAGCAACCGGGTGGTACGTCACTAATGTACATCCTGTTCCGGCTGCCTACTATTGGCTAGTCGCTCATAGCACTTCCGGGCGACGAGCGACGAATTCTAGATTTGCAGAACTGAGCGATCGCGCGACAAGACCAAGCGATCTGTTCGAGCGACGGCCCGATCCGTCGTTCGAAGCCGTCGCTCGTCGCTGACGCGCACAATATCCCGCTCTTCGATGAATTGAAACACACTTTGTATCCTGTGTGTTAAATTCTGAAAACTGGACGTCGCCAGGAAATGTTTGGAAGTCGTATATAGAACTTTGTCAAAGCTGTAGAGCAACACTGATTGGCTACGCGGTACAGCTTTGTAGTTACTCTGAGGTGCGTGCGTGCTTGTATATAATTAAGGAGAGCGTACCCATCTTGTATACAGAACGTGCTAGGTTGGCGAAACAAGCGCTCAAATCACCACAGCTAGGTCCGAAATATCTCTCAAGGCCTGCCAGTACTTTTATTAGGCGTCTCTGTGTTTGTACTGTGACAGGGGACGTGACGGCGAGCGCCGCGAGTATCGCGCTGTATCCAGCGACAGTGGCCCCTTTAAACTCTTTGTATGCTTCACCGCAGTACATTGCGTAAGCTTGACGGCGTAACATTAATGCATTGCGGCGAAGCTAACAGTAGGAAACGGATATGGTGCAGCGTTCGAGCCTTCTCACTGACTGCGGATCGAAAACACAACACGTTCAATAGCTTTTGATCGATCTTTACACCTCTTTATTACATGAAAAGGATAACGTACGCCTGTGTTCATGAGTAAAAGAATGATAAACACTCTGTGAACTTGCAGTGTGTAAAAAATGGTCAACTTTATTTATGCAGACGTCCATGCTCCTCTCCTCTAAGAAACTGCAGTTCAGTGGTGACCCTGTGGAGCTGGATCGGGCCCTATGAAAACAGAGCCGGCTCATGAGTTTTAAAGTAGGAGCTGAAATGAACACTCTAATGCTGGTATACCCACCTCATTATTAGTGCTTAATTTCTGGTTAGCTATTGGCAAAGGCATTGCACTAAACATTGAGACGATGTCTTAATACGTAGCGCTTATGTGGTGAATAGGAGAGCAAAAGGTGAGAACGATGGTTTCAGATGAGGCAGCACTGCCTTCATCTGTGTAGGGAAGTCATGTTTATTATTTGTAAAACTCAGTGCACTCATTTTCTTTAGTCTTACGTTTACTGCAGCTTACAGCTGTTGTCGGTGCAGGTGCTTCTTTACTGGAAAGAACCTTTTATTTATCAAAGTTGCCATTTTGTAAATTTACAAATATCTTTTTGGTCTTTTGGTATTCTGAATCTAGAATATCTGGCAGAATGCACGTGTATCACAGTTTGTCCTCCATCAGATTTAATGGTACATTTCACCTCGAGGTAGCCGACATACTTCCAGAATCACAGGATAATACACGTGGTTCAGTACAGGTGAGCACTGCGAATTCAACTATTTTTCTGAGACACTTAACTCCTCCTTCTGCTCACTCTTGCTACTAGTGCATTCTGCAGCAGCTGCTGCACTTGTTTCTGTGCACGTGCATCCCCGTGCACTGGCAAGTGCCAAAACAACACATTTGAGGCTCACAGTTGGCACTTGGTGCGTCACAGACTAGTGTGAGTAAAAGGGCATGATGGCAATTGCTTCCTTTCATGCCATATAGCACTGTGCCTGGCAGGCATGATATATTTCCACTGTATAGATCAACTTAGACAAAGCAGTGAAGTTCGCATGCGAGTTCCTGGTTTTATTCCCTCCTGACATCAAAGTCAGGCCTCCCCTTGCGCACCAATAAATATGCGAGTACACTCTCTGTGCCAATTATACCAAGTGTAACCTTCTGTGTGATGTAACATTTTTCAGTAATCTTCATTACTGTAGAAAAGTGTAAAATTCATTACTGTAGAATTATTCTCCACATCGTAGAATAACTCTAGACCTTTACTTTGACACTGTAGGTCACCATATAAAGCGAAAGCCCTGGTGCCCAACAAAATTTATCACATAAATGTTAGCGTTTAAATAGGCAATGCAGTGCACTTCATTTTTACAATGCTCAACCCCATTGGTGGTATGCTTGTACTACAACATGCAAAATTGAACAACATATCCAAATAAGGAAATGGCTAGCACATCACAGTTATGTCGAGTCTCGTGCTATTTGAATTGGGACAGTTTATGTATTGGAATGGATGGCATCTCGGCTCTCATATCCTCCTTGTAGTGGCAGCAATGATGCAATTTATGTATACAAAAAAGCAATTTTATTGGACTACGGTGCTTTACATGCACCTGTATTCAAGCCCACAGATGTCTTTGCACATCGCCTGTGTCGTTTTGAAGCCAGTGTAGCTGGTGGTCAATATGCATTGTACATGGCACTGGCTTCGTCCCTTTGGGAAACTATCTTCATATTGCACAATGTGGCGAAAGTGAAGGCCTTTACAGCAATGTCTGTATTTGGGTTTTTATTTACCTACTTCTGCTAACCGAAATGGTGTCTTTTGGTAAGCCAGACGCCTGTGGAAATTGCAAGGCAGTGTCTGGCAACTTTTCATAATCTTCAGTATGAAAATGTAGAAGGCTTTCTACTTTGCATGCACGTAATGAACAGGAACGCGAACAGTACAGGCTAAAGGCTGGCTTGTTTTACAGCTCTACATAGTCTGTACTGCTTAGAAAAGGCAAGTCACATTAGTCATGAAACCTATAGTAGTGGCACGCAGATTGATGTAGTTATTACCTTTATTATATTTTGTGTGTATATAACTATTTAGTCACGTTTTATTATCTTTGCCTTATCAGGACATGCATAATCACTTAAATTGCTTGAACTTCAAGTACAAGTGAACACTTTCTGCATAGTAACATTTATTCAAATGACATATATAGGGGTTCTGACCTGCAGAAGAGTACACAATACCGAAATTATTGAAACATTTAAGCACAATGTTCAAAAGATGATACATTTAGGTAGACTGACAAACTGGGCTGTGCATCACAAATAATAATAGAGTCCTTGCAAAAGACTTTCTTGATGGCCTAGTTGCTACAAGGTAATAAGAAAGAAAACAGTGCAAACTTATTGGAAAAAGAAACGAGACAGACACGGCACAGACTTATGACCCAAGATTTTTTTTGTGTGGGGGAAAATATACTTACGGAAACGATGGGGTTGAAGGCTGGCATAACAAGCACACATAATGTGAGGTCGAATAGGGGGCAGGTGTGAAATGTTTAAACCAAGGCAACAAACTAACTTTGAAACAATAAACAGTAAATGAATGCTAGGGAAGCTGCCGTGCCCATCATAAATGCAACAACTACTCTATGTTGAAGTATATTTTCAATGTCCCGTTAGTTTCCGCTGTTTTGATTCTAAATGGGCAAGTGCACCGCCAGTAATTTATCAGAAAACACGCATTTTCACCAAAAGACAAAGCCTACTAATGCAAGTTTTTTCTTGGTCACCGAAAGAAAACAGCATTTGGTTCAGTTAGTATTGAAGTAAGCTTCTAATCACTCTCACCAGGAAATGGTTCAGTTGTTCACCTTGATCAAGGCAGTTGTGAGCTGGTGTAATGTCAGGATTTGTTTAGCATTTACCGCTGATGACCTGCTGATCCTGGTGATATGGTAGCTAGAATGCTGTTGCGACCACTCAAAAAGCTTGAAAACGAGAATATTGATTGCATCGTTTCAGGCGTCATTTCCTCAGGGTCTGAAACAGGCAGCATAGGGCAAATCTACTGACAAAGAAGACTGAAAAAGAAAGAATACACATTGCAGCTTAAACTGAATCATAGCAGAGATACAATACCTTCTCATTGTAGACATTTAATCAAAATAAAGGAGAAATAGTGGCAGGGCAATGCACAAGGGAAAAAAATTACCAGAAGATGTATCAAAGGGAATTACAAGCAATTTTATAGATCGAGGTGTAAGATAAAGGAAGCCTGTTTAGTAAAGAAGCAAAGTATATTTTAGAGTTTGAAAATCGTAGTTAATGCGTGGGTGAGACAGAGACCAGTATTCATAATGTCCTGTAGGGTAGTAGTGAATGTTGATGTGGAGGTTAGCAACTTCGGATAAAAATATTATGCCGTGTTCAATCTGTGATGTGTGTAACAAAAAATATGGTGACCGTACATGTTGGATAAGCGCACGATGTGATAGGTGGTAAACAGTGGTTCAGAATGTGTTCTGTAAGGCATAGCAGAAATTGCTCTAAGCACAGTCTACTGTAGAAGCGAGAGCTTCATAATGCTTGCCTGTGTTGTACTGCCTCACACCAAAATGGAGTATTTGAAAAGCCATTCAAATAATGCATGGTATAAGGCAAGCTATTCTTTAACAGGTAATAAATACTGAAATTTTCTCATGAATCCAACTACACGGGCAAGGTTAAGCTTACCTTGCAGATGCTCAGTGTGAGCATCCCATAACATAAATTCATTGGAATGTGCTCTCATCATTTTGACTGTGCTTGTAATTTCTATGGCATTTTCTTCTGAGGTAGGAGTAGCGCTGAGAGAAAGAGCTTGATTTTTAGCTCTGAATAATGTGGCTTTAGTTTTGTTGGAATTTATAAGATAATTTTTAATAGACCAAGAGTGCAACTTGTCTAAGAGATCTCCCCCTCCCTCCCATTTTAAGCAACCACTCTTTCCAAAATCCATACCTTGTCCATTTATTATTTCACTTTTTCTGTATTGGGTTAGGCTGGCCATTATAGTTTAAAACATTGAAAATTAATAAAAGTGACATCAGCATTACCGCTGAAAAATGACATCACCTTGGGCTGGTTATGATAAACAAAAGCATCTAGGTAACAGAAATTACAAATCCAACACTCTCTTGTCACCTACTTTGGGAATAAAGCGACGCTGACCGTCAAATGTATTGTCTATTTATATTTGCACACATGCCCAACGTCGTGCTTCCATGAGCAGAGATGTCTAGAAGACAAGGAAGCTCGAAGGCTGTGTTAATTACTCAAGTTCTGGAAAATTGCTACTCCATTCTCAAAGGTATAAATGGTGGGCTATTTATTGTATGCTAATGTACAAAGGAAAATTTTCACTGTAGTTAGTGAAGTCTGTGTGGTTGACGACTGAATATAATTAATCAGTTGTTTCATACAACAGGTGCAATAAATATTGGAAATTAAGGGACAAGCATTAAAGCAAGGACTCCTACTCATTTAACTCCTACCGAAATATACAAAGCAAGATGTTCATGCAGCAGCACTAATCATTTTTGCATTTCAATACCTGAAACTGCAGAAAACGCAAAATTTCGCAATAAAGTAGCAAAGAAAATAGCAACTTGAATTGTTAGTAGGGCATAAAAAATAAATATAAATGCTTAATTGCAGGCAAGGTTTGTAATGTTGGCTTTTTAGGTTATTTTATATTCACTCTACAATATGGCGCTAAAAATATGAGGGAGTGGCAAGAGAAAGAAGAGCCGAGGGGGAGGTCTAGCAGCCGTCCCGGGAAGCCAAGTGACGGCACTGCGTGTGCATATGGTTGTAATTTATGTCAAAAGACTTTCTCGTCACAATTTCTGTTGCCGGGCACAGAAGGCTATGTCCTAATACAGGTTGTATTTTTGTTCCGAGAAGCTAGGCAATTTTGATGTTCGTAATTTTCAACAGGCATTATTTGAGGCTGCCAATGTCTTGTGTACTTGTGCATGTTGACCAAATTGGTCATTGTGTTAATGCACAGTTAAAGAAACAATTATCAGCCTTGAATGCTTTTGGGGCAACTGCCAGCTTATCCACTTTTATCCCTCTTATCCACTCCTTTCTTATCCACTTTTGAACTTCACTTCCATCAGCATACAGTCGACGAAAACTGGTCAATCTTTAAACGCAAAATTAGTGATCTAACGAGCAGATACATTCCAAAGTGCACTATGAACTCTGATTCCCAAAATCCTTGGTTCAATAAAACGCTCAAAAGACTCAAAAATAAAAAGCAGTGGCTTTACCGTGCAGCTAAACTTAGACCCAGCTCTTCTGCATGGGAAAAGTACTACAGCGCTGGAGACGCGTACTTAGCAGCAGTGAAAAGCGCGAAACGTTTCTTTCTTCACAACGACTTACCCAAAATGATGACAACTAAACCGAGAAAATTTTGGAACGTGATAAATCCCCAGGAATCGCACGACATCACCCTTACTAATGATAACGGCGACTCTGTTAGTGATGTTCAGGGTGCCGATATATTTAATACTGCCTTTTCATCAGTATTCACGATAGAACCTGAAGATACATTCCTTTCACTACCATCCATTACTGAACTAGCAATGCCAGCCATAATTCTTCATCCAAATGGCATTTCGTGCGCAATCGACAAATTGAAAATTTCATCGTCAGCCGGAACGGACGAAATTAACACTAAGTTTCTCAAAAACACTAAGGACATTTCATCCAAGTTCTTATGCTTATTGTTTTCTCAGTCACTCGCCACAGGTGTCATCCCAGAAGACTGGAAGATGGGGAAGGTCGTTCCTGTTTTCAAATCAGGTAACAGAGACTTTCCACTCGACTATCGCCCCATTTCCCTAACTAGCATCCCTTGTAAACTAATGGAACACGTCATCTACTCCCAGATAATGCAGCTTCTAGACTCTATAAATTTTTTCACTCCATCTCAACATGGATTTAGAAAAGGCTTATCATGTGAGACACAGCTTGCCATCTTTCTTCACGATCTTCATTCCAACCTTGATGCTAACTTACAAACTGACGCCATCTTTTTAGACTTTGCCAAAGCATTCGATAAGGTACCTCATCAACGTCTACTCTTAAAACTTTCCAGACTAAACTTGCATCGAGAAATTATTGCATGGTTAAAAGAATTCCTCAGACATCGTTCACAGTCTGTTACTATTAACAACTACTCTTCTAACCGTCTACCAGTAACATCGGGCGTTCCTCAGGGAACTGTCCTTGGCCCCCTCCTATTCTTCATTTATATTAATGATCTACCACAAAATTTATCATGTCATGTCCGTCTGTTCGCCGACGATTGCGTTATTTATGCCCCAATTACTAATACAGCTGATCAAGAATCCCTTCTGGACAATTTTAACCGCATTCAATCATGGTGCAATCACTGGTTGATGACGCTTAATCCCAATAAGTGCAAACTCATGTCTTTCCATCGTCGTCACAACCCGCTTTTATTTACTTACAAGATTTCCGATTCTCCAGGCGAACTCGTTCCGTCCTATACTTACCTCGTTATCACTATCAGCAATGACTTATCATGGCGCGAGCACGTAACAAAGCTAATATCATCTGCGAATAAAAAACTAGGCTTTCTTAAACGTCATCTTCACGACGCCCCTCAAAATGTAAAGCTACTTGCTTATAAATCATTAATCAGGCCAAAACTTGAGTATGCATCCGCCATCAGGAATCCACAGCAAGCTTACCTCATCGACTCATTAGAAGCTGTGCAAAACAGAGCCGCCCGTTTCATTCACCGTTCATACTCATCCTATATTAGTGTTTCATCTCTCAAGCTACAGTGCCAATTATGCAGTCTTTCCCTCCGTCGCCGTATTTCTAGCGTGTGCCTATTTCACAAATTTTATTATTCCCAGCTCAAACAGCAGCCATACATCTGCGCACCGCCATCACGCACGTCTCGCCGAGTTGGTCATCCGCTGAAAGTCTCACGCCAACGTGCCCGTACGACTACATTTTCCAAGTCATTCTTCCTCCGAACAGCAAGCGACTGGAACGACCTTCCCCATGAAATTGCAGCTATCACCTGTCCATCAACCTTCCTAGAAAAAGTTACATCCCACCTGTCATCATGAAAAAAAAAATGTTTTACTTTCTCACGTTAACCCCACCCCTTATGTAAAACCCCCTGCAGGGGGTCTTTAAGGAAATAAAAATGAAATGAAATAAGAGGAAATAGGCATAGAGACATCTACACAGAGATACTGCTTTTGTTTAGTTAGCACAACCAGAACACAATGAGAATATTGGAGGCCTTATATTGAAAGGCAAAAATACAATTGCGCTACCAAGCCACCAGCTGCATTTAGTGGAAAAGAATTGTTGTTTATATAAAAGCACGCTTTTCCTTTCCTTAGGTTCCTCTCGAGATATTTTTCTGTTAGCTAGTTTTTTGCTTCAGTTCTGTGGTTTTACGAGGCACCCTCCACACCAAAAAACATGGGCTATCTGAGAAGCATGATGGGTTCCGTAAACACCAAAATGGTAGTGAACGCCCCCTCCAACAAATAAGCAATAAGTTAGAGAGAACAGATGCGGAACTCGTAGAACACCCCAAGAAGCCTTAACACAGAACAGACATTACACATGGACGCCGCGTTGTGGACATACTGGGGCATCAAAAATGACAAACTCGGTAGCCCTGTAACGGTGGCAGAGGCTTATGCAGCGGTAGTCATTCAAAAAGAACGCCGCCCCAGGTAATGATAAAATCGCGAGCGATATCTTTAGCAACTAAAATAACAACACATTAGCTCAACTAACAGACTTCTTTAACGAAAACTTGTGGATCTTTGGTACAGTGCCACGGGAATGGAAGGAAACTGACATAATTCTTGTACAGAAACTAGCAAAACTCAAAAAACATCCCAAAATCCAGTACCTATATCCCTGACTTCATGCATAGGAAAACTTTTCGAGAAGGTAGTCCAAACGTGTCTTAGCAGGCATATTAAAGATTGGGGAGTCTTTCCACACTCCATGTTCGGCTTTCCACCACACACTTCAGAGCAAGGCGTCTTCCTACTCTTAAAAGAGAAAGCACTCAACCTGTTAAACGGAGGCGAGGATAGTTTAATCCTAGCACTAGGCATCAAAAAAGTTTTAGATACTATCTCCCATCTAACTATTCGCGAGGAACTTGAGACAACTGGATGTGGATAATGAACATATAATTACATAAGGTATTTCTTATCGAACAGAACAGCAACGATAGGTGTAGGATCAACGAGATCCGCACACATCAACCAACAAAGGAACTCCGCAAGGCGCCATCCTATCTCCACTCCTCTTCCATATAGGAATGCAGAAATCGGCAGCGGCTCTCGGGGAGGGCCGAGACCGAGGGCTCGTCATATACGCAGACGACATCACGCTATGGGAAACCAAAGGCTCAAACGGGGAAAAAGAGGACGCACTGCAGAAGACGATTGAACAAGTGTAACGCTTTTCTCGAGAGGCAGGCATGAAATGCGCACCGGAAAAATTGAAATATATACGAGCGAAAGCCAAATACCCGAGGACTGAGCACCCGGACGCAAGCTTAATAATGTATGGTCAGCCAATTGGAGAGGTACAAAATCTTAGAACACTAGGCGTGAGGATACAAGACAACGGCAAGTTATCGCACATGCTATAAGCATTAAAACAAAGTACTACAAACGTGGTGGGAATGATCCAGAGGGTCAGAAAACAACGAAAAGGCTCAAAGGAAGCAGAGACGGTCAGACTCATACAAGCATTTGCTATAGACAGGGGGACCTATAGCATCTCCTTTCAAAAACCAAAGGCCGAAATGGTCAAAGTGAACTCCATAATCAGGTCAGCGTATAACTCTGCCCTGGGGCTACGGAAAAACACAAGCACTGAGAGGCTGGAGACTTGTTATTTACGACACATATGAAGAACACTCCACGGTGGGGGTTGTGGCACAGAGAGAAGGCCTGAATTCGACAGAACAAGGAAGAGCCCTGCTACAAAAGGTTGAAGATCTCCTGAGGGCGCAGTACAACGGGAACAGTTTTGCTATCCATACAAACACAACAGGAAATTCTAGCTTCACCAATCTAAGTAATGTAAGCACGGAACACCACCCATGCACAAGAAAAGTGTGGTCAAAGGCTTTACAAAACAAATATGGAAGCAACCCAGACATATACTACAGGGACGCGTATGGAGTGGCAGTGGACAAATTCACAATAGCGGCCCACAATCAGTACACAGAAATAATGGCCTCCATTCGGACCCCTTCGACCTGGACCGCGGAGGCAGCAGCCATAGCATTGACCTTTCGAGATCCAGAGGCAAAACAACAATCTGCATTGGTCATGGTGGACTCCCAGGCAGTATGCCGTTTGTTCATGACGGGCATCACCCCACAGAAAATTCACAGAACACTAGGCACTACCCTAGAATTGCACCATGCAATGATGTGGTGCCTGGTGCACTCTGGACTCGAGGGGAACGAGAGGGCGAACCGAACTGCTCGAGGAATAAGCATCCAAACACCAGCCGGTCCTTTCGAGGAGCTCCCCACCCACCCGCACAACATCCTCGAAAACCAAAGAAAAGAGAGACAAAAATGCAGCTTGCCATACCCCTACTTTACGGCAGAACAGGCCAGGGACTGGTGCCGTATACATATCAATACATATCGATACCTCCCAATACTCATATCAAAAGAAGCCAACAAGCAAAGACACCAAGAGCAACATAGGGGGAAATTACTTCTACTTACTAAGTGAGTTAAAGAAATGATAAATTAATGGCAATAAAATTAAATGAAAGAACAACTGGCCACAGGTGGGATACGAACCCACATCTTTGCATTGCATGTGTGACGCTCTTACCAATTGAGCTATCGCGGCACCGTTTTTCCATGACACTTGCTAGGGTATTTGTGTTTTACTGCTAGAACTAACCATGGAGTGTTCGCAAGTGCCACCACTCACAAACCTTGGCGGCGGATGTGGAACATCTTTTCTGTTGCAGGCGTCACGAGTACGTGATCTTTTGGGTGAAGGCAACTGGTCAGTAAACCCACACATGCTACCTGAAGGCGTCAATGTTGCCGGATTCAGGACCTTATTCTAACGAACTAGAAGAAAGTGAACCGCGGGGGCTCGGTTCCCTTTCCGCTCGTTCCAGATACTCAGTATGATACACCCTCCACTCTGCGAAGATACATGTGTTAGGTACGGGGGGTGGTCAACTATTGCCCACGTAACGTGGACGTGCACACTACAGCCTCCAAATTCCAATTTGCCCCTTATGATGCAAGTGCCAATTAACAGGCAGTTGGAGGTTTGACTTGCGAGCGAAGATCTAGAGAGCTCTTCTCAATCAAGGCCAGCGAACCGCAGAGACCAGTGGAGGCCTAGACTAAGGGACCCACCAACCACCCAAAACTACCCCAAAAAATAAAGTTTATACTACTACTAGTTTTTGACACCATGTGTGGGCTTTCTACTTTTGAAGTATAAAGATTTTGTCTCTTTTCTTTGATGTACCTGGAAGTGGCCTTCACGTAGGTAGGATTTTTATTATCACCAAGCCTGTTTTTTTTCAATTTGTTCAGTGTTTATATACTTGGTCTTTCATAGTAAACTAGTAATTATTAGTCATTGCTTGCATGTCTACCTTACTTTATCGTTGTATCACTTAGTTTGACTTTGTCTGCAATAAAAATTCAGCTATTAGCCCAAGTTTCCCCATTGCAGCATTACCTTGTTATGTAAAAAGCTCTCTTGTCAGTTTAAGTGAAAGCAACTGTGCTACCTCAAATCCAGCTGTGGCATGATTGTGCAGACAATGTTTGGCAGATTTTTCAACAGGCTAGAGCCAGCTACTTTGAATAAAAAAAAAACAAATGAAAGGACGGGGAAAAACAAAGGAGAAGCACTGGCTTCAAACTATTTGCTGTTGCCAACTGTTACTTAATTCTCGTTCCTGCATTGCTTTGTTACATGCCAGCCAATCACAGTCAGTGTTCTCTCTCCTAGAGCATGTAAATTTCTTTCTTTTGCAACTGCACCATCTTTGCAGCCTCATTAGTTTTGACGGCAGAGCTGTTAAGAGGGACTGACAGTGAAGACCGACAGATTGTTGCAGCGTGCGTGGTATTAAATGTAAATTAAAGAGCCACCAATGCAACGTCCATCAGAATCCCTGAACTTGCTTTGAAATGTAATTCTGAAGAGTTACAGAATGAAAGTTACCTTGCATACGCGTCACTCGAACATACTATCTGAGCGTTTATCTTGGCTCGTTTCTCAGGTCCTATTTAACCAGCTCCAGTTTGGCGGTCCGCTAGGAGGGGCCCAAATCGACAAACATGTCGCATATGTCTTCAGGCTAAAATTGCACTAGCGTCCATTCACAAGTAGTGTCTCGTCAGCGTTGGCTTCGCTGTCCGTGGACCTGAGGGAACCTCTCTTACTGATAGTCTAGAGGGTATCAGCCCATCATTGCCAGCCCTCCGAAGGGTCTTGCGAGAAGGGCGTCGAGACCTCTGCTGGTGTTGCCACATAAGAGTCACCACTTTACATTCAATTTCCCAGAAGGCACTACATCTATTATGAAATCATAGATAACATTGAAGAAATTATTGGTAACGAGATGGATCAGATTTCTATGATTTTGAAGACAAAACACAGGTATCTGTACAAAGCTAGAATATACTGAAGCATATGAAAAGGATCACGTATAGCGATGCAACCGCATTAGATTTTTACAAGCTTGAATGCCCTTGCTGTACAAACTGCTCAGATTGGCATACATCTGCAATTCTCTTTTCTTTTGTGCAAGGGTTGTGAAACCTTGAATTATGGAGCTGTTCATAGTGCAGCTTCAATTTATTTACACATGCATGTTTATTTAGCCAGCTCAATGCAAAGATCTCATCATTCCAACAGTGCATTCAGGCATGCCTTATGTCGCGGACTACAGTAACCCTCGGAACAGTTTTTTGAGCTGTGTTCATTACAGGCATGATGGCGCCGAGTTGCCAACATAGCCCCCCCCGCCCTCTTATTTAAGCAGAGAGGGATAGAGGTGAGCTTTGAGGAAGGAGCAAGTCCTGGCTTCTTGGCCATTATCACCTACTAATTTTATTGGAAGAAGGGCATGCTGATAAAGTAGTACGTCCTTTGTTGATTAATTCCATTCTATGCATTTACCATTGTTTGTATGTGCCATCGCCACAGGATTGAAGGGATGCTGAAACAATTTTGAAGGTTGTGTACGAATGCATCGAGTTGGTAGGGTAGGTCCTTCTGATTATCAAAAGACAGATTTAAGTTCTCTGCGTAAAGTGGATAATTTATTATTGGGTTTCGAACATGTGCATTGTTAGGAGATCACAGCATTACCACTTCCTGTGTTTTCAGCTGCCTTTACATATTTTAGGCAGAACGGGTGAGTGATGTCACTCAAGTGAACAATAAGATTGCCTTCTCACATAACATCATCTGGAATGCTTTAAACAAACAGTCCCATTAAGGTTACATTTAATAACATACTCACACATACTAATTTGCTCACTTGTAAAAATTAATAAACAATGAATATAGTAAATATAAAGAAGCTAGACATGTATATGTTTCTTGAAACCAATAACACACTTGCGCCTGAGAATGCAAATCATCTGCTAAAGCTGTTGTTTGTACATGTGCATTTGCGCATGTATGCGAGGGAAGGAGGGGAATAACCAGTTTCTTTAAAAAGGTTGGCTCTGTCAAAGAAGTGGGAAGCAGCAGGTGAGAGGGAGAAAGAATGCGACAAAGGTTAACAATATTACAGTGGTGATAGCAGCTTATGGGATGTAGAAGGGTTTTCACTTGAAAAATAGGTGTAGTAAGAGATATCTTTTTTGGTACCAGAAACATGAATGGCTCCAGCACCATGCTGAGTTCATCTTCTTGCATTGTAGACGCGCATAGGGAGTAAGCTGCAGCGACTGCGCGCTGTGGGAAATGTGAGTGCATCCATGTAAACTTGTTGAGGCTGCTATCATAACAACAGTGAGATGAAATGTGTGAGAGAGAGATCCGGGGACACAAAGTTCAAATCAACCACATGTGTGTCTAAGGAGGAAGGACATGGCCATGGCCTCGAGGTACAAAAATGGGAGGGGAATGCCATGGCTTGAGACTACGGCAAATTTTGTAGCTGCGGTATTATAATGCACTGCCACAAAATGTTTGTGAGAAAGCACTCCAGCTGATATACTCTCTCTTTGTATAGGCCAAAAACTATTTCAGGGATCCTTTAAATTTGACAAACCTTGTCTCTTTGAATAGGGATATGTAGGGCCTGCTCAACTGTCACAAGCAGGGTCAAATAGAAAGCTAGCCTTTCAATGCATAAGTCGCTAAAGAAAAAAGAATTCAGTACATGAGAACTTGACATAAAAATTGTTACAGCGCAAACATATGCAACCACAAGTTTCAAGGACGGGACACAGCGCTTGTGTCCCGTCCTTGATACTTATGGTTGCACGTGTTTGCGCTGTAACAATTCTTATGTCAAGTATGCACCAATTAGCCCAGAATGAAGTTTTAATGAAGTACATAAGAAAACCTACAAAACGCCTAGATGTCAAGTGGGAGTAAATTTGATTTTAAAGTATCGGGAAGATATCAGTGTTGTACACTGTTGCGAAGTCAGGAGGTCCGAGCGGCCATACAGGTGCCATGGCAAGTGCCGTGCCACATGCCAGGCAAAAGTGAGGTCCAGAGCGGCGTCCCAGAGGTAAGAAAAAAAGGTTTATATACAAATTTACATGAATCGCAACAATGGCTCTATGGCCATTACTTGTCAGTCTTTTCATGTCCGAGCCTCTCCCTCAATACTCCAGCTCTGCTTTTCATCCAGTTCATTTCCCCCTTGCACTCGACGAGCGAAGGCGTTCAGTGTTCTTCTTAGTCAATCACAACTGTTGAAGCATTTGTAAAATCCCGCGTTTGTTGAAGCATTTGTAAAATCTTACTGTGTTAAAAGAAGCCCTTAATCTCTTTTCTAACAAATCATAGAATGACACCATTATTAAATTACGTCACCTCCTCAACTTCCTGTCGCAAAAGCTTTACGTATCCTTCAAGTGCAACTGATTTTAGACATGGTTATTGGATCGATGAGCAGCTTGCTCTATCTTTTCATTTACACTAGCATGCTGGAAGGGACACGAGGGAGACAGTCAGGTGGTGCAAGAGAGCAATACCACGCCCAAAGGTTGAATGTCGCGGTGGCGAGATGGCTCATGGCGACTGTAGTATCTATGCTATGCTTTTCGTCTCAAATGCCACATGGAGCACACATAGAAAGATGCAACTGTCGTGTGTAGATTGACTGTGCAAAGATGAACTGGCTGTTCTGTCTTTTTGAGATTGCAGACATATATTTTTCATTTATTTACCTCAAATAACAACAATAAGCAACTGAGGATGTTCTCGCTATTACGAAATCGGCCAATAACTGTTGTGGGTGCAACTGCTTGCGATGACGACATTGCGGAAGGGAGAGCAAGCGATTTTTTACCATTTTTGACATTAGATTTTAACTTCCCTTCTGCATGCAGTGCAATAATATTTGGCTCACATGTATTCAGGAGCATCGCTACCAGATGGACCCTAGGCGGCACGTCAGCTCGGGCCAACGTTCGATACGTATTGGCAATTCCTGGCCCAGTGATGGCCTAAGGTTAACAGCGTGGTTCCAATATTGGATGTGCCATTCTGATTGCTTCCCCAATGATAGCCTAAGTTAACAGCGTGGTTCCAATATTGGTGGTACCACTGTGATAGAGATCCAAGGCTGGCCCTGTTTGCACATGCAACAAACAATATCGGGGGCGGGCTCCTCCACTGGAAAAGCAGGTGCCACCGTCGGCGTGACGTGAAATGAGGAATCACGCGGACACAGCGGCCGCGTCGGCTGCTTCGGAAGCGCCGAAGCTAGCTGCAAACGAAAGCTTAAAGTACCACCTGCGCCGCGGTTCTGATTAAGTGGTCAGGTTTTACCGCCTTGGGTGTCTGCTTGACAACGTCTGAAAGTACCATAGCAGGTAGTGGCTGCCTTTGGAGGCGTGCAGCATGGCAGGCTACTACTGCTCGGTGCCGCAGTGTCGGACGTACGCAACGGAGCCAGGTGTCTGCCTCATTCACACGTAGCTGCCGGGCAAGGAGCTGTGTGAAGCTTGGCTCGCGAAACTTAGAACCGGCAGACAGCCATCGGCTACAACTCGGTTATACAGCAAGTACAGGCGCGAGGAAGACTTCTGCTACGGCGCCGGCACTGCGCGATGTTCGTTGAGTATCAGAAAACGCGCACTGAGACGCTCGCCCGCGCCCGCTGCCCGGCTAATGTCATAACGGTTTGGTCTTTGAATTTGTTGATGCTAGATACTGGCAAGTTCACTGGAACGGAAAGGGAGCGGTAAGACGCACATTAAGAAAAAGGCATGACATATAGTCATGTTTGTGTTATGAATTAATGCACTGGATTACGAAAAAGAAGCAGAGGGAAATCGCGCGCCAAGACCGATCAAAATACAGTGTGACGCAACTTAAGAAATAGTATTGAAAAGTCCAAGAATTTAGAAGACTGGAAAAGGCTGAATCGTCGCGACGGCACATCACAGTCCCCGTAGGCGCCGAAGTCTCTATGAGTCAGTCAAGAACTTTAATGAGCTCCTGAGGAGTTTTAAGCCGTTGGAGATCCCATGCAGGGAGCTCCTACATTGAGGAACACGAAGTCTCTATGACGAAATTATTTTTGAGCAGTTCTGATAGCGTCCATGCAACAATGGTTGCTAGTGTACTGTGAAATCCTCATATGCTGCGGCCTAAATTCACGGCACGATGCGAAAACGCGTTCACAGCGAAAGCAAAACATTCTGCGCGGACATGCTTGCAGGTGCGCAGTCGGTCGCCGCGAACCCGTGCGATCGCGGCATTGAGGCTTCATTCTCTTATGCCTCATTTGGTTATGCAGAGAACCCACTATAAGAACATGTTTCACTCAGTTTACTCTCAGCGTTTGCCTACCTTTCACGCAAGAAGCCGGTTCGGGAGACTCCATCGCGGCGACCGCGCGCAGTGGCGTTCACTGTACGTATTCGGTAAAGAGATAGCGTCTGTGAACGATTCTGTGCTTTCAATTTGCCAAAGATTATTATATCGACAGTGAAAGACTTCCCTGGTTTTGAGTACCTACATAAATGTCCAGGAGGGCTGCCATGTGTTGTTCTTATTGAGCGCAGTAGGCGAAACCTATGAGGAGCGCGCCGCGTGATCCCTCATACCATGCAAGGGAGGCGCTTCCGACAGATGGCGACTCCGTAACTCCTCGGCCCCAATTAGCACTGTCATTGAAAAAGGCGGGGAATATTGGACCGACATTCGTGTGGATTTGCCAACATGGGTTACTAAGCTGGCCTTCTTGGAACAACACAGGGCTTGAGTAAGCAAATATGTTAAGCTTAAGTGACGTTTAAAAATGTCAATACAAACATAAGACGTGGAGTTTTGCGTGCATAAACCACAAAGCGATTATGAGGCGTATCGTAGGGGAATGGTGGGAGGGTATTTGTACTAACCACCTCTGGTTCTTCCATGTCAACTCCATGCATGGTACACGGCCGTTTTTGCACTTCGTTTTCACCGAAGTGCGTTCCCTAAAGAGAAAAGCCAATGCACAACGTAGGAAGCAGGGGAAGTCGCATAACGGGCAAACTAGCCGCTGCTTTTTTGATCGTGCATGGGAACATGAGCTTTGCATAAGAAACAACGGTATTGCGCATTTGCCTGCGCAATATATTTTGCAGGTAGGCTCCGCGGCTTTGGAGGATCAGGATTCTGAGAATCGAGAATGGCAGTGCCACAGAACTAATAGAATCATTTTATATTGCATCGAGATGGAGCGCATATGTATTAGTGAAACTTTTGTTTGTTTGTTTAGCAGGCATGGCATGTTGCTCATCATGCTCATGCTCTTCATCATGCTCCTATTCCAATAGATTTGTTTGTTCGTGCATGTGCAGTAAGCTCCTTGTATGAGTGCCCCTGCTTGTCCGTGTCAACACCCTATCGTCTTTGCCTGTCTTTCGCACAGCGCATTCCCGATCTTTTTTTCGGCCTAACTTTCCTCCTTCAGCCCCCACTTGCCTCCCCCCCCACGCACCCATGTGAGCCTGGTCAATGCTATCAATCAAGCGCTCTGCTGCTGTGTCTAATTGGCTGCTCTCACAGGCAGGAGGGAACGCGGCGGGATCACTATTGTCCTCCTTGTCTCTCTCCGTCGCTGCCGCCCAACGAACGCGGTCGGGTTAGGTCCAGTGGGGGAAAGAGCGGCGTTTACGCCGTTTTCTTGATTCACCCTTTTCTTTAACCCTTTCCTTCTATGCATTGCTAGCAGCGACTGTGTGCAGCATCACCTGAGTGCTTGCAGTCTTGTCCGTTCTTGTCAGCGCACACCTATCGTGAAAAATGCTCGCTTGCGGTCGTCATTCTTACCGAGAAGCTTACATCTTGAAATACTTAGCAAAGGGGCCACTAATTTTTGTGAGTCTTAGAACTATTATAGGTGAAACCAGAAGTAGAAAAAGTCGGCGCTCGTGGCCACCGTCTTCAATGTGGAATAAACTCGGATATACAGAAGTATGGATCTTACAATGGTGAGTGCATTTGTTTTGCGCATGTTATAAGTTTTATAAGGAGCCACATGGAGTGAATTAGGAAACGACGCATTAAGTTGCGTGTTTTACAAGCAAGGTTGTTTGGAAGGGCTAAATTTCACGATACTTTTGCCTTTAAAATTAGGTCCATCTCCTCAACGCTTTTTCTTTTCGCTTTTTAATTCCACGATTTGTGTGTATATTAGTGTTGAAGTTCTAATATTTCTCATGGTTTTGCTGCATCCTTAATGTTGACTTTTTTTCCATTCACGCTCAACACTGCAACAATTTTGGACGGCCTAAAGAACAATGTGTGGTGGTAATTGCAACGTTATATTGTGTTTGCCTGCTATAAGCTTGGGGCATTGATGTGCGCATTATAAATTTAGGTTGACTAGAAATTTAAAACAGTTTTTATGTGTAGTGGTTACATTTCAAATGTGATAATACATATATTTCAGTACACTATACGTGAATGAACACATTTTCATATTACCGCTACATCGTCGTCGAGTTCCCTGTAGTGGCTGAACGCAATTATTTCAGGAATAAGCAGGCAATCTAAAATGAAATGGTGGGCTTCACAGCTGGAAAATGCTGCTATCGCAAGTAAGTTAGCGCACAACCGAAAGAATCACTGAAATATGCTCTCTTATTTTATTCATTTCTTGCGTGCGGAAATTTAGGTGCTGATAAATTGCTCATGTAGACCCATCAAGTTTTACTGAGCTGAAACGCGGCGAGCCGAATCGACGATTCTTTTGAGATGTTTTAGGTTCAATGTTATAAACTGCTTCAAACCCAAGCAATATCGCGCGGTATATATATTACTGAAACAGCCCTGGCTAATGTAGAGTGGCTGTAATTAAACAGCTGTTTTTATTCGCAGTCTTTGAATAGTGCCTGGAGTAGAACACGTGTAAATCTCTGCTTGTGAATTTCACCCAAATTCTGGGACTCTGATTTTATCAAGCCATGCGCGCTGCCTGATCCTGCTAGTCATACCTAGGAACCGCGCTTCTTGTGATTGTTATAAGTCAAGCATCATTTCCAGCGAAAACACACGGCAGTCTTTCTTTCATTTCGTATAATAAATGCCTATTTTGCTAGTGTTTCCTGACACAACTTCTCGGATTTCACATGAAAAATTTCGCAACGAAGGCCGCATTGTGTCTACGCTATCCGAAACTATACGCTTTTAGTGCTGTAGCAGGTCTTGCTGCAATTTTTTAATTATAAAGTGTTACGCCGACAAGGTGTGGGGTGTAAACAAGGCGGATGGATCCTGCACATTTTATGTTTGTGTTCTAAATATTCTATGTTACACCTTCTACGAAATATGCCATATATGTTGAAATATTATGCAGTGTTACCTGACAAATCTCTTGCAAGAAAATTTCTTGATTCACCCCTTCGAACACTCTGCTCAAACTTATATTCTTGCGGCATGGCGATTTCTCAAATAAAAATACTGCCACATATATTTGTCATACCAACACATCTGATAATAGTTCTTTTTATTTTACAGTGCAAGCATCTCCTCCAAGTAATGGTAAAGTCGCTATGGGAAGTGGTAGAAAATTCAACGAAACCACCGCGTTATTGTGGTCCTCGGGGGCCTGACCAGCCCGCCATCATCTTAGCACTGGCCAACCTGCCTAACGACTTCACCTCCCTGCCCTGAAAACCCTGGCCAGCCCACCGTCCTCGGCACCTTGCCCAATTCCTATCCTGAGGGCCCTGCCTGAAAATAAACTGTTTGAACATAACCGAGCGTCACCCATCTAGGTCCACGGAAAATGCCTGTTTGTGCAAATTTCTTCACAAATAAACTGTCATAACAGTGAATTCCAGTATTCTTTTATTACTATTTGCAAGTATAGAGGAGTTCTGCTTCTTGACATGATGTCTTTTTGTCGAGCTTCCCTAGCTACTATTGAGGAAGACGGTATGGGGGAGGGGGGACAATTGCTATAAAAAATGCCGCTAGCAAACGCTTGCCAGTAAGAATGGCTGCGTACTTTAGAGCCAGCGTATCTACAACATTCGTCATGCACAGGGCATTGGCTCAAAGCTGGCATTAATAATGTGAACGATATGGCTCAACACTGGTCCTACGCTGGCAGCACAATGGCTTCTGCATTGGCTCAAAGCTGGCATTAATAATGGCAACAATATGGCTCAACATTGGTCCTACACTGGTAGCACAATGGCTGTTGCATTGGCATAACATTGGTCAAATCTTGGCTTTAACTCTGGGCCAGCATTAGATTAAGTTGCAATTTGCCAATATGCCAACATTGGTTGAAGATTAGTACCAATGCTCTCTGGAAGAAGTTGAACTCAGTGTTACAATATAATGTTAAAAACCAATCAGTTCGTGAAATAAAACCCTGTCACTGAAGCTGAAGAGACAGAGGTAATAATAAGCCTAAATAACATCAGTGCGTTGGATGTTAACGGGATGCAAGCGAAGCCTTTGAAACATGCTGCCTCTTTGCTTGCTCCATGCATACGGTACATATTTAACTTATGCCTCGAGCAAGCGATATTTCCACCTCAAATGCAAGTTGCTCGTGTTAAGGTACTCTATAAGAAGGGTGACAAGAACGATATGGGCAATTACCGGCCTGTTTCTATATTGCCCGCGTTTTCAAAGGCCTTTGAAAAGGCAATCCTCAAGAGACTGAAAAAATTCGAACAGAAACACAACATCTTGATTGACTGCCAGTACGGTTTCCGTGAAGGTTTGAGCACTGAATCGGCACTTCTTGCACAAAAAGAGTACATACTAGATAAAATCGAAAAAGAAAATGTAATACTGGGCATTTTTATAGATTTTTCAAGGGCCTTTGACCTTATTAATCATGACCTGCTCATTAGGAAGCTAGAATGATACGGTATGCGAGGTGTTGCTGCTTCTCTAATCTATTCATATTTAAGAAATAGGCAATAAATCGTAGACATAGAAGGCTTTCACTCGGATCCATTAGCAGTTTCTTGTAGTGTGCCTCAAGGAAGCATCTTGGGACCATTTCTTTTCAATCTCCATCTAAATGACATTGTAAGTATATGTCCAGAAGTAAAATTCGTCACTTATGCAGATGGTACTAGTATATTTTTGTCAGCAAAGGAAGCCAGCCAAATAGTTCGCAACGCCAACGAAATCCTGGGTAAACTTGAAAAGTGGACAGAAGAAAATGCCTTAAAAATAAATGTACAGAAAACAAAGGCAGTTTAGTTTCACGCTAGAAACAAGAAGATAACATTACATCAAAGGGTTCTGCTTAACTCAACTCCAATTGAAATAGTGCCTTCTATTAAAACACTGGGTGTTGTCTTCCACAATACCTTGTCTTGGGACGAGCACATAGATCAGTTAACAACAAAACTCTCCCAAGTAATCGGCCTCATATATCGGAACGCAAGCATACTACCACGCAGTGTAATGATGCTAATTTACAATACTTTATTTTGTTCCAGATCTAATTATTGTCACCTAGTTTGGGCCTCTACGACGCAAACCAATTTGCAAAAAATCCATGTTTTGCAAAAAAGTTCCTGCGAGTTATTGCGGATGTACCCAGGTACTATCCATCTGAGCCCTTATTTCACAGGTACAACATAATGCCAGTAACAAATATTTATGATTATTGCCTGTACAAGCGATATAAACAAGAGATAAAAAGAATACTTGTTTCTTGCGTCAGTTAGCGAAGTTGAAATATCACTCTACTACATATAATACGCGAAATATTGAAACATGGGGAATAGATACTTGTAGGACAACATATGGCTTACATATGTTGAAAAACCGGCTGCCAAGGTTATTGAATACACTACAGAAACAAAATATAGAGCCTGACAAAATTACTTTTGCGGACCTTCAAAAATACTTTAGTGCGTAGAAGAAGAAAACAAGAAGGGAAAAAAAGAATGGTATAGTTAGTGTATAATTTTACTGCACTTATACTGCGGAGTTATCTGCGCTTTCTGCGGTTCATTTTGTGTGCGCTGGTCTCTGGTGGCGTTCTTGTATAGATAAATAGTGTCTTGAAAGCTGAATATTTGCACTTCATAATTGTATAACTTCTAATTGTATTGTATTACTTGTATTTCAATTGTAATTGTATTAATTGTATAACTTCAAATTGTACAACATAATTTGTATAACGATGTCTTAATATGAAATGAGTTTTATCTTTTTGTATGTATGGATTTCAGTGAGTGCTGATTATAACTCACATATATTTTATAATTTGCTGACTGCTACGTGAAGTTGCCAGTGCGGGGGCCTGCGGCCTTGTCAAGCTGCAATGCGACAGCTTTTTCTGTAGGCCTCCGGCATCGTGTATTTCGGATGCAAATAAAGTTATTATTATTATTATTATTATTAATTTCTGCCAGGATCGCGCCGTGCTTGGACCATTGCTGGTGTGCTGCCTGGGACAATATTTTATTATTTTCTTCAAAAAGGGTTTCAGTACCCCTTTAGGTTACATGCTTATACGCAGACTTGTACATGTTACAGAAAAAAAAACGTAACCGATTACAAATAATTGGATTTCACGTGCCATAAACATGATCTGACTATGAGGCACGCCACAGTGGGGCACTCCGGATTAACTTTGACCTCGTAAGGATCTTCGACGTGCCCCCAATGCACGGGACACGGGCGTTTCTCGCGCCCAACAAAATGCGGCCGCCGCGGCTGGTATTTCATCCCGCGACCTCATGCTTAGCAGCGCAACACCGTAGCCGCTAAGTCACCCCGGCGAGAACCAATTACAATTACCTCACACAACAATGTAATTGATTACAGTTACTAATTACTGCCCTATGAAAGTAATTGAGGAATTATTCAAAGGTAGCGAACTATTTGGAGGCTGATATCCTCTGAACTTTGATAGCATTGCACAGATGCCGTATTCAGAACAAGCTGGTCTGGCACATTTAATGTGCCTTCTGCAGCCCTTCACACATTGCTTATTTTTACTAACAATCATTTTTAAAAATATTCATCACTCATATTCCCTAATTTCTGTTATTAAAACATCAGCAGTGATGCCGAAAATTTGCTCTATGTGTGGTTGGGAAGTAAGGCGGCGTAGTAACATACGGACATCTAGCACACAGAAGAGTGTCAGTGCTCGGCATCTGGGTCCTCTGTGAAGCGCAGTGCTTTACAGTTGCTAGGTCTTGAAAACACTCCCTGATGGGCCAATGAAAACAAGTAAAAATCGTCCAAAGATCATAGAGCAGGTAAAGGTGAAAAGTCTGCAGTTCAGTTTTCTAGCATTGAAAGATAATTTTTCGGTGTTTAGGTCTGGGAAGAAAGAAAAGGCTCTCATATAATAGGTTCCTTGGTCTTGCCTGTGGCTTTTTTCCATCTTATGCGACGTCAACAATTGAGCCATTGAGCGATAGTTTGTGACCATGAATCGTGCTCACACATGCACACCTTTCCATAAATTCTAGGAAATATGGAAGTGGTGGTTGTTAAACAGTCCTTGCCCTTAAAGCTAGAACATCAGGTCTGAGTACTGCTGCCGATATACATCCATTTTGTCCATATGCACTATCACGGCACAAGTGCTGCTCGAGAGCATCCCTACATGCACATTACTAACACCATCTAGAAGCCCATAGGCTGTTCTAGCCACTAGCGTGCCAACAAAAAGACAACCTCAAACACCAACTCTGGCACTTCGGGCATTGTTTACCTAAAACCAACCTGCTGTCATCTAATATGCCAGCAGCAGCTTTATGTAGCTGTGTTACCACTAATATTACAAGAGGTGTGTATCCGTAAATATGCTAGGCAGCACCACCGGCAGCACCGGTCGGCAGCACCGCCGTGACTATGTCGCCTGAAGTTCCGCTTCTTGTGCAGGTCTTCTACGGATGCATTTGCCTCGGATCGCTCATGGATGCTTCTTTTCCACCTGATGGACAACGTCTCTACGGGTACAGCGCGCCACTGCTACTGCACACGGGTATCAGGAACCACGCATCTTCGGCATTAGACCAATTGGCCGGACCGCACGTGGATGATGCGGGTGACGCCTACCTTGCTCACAGAGTGACGTCAACAAATGCCCATGTGATCACCCGACCGACACCTTTAAAAGGGATGCCGGCTTCATTCAGCAGCAGTGGACACAGCAGCACCGCCGTGACTATGTCGCCTGAAGTTCCGCTTCTTGTGTAGGTTGGTAAAAGCGAATATGGTTTCTGCGGTGATTACATCTGCTTATTAGTGCTGCCGTGTCCACGCACTCTTGGTTTTTGTATCACTGAATGCCTATCCGTAACAAGCCTACTACTGAAACTTTCTGGGGATATCGAAGAAAACCCAGGACCTAAAGATAGCATGCTTGAGCAGCTCATGCTGTCTCAAAAAGAAGTACTTGAGAAAGTGACTGAAATTAGAAATAAGCAGGCAACATCAGAGGCTTTCCTCTCGCAGGTTGACGCCAGACTTCAAGCTATTGAAAAAAAATCTTGAACCCTTAGACGATGTTCATAAGCATCTTTCGGTGCTTGATTGTGCTGCAAGTAAATTTGATGGTGAGATGGGCAAGTGGGCTGAGATAATTGATGATATAGAAAACCGCTCAAGGCGAAATAACTTTATAATTAGGGGTATAGCAGAAGAAGACAAAGAAACAGACGAAGATCTCATACGCAAAGTAAATTCTGACATTTTTGAGAAAATACTGAAAGTGAAGTTGAACTCGATTGGACGTATCCACATTGGTAAGAAGATAGACGGAAGAAACAGGCCGGTTATTTCGCGCTTCGCTGATTTCAGGGAAAGAAAGAAGGTACTAAACAATTGTTCGAAGCTGAAGGGAACACATTTCAACGTCCAGGAGCATTTTTCTATGAGAGGTAATAGTGCGCGCAAAAACCTGTGGAACTCAACACTCGAGGAAAAAGAGAGGGGTGCTAAAGTTAAGCTCCATCTTTGATAAGATAAATATTATTAACACCATATACGCGCTTGGGATGACGTAAACCATAAACGGTACGCGTGCTCGGATCCTTCAATGAGCAGGGATGCGTGACTTCAACGAAACGACCTTGCATGTTTAAAGATAATAAATCTTAACGCCCGCAGCATACTGAATAAATTAGATGTGTTAGAAAGTATTCTACTCGAGCATGAGCCACATATTGTTGGCATTACGGAAACATGGCTCCGCAATGACATTTCTGATGCTGAGGTTACTCCCTGCGGTTACACTCGTTTGAAAAAGGACCGATGCAGTAGAGGAGGGGCCGCAGGATTACTTGTAAAAAATTCCATTACGTACACAGTATTGCCGGATTGCAGAAATATCGAAGCTCTTTGGATTAAGGTAAAACTTTCAAACCGTTCACTTTTCATAGGTGTATTTACAGACCTGGCTCAACCGACAGCGTAATGGGAAATCTTAGAGCATTTATGGAAGCAAGTTTTTGCCACAAAGATAATGTATGCTTGATTGGCGACTTTATTTTACCTGGAATCAATTGGGTAACAACGAATCCAGGCTCATCTGAACCTCAATCCTGTGAAGCACTGCTTAATTTGACCTTCTGCTTTAATTTATCCCAGATTGTATCAGAACATACTAGGGTGTGTTCGGATACTTCCTCAATCCTAGATCTTGTATTTCTTTCTGAGCCGTTACATCCTTATCTTTCTAGCTGCTCTGTTGAGGATGGAATGTCTGACCACAAAATGGTTATCACATGCTTTAAGCTTGATGCAAGGATCTCAGAGGACCGCTTGCGAAAGTTGATCCCGAATTTTAAAGATGCTAATGATGTATGCATATTAGATCACGTTGCCTTATCATTTGAAGACTTCATTACTATGCACCCTTCTGGTGAGAGCGTTGACAAACTCTGGGATCATTTTTCCAACGTGGTTCAACGTTGCATAAAGTGTTATGTTCCACACCGTCTTAAGACCACTAGAAAAAGAAATCCATGGATAACCAGGGACATTATTCATGCAAAAAGAGGATTAAAGCGAAGGCTTCAGCCGCTTGGACAGTCCGGTAGCCCACATTCCATTATTGTTATCAAGAATATGAGCCAGGAATTTAAGCAACTTATTAAAGATTCAAAAACTAACTTCTTCAACGCTACGCTGGTATCATTCCTCATAAATGCCCCTGGTAAATTCTGGAGATATGTAAACCCCTCGCCTCGCGCTGACTGTAAGGATAATACTTTAGACAGAGCTCAGTCTCTTAACAGTTTTTTTCTACTGTTTATACTAAAGATGATTGCTCCACACCTAATTTTGATGAAGTTTCCAATCAACCCCCTATGAATGACATTGAAATAAATAAACAGGGTGCATTAAATCTCATATTGAACATAGATAGCAAAAAGAACCCAGGACCCGATAACATCCCAAATGAGTTTTCGTAAATATATGCACAGTGGACCGCTAAATACCTTACAGTTATCTATCAGTCCTCAATTTCTATTGGCTGCTTCCCGTCTGCTTGCAAGTGTGCGAAAATTGTTCCGATTCATAAAAGTGGTAATAAATTGAATGTTAATAACTATAGACCTATCTCATTAATTAGTAATGTGCCAAAATACTAGAACATATTGTCTCCAAACAATTATCCATATACCTCGCTGATTTCAATATCCTAAATCCCTGCCAACATGGTTTCCGTAAGCAGCACTCGATAATAACTCAGTTGGTTGAATTAACACGATCTCGCAAGTGCCTTGAATGAACGCAGACAAGTAGACACAATATTCCTTGACTTTGCCAAAGCTTTTGATAAAGTTTCCCACCCTAAACTGCTCCTAAAGATTAATAAAATTTTCAAAAATCCGATGATCACGAAATGGTTTTTATCCTATCTCTCCAACAGAGAACAGTACGTTGTGCTTGAAAACTGTCGCTCTGATCCCACAGGGGTACTATCCGGTGTACCCGAGGGCAGCGTTCTAGGTCCGCTCCTTTTTTTAAATTTTCATTAATGATATGCCCAATAATGATACGGTAACCATTCGGCTGCTGGCAGACGATTGTGCCTTGTATAATAAGGTAGAAAAACCCGAGGACCAGACTCTTCTTGAATTAACTTGCAAAAGATTAAAACCTGGTGTGACACATGGCAAATGGTATTAAACACAAATAAAACTGTTGTCATGACGGTTACGAGAAAAAATAAACCTCTGTTTTATACGTACTCCATTGAGAACGCTTAACAAAGGTTCCCGCTCATAAATATCTTGGTGTTATTACTATTGCGTCCGACGTAAGATGGAATGTTCATATCGATGACGTGTGTACCAAGTGACGCAATGCACTATGGTCCTTAAGAAGACGCATTCACAGCGCAACTCCTGAAATAAAAATTCTGGCATACAAAACGTTAATTAGACCAATCTTGGAGTACGCCAAAATAATGAGACCCTTAAATGGTAACGAATAAATCTAAACTTGATGAAATTCAAGACCTCGCTTTAAGATTTTTTTTACAATAAGTATCGGCGGCATGACTCCCCCTCAGAACTTAACCAAATTGCCAATCTACGCTCTCTAGAATCTAGAACTTCCCTCGAAAGACTCAAATTTCTCTTTCTTGTTATTCATGATCTCGTTAGCATAAATAAAACGATTACTTTATCATCCAACCAGACACCTATTTTAGGCATAGACACAGTATGTACATTCCCCCCCCCCCCCCCCTCTGTCTTTATTGATTCGGTTAAATTCAGTTTTTTCCCTAGAGCAATCAGTGAATGGAACGGGCTACGAGACACTATAGGAAACTATCATCTATAGGTGAATTTCAGAAAAAAGTTAAGTCTACATATTTTACATAATTTGTCTCCTGTGACCTTTATTTATTCATGAGTACACCTCTATAATGCGTCTTCCAGAAAGTGTTCGTTCATTAGAATATTTGCTCAACTAGGAAGGCAGTATTAGAAGTGCAATGTTTCGATCATACCGTATGTTACTTTTGCTAGGGTCTGGACACTCTTTGTATTTCTTTCTATGCATCACCTTTGTATGCCACTTAGACTGCCTTTGTCTACAACACACTTTCTTGATCTTGTATACCTTTTATACCTAGTTTTCATCTGAAAGAATATTCTTGTACAGGCGCCCAAATCTTTAGCTGGCGTGCGCGAGCGGCGACTTTTCCATGCGTCGGCGCCGTATGACGGGGCGAGGTTGGAAACAGCCTAGCAGACGATGGGCCCAGCTGGGCGCGCTTTGGCGCCGTGCGCTTAGCCTCAGACTGTTTCTAGCCTCGCCTCGTCATACGGCGCTGACGCACAGAAAAGTCGCCGCTCACGCACGCCAGCTAAAGGTTTGGGCGCCTGTACCTAGAAAATCAACATTGATGTATGATGCTCCACTACCTGCCAAGGGATGTAACACTTTGCATGTTCTTTCTGTACTTCTTACACTCCTGTAATGACCCATTGTAGGTTGACAGTATTATTAAATAAATAAAATAATATTATTTCAGTCTGAGAACTAGAACGCTTTGCCGACTGCAACCGCCAACTCAACGATACCTGCGGCTTGACTGTGCCATAGAATACCTGGGTTCCTTACTGTGCTTTTGCATCAAATTTGTGCTGTCCAGCGAATAGTGGTATACCACAAGAAACTATATCAACACACCAAGTCCACGCACATGTGCACGAATACTTTTCTGAAGAGCATTGCTGATGAACGCTGTGGTGTTGCGCTAGTAAGCCTGAGAGCACGGCATCAAACCCTGGCTGCGCCGTGCAGTGCGTGCATGTTAAAAACCTCAGGTGGTCAGAGAGAATTTAAACTCTAACAAATTTGTGGCAGCCAAGTCAATGTGTCTGTGGTATTCTTGAATTCTGCAACTAATAAAAATTTTCTCCATATCTTGGTAAATGCGGCTCTAGGTAGCTAAGCAGGCTTTAACAAGACTTTCTTTTTGTTACACTTCATGCAGTCTTTAAAATCTCTTTATTAAAAAAGTAAGCAACCTTTAAGAAAAAAGCCTACCTTTCAAAAATAGGCAAAAGCAGACAGCATTCAGACTAGCATGTAGCACAAGCAGACGTCCCATGCAACATTGCTGCCATATGGCAGACACAAGGGGGTGGGTAATCCTTCTGAATTGTTAAGAATTCACTCCTCCTAGAACGCAGTACCCCTTTTAAGAGTGCTACACTAAACTTCTCAATGTGCTGGCTAACAAGCGGCAGACGCCAAATTGCTTCATGCAGTCTTGCCTGTCATACGAGGTACTGGAAGCACGTGGAATAATATCCACAACGCAAGTGAAAATTTGTCGAATAGCTTCGAAAAGAGTTCCCAATCGGAAAAACAAAACTTGGAATAAATGCACAACCTTATTTCTATCTCCGACGTGCCCCCGTCCTCCTCCTCCTCCTCTGTCCTGCTTCGGCGTTCTAGGAATCTCGCATTATGCATAGATGCTTTGGTGGACACAGCTCATGTAAATTCAAAATGGCTAAATAGAACCACATGCTGGGAAGTTTCAGAGCAATTGGTGATATAATTTGGTACAGAAACTGAGCATGTCACAGAATAGTGCTTGCGAAAAGAATCGGATTGCAATTGCTTCCACGTGCATTATGAAACTACGCCTTACATGGCAAATTTTCCTTATATGAAGGCTAAAGCAGTGAAGTGCGTGCAGCATTTTAGTACCTCCCGATTACACAATCAAGACACCCTTTGCGCATCAACAAATGTGCAAGCAAAGCAATTAAGCATGATTGCACTCTACTGAATGCAACTTTGTGAGTGGCATAATATTGTACTTTTTTATATTCTGGACTACTATGGGAGAGGGAAGAAAAAACAGCCACTCTTAAGCAAGAAATTTGGATCTTTCTTTTTGCCTCTGCAGGTTATTATAGAAAGAAGAGGTGCTTGGAATAAAAATTCATTGCACTAATATTTTTTTTTTGTCGACGAGAGTGTTCGACTGTGCTTGCATAGCCTGTACTTCTCAGCACGCTCAGCATTATTCGTGGTATGCCTGGTGTATAACAGGCGTCAAGTGTATGACACATCTCTACAACAAAATGGCTATCATGTGAGAGTAACGTTCAATCTTGGATATTTGTATGATAATTGTATCGGTTTCTCTATCGGATTACTGATGGCAGCACTGCTCATATGGCTGTCAAATAACTATTTTAAGGCACCACATAACCAACAGCACACAAGAGGAGACAGCCGGACAGAGCACCTCCTCGTCTTCTCTTGTGTGCTGCATACAACTTGGCGCCTTCAAATAGTTATAGCAAATAGATACCAACTTGCCGAACAATAAGTTCTCTTGTGGCTCTCAGAGTAATGTCGCAATCTGAGCATACAGGACAAGCAGTTTTATTGAATGTTTCTTTCTTTATTTCAACATTTCGCAGGCCTATCACGGGCCAAGCAGTAGTGGAAATGTTTTGTCTTGGTGGTGGTGCTCCATATGGCTTAAGCACATCTTCAGGCACAAGTGTTTCTTGCAGGTCGTTTGTCAATTTGCAGCCACTGCAGCATTCATGCATGTGGCAGCACTTTCTTCCCTTTGAAAAACCATCCTCATTTTGTAAAATGTAGTGAACAAGACGAAAGCTTTAAATCAGCATGCATACTTAAATCATTTCCCTTTGGCCTGCTGTTTAAAGCAGAAGTGGCCTATTCTGCTGAGCCAAATGACCACAAACATCAGAGCAGGGTCAGGTAACCTTCCACATTCTTCAGAATAAGACTTGAATGACACCTGAAAAGATTCGGCAATGATCAGCAGCGCTGCTCCTAGGCTTACACATGAAATACACATGAAATCAATACTAATACAAGCTGGCTAGACAAAACGCTGGGTAACTTGACAGCTGCATACAGCCTGTCTTGTTGTCAGTATGTCACAGAGGTCTGAGGACCCGCAAGAGCGACGTACAAGTTGTCATCGTATAGCGAGTACAGTATACCGCATGCGCGAGATATTGGAGAATTAAGCTTGAAATCTGCATAGACATCAACATCCTCATTCCATCTGTCTAAGTATATAACTTCATCATCACTAATCCCTCTGTCACCTATCTAGCCCACTTCAAAATATCAGCTTCCAGTTTCGACACAGGAGACGCAGCCATATGCTGTCCTAGTTGCCTCACATGCAAGCCACAATGACTTAGAGATTGCCACTTTTTAAATATGGCCAAAGCCTTTCCTTTTTTCATGAGACAGAAGCTGATGGCCAATTATCAATTGAGTCACAGAAAAGAGCACTGATAGATGTCAAGACGCCATTCAGCCAGTTGAGTTTCTTTGGCAGGTAGCCGAGCAGCTTCAAGTGCCAGTATCAGCATCCAAGTTTTCTGTGTCCAATGTCATCATGCACCACTTCTACGTAATTAATTTGCTTGCTCCAAAAGGGCCTACACAATCCAACAGTGGCTGGCTAAAACATCTGTGGCTGTGAACCTCAATTTGGCCATACCTATTTCTTAGCAAAAACCTGCTACTCTGCTATGCACGGGCATTGCCATTAAAAGGTAGACTAACTACAGCCACACATAGTTAAAAACTTGCTAGAAGCTGCTATTATGAAGGCATTGCCTAACATTAACATGCACTATGTGATACGAGCATTCTGTCGATGTCAAGCTAAAAGCTAGTCAATAATTGTTGCGAAAGATTACCTCATTCAACAGCCTTGAAAGCAGTGTTAAAAGAATGTAAAACACGTGGAATGATTATTTTTATTCTCGACTGAAACATCCCTGCTATGTTCTGGTACATAGCTTTTATTCCTTTCAAGAGACATGCTAGGTCAGTAACTATTTTAGCCTGTCAGGACATGTGCTCAGAACTATGTGGTGCAAATAAAACAACAAATTTTCTGCATGGCAATTTTGAATTGGCATTGTGGAGGCAAAGAACAAGCAAGCAGTGTAGAAGTGTGAAATGGTGAGCATGCCAAAAGACCTTTTGAAGTGTACAACTGAAAGCAACATAAGTTAAGATTCTTCTTGCACGATCAGCTGTTAAATATCCGTGCACTACATCTACAAGCTACAAAAGCAATGTGTCAAAGGAAACAGATGCTTTCGTGTAAAGACAGTCACATGCATAAACTGGCACAACCTTGTTCAGAGAGGAGTGGCCTCAAGATGTTTGCAGCATTTGGCCAAGGTGCAGACATAGGCATAAACACAAATGTACATCACAAAAAGTCGCATCAACTTCGTAACAGAATGCGCAAACTAATTTGCCAAGCAACTGCGGGGCTGTAGAGTCAAAGCAAGATCGTGCAGGATCGTGTCACAGGGATGCACCAAATGCATAACTGTCAAGTAAAGAAAACACAGATAAATAGGGAAGTCTAAAGACCACTATGAGAGACGGGACATTGGTACACAGTTCTTGCTTCATTATTATACAACCACGGAAACAAGGGCCACAGATCACCTGTACAAGTGAAGGCAGGTTTCTGGCAACGCGCACATCAACAGGCCCCACATGTAAAAGTGCTATATCATCGCAATGAGATATCTAGTGCTTTTCGCAGCTTTCTGAGAAAAGCACTACCCCTCAACAAAACAGTGACCAGATTGCTGTTTCATGTTTGGCGTACCAAGCATATCCAAGCCTTCAATTATGTCCAAGAAAGTCATAATTCCGCCTCAATAAATATGAAGTAGATAACAATGCTGTCAAGTGAAATGTGTATAAGGATTCAGAAGATGGGAAAACAAGAGACCGAGAATTTTCACAAGTGGTGATATATTCTCGTGTCTGCTCACGCACTAATATCAAAGATTACCAGTGAGTTCATTGACAATACTAGGTCTGCTGTCTTCGCAAAATATACAAATATGGCATGCTACGTTCCCACAGTATGCCATCACTGTCTTGAAATGCCCGCTACAATATGGGCCTCTCAGATCCCAACCATATGTGCGAATGCTTCAAAATCACTAGGTTATATCCATCGCAACTTACGTAACTCTCAGATTAGCATTCCTAACTTTGTCCCTCCGCGCCTTGAGTTTGCACCTTCGATATAGTCTTGTCATCATGAGTACAAAATCTGCATGTTGGAAGCCATACGAAATCGAGTTAGTTAATTTCCTGCAACTTCTATCCTTAAGGGACCCTGAAACGATTTTGACGTTTTTGTACAATCGTACTGAGTCGTTAGAGTGGGTCCTTGTGATCACTAATTGACACATCTAAGTGCTCCGCTTAAAGTGTGTAATTTATTATAAGGTTTTAAAAATGCACATCGCTGCCGATCGCAGCACACTTCTCGGTGGAATTTTAAAGCCCGGAATACATGGAGCGAATAACCGGCGTCCGAGCGACGAACTTGCTTGGACGGCGAACGCCCGACGGCCGGCGTCCAAAAATTTGAGGGCCGCCGCCGACCTGTCTGTCCAAATATTTTCATCGGGCCGCCGGAAGCGTCGAGCGCGCAGCGGCGGACGACAGCCAATCGGGAGGCGCCAGTTCCGGTCGCTAGGCATGCTGGTCTTTCGCGCGCGGCCTTTTCTCGTCTTCAGCAACCACGTTGGTGTCTGCGCTAGTGTTGGTGTCTTTTTCAGTTATAAAAGCGGTATATGCCACCTTAAAAAGCGCTTATATTTGTTTTATCGTTTAACACAACGCGTATGCTAAGTCTGATAACACTGGCGCCAACACGGCGAACTCGCGGCGGCGTCCGCCCACTGTTCGCCTCATATATTGCTATGCAGCGCATCTTCGACGTCTTTCCGCCGCGCCCCCGTTCGCCGCTCCGCGTTCGCCGTGACAATTCGCGCCATGTAGCCCGCGCTTAAGCCGCCCCTACCCATATAACGGAAATCACCCATATGACGTCAGCGGGGCGAGCTATCCGATCGGCTGACCAGGGCGCGTGATCGATAATTTTTCCAACTTTGTGGTAAACAAATGATGTTCGTAATAGTTGAACTGTTAATTAATTTGTTTGTATAAAAAGAAAGTAACACAAAGAGAATGCACAAGAACAATTTTTCAGTACACTTAAGCACTTCCGGCACACAGCAAGTGTCGTCTGCTTGTGTTACAACGTGCTCCATCTTTGACGAGAGCTCCGCCGTCAATGTCGGTCTGTCTTTTCGCGAGCGCTATGAGTCTACTTTGTTGCGTTGTGGACTGCAAACGTAGCGACTGGCATGTCAAGCTGCGACACGTGTCCCTCTGCAAACCAGTAGACGAGCGGACTGGCTGCGGGCTGCCGCTATCCGATCGGCGCCAGGATTTGCGTGATTGCGGCCGTCCCTTTACACCGGAAGATTACTAACGCAATAGCGTTTTGCGAGTCCGGTATTAGGGTAAACGCAAGAGCAAGGGGACAGGGCCTGGCCGTGTCCCCTTGCGTGTCGTTCCAGGGGATGAACAGACGCATAAATGTGAACGGTTTGCACGGTGCAGCCACCTGGGGGCATAGAGCTGAACCACACACAGTAGCAGTAACACAATGTATTCTTCTTTATTGCTGGTGCAAATTTTTCGCAGGAGTGTAATCGTTAACACGTTGTTTTTGTAAATGTTTAAAGTGTTTTACACTTGGTTAGAGCAATATTAGTCTTTCTTTGGCTGGTTAAGTGGTGCGCCAACGGGTGGCTCGAACGTGGGGAACGATCAGGCAGCTCACGTACGTCTATGCTAAAGTGCCTTCATTAGTGTGAGTTTATGCCTCCACCGTTTCGTCGAAACATTAAGCTAGTGTGTGATTACAGGAATACCAGACACGTTCGGCGCTACGACAAAATGCTCGCAACGCACGCTGCTTCGATAGCTCCCGCTTGGGGTCGACGGCCAAGCGGCTAGCGTAGAGGTTTCATGCGGGCGGGGTCTGGCTCCAAAACAACCGGAAGTGGACGATGTGACGACGCGTCGTGACGCAGAACCAGTGAAGGCGGAGCTTAGCCCCGATCGCTCGGCGAACGAGTTGAGGAGGAAAAGCATCGCTAGGGAGGAGAGTAACTTGTAATCGCTTGCAGCTCTATTAATACGTAACGCTTCACTTAAATTGTGGTGCGCAAGTTCTACTTAAGTTGTACTCTACGCGTCTACAAAATTTGTCCGAACCGTTTCAGGGACCCTTTAGTCCAGTATAACTCAAACTTGACCTTCGTGCACTTAGCAGTCACTGTGACATGGCACTCGAGTCCTTGCTCCATAATTGTGCTCATTAAATGAAGTCGCAACCTTGCTGCCGAAACATGCATGTTAGATATTAAGACTCAATAATTAATGTTTACTCACAATTTTAGAAACACAGATGTACTTTATTTCTCGATGTTACCACAAGCCATTCGCTGGTTCAGTTCCCTTCCTGACAGCACGGCCCTGCAAGCAAAGATAAATTTAGAGAACTCCTGACCCTGCATTTATGGTCTTGAAATTGTGCTATTCTGAATGGTCCTGCTATGGTCTGAAATTGTGCTATATAGGTATTCAAAGACATACCTACTGTGATGCCCTAAGAAGTCACTGGAAATGAACAACTTTCACCTGAGCAGCAAACTTGTCAAAAATTTCAAAACTGTCAAAATTTCAAATGTCAAAACTAAAATACTTGACGAGACCTGCTAAATAACACTTGAGATGTCCTGACATTTCTTCTGATTTACTATTAGCTAATTACCCAGTTGTTTTACTACTGTGCCATTTTAATTACTTTTGGTAGCTATAGTGCAGTTAGACCTGATAATTCAGAAGAAAACCGGGCAAAATGGAGTCTGGAGTTTCGAATTTGTTAATGGGCGGAAAGAATTGCCTGGAAATGCAGGCTGCATGAATTACGAGCAAGAAACAATGCTAAACCACAGGATGAAGAGAAGGACACAGACCACAGCGCTGACTAGTAACCAAGTGTATTTATTTTTTCAGTCAGCATATATATGTACTCTACCACTATCGCGAAGAAAAAACAAAAAATACACAAAAGGAACAAAAATTCAGCTTGCACAGGTGCAATAAATTGTAATCAATGAGATAGGAAAGCTATCTCCTTCGGAAGGAGTGAAATGGAGGGCAGGCTTAGATATGTGTCGCCGCTATTATGGATGTGAAAGGCTTCAGAGAAACTCAGTGCCCTTCCACTCTGTGAAGAAGGATGACCAGCAAAGCTGTGTATGTGAGCACCTTAATGGTGAGCTGTACCTCCGCCGCGGTTCAGACCGGCAGTGCACTATCTGCGGGATCGGCCCACGTATGGGGAGTGCTTAACATCTGCTTCCCCTCCGCCGCGGGTCGGCCTGGCATTGGACTACCTTGGTGATCGGCCCACGTATGAGGAGTTCTTAACGCCTGCTTCACCTCCGACGCGGGTCGAGTCGGTATTGCACTATCTCCGGGATCGGTCCACGTATGCGGGGTTTTTTGCTTACAACGACTTGAAAATTTCCTTGGACGATAGAGACCTTCGCTGTAATAAGGCATGCACGTTCATCGTGGTATTACGACCAGACTGTCACATCTTTAAAAGACAGGTTTCAGCCGCATTCATTGCAATGCAGGGACACGTGATTATCTCTAGCTTGTTTTTTGAACCTTCTTTGAGTGTTTTGCATGCAGTCATTGATGCACCGCCGTGTTTGACCAACGTAGAAACGGTTGCTTGAAAGAGAAATCTTGTAGGCTACACAGTCGCATCAGTGAACAACAAACCTCTGCCTGTGCTGCTTTTTACAACTTTTTTTTGTTCTTGGTCACCCGACTGACTTGTTGGCACAGGCTGCCTAACTTATTTCGGCAAATGAACAACAACCTAACGCCTGCCCTGCCGATAACCTTTTTGAGATTATGCGTCTTGAGGCCTTCTACATCCATAATAGAGGCAACGCATTTACGCATTTCCCTCCTTCCGAAGGAGATAACTTTCATATCTGATTGATTACAATTTTCATTGCCCCTGCACATGCTGAACTTCTGTTCTTTTTTTTTCTTCGCGATAGTGGTAGAGTATATATATATATGCTCATTGAAAGAATAAAGACACTTGGTTGTTAGTCAGCGCTGTGGTCTGCGTCCCTCTCTTCGTCCGGTCGTTTAGCGTTGTTTTCTGCCCGTAATCATGAATCAGCAAGACCAAATGCGTACCCTTCTGCACGGATGCTCTCTTTGCGCTGTCCACCCTGGAACACACAGTATAGTACGTGCACTGGTTCACGTAATGTAATGAAACACCAGCCGAAACCGCACATAATCAACTGAAGTCGACAAGACTCCATGTAGAACCGTGATGACACCGTACATCAACTAAAGCAACCTACATTCGCAATCAAAATGTGTGAACTCGGCAAAATGAAAACTGCGGATTTAGTGGGCCTGTGAGATCACCGTGGCAAACCACAACTGTTTCCAAGGCACCACTGTGTGCATTGCACCAGATTGATGCAAGAGGCGTGTTTTGCTATAAGCTTAGCAGGGGTACAGTCATATAATTTCAGCAACACTGACCGTGGACCAACCTTCCTGGTCAAACAAGTTGGGAGCAGTTCCGCAGACACATTTTGGTTGAGTTCAGCTGAAAATAACGGTTTATCTTTGCTTTGGTTAGACATCTTGGTAAGAAACAAGGCCACATGTACAGATGCAATGAATTGAACAACTTTGACCAAACATAAGTTCGCTGCACATTAAAGTTGGGAATCCAGTATATGTTGTAATTTCCTAAAAATAGCATCTTTGTTCTCGCGACACTAACATTTCAAGCCATTGTTTTAGTTTTACAACAATAGACTAGAGATATTTCTTTTTACACTTGCCTTGATATGCTATGAATGCACAAATCATGTAAAGTTAAAAGCAATAAACATTCAGCTCGATAGCCAGGCCACGGCAACTTCGCGCAGGACGCAGTGGCGATTTGCTTGTCTTCAGGTATGACAGATACGCAAAGCGTCGCAAATATTGATGCTTGATTTTCCAGATGGTACTTAGTATACTTGTAACGCAGACGTATATTTATGAGCACAGTGTCATGCACAATAACATAAGAAAGCTTCCTACTCGAATTGCTTCGACTTAAAGAAGCCAAACAGGAAGCCGCCATGACACTCGTTTCAGGAAGCAGGTGGCACCTTCGTGTGACGCTTTGCGCAGTAGAAAACCGAAACTGAAACTGCCTAAATATTTTGTTTCTTTATTTGAGCGTGTGCCAACATCCCGTTGCTTGTCGCAATAGAAAATCTGAGGGCGTCTTAGTCGACATACAGTATTTCTACAAGACGACAATATGTCAGCGAAACAGCACCCATGGCTAGAGTGTACCCATGGCTGGCGAAACAGACACTAGAACTTAGGTAATTACAATGGATGAATTATTCCTTCTAACTTTTATGCGCCAATGCAAGCAATACGTAATACTTCGATCACAATCACAAGGAGCACTTTAGAGCGTGATCTAAAGTGCCCTGTATGACGGCCACGGTGTATATTCTTACACCGTAATTACGGCATCGGTTGGTTCAGTGAAGGTAAACGTTGTATGAGCGGAAATGCAGGCAGAGCCAATTCTGCCTACACGTGAAATGCCGGGAGGGACAGGGATGATTTAAAGGAAAGAGCGACTACTAGACATTTACGTACATGTCCCAGTAAAGCCTTTGTACGAAACGAAATCATGGCGAAACCACCCTCGGCAGCAGACCGGGCAGCTGCCGTAGCGCCCACGGTGCGGACTACGTGGGTCCATGGACGCTCAGGTAGCTCGCCGCGCTCTCTGCGCAGGCATTAAACGTGCGGACACAGCTAAATTTGCAGTCTTTACAGGATAGCGCATGGAGACGGCATACTAGCCAGAGGCAATATTCCAGCACTAGGTTACTGTGACGTCTAGTAGTATTAGCAGTACCAGTGAACGTTCAGCATAAAACAAATTGTGCGATGAACCGGGTCCCTTAGTCCAGGCGCCTACAGATCGCCTGCCCCTATGCAAAGTCAATGTAGTCAGCTAAGATCACTTGGTTATCTAATTGTGTGGTGGATGCAATCAACCACTAAAGTGGTGGTAGGGGGTAGGGTGAGGGTGGAGCTGTTGGGAAGTGTTTGGTGACCACCACAGACCCCGTACTGAAGCGGAGGCTCCGTTATTTGTCCCCATATAAGGTGTTGTCTAGCTGGTATGTGTAGGGTGTTTGTGCTCGGTGAATGAGTGTGCTCTGTAGTCTGGCGAGTTGTGGGCTGAGCGTTAGAAATTCTCTTCTGTCTTCTTTGTACGGTGCTAATGTAGGAATTGCGCGGGAGCCTTGAGGGAAAATGGATCTGAGCAGGGGCCCGATGGAAGGGGCCCAGCGCAGTGCGTCTCAGGCAAAAAGCACTGTGCTCACTCCCGCGTGCCCCAGCTGTGATGTATCTGGCAGGCTTTCGTGAAAGCTGTAAATACGATAAATTTCCTCGTGGTGATTGGGGGAGTTCGATTCCCTTAATAATGGCGGCAAGCTCAGCTCACTGTGGCTTGGTCTTCTTGATGGTTCGCGTGTGTTATCATAAGGTGGTGATTGGTAGCGACTATGGCTGCTACACTGTTGTTGATGGTAGCATCGGTGTACAGGTACATGTGTGGGTGTTGGCTCGTTGAATGTACTTGCTTTAGTATGTGATGCGCTGTTCTCCGCATTCTTTGTTTCGTTGGGGCATGCGCCTTGGTATGGGGGCTATTGTGAGCAGTGTTCGGCAATTTTTGCCGAGCGTGCTTTTAGCTGGCGGTGGGGTGTCATTGAGTTGAAAACCTAACTTCTGTAGAATTTTTCTGTTTGATGTCGTACTAATGAATCTAATTTCCTGCCTGCATTTATATAAGCTCCTCTAGGGTGTTATGGTTATCTGCCTTCTCTAGCAGCTCCGTTCTTGTGTTTGTCAGCACCCCCATGGCAAGCTTTGTGGCTTTGCAAATGAGGGTGTCGAGCTTGATGTGCTGTGCCTTTGAAGTTAATGAATGGCGCATAACATTGGAGGAGAGACATGAGTAGGGCGTCATGCAGCCACAGCATGTCCATCTCATAAAACCTTCTATGGCAACTGCAAATGCGCCGGATTATGTTCAAAACCTACACACCCTGCTTTAACAAGTGCTGCACAGTCACCACACCCTCTACACCTCGCTGCATGTGTAGGCATAGTACTTTGATATGATGTCTTTGTGGAATGCATTGTTTCCTGCTGTATAGGGTGATAGATGGGGGTCTCCAGTGTGCAATATGGACAAGCAACAGCTTTGACTTGTTCGGGAAGCACTTCAAGCCAATGCTCGCAGCTGCCACTTGAACTGCACCGAGTGCATGTTGCAAGGTGTCCTGTACTTGTGCCAAAGAGTCCTTGCTGATCATATTGTTACGCGATGTTGTCGGCACAGAGTTCACATATGGAGAGTAGAGCTCTGTGTATGAGACACATTACTAAGTTGAACAGTGTTGGCAAGAGCACTGCTCTTTGCTGGATGCCCCTTTGCGAATGTGGGTAGGGGTTAGATGTCATATTGGCAACCTTGAGGGTGTATGTATGTCTCAAGAAGTGCCGCAGGTATTTGTATATCTCGGCACCAAAGTTGGTGGAAGACAGCTCCACAAGCGTGGTGTCGTGGGCCACGTTGAAGAATTTCTTGAACTATAAGGCTAAGATTGCTTTAAGTTGAAAGTTGCTAGGGCGTTTGGCAATACTAGTATCTTAATGTATCTGGAAGAGCACGTCTTGTGCAGACAGCTGGTGTCTGTATCTCAGCAAAATGTGCGGCAGGTGTTGCTTACTTTCCAGATGTGGTATTAGCCAATGTGGGTGATTTACCTGGCTTTGGCATGAAGATAACCATGGCTTTCTCCCACTCTCTGAGGATAACACCCATGTTCAACACTACGCTAAGTTGACCGAGGAAGAACTCCAAGTCATCGTCCGATAGGTTTTGGTTGTTGTGGGATCGACTAATGCCTGACTAGGTGCCACGCGTGGCTCATGCTGAATGTGTTGTTCAGTCTTTCTCGTGTGTCATATCACTCGTGAATTGTGCTGAACAGTACATATTTCTGTGTTTATCTGGTTGATATCACTCCCGAGTTTTCTGTTGTTTGTCTTATGATGTTTCCATCTCTTGAGAAGGTCGTGCCTGGCATCCCAGAGATGCACAGGCGCTTATCTATGTGGGGTTGTTTGGCGTCTTCTTGTATGAATGAAATGTGTTTCTGCGTCTATTGGTGTAACATATACCGATGAACCCCGGCAGGCAGCTGTGATCCCTGACCGCCGACCTCTCGTGCATCACCTTGTCCTATTCCGCGACCCGCTGCTTCCTAACCCTTTTGGCAAACAAGATCGCGTCGAACATGATGCAGAACAGAGTACGGTCGCTCATGAGCGTGCCATACGCATTGTGTCATGAAGCTGACAATGGCGCTTTGGTCAGGGTGAGGTCGGGTGTGGTGTCCCTCTCAACCATGTCGCTATGTACGGTTGGCGAGTTGAGGCTGTTTAGTACATATTGCGAATTTTCTGTCTTGTATGCGTTCAAAGAGGCGGTTTCCCCGAGGTGTGTCCTTTTTGTACCCTCAAGCAGTATTTGCAGTGTCGAAGTCACTCCCTACTAGGTGCCAAAAGTAGGTACATGGGCACATTTTAATGGCTCCCTTATGTAGCCAATTTCTTCTCGTGGGTGGCTGTATCTGCTCGTGATGTAAATTTCAGGAGAATTTTTCCCTCTTTTTGGTGCTTGCGGCAAGGAGTCTGATGGTTAAAGACTGATGTCCTGTGCGTGATCTCTCCCGCAATCTCTTCGCGGATCAGCGTGGCATGTGTTTTTGTGTACTGGTATGTCGCATAGCCAGGCAGCTTGGGTTTGTGTCCAGGTTCTTGCGGGAGTATAACGTGTGGCACGGTATTTTGCACAGAAATCTACTGTGTGAGGAGACCACGTTTATTTGCGATACCCCGGCAGCTCCACTGCCATATATGTAAGTGTTTGGCGTATTGTCCGCAGCCATTTTACTAGTGTTGCGGTGTGGTGCCAGTGGGTTGGGTGATGGATGGGGTTCCAGCCCTTTATTCTACGGTGACAATGCATTGACAGATTGTGCAAGGCTTGAGTGATCGGCGCAACAATGAATTGCAGTTAGGCCTGCATTTGGGGCATTATTGCTTCCAACACCTGGCAGACCAGCGTGGGGAGTTGAGCTTTGAAGCACGATTTTACGATTGCTTCAATTTCTGCATGCCTTTTCAGTTCGCACTGCAACTTCTGATCTGCTCTGAGCTCTTCGCTAAACTATTACATTGCTTCTGCAAACGAGGTGCTGTGCACATCATCTCGAGCATCCCGCCTGAGCGTTTTCAGAGGCCTGCATCGATACCTATAGCGTGGTTTCTATTAGCAAATTTCTATTTGCACTGCGTCGTTTGTCAAAGGGGTGTTGCAGATGTATGGGAGCACGTATGTGAGCACTGTGTTTGCTTCTGTCGGTGTTGAGTGCAGTTAATTTTGAGAAGCTTCAGAAATTCGACACGTCGATGTCATTATTGTGGCTCTAAGTTTTAGCTATCTGCTTTCTTCATGTGTGTTGGGAATGGGAAGGACTGCAGAGTGGCTGACTGAACTTCTGGTGTTGATTCTTTTTGGATTGGGAGCATCATCTGCAGTTTGTTGACTTGCCGCGTTCTAATTCGAGGCCTCCGTTGCGGCACTTGCTTCACCTTTTGCTTCCGCTCCGGCTGGTGGAAGGGGTCTCGATGGTGACCTTCTTCGGATTCATCCTGGGTGGTGCGCTCCTCCTCCCCGAGCTACAGTCTCTTCAAGTGTGCGGCCCGCCGTACACCTGAAGAGGTCCGCGGTGCAATTACCTTTGCAATCTGTGCCGTCAGCTGGGTGGTCCCCGTTGCAGTTAGGACAGCATGGCATGTACTCATGCTCTTGCGCTGGACCCTGGATGATCAGTGCACAATTCCTGCTGCGGGGCCTGTTGGATTCTGGGCAGACATCGGCGCAATGGCCTATGCCGAAGCATGTAATGCATAACTGCGTTCAAAGGCTGTGTAGCTAGGCAGCACTGGTATGCCCCACCGCGAAAGAGGATCCTTCGAAGTTCAGGATTGTCAAAGTTGTTTGGCCAATTATAAGGGCACTGAGGATCTTTAACTAGGGCACCGCGAGCTTTCGCATGAGTTCATCCGTCATGGTACCAGATTCTATGTTATGAATAACCCCGCGACACGCGCTGTGTGGCAAGGCTTCATAAATTTGCATGGTACTGTGGTTGTTATTCAGGGGAATACTCGCTGTGGGGCATAATTTTTTTAAAACTTCAAATGATATGCAGGTTGGGAATGCCAGGTTCTTCAGGTTATGAATGTCCCCGGGAAGCGCCTTTGCTTACGTAATGGTGAGTCGGGCCACAATGCTTAGTGCTCAATGAAGTGTGGGCAGGGCGATATTGGATAAAATCAGGGCAGTAAAAGGGCGGATCATTAATTGTACTGTTTGAGGCAGACTCACAGGCTTTCGAGACACCCAGCAGGCCCATTCATTGACGTAAGTGTGGCATCAGGGTGCCATCTCGGCGGTGACGAAGGTGTAGATTGGTGGTGTTCGAATTACACCCTGCGCCAGCGCAAGCCCTGGTTGAGCTTTATTAGTGTCGGTTTTGCAAGCTGTTGTGCCAATCCAGTAGCCGTCTAACCAAATCACTGCACAGGTAGTCACTGCATGCACCGGCACAACTGGAGATGACTGGTTGGGGCCATGGGAGTCTGCATGTTTCATAGAAATGAGACATGGCGGTTCAGAGGTGCCTGGAGTTGTTCTCAAAAGTTGAATCGTGGTGGCTGGCGCTCCAAGCACGCAGTGCTTCGGGAGGGCTGCGAAGGGGGTGACGGGTGCAGTTCATTCCCTCAATTCAGTACGTGCTTCGAAGAATGCTGATGGCACCATTCACTTCAGGCAGCTGTGGTGTTCTCCTGTGGCATCAAGGTTCATGACGGCCTCTGCTGTCAGGACTCAATTATTTTTTTATCAGTAAGGATTGACTGAATTGTAGTAAATAAGGGACCAAGAATGAAATTAGCAAGTTTTAAAATTTTTTCCTGGGTGACGAAGGCTCAAATACGACAAGGTACGTTTAAGTCCGTGTTGATGTGGCGGTGAGGTTTAGGCACGAAATTCAAAAATGTAAACTCTGACCCCTATTTTCTCTTCTGAAAATAGAGCTTTGATAGACTACTGACCAAGTTGAGATTGTGATTCTATGGCTCATCCATTCGCATTGTCCCTCCCTATCATCTTGCTGTGATCAGGCTATGGATATCAGCTCCTATCAGAAGCTGCACAGATGGAAATTTAAAGTAGTATTAGATAACAACTACAGCGCAAAATTCCACAGTATTGATTCCAGCAGGTTGATTTCTTTTTTATCAATGGAAGCGAGCGCTGAAGTCATAGAATATGCTATGAATAGCGAAGAGCCTCACTCTACTTTATCATTTGAGAGACTGTTTTATGGAGAGCGCCGAGGACCCTGTTCCACAAGAATGCTCTTCATCTAGCTAAATAGCTGCTATTCCTTCTGACTTCGAATGCATGGAAGACGTCGGACTGTCCACATCTGCAGTCCAGGTACTCCTCTGCAACATATGAGACACTGCAGCAGCAGAGCAACGGATGCAAGAATATAGCGCCCAGACTAATACGACTTCGACAATGCAAAATGCAAGCAAAAATGCACCATATAAGCATTATTTCAGTGTTGCGGCGAATGTAGACGGCTGTTGTCACCTAATATTACTGTATTTGTCACATCTGCTCTCTTTGCCCTAGCAACAATGAAACGCTTCATAGAAAGCACTGACCCGAGCATCACGGCATTTTGAGCGACTACAGTAATGTGAGCAAGGTGCTTGTACGTTATAACACAGCCCTTCTCTCCAGTGTGCACATTGAGCGAATATTCAGTGTTGCTGCAGATATCTTCAAAATAAAACGAAGGAAGACTACTAAAGACGATTTTTGAGAGCAATTCTTCGTGCAAATATAGAATTCATGGAAGGCTGCAGAGGACGTACTAAAGGAGCAAGGCCAACTCGTTCTATCTGCTGCATTTAAATAAAATGAAATAAAGGTGGAGAATAAGTAGAAATATTCAAACAAAGGCAGGGAGGAACGTAACATTAAACTAATCAATAACTTTTTAGTAATTGCTCAATTACTCTCGTGGGACATGTAACTGGTAACTAATAAATTACATATTCCAAAGAAGTAATTGTAATCAGCTACCTTTTCTTCTGTAACGTATAGAAGTCTGTTCAAAATGATGCGCGTTACTGTATGGTAATGTGCTTCGCTCCTTTATTCAGCACTAAAGTTCTACTTGCATCTGCTGACATGCTTTTTGTTTGCTGAATTACTGTGATTGTCATAGTGTGCCGCATACACATTTGCTTCGTTCTCATTGTCATTTACAAGCTTTTCAAATCAGCTAAAATCCCGTTTATAACAGCATTAAATGAATCAAATAACGTAAAATAAAATAAATTCTGGGGTTTTACGTGCCTAAATCACAATGTGATTACGAGGCATGCCACAGCGGAGGACTCCGGGGTAGTTTTTACCACCCGGTTTTTTTAACGTGTATCCATTGCCTGGTACACGGGTGTTCTTGCATTTCATCATCATCATAATCATCATCATCATTATTCTGGCTACGCCCACTGCAGGGCAAAGGCCTCTCCCATACTTCTCCAACTACCCCGGTCATGTGCTAATTGTGGCCTTGTTGTCTCTGCAAACTTCTTAATCTCATCCGTCCACCTAACTTTCTGCCGCCCCCTGCTACGCATTCCTTCTCTTTGAATCCAGTCCGTAACCCTTAATGGTTATCGGTTATCTTCCCTCCTCATTACATGCCCTGCCCATGCCTTTTTATTTTTCTTTATTTCAACTAAGATGCCATTAAGTCGCGTTTGTTCTCTCACCCAATCTACTCTTTTCTAATCCCTTAACATTACACCCATCATTCTTCTTTCCATAGCTCGTTGCGTCGTCCTCAATTTAAGTAGAACCCTTTTCGTAAGCCTGCAGGTTTCTACCTCGTATGAATGAATGAATGTGTGTGGTTTAGTGGTGCAAGGGCCAGATATGGCCAAAGAGCGCCAAGACGGTGTTAGTGATTGCGCGGTGGAATGATGAGTTCTGTGACGAAGATGTGACTTGGCTGTAAAGTGGCCTAAAAATAGTCGCTCTAAAGTGCGTAAAATCTACGTGCTATAAAATTATGGCGATGACTAATGACGAATACTATGAACATTAAAATCCATCGTAAAAGAATGACGCAGAATAGAAAATATGTGCGATGGTAAAATTACTTGGAGCACTGCTGCCTCGCCAGAGCCTTTGAAACACAAGGGCCTAGAGGCATGTGCTAAACCAAAAAGCTATCACAACGGCATCCTCTGAAGAGAGGACCCGCTACAAACATGTGGGGCTAAAAACATGCAGGACAACATCTTTCAGGTAGCTTAGGACTGCGTTGGTATCGAATAAAGGTTCTGGGCCGAGTAGCATTACGGGATGTAGGGGGATGTGCTGCCGGTATGCTAGGGAAAAATGTTTCCTTCTTTCAGATTCGGCTGCCCGACCCTCCAGGAGGACGTGGAGGACGGTCAGCCTCTCCCCGCATCTACCGCAGGTTGGAGGATCATTTTCAGTGAGTAAGAAGTTACGCGTGCCAAATGTGTGTCCTATTCTGAGGCGACAGAATAGGACATGTGTTCGCCGCGATATTGTTACGGAGGGCCAAGAACATAACTGTGGCTTTATCATGTGCAGTTTGTTATATACTTCTGCGTCCCACATACGTTGCCAGTGGCTTCGCAGTTTTCTTCTTAAGAAAGGCTTCAGGTCTGTGACAGGGACCGAAGCAGTAGGAATAACTGAATGCAATGAAATTGATGTGGCCATCTGGTCCGCTAGAACGTTCCCCTCGATGCCCCTGTGTCCAGGCACCCAGCATGTAATCACAGGTTGGTTGGATATATATGCTTTACACAGTACGGAGTAGAGTTCATTAATTACCGAATTTTTGTGGTTACAGAAAGACATCAAGGCCTTCACAACACTAAGGGAGTCCGTATATATAACTGATTTCTGGAGTTTTGATTTATTTATATGCTTTACGACCGACAGCAGTGCGTAAGCCTCAGCCGTAAAGATACTAGTTTCCGGATGCAGTACGTCGGATTCCCAGAAGGATGGGCCGACGGCTGCATAGGACACCCCCTCGCGTGACTTTGATGCGTCTGTGTAGAACTCCGCGCAGGAGTACTTGTGCTGGAGTTCCCGGAAATGCATTTGTATTTCAATCTCTGGAGCCTGTTTTGTAACTTGCATAAAAGATATATCGCATTGTAGCAGCTGCCACTCCCAAGGAGGTAGCAGCTTGGCTGGATGCGTTAGGCGAAGCTCGTGGAGTGGAACATGCATTTCATGACTAAGCTCCCTCACACGCAGCGAGAAAGGCTGTCTTACGGAAGGACGATTGCGAAAGAGTGTAGCATGTGTTATATCGTTAACGGTATTAAAACACGGATGCTGAGGATTAGAGTGGACTTTCAGAAAATATGTTTGACTGATGTATGTTCTCTGCAGATGAAGTGACCACTCATTCGATTCTGCATATAAACTTTGTATGGGACTCGTTCTCAAAGCTCTTGTGGCTAAACGGATACCTAGATGGTGAACAGGATCTAGCATCTTTAGCGCACTCGGGGCGGCAGAATGATAGATCACGGCACCATAATCTAATCGTGAACGAATCAGGCTCTTATAGAGATTAATTAAGCACTTCCTGTCACTACCCCACGAAGTATGGGATAGAAGTTTCATTAGGTTCATTGTTTTCAGACATTTTTCTTTTAGATGTTTAATGCGGGGGACGAAAGTGAGTCTGTAGTCTAGTATAACACCTAGAAATTTGTGCTCTTTGTTTACGGGTATTTGTTGTCCACATAGTTCTAAGGAAGGATCTGTGATAAGTCCTCTCTTTCTTGTGAAAAGAACGCAAGAGATTTTGTTAGGATTGATCTTAAATCCATTCCTGTCTGCCCACATTGAGACTTTGTTCAGGCCATGCTGTACCTGTCTCTCGCAGACTGCGAGGTTACAAGATTTGAAAGCTATTTGTATGTCGTCCACGTAGACAGAATAAAAGATTGCCTGTGGTAATGAAGCGCGAAGCGTGTTCATCTTCACGATGAAGAGTGTGCAGCTGAGCACGCCTCCTTGGGGTGCACCCGTTTCTTCCGTAAAAGGACGTGAGAGTGCATTGCCGACTTTTACCCGGAAGGTACGATTTGACAGATAGCTTTCTATTATGTTAAGCATATTACCGTGGATGCCCATTTCTGACAGGTCTCTTAAGATTCCGTAACGCCACGTTGTGTCATACGCCTTTTCCATATCGAGAAATATAGATAGGAAGAACTGTTTATATATAAATGCGTCCCGGATATTCCCTTCAACACGTACGAGATGATCGGTTGTGGAGCGCCCTTCTCGGAAGCCGCACTGATAAGGATCAAGTATTTTGCTCTGTTCAAGGAAATGAATGAGTCGCCGATTTATCATTTTTTCGAACACCTTACAAATGCAACTTGTGAGGGCTATCGGGCGGTAACTTGCCACTGAGGAGGGGTCTTTGCCTTGTTTCAAAACAGGGACCACAATGGATTCCTTCCATGCGGTTGGAAGGTACCCTACATCCCAGATGGTGTTGAAAAGTGTGAGTAGTGTAACTTGCGTGTCATTGTGTAAGTTTTTGAGCATTTCATACATGATTCAATCAGATCCTGGTGCGGAGCTCTTGCATGCGCTCAGGGAAGCTCTCAATTCGGCAATACAAAAAGGACGGTTGTGAGGCTCATTCTCTCGACCTTTTCTTTTTAATGGCTTACGTTCCTCTATTTGTTTATATTTCAGAAAGGATTGTGTATAATTTGTTGGACTTGACAGGCTCTCAAAAGATTCCCCAAGTGAGTCTGCCTGGTCTTGCAGTGTATCGCCCTGTGTGTTTACCAGGGGGAGTGAATATGTTTTCCGCCCTCTAATTCTATTAACTCTGTTCCAGGCTTTGGCCTCATCCCTAAACGAGTAAATACTCAATAAAAACTTGCGCCAGCTTTCCCTTCTGGCCTGTCGGCGGGGTCGCCTACCTTGGGACTTTATTTTTTTAAAGTTCATAAGATTCTCTGCAGTGGGAGAAGCGCGTAGCAACCCCCACGCCTTGTTCTGATTCTTACGGGTGATCCTACATTCGCTGTTCCACCATGGTACACGTCGTTTGCATGCGAGACTACTAACTTCGGATATGCATTTTGATGCGGCATCTATTATGAATGATGTAAGATACTCTACAGCAGCATGAATTTCTAGAGAAGACATATCAGCCCATGAGGTGCTAGTGAGAGTTCGAAATTTCTGCCAGTCGGCTGTGTCTATCTTCCACCTAGGAGCTTGTGGAGGATATTGGTTTTCTTTAGATGTTCTTATCAGTATGGGGACGTGGTCGCTCCCGTAAGGATTGTTCATAACTTCCCATTCGAGTTCAGGCAGTATACACGGGGAAACTAGGCTGAGGTCAATTGAAGAAAATGTTCTGTTGGCGAGAGAATAATATGTGGGTGCCTTCTTATTCAGCAGGCATGCACCAGAAGAAAAAAGGAACTGTCCAACAAGACGACCTCGCGCATCTATACGAGAGTCGCCCCACAGGCAGTTGTGCGCATTGAAATCCCCAAGTACAACATAAGGTTCGGGCAATTCATCTATGAAGGACTGAAATTCATGTTTGCTTAGTTTGTAGTGTGGGGGTATATAAATCGAGCAAATAGTGATAAGCTTGTTTAGTAAAACAACTCGAACCGCCACTGCTTCAAGGGCCGTTCGTAGCTGTAAATGTTGACATGCTATGCTCTTTTGGATTACAATTGCAACACCTCCTGATGATGCGATTGCATCATCGCGATCTTTGCGAAAAGTAACATGCTGTCGGAGAAAGTTTGTCTGTTGTCATTTTAGGTGTGTTTCCTGTAGACACAGCACTTTTGGGTTGTGTTTGTGTATAATCTCTTGCACATCATCAAGATTCCTGAGAAGACCTCTGACATACCATTGGATGATTTGTGTATCCATATTTAAAGAAAATTGGTGCTGTGTTTACGGAAATGGAAAGGATGCCTTAGATTATAGAGCCCTTTCGAGGCCCTGTAACAGGGGTTCTGCCCTTTTTGAAGCGTTCGAGCGAGTCCCGGCGCTCCTTAGGCGTTTGGTGCGCCTTGAGGACAGGTGTAGTGTCCATTGCCTCCTGTGAGACGCCGGACAAGCGCTCTTGCGAGCGAGAGGCTTTCCGAGAGAGTCCTGCCCCGGAAGGCAAGACCCCTGCGCCCACCAGCCCGGAGGTCGATGGGGCTCCCTGAGGGATTTGGCTGCGCTGGCCGTTGCCAGCGCTGGAAGGGGCCTCGGAGGTTGGGGCAGCATCGGCTGCGCCCACCTTCGCGGTTGATGGCCCCGCCTGCTGGGTTGGCGGAGCAGCGCTAGCTGCAACCTCCGTGGGGGCAGATGGCGTAGCTGCCGACTCACTGCTTGTGGGTCGGACAGCCCCGGGAGGCCGTTGTGACGCTGCCCCCTGACGCGCCACATCGGCAAAGGTTTGGCTTTTCAGAATGAATAACGTGAAAGCGGGGAAAATTCTGGGTTTGGCGTCCAAAAATCTTGAAGACATCTTCGGTGCGCCCTCGTTTCGGAGGGCGATCAGGAAGTTTGGGGAAAGAAGTTTCCATGTAAATATATAAAAATTCGGCAACAGCGCCGACCGCCCACCACGGAGCCCAACGAGGGGACGCGGCAGAGCTTGTGTACAAGCCTGCACGACACCAGCCGTACGCCATCACTATAACCCAATAAGGTGTACCCAAGGTAGAATATCCACACAAGGTTAACCCTTGCCGCCGTGGAGAAAGGAAGTAAATGGAAGAGAGAAGAAGACAGGAAAGATATAAAGTGACAGATAAAGACGAAAGTTTGAGAAGAGAGGGACAGGAAGAGGCGACTACCGATTTCCCCCGGGTGGGTCAGTCCGGGGGTGCCGTCTATGGGAAGCAGAGGCCGAAGAGGTGTGTTGCCTCCGCCGGGGGGCCTTAAAGGTCCAAACACCTAACATCGGCTCAACCTCCAGGATCCCCCTTTCCCCAGACACGGCTAAGCCGCGCACGGCTGCACGCGGGAAGGTCCAACCCTCGTGTGCTCGGGTACGTGGTGTCGCAACACACCAAACGCCTGCTGACGCAGACGCCCCTGCGGGGTTCTACTTCGTAGGTGAGTAGTGGTAAGACACAGCTGTCGTATACTTTTCTCTTGAGGAATAATGGCAACCTGCTGTTCATGATCTGAGGATGCCTGCCAGGCGCACCCCAGCCCATTCTTACTCTTTTGATTATTTAAGTCTCATGCTTCGGATCCGTGGTCACTTCCTGCACTAAGTAGATGTATTCCTTACCACTTCCAGTGCCTCGCCATGCAAGAGAGCAGTCTGTAGTGCTCAACGGTTTTTCTTCTGTATATGTTCCAGTTACCTCAGGTGTTCCTCAGGGATCAGTTTTAGGTACCCTTTTATTTCTACTCTTTATTAATGATATTGAAAGTGATCTTACGTCTTCATTCAGAATGTTTGCGGATGACTGTTATTTATAGAGTCAGAGATAACGGAAATGACATTTCATTATTACAGACTGATTTAGACCTTATATGAACGTGGTGCAATATGCGGGAAATGTCACTTAATATTGAAAAATGTGTTCACGTCACCTTTTCAAGGAAGCACGCATTTCGGTCCTGCACTTATACTTTGAGTAATAGGGCATTAATGAAGCTTGACGAATACAAATATTTAGAAATTTTAATGACGTCTGACTTAAGATGGAACAGGCACATTTCGCATATTAAAGATAAGGCACTACGTTCATTGGGTTTCCTCCGCCGTAACTTCAGTTAAATACCAAATAAATTAAAAGATCAATTGTATTTCACTTATGTTCGTAGTTTACTTGATTACGGTTGTATTTTTTGGGATCCGTACATGGCTGGTCTCACAGAACAGCTCGAAAGAGTGCAGAACAGAGCAGCTAGGTTTGTTCTTATTGACTATAGTAGAATTTCCCATACGATTCCCAATACTCTGGAAGTGTGCTAAGGTTGTTCCCATTCACAAAGATGGTAATAAGCAGGAAATATCTAACTAGAGACCTATTTCTTTATTATCAACATCTTGCAAACTATTGGAACACATTATTCATAAATATATCATTGAGTACTTATCTGAACATAATGTTCTTTCGCATGCTCAACATGGCTTCCGTTCCGGATTCTCCACGGTAGCACAACTTCTAGAATTCTCCCATGAAATTGCATCCACACTTAACCTTAGAGGACAACTTGATGCCATTTTTATTGATTACAGTAAAGCTTTGACACAGTGTGCCATAAAAAGCTTCTCATTAAGCTCAGGGCAATAATTCATGCTTATATATTACTAGGTTGGATATATAGGTGGGCTCGGTGGCTGTGCCACGACACGGCTTAACCCACTTCTGTTCACCATGCAGGATTTCGTTTGCGCTATCTCCCGCGTGCTGTTCCCCCTTCTTCTGGGCCCTGTATCAGCCATCCACGTGAACTACCCTTACCCGGCTAGCCTCGTCACCATGGACAACTGGCACCTACTTCCAGCGTTGGCCACTGTAGTTTCTGCGGCGCTGGAACCTGGAAACTGGATGCTCGAAGAGGAATTCAAGGTCACACCGTCATCGACTTCATCAGGCACACTGCGTATAAATAATCCCCGCCAGCCGGGCGCGCTCTGTGGGCTTGGTGGCTGTGCCACGACACGGCTTAACCCACTTCTGTTCACCATGCAGGTCAGTAACCAGTGTCGCCTTTTCGCTAAAAAATCGAGCAATAGATGCCTTATCCAGCTACCGACCCCTCAGTGCTGTGTTTGTATCATGTCTGATTGTAATAACAATGTTTGTTCTTTGCTACTTATGTTATCCGGAGACATTGAAACTAACCCAGGACCCCCCACCCTAAATGAAATACTAAATGAGCTAAAAGACTTGTCTTCCGGTCAAGCCCAGCTCATTGGAGACGTGCAGAGCCTAAAGAGCCAGCTCTCAAGCACCGATAAAACCATTTACGAACTAGGCAAAAGAATTGACAGTTTAGAATCGCACTACCACCAGCTTCAAACGCTCCGAACAGAATTAGACACCGTTGCAACCGCCACCTCCCAGACTACTCGACAGGCCTCGGTATTGGAGACTCGGCTGGACGACATGGAAAACCGCTCCCGACGAAACAACTTGTTTTACGGCATAGCGGACGACACGCCATCCGATACCAACGCTCAGTCTGAGGAGCTAATCACTGCGTTTTGCAGGGACCATTTCAATGTAGCCATTGAATCTAAGGAAATAGAGCGAGCCCACCGTCTTGGTCGCCACTTGCGAGACCGGTGCCGCCCCATAATAGTAAAATTTACCTCTTTTAAAACCAAGGAAACTGTTCTCGCTAATGGCTCTCAAGTCAAAAATACACATTTTAGCATTGGGGAAGATTTCTCGCCTCACGTTCGGAACGCACGGAAGCACCTTCTCGCTTTTGCTAAAGAAAAATCTGGTCTTTTTTAACGATATAAAACATTATTTATGGGCTCCAAACGCTACGTATTCGACGATACAACCGAAAGTGTCGAAGAAAAATCATAGCTACCTCCTCCCCACCCCAAATCATTAAATGGTTCCGTTCCTGGTCACAAAGCTAATCTCTCGTTTTCAATTATTTTCACAAACATTCGCAGCTTTCTTTCTAAACGCCACCACATGTCAAGCCTTGTATCTTCATCCAGTAGCAATTTACTTATTCTAACTGAAACGTGGTTGACCTCTGACGTCACCGATGGCGAAGCTTTTTCCGACTTGCCCAACTTTAATCTTTTTAGAAAGGATCGTCTCGGCACACGCGGCGGGGACGTCCTCATTACTGCAAACAAACAACTTTCGTGCTCTGTTATCAAAATATCCTCCGACCTTGAAATATTATGGTTAATCTGTCGTTCCGCACCACAGTCGGTGCCCTTAGGTGTTTGCTACAGGCCTCCTAGATACACTACAGATTTTTCACGCGAACTTAATAATACTTTAACCGAACTTTTGACTAAATACCCTAATGCTCGCGTCGTTCTCTTTGGAGACTTTAACTTTCCGAAAATCGATTGGATGACCCTAATCTCGTCAGCACCCAATGCGAAAGAAGCTAAAGAATTTCTTGACGTTTGCCTAAACTTTAATCTTACTCAGCTGATATCACAACCTACACGAGTCACTTCCGATACCGCCAATATTCTTGACATAATCTTAACAACAGATCCAGGGAGCCTGTCTTCTATAACATTTCTAAAAGAAATAAGTGACCACAAAGTAATTCATGCTAATTTTGCCTTTCTTCCCGAAATACGTCAACCTTGCAGGAAAACAATTCGACTATATCACAAGGGGAACTAGGGGGCCATCATTAGTGAACTTGATGCCTTTTTTCCATCGTTTCAAGACGGTTTTTGGGAACGAGCTATTAACGAAAACTGGTCACTCTTCAAAAGCAAAATGAACCGGTTGGCTGATGACTTCATCCCTAAGGTAACTTTCCGTCCCACCCGCCAAGAACCTTGGTTTACTAAGCCATTAAAATCGCTTGAAAACAAGAAGAAACGTCTTTTTCGTGTCGCCAAGACTAGAAACAGTGTTTGCGCATGGGGCAAATACAACATTGCAGAAAAAGCATACTTAACAGAAGTGCGCAACGCTAAATACTCATTCTTTTATACTGAGCTACCAAAAATCCTTGCTGATTCACCCAAACGTTTCCGCCAAATTCTAAACCCACATGGCACCCCTCCTGTCATTCTTACTAATCAATCTGGTCAAGAAGCAAGTTGTTCCGAAAGTGCCAATATATTTAATATAGCCTTTTCGTCTGCCTTTGCGAATGAACCTAACCCTACTGAAACAGAACTGTTTTCCGTTAGTTTACCTGAAATGCCACACATGAGCATTAGTTTCTCTGGTATCTCGTCCTTAATTAATAAAAATGAAGTTGTCATCTTATACTGGTACGGACGAAATAAATTCCAAGCTCCTGAAAAACACTAAGCACATATCTGCCGAATTTTTGCTGTTACTGTTTTCGCAGTCACTCTCCTCAGGAATTCTCCCTTACGACTGGAAGTGTGGGAAGGTCATTCCAGTTCACAAAGCAGGCAACAGAGACTGTCCGTTAAATTACCGCCCCATATCTCTAACCAGTGTGTGCTGCAAACTCATGGAATATATCATATACTCTCAGATCATGCAGTTCCTTGATTCTAACAGCTTTTTTAATCCCTCTCAACACGGATTTCGAAAAGGCCTCTCATGCGAATCCCAACTAGCCCTTTTTCTTCACGACCTGAATGCTAACCTCGACACTAACCTACAAACAGATGCTATTTTTCTTGACATCACCAAGGCTTTTGATAAAGTACCCCACAAGCGTCTACTAATGAAGCTCTCTCAACTAAATCTGCCACACGACGTTCTAAACTGGATCGCCCAATTTCTGACTAACCGCTCTCAGTTTGTTTCCCTTAACAATGTCAAGTATGACTCGCTCCCTGTAACGTCCGGCGTGCCGCAGGGATCTGTCCTCGGCCCACTTTTATTTCTAATATATATCAACGGCTTGCCTAATAATTTATCATGTAACATCCGCATGTTCGCTGACGACTCTGTAATCTACTGCAAAATAACTAACATATCTGACCAAACAGCCCTACAGAATGATCTTAATAAAGTGTTCGACTGGTGTAACCGCTGGCTAATGACCCTTAATCCTAACAAATGTGTATTAATTTCCTTCCACCGCCACAAAAACCCGCACCAATTTCCCTATGAAATCGCTAACATACCAGTTGAAAGAAGTGAATCCTATAAATACCTTGGTGTAACAAAAACCCCTGATATTTCCTGGCGCACCCATGTCACGAATATCATTTCATCGGCTAACCGATTATTGGGATTTCTAAAACGTCATCTGCGTCACTCACCCTACCACGTCAGACTTTTGGCTCACCAATCGCTAATTCCGCTGAAACTTGAGTACGCATCACCAATCCCGAGCCCTCACGAAGTTTATTTGATTGACGCTATCGAAGCAGTGCAAAATCGTGCTGCTCGCTTCATTCATTCTCCTTATTGATATGATATCAGCGTGTCATCCCTTAAGAATGACTCTGGTCTGCCCACTCTTTCATCTCGCCGCAGGATCGCCATACTATCACTTTACCACAAGTTTTATCACAGTTCTTTCAGCCATCCACCTTACATCGCTCCCGCAGCTCGCACATCCCCCCGCACGGGCCATCCACTTCAAGTCACCCGACCCCGTTCTGGCACCACTACTTTTTCTGCATCATTTTCTTGCCGCGCAGCTTTACAATGGAATGGCCTTCCCCACGACATTGTATCAATCACCTGTCCATCACGTTTTATTCAAATTGTATCCATATACCTGTCTTGTTAAAAACCTGTGGCATTAGTAGCATCTCTGTACAACCCACCCCTTATGTAACACCCCCTTGTGGGGTCTGTAAGGAAATAAAGTGAAGGACTACCTCAGCACAAGAACCCAGTTTGTTGCATTTAACCATGTTCACTCACCTCGTGTCAATGTTACATCCGGTGTACCACAGGGGTCTGTCTTGGGTCCTTTGCTGTTTGTAGTCTATGTAAGCGATGTCGTTGAAGTAACCGCGGGCACTTCTGTCAAAACAACACTATATGCTGATGACTGCGTCCTTTATTCTACTATAAGTAGTAATCATGATCAGTTGGAGCTGCATGAAGTCTTCACCCATTTTTGTGAATGGAGCACAACATGGCAAATGTCATTTAATTTTAAGAAAACCGTATCAATGATTTTTCGAATAAAAAACAACCATTACAATTTACATATTTTAATGAAGCGCACAAGCTTGCAAGCGTCCTCACGTTCAAATACATAGGTGTTACTTTCTCCCCTGATCTAAAATGGCATGCTCACATTAACTGTATAACCAACAAGGCGTTGAGAAAACTGGGTTTTCTTAAAAGGAACTTACGAGATGCAACTAAAGAATGTAAATTAACGGCATACAGATCACTAATAAGGCCTCTGCTTGAATATGCGTCGGTAGTGTGGTCGTCGCATCATTCCAAAGACATAGACATGCTTGAGTCCATTCAAAAAAAGGCCATAAGGTTTATATATAATCATTATGACCACCATTTCTCACCGACATCACATGCGAGTAAGCTACTACTAAAGCCTCTGGCCCATAGACGTACTTGTGACCGTGTTGTTCTGCTACATAAAATTGCTCCTGGGAAAACTTATTTCAATGCACCTATTGTTTTCACTAACCCGTCTTCTCGGCCCACCAGAAGAAGTCATCATCTTAACATTGTTCCTTTGAATGCAACGATTGATTGTTTTAGGTTTTCCTTTTTTCCGCATACAATTGTGATTTGGAATGGCCTTGAGGGGTCCTTGTGCGAGTTACCAAGTGATGTATTTGCCAACCTATTACCTAATCATGTTCATTAATCAACTAGCTATTCCTGATATTGTTTTTTCTATTGTTTGTTTTCTTTTTGCCACTCAAATGTATTCTTCAATTCATTGCCATATGTATGCACTCACTCCTGCAATATCTTGCTATGCAAGATGGCAGTATATGTAAATAAAGATAAATAAAAATTACGTATGACAGAAAGTAAAATTAAATTATCGTGGCAAGCATTAAAAGACCGGCGAGAAAGTGTGAGGTTGAAATTTTTTCACACTGTTTATTATTCAAAAGCAGGGATTGAGAGAGAAAGATATATTAAGTCGCCTACTTATACGTCGTTGAGACGTGACCATGCGCTGAAAGACTGCGAGTTTCCTTTCAGGGGTGACGTCTTTAGGTATTCTTTTTTTGTTCGGACTATGAGAGAATGGAATGCTCTTTCGCCTGACATTGTTAATATTGAAAACAATGATGCGTTTTATTGCGCTTTATGTATGTGATTACTTGTGCCTTCCTTTAAAATGTAATTCCCCCTGCTGTAATGCCCGCATGGCCAACGCAGGTGTCTAATAAATGAATAATAAATAAATAAATGGTAAACTGCTGTTCTCTTCCGAGACTGTTAAAAATTACTTTAGTTTTCTGCAGATTAATTTTAGACCCACCCCTCTGCTTTGCCTCTCCAGGTCAGTGAGCATGCATTGCAATTGGTCTCCTGAGTTACTAAGCAAGGCAATATCATCAGCGAATCGCAAGTTACTAAGGTATTCTCCATTAACTCTTATCCCCAATTCTTCCCAATCCAGGCCTCTGAATACTTCCTGTAAACACGCTGCGGATAGCATTGGAAAGATCGTATCTCCCTGCCTGACGCCCTTCTTTATTGGGATTTTGTTGCTTTCTTTATGGAGGACTACGGTGGCTGTGGAGCCGCTATAGATATCTTTCAGTATTTTTACATATGGCTCGTCTACACCCTGATTCCGTAATGCCTGCATGAATGCTGATGTTTCAACTGAATCAAGCGCTTTCTCGTAATCAATGAAAGCTACATATAAGGGTTGGTTATATTCCGCACATTTCTCTATCTCCTGATTGATAGTCTGAATAGTCTATTGTTGAATAGCCTTTACGAAATCCTGTCTGGTCCTTTCGTATTTATTGCATTTTACCCCCATCGAATGGCGGCCGCCACAGCCAAGATTCGACCCCGCAACTGGCTTAGCAGCACAACACCAAAACCACTATGCCACGACGGCAGGTTCTCAAATAATGTAAATAAGCCTTTTGTTGTGAAAGCGACTACAGGTATTTTTTATGTTTCCTTATGCATAAAAATCCTAAATATTTGATATTCGATTTGACATTTGGAGCTCCTTTTTTGCAAAGATTCTATTAGATTACAATATTTCACTATTTACACGCCCCCAAAGAAAAGCCCTTGATCTGCTGCTAAAAGTGCAATGAGAATCTCCCCCTCATCTTTTGTAATTCAGTTGCAAAAAAAAAGAAAAATAATTAAGTATGGCTTTCCTGCAATAGGAGTCGCACTGCCATGAAGCCGCACTTGCAAGGAATAGTCGCATTGCAGTGAAGTCACACTGGAACAGAAAATATCAAAAAATGTAGGCTATGGCACGTGAAAAACGAAATTTCATTGCGAGATTTGAATTACATGAACAATGTTTTTGGTATACAGATATAACAAAACTTTTGCCCACAGCAAAGTAACTGGCAATTACTGTTAAGATGCTGTGTATGGCAGGAAAGAATGTTACACATTAACTTATTTCACTCGCTAAAAGGAAGCAGACAGTTATGAATCTATGTTCTCTTTAGCAATGAAAAAGTGCATAGCGACTTTTTTACTGGAGGTAAGGTATTTCTGCTTGAATATATAATTTATACTGGCTTCTCCTCACACAATGTGCAGAAAGTCCGTAAATACACAGGTTATTTGCACAATTTGCACACTTGAAATCGGCAGACAAAGTATATATTAGCATATTTATTTACTCTTTATAAGCCTACTGAATGTTTCAATCGAGAAATAAATTTGGCTGGTTCTGTGAGCCAAGCGATAATTGCTTCATCATATATGACACAGCATGCAGTCCTGGAAAACTCGGTGAATTGGTGTTGATTCATGGCAATGGGCAACATGAACACAAGGAAAAGCGTCCTTTGCACTAGAAGCAATACCCAAAAGGACGGGAAACTGGGACAGTCGTGTTAATTTATGGTAACGGGCAGAAGTAATGAGTCTAACATCGACTCAAGAAGGTTTCCAGCGATTATAACATGGTGTTTTTGTCATGCTGCAAACTTGGGACAATATCCTCAGCAGTAAGAGCCCGTGCCCACCCCAGTGCTTCCGTATGAGGCACAAGCAAAGTCAAGCACCACATGCATTCTGTGCCTTGTAAAATCGAGATGGTAGACTGTCTACGAATTTCCAGCGGTCGAGTATATATTGACTGAACACGGAGATGTATGGATGCTCACTTTCCCGCTTAGCCTTTCACTACAAAAGGAGCAGTTGACCGCCGATATTTAGTGATGCTGAAGTGCTTTTCCAGCACCAAAATCGGAGGGCGGGCCAGATGCTACAGGCATACCATATAAAGAAAATAGGAACTGCGTGCATCAGCCAGGCATCGGTATCATTTTTACTAATTCAAATAACCTTGTTAGGAAAGGGCTAGGCACATGTGCAATTTTTTACAAGTGATATTGAACTATTGTATCACTATTCGTACCTGGTGTCAACATATAAGTTTTCTTATGCTCTTAAGCCTTTGTTGTCATTACGGTTTGTTTTGTTTTTTTTTCTTTTTCTGTTGTCATGTCGTACGATAGCTGGGCTTATATAACCTTGTTTGTGTTCAAACAATAGTTTTCCATGAATAAAATGTAGTTGAAGTTCAGCACTCGTACTGTGTGGTTTTTCTTAGTCTTCGCTGTTCGTGCTGCCCGTTACCATGCCGTTACAGGTTGTTTTGTGGAGGACAGTACACATGTTTTCCCACGAAAGAACAATTTTCGTGACAAAATTTATTCGTTTGCATAAACTATAGTTCTTTATAAGAAAATGAAAATGCCAGCAATGTTAACAATGAAAATAGCTTAGGGCCTGCCATGTTCCAGAAGCTGATAGCAGAATCAACAAACAAATCCCAGAAGAAAAAAGAGGTTTTCCTTGGGCTTGCGCGAAACTCAGACAATGCAAAGCAATAGTAAACGAATCCAAGGTGTATAAATGTTCTGTAAAAGTGTATAAATGAATAAAAGACATTGAAGGCATGCATCAGCCTATCAAGGAAGACATCAAATTTTAGTTGAATTTGCATACTGACTAGAGGTATGAGAAATACACTCCATCACTTAAAACAATGCAATGTGTCAAGTCATTTCAATGGTTCTGATATTTTTTGCAAGTTTTCTGCAATTTTATACCGAGCTTACTGCTGGGCTGTCAACGATTTGCGTGGTCTAAAAAGGAAATTTCTCTTTGGTGGGCTCTTGAAGGCTGACTAACAGATTGCGTTAGTCAGCCAGATTGTGCACCAGCAGAACACAAATTGCTGATCACCAGCAGAACACAAATTGTTCATAGCCGAGCAGCACTCTTTCAGATTGTTAATAATTTTTAGTATCGACTGATCTCACCACTAATGCTTGTCATGAAATATTCACTGCCTTGCAAGCACATGCGCAGTTTAAGTGTATATTAACTATTAACTGCACCGTAATATTTGAAAATTCCTGCTCATAAATTTGCAACTAGCCATTTCTCTAGCAAATTTTCGCCGTTCCCTTAGGCATATCTGGCCTAAACAAAGGCTTAATTTTTTTACAAATTGGAAGTATATGCACTATGGGGTTAAACAAGAATCACAAGCATGTGATTTCTAGTTCAACCCTGGGCTAGAACGTAAAGGTTCACGCCGGCTTGAACCATTTGCATAACTTATGAATATTTACAAGAGAACGGCGTAAACTTGTTGCACAAAAAGTCGATGGGGGCTCATCGCTGCACGGAGACAAAAGAAAAGAAAATTTTACACGTGTTGCTTTTCATGTTAGAAGTTAAAAAAGGGCATTCTGGAAGCAAAGCTCGGAAGAAATAAATCATTTCTATCGCACCTATCTCTGTTTACAAACAAATGTAATAAAATGCCACAGCTTATTAACTAGAAGCGCATCGTTTGGCACGTAGAACTCCATAATTTAATTAATTGAGAAGCCCTTCGTAACTTCTGCCATTTATCAGCTTCACTGAGCGCTTGCGTTTATCCTATCTTGCGTCTCACACAGAAGTGTAGGCTAAATCGGCATGCTGCTGTGCAGCTGTTAAGGCTGTTTCACTTGCTGCGACTGCAACGACGAAAATCGGTGCTGTCGCACGCGTCGCAATGCGATTTTTAGAGGGCTCATTTCACGTGATTGCGATTTCAACAATGCGACTGGTGCGACGCCCAGGGTTGCTTACTGCCAGGTTTCGTGGCACACGCTGCATAATTATTTTATTGTAGTGAATAAAACATTTACGCTATAATACTATTGACTTATCTTGATTATAAGCAAATAATATGTACGCTCACTAATTTAAAAACGTTAAGATTTGTCTTGGAGTGCGCGACGGCGGTTTCTGTAGTTAAGTACGACATCGCGCACGTAAACAGCTGTTCGCAGGTGGTTCAGCGATTCTTTATTCTATATTCAGCGCTGTGTGTTGTCTTATCTACCTTCTATGACCGTTTCGTTCTGCCTGCGCTACAACAATCTACAAGATGACCTATCGACAAGTTCATATAGCTACCCTCACCGCATATGCAGTATTCGGAATTCAGCTGCCACGAAATTGCCGTGTCAGCCCAACAAGACCCTCGCGCTACCCGTGCTCGGCGTCAGCTTCTGGAGAAATGATGCGTTTATATGTCATTGCGCATATGTGGTGCCTGCTCCTAGCCATATTCTTACGCCAAACGCAACAAGAAGCACCAACCCGAACGCCCGCGTGTGCCCCTGAACGAAGCCTCAAGCGATCTGTGTGATTACGACGTGGAATGCAAATTGTGTTGTGAAATTCAACCTTAGCGCTAGCCTGGTTCGTCCATCGCCGTGCTTGCGCTGCGAATATATATATCGGAGCCCTCTCTAAATATTTCTAAAGGCGCAAAAGCCGACGCATCAAATGTTTCGAGCAGTTACCGTCACTTTTGTAGAAACCTGTACGTTGTAACATAGCATTCTAAAAGACACGCTTCTCGTCCACTTTGTTGTCCCGTGTCTCGCGCTGGTAGTATACTCGGAACTTTTAACAAGAAGACCACATCAATACGCGCTATTCATAATACAGAATCGTAGGCCCACGGCAGGCCCACTTGCCTTAGAATTTTTCAGCTTTCTGCTCAGCCTCGCACGCCTCTCACGGTTAGCCTGTTTTGTGGAAATAAATATTATTATTATATTATTAATGTTATCAGATATTGTAGTTTCTTCACTGTAATTTATAGCAATCATCCAGATTTCTTAAGCTAGTCATGCATTTAACCTGTATTAGATCAACATTGTTACGACATGCTTATGGGAGTCATTTCAAACTAGATTGCTCAGCCAGAGAAAGTACAAATGCAAGCCTCAATGTTTATTCCAATTTGGTATTCATAAACAGGTTATGTTGGCAGAATTTTATGCCTGCTTGCATTTCCTGCAATTCAATGTTCAGAGCTGGAAAAACTGATTCCTTTTCTTGCTGTCGAATGGCTGCTTCAATGTCGATAGCAAGCTATAATTATTCATTTCGAAAGTGCTAAGCAATGACTATATGTCTAAGCTTATCAATGCGTTTTCGTTCCACGAACACAATTAAGTTTTCTCTCTCCCTCTCATTGACAGCCATGGAATGAAACCATTCACTTTCATAAGTATCAGGATACAAACATGCTGGAGTTTCTCCTGAGCATTTGTCTGCATCCTATAGTGTGCATGTTTGTATCAAGTTCTGGTGTTACAATCGCAGTGATCTACACATATTGTTATATTGCAACAAACAAATTTATTTCACTTTGTTTTCAAATCTACAATGTGGCCATGCAGTAACGACTGCATTAATAAGCAAAAAAGCAAACTGCAGATTCAGTGTACGTGTTGGAATCTATGCAAGGTGAAGTTTTTGTCAAGAGGTCAATTAAATGCTGTTAAACTAACTGCAACATATACAATTTGTCTTATTTTCAACAATCCAACATCTCATCTTTTCCAAGGTTTGCTTATGCACCGCATAGGTCACAACCTTAATGTCATGTAATCTTTATGCATTACACTGTTCACAAGCCATACCGAAACGCAAACGGCAGGTAATGTTGAGGCACGCTGCGAGATGTCAACGCAGTGACGTTTGTTGAGCAAGGAATGGTGCAAGGTGTATGTAGATGAATGAATGACGTGCTTATGTACTTATTTATTTATATACCTCGCAGGCTGCAAGGTTGAAGTATTATGCAAGGGGGAATAAAAAAGTTGTTACAAAAGGAAGAAGGGCACAACATTAAGAAAAAAAACCAGCAAGAAAAGCAATACCAATACATTGCACCAACTAGCCCAATGTGTTTTACTGGCACAACATTATACAATGCTTAACAAACAATAACAGAAAAAGTGACTGCCCATGCGCCCTGTACAGATGGTAAACCAGCGAAGCTGAAATGTGCAGCCCCGGTGTTTATCACTGGGTTAATTCCAATGGTTTATTCAAGTCTTTCTATATTAGTGGTTATGTCTGTGTTTCTTAATGAGGTTATGCACATGTTTGGCTTGGGTTTATCACATTGTTTATTTGGAATGCCACGCATTGCACTTTGCAAGATCACCATCATGGAAAGTGCAATGAGTGGTTCATTGTGTTAATCCAGCGAGTCCATTAAAGCCTTTCTGAATTATGTTACGCACTTGTGTTTTGTAATGCGTTAATCATAATGTTTATGACTCAGTTATGCACTGTAGTTACAAAGTGGCACTCTGGGGCTGCACATTTCATTTAATTAAATACAGGGACACATTTTGAACCTATTGGGAAGTCGGAGAGAGACTGCTGCACGCACGCTCTGCTGCTAGAGAGAAACGACGTCACTATCGGTCTAGCCAATGGCCCACCACACCTTTGCTGTGAGATAATAATGACATCATGATCTTGTCTTAACCCCATCCCCCTCTGTGTCCCTTCCCTGCAATAATACGCAAATATATGTATGTTTGAAATGCATAAGCATTTCTATGTCTACCCAACAAGAAATGTCTGCGTCCATCATGCAAGACGAATGCAATGGCTCACACCCCCTTAAACAATGGCTCATACCCCTACACTAGGGTTTTTGGGATCGGACCATGAGTGTTTCGCCTAGGCATATACAGCTTCACTGTAAAAAGAATGAACACCTTTCTGCGAGACCAAGACAATCATGATGTGTATTAACAAATGAAAGTTTATTGAACATGCCGAGTAAATGCTGGTCGACAAGCAATAAATCGAATTTACACAAAAAGCAGAAGCAAGATCTGATGCGTGTCCATACAGATCCCAACAGGAAACGCATCCATCTCTGAAAGTGTAACAGCGGCCATGCTGACACAAGATTCTCCCAGTGTATTTGCATCTACAGCATACATAATTTCTCTAGGCAGCCGATCTCCACAGAATGCTGGCTTCTTCCTCTACAATGCACTCTCCACATCTGAGCGTGCATTGTAGAGGAAGAAGCTAGCATTCTGTGCAGATCGGCTGCCTAGAGAAATTACGGAAGCTGTAGATCTAAAAATGCTGGGTTAATCTTGTCAGCACGGCCTCCATTAGAAATGGATGCATTTCTTGTCAGGAAACCCACATGAATTTTTGCTTCTCTTTTTTGTGTATGTTCAGTCTATTGCTTGTCAGCAAGCATTTACTCGGTGTGTACATTCACCTTTTGGTTGTTAGATCATCTCGGGTTTCCTTGTTTGTCCTATGTGTTCTCTGGTGCCATTTGCAGCCAGGCTATTCGTTTCTTTTTTTGAACTGCAACAAGTCACTTTAGTGGCCCTCATGATACCTTATAAAATCTTTTATTTGGCCAATGTAGCAAGAATGTACAGTGTGAAGCAGTAAGAACAGGGTACGCTAACTTCTCATTAAAAGGTTTATTGTGAAAATGCAGTGATCTATAAAGGTTACCACAAAGTAGTACAGCAATACAACCTGATAAAGACTAGTGCTTGATGAAACCAAACATAAAAGCAGGAAAGGGAGAAAATACATATATATATGTACAAGTCCAGGAAAAAAAACATTGCGATCACCAAGTGTGCATGTGGCTACCTTCCAGGAAACTCATTTTTTTCCCAATGGCATGGAACTGGAAGAATGTGCTTGTATAAGCAAGCTGTCACTCTGTCTACTGGAATAACAACAGTGTTTCTTGAAATGTGCTGGCATGCAGGATTGGCAATTGTAATGATTTTTTCCTGCACTTGGAATTTTTCTGTATTTTCTTTCTGTAGCATATTTATTTATGTTTGGCTGCATCAAGTACCAATTTTTATCTATCCTTCAAAAATGTCTTTCTTTTTCTGGGGAAAACTCGGGGAAGGCAGGAGATGGAAATTCAAGACGATGAGCAACATGAGAACAAGGTGAAAGTAGGAGCCAACGTTTCCACACGTGGACCTTGAAGACAAGTCCACTTGTCGAAACGTTGGCTCCTGCTTTCACCTTGTTCTCGTTTTGCTCATCGTCCTTTTTTTCTGGTAATTTATATAACTCGCCACAATGAACCTGAGCCTGAAAGTTAGTCCTCATCCATATCTAGTGTCATCCTGTTGATACTGCTTCATGCTATGCACTCTTGCAACATTTGTGTGTGTGTGTGTGTGTGTGTGTGTGTGTGTGTGTGTGTGTGTGTGTGTGTGTGTGTGTGTGTGTGTGCACGCGTGGATTTGGATGTGAGATCGGGCCCTTGGGCAGAGGTATCATTCTTCTCCTGTGCAGCCTTATGAATTCATTAACTATAGTGCAACAGAAATGCGATGGACAGGAACGAAGTGAACACACAGAGTGCTTCGTTCTTGTCTGTTGTCTATCTGTTGCACTTTAGTTAATAATGAATACACACAAACAAATCTAGTTTTCAGTTATTATGTCAGGCTTATAATAAGCCCGCTTGTTTCCTGGAATATCTGCATGGCTATGTATCCTGTAATTTAATTTCTGGCCATGTGCTTGCAAGTCGCGTGTCAATCTCCTGATTTTCCTGACAATCTTGTGTGATGTGCAGGCCCAGACAGTTTCTGGTGAATCCATGCAGAGTGTTGTGCAGGGTGTAATCTGCACTACAAGTGCTGCTTTGATTGCTTTCAGTTCAGCTTTTCTAGGTGTAGGATGATCTGGAATGGTACTCACTTATATGGTGTTTAGTTTTATGTAATGTCATACTACTGTTACACTGCTATTGCCAGATCAGTGTACTATATGTGCGTTATGTTTGCTTGCATCTTCATGATTAGCAACCTCCTCTATGTGTTTGGCAGTTGCGTATAGTCTCCTGGCCTAATTGTTTGCCCCCGTATTCCACGGTATGGGCCTGTTGTGTTTCAAGTTCAGGTACTCCCGAGGTTGTGTTTTGAAGGGAGGGGTAGTCGTCTTTGCATCTCATATGCTAGCTGGCATAGTATCTTGGGACGAGGTTCTGAGCTCTTGAGACAAAGAATTTGTGCTGCAGGCTGCAACTCTACTCTGTCTAGGTGCTTGTTCGTTAGCTCTTTCTCATAGAGGTCTTCAAGCATGGTACAGCTGGAAAGACCTGTTATTACTACCCGATGCCTGTATTCGATGAGTTGTCTTTTTTGTGTGCTGCTGGTAATTCATACCATACCATACCTTGGACACAAGCACAGCATCTGCGATTTTCTATAGTATCCACTCGTCGACCACCATTATTTCGAGATTATTCTTTTCACCAGGTATGGAAGCTGTGTCCAGGCATTGCATAATTGTTTCACCCACGTGCTGGCTCTGCCGTCATGGGCTTACACTAGCTGAGGATTTGTGGATGTTGACTTGCGGGCATATTTGCCCAGCTATGTGGATCACAATGTGCAATCTGGGGTAGTCTTTGATTCTAGTCTTTTTTTTTTTTTTCGACGTCGATATCAGCTGACTTATCAGAAAGCGAGAGGCCAGACTGGCCAAGAATGTCTGCAGTGTTGTCGAGGGCGTGTTGCATCATTCTTGATTTCTGTATAAGATAGCTTTCCCATAGACTGTAATACACCATAGGCTGTAGTGTTTCTTGTAGTACGCCCGTGTTGTTGGTGTGTGTGGGCCAAATGTACCTCCAACTCTCACCTGGAATTTTCTGTCTTTCAGAAAGTTACTGTTTAAGTGCTCTACCAGAAATGTTTTTGCTCATCGTTCCTTTTATTAGAGCAACATGAGGTACTGCTGTTAAAAGCCTCTTCACTCTCTTCATTCTTTCATAAGCGGTATTACACAATGTCCTGCAATAAAGTTTCTGCTGCTTATGGCCCACTCATATCTGCCAGAAGGGACAACTCTTGAAAAAGGTGCGACGTAGTGTGAGCATTCATGCCTTGACATTTATACATCTGTAGAACCAGCTTCCTGACAGAGTACTTGCTATACCTGATCATGCTTATTTGTGCAGTGCTGTTGAACAATGCATATTGATGCAATGAATATTTACACACTCGAATTATCACGAAAGATGGTTGTTTTAGAATTCTGTCCTTTGCTTTCTATTGGTGTTAGATTTTGCATAAGCATGCCCCCCCTATGCAATAGTATTTTGAAGTGTAAGGATTCAATAAAAGGTGATGAACTAAATCTAAGTGCAAGAGCTTTTTTTCTCACCTATGACTCCCATCGAAATGCGACTTCTATGGCTGGCAAATCAATCCCTCGCCTTGTGTTAGCAGCAGAATGCTATAGCCACAGTGGGGCAGGTGAACAAATTGATGAACAATATTTGTGTCTATAATATTTTTTCTTGCCTGTATGTAAGTAAAGTTTGGAATAAGTTTGTCATTGCAAGAAAGCCCAGTTTGTGGTCTTTTATTGAATAAACCAAATATTGTGTATAGTTGAAATGCAGAAATTTGTTCTAAAATCCTCAGGTGATATATGTTCTTGCAAGTAGCATGGTATTTCATTACTTATAAAGATAGTAATCGCAGTGGATATCGTTATATGGGTTTACACACTGACATATGTGATCACAAACTTATTAGAAACTTACTAGAAACATGTAAGGCATGAATATTTCTGCACACTTGATCAGCTGTGAACGTGCAAGAACTGCTAGTACTGGCTGACTTCACTGCACAGTTTTGATTTACTTTTCTTCAGCGTGTCGTTTTATACTGTTTTATCCCCACAAGAACAGGCCGTTTGCCTGCTTTTCGCATTGTTGCACGAGTTCTACATAATTGTGCAGGAGGGTACGTTGTCACTGTGCCACTATAGCAAGCAATTTACTTAATCTACTAGCTGTACAGTTAATTACCTTGCAGAGCAAGTGTTCATACAGATGCAGTAAGGATACAAAGTCCGCAACATAGTCAATGTTTATTGGTTTCTGTGCAAGAAAAAAAAATTCTCCAGAGAAGAGGTGCAACTTAACGTGCATGTAATATTTTATTCAAGCCACGGATTTAATGCTATCGTAGCAAATTCATTACGATAGCCTACACTTTTGCTCTGTCAAATTTCATAAGAGGCAAGATAAGCTTTCAAGATGCATCGGGAAATTCGTGCTTGAAAACCGACAAGAAAATGCAACTGAACGGTACCGCGTTCAGCGCAACGTTGAAACTTCAGGTACTTTGCTGTCTTGTCATTTGCCCTTGCCGAGGTTAAAATAATTCAAGCTGCTCCGTAAGCGCGATTTTTGCATGCTACTCAACAAAAGAAAATTGTAACGACCTCGTCGTCTGCTGGGGATCGAACACCTCCTAGCACTGACAACTCGCAAAGGCGTACGAAGCAAACGTGAAAATGCGCTTCATTTGCTGTGTAGCGTGTCAACAAACGCAAAGCAATCCGAGAATGCAATCTGCGGTACAAGTTTTTATTCTCCCTTCGCGTACGTACCGAATTCAACGATCCACGTCTCCGCGCATTGCACTTGTCGTGCGAGACGCCATTTTCCAAAACAAACCGGCGAAATAGCTCCGTTCACAGCTCTCCGCGCAATTTCGACCGAAAATCGCAGCGATCTGTGCGACGGTGCGAATGTGCGACCAACCGGTTGGTCGCAGCCGAAAATCGGGGGGTCGGCACTGCGACTGCGATTTTCATCGCAAACGACGGAAATCGCACTTCCGGTGCGACGAAAATTGCATCATGTGAAACAGGCTTTACACGCTCTACGGTCATTAAACTGCATTGCAGGTTACTTCGTAAACGCAGAACTCGCAATGCATAATTGTGTAAATTTCGCGCGAGAATCACAAGCGATGCTTCGGCACCAAAGTCCCGTAATACTGATACTGCGCGCGTCGTTAATTTGAAACACTTTACTCAGAACTTTGCGGTTATCGGGGCTTTAATATGCCCCCATCGCGACATTGAAACGACGATTTATGACCGCAGAGCACGGCAGAGCAACAAATGCAAGAGGTGCGACTTTAGTCACTCCATTGCGGCTGCGTTTCAAGTTGTGTAGTAGCGTAGCTATGGACGAATGGACCCACGGGCGTTTCCTGCGTTAGTACCTAGGCTAATGGCGTTCTCAGGGCGCAAAAGTGCCCAGAGTCGAGGTGCCGCCGCGGTTAACGTTCTCCCGAGCAGCGGCGCTACAGTCGAGGGCCCTGCTGCCCTTGAAAATGAATTACGCCGCCGGGGCCTTGTGCACAGTGCCTTATTATGCCGGACCATTCGTGTTTGTTTGGTACGTGGTAACAATTAGGGGCCTAGTGGCGCCTGCCGTCAAAGGCACGGAGGTGCGTAAGAAGTACAAAGCGTGGGTTTCGGCTACCGTGGGCGCCATCCTTCGCTTCAAATGCGCTGCCTTGAAACGTGGAGAAAGACTGGGGAGCTAGACCCGTGGCGACACAATTTCCAGATCATCACTTGCGTTTCCGCCGCAGTCGGTCGGCACTCTGACCTCGCAAACCGTCCACAGTATGCCGGCCCGAGCGTGGTATATTGTTTCGTCAAATCAATTGTTGTGTACCTGAAATTGCGGTGCGTATTTGCTTGCTAATTTTCGTTTCCCTGTCTAGCGCCTATATAGGATGAGACAAGGTCTCTCACGAGATAGTTATTTGTCGCGCGTTTTTCTTAGCAAAAGGTTCGGATGTGCGTCTTTTGTTGTGAAATAAATAAATAGCATTACTCTGCACTCTAAACGCCGCAGTCGTCGCCTTTCCTTGGTATTTACGTGCGCTATTTTGTAAGATTGTGTGGTGCTACGTCCTTACACTGGTTAAGACGTGATTATTGAGTTCTCGCCGATCTATTGAGAGGCAGAAGGCATTGAGCAGTACAACAGCGTCGACTGGAACCATCTGCCGTAAGAGTGGGCCTCAAATATGGTCAGTGGCTTGCCATTCCATCGTTGGGCACAAGATGGGACAATTTTTTTACACACGGAAAAGCAGTCGCAGCGGACCCTGGACCCTCGCTTGAGTGCCTGCACATGTTTGCAGGGGCAAAAGAAATCCCATTGTTTCCCAGAAGATGCCCCCAAACGCGACGAATCACCGTCGGAAGGGCGACTCAGTTGCCTTCACACGTTTGCAGGGCGAAAGGTTTCCTAGTCTTCTTGAAACCGCCCCGAAACGCTACCAGTCTTCCTCGAGGTGTTCGTTGTTGGGCATAATGCCGACGCCTTCGTTCGCTGCTGCATGGGCGCCTGTCTGCTGCTCGCTTAAGCGCCGGGCCATGTGGTGCTTCGGTGGTTTGCCTGACACAGACTCGACTGCTTCACACACTTGGACTTCTTCATTCAACATCGGCGTGGGTTTTCCACGCCGTCTATGTGCAGATATTCCAAAACCTCCGCAGCAGACGCAACCAAAGGAGTCTGACTGAAGCTACCGCTTGCTTATCACTGAGGGCCTATTTCCGTTCATCCAATTCCTCTAAATTTTTTTATGGCTAGGCTTGTCACGCTCACTCCTAATATTTTCCTTCCTCCATGCACGCGGCCACTCGCACAACGCTACTGGCATGGCGCCTCCTCTCCTTGCCGGTGATCGCGTCCACCACGGGCTGCGCCCAGACACTCACGAGCCACTAAAGGCTTACGGTTTAATATGCTTTCTGCGCCGTGTCAGCTTCAGAACGTATGCTTTTGATGGCTTTGCCTCGGTGATTCCCATATGAGCACCGCTCATTTAGAACTGCATGTGTATGCTTGGTCATCTATTTCAATCTTGTCACCGGCCTTCTTGCCATTCACCCCGTCCGCTGCAGCACTGTCCGACAATTTCTTTACGAAGTACAACAGTTACGCGCGCATAATCATTGCTGATGCTGACAGAGCTTCCTTTCAGATTTTTGCAATTCTGCAGCGCGCTATCCTTTCCTCTGACGTCATAAAATTTCATTTTATGGGTCGACATTTTCCTGGGTGTTTTTTCTCTCGATGCGATGAATTCTTTCTATTTATGTACTAAAAAAATTTTGCGCCAAAAACAACACACACAAGAAAGACGACGACACCACGGGCGCCCGTGGTGTCGTCGTCTTTCTTGTGTGTGTTGTTTTTGGTGCAACATCTTTTCAGTATGCAAGATCACCAACTAGCCCAGCAGTTAACTCTTCTAAAGTACCTTTCTATTTACTTCAACGCCTCACTGCTTCCCGAATATTTCATTCCCAACGGCTGTCTTCAAGTCAGTCTCAGATTCTTTGCCCCGCTCCTCTACACCAAAAACTAGAAGGTTGTTTCGTCTGCTTCTATTTTCCAACTCTGTTAATCGCTCAGCCTAGTAGTCTAGAGTCTTTTCAAGAGACGCAATCTTTCATTTCCTGGACTACTTCAAGAAGATCGGTTAGTCGGTCTGTTTTAATGATTAAGGCTGAGTGTTCCTCTGTAATACCATTTAACCTGCAGTCTGATTTAGCCTGGTTGTCCAAAATGATCTGTAACATTTGCTCTATCGGAGGCCCAGGATTCTCCTCTACATCTCTCTATGTTAGCAACCATAGCATCATTTATCATACATCAATCAGTACAGCGTAGCACCACCAGTGGTTTATTTAGTGTGGGCTTTTTTTTGCACCATGGGGCTGCAAAAAAGCACGCATCAATGTTCTCGCGATTTCTCTTTGCAACGTTCGTCTGCGACATCACTCGACAAACGACCGATGTACGCGACAGGCGCAGTCGTTTTGGAGCTCGCTCCCGCACGGATAGAGTGCGTCGAGGCGCGCCGTCTGGTTCGTTAATCCAAGAACACCGCTGAAAGAAATGGATTTTTCTTTTATGGCGAGTGAACTAATTTCCAGGAGAAAGTCACCATGAATTTAGCGTCTGGGTAACGTAAATTTTTATAAAACCTGTGTGTTGTGCAGGGACGCCTACTCAAAAGCCCTGCGCGTGTCGTTAGCCAAGCTCGCAGAAATCTTGTCTCGTCTCATCAGTGGGCGGCCGCCGTGGAAAACAATTGCTTAAGCGATGGCTGCTGCGATGGCGACCAAGATGATGCCGAAGAAGGCCGGCGACACCATGGATGCGCTCAAGATAGAGCGCCGCTTGAGCTCCACACCGCCGGTTGTGTCGCCTGCATGCCCAAAGAAAGAGTCTTTTGTTCTCGTGCTTCACAATTGGCACTTGCGGATGCCACCCATCACCATGCAATATTTATTAGCAACATATCACTAATAGACGATTTCAATAAACATCTTCTATTTCCTTTCAGTCTGAAAAGAGGAAACAGGACAGAAAGCTCCAAGAGCTTGACGCAGGTCTTAACATCTTCTGCACACAGCAGTAGGTGCAGCAAACACATTAAATTAAATCACGACGACTGGACAGTAAGGAGCTCGGCACTGAGACAAAACAGCGGCACAACGTGTGGGCATCGTTGTGACGGCTTACCTCTAACGCACGCACTGTAGCGGCATCCCTCTTCCCTGAAAGACGCCACGAGCGGATGATACGCGACTCGCGGCCTCTCGGTAAGCGCTGAAAACCTATCCTTTCTTTATTTTTACACACAAGTGTTAAGTGCTGTTCAAATTCAGCGAAAATATATCGTGTACCTAGGCGCGTTTAAGACCTCGTGCATGCGTGAGATTCTGGAAACAAGAGGTTAGGTCTACGGAGAATTGACACTATATCGTGCAACACGAAATCTTTACGAAAAGGGCTTTGCAAATACACTACCGACCTAGCTACCTTGCACATGCTTTCTAATGACAACACTAGAAAATATAACGGAGACAAATTCCGAACCTATGTGCCTGCCGCGATTCCCTCTTCATAAGCCCACAATACGTAGAAGCTAGCTTAGACAGATCTTGAAAACGTACTCGGGAAACCTAATACGCAAATACATGTTGGCACTACACACTCCATATCCCATTTCATATGTTCAAGAACGTATCTTTAGCAACTTACGAGGCGCGGTGCCAAAACGGGTTTTCTTTGAGGATGCGAAATTTCAACACAAAAGGAACAGAGAGAAATGACGCGAAGGTTCTTGTTTACAGTATTCACGCAAAGAATAAGAGAAAGCAAGTAGCAACAATAACTAGCTGTAAAGTTAACCCACAGATTTTCAGCACGTCAGAACGATCGTATATGGGCCCATTCCTGTCGTCTACATCTGCAGTTATTCTTTCTTGCTCATTTTCGTTTGTATTCCCGAAAATTGTATTGTGACCGCGGCGGTAGCAGAACCGTCGATTTCATACATGCGCGAAATGTTCAATATATTTCTGACTGACCGAAGAAGGCACCACTGTAGGTTAAATGAGGCTCACAATTCCCAACTCCCTAGCGTCTGTTAAGATCGCCTGCATTGTGCGAGGCTCAGAGCGGTATTGATACGGCGGCGCGAATCACCATTCTGAATAGCTAGCCGGGAGCGTTAATTTTCGGATGCCAAGAGACCAGCAGACGCTAGGAGCGGAAGGTACGCGACTCGGTGTCTCTCCGTAAGCGCTGAAAACTTTTCCCTTTTTTATTTTTACACACAAGTGTTAAGTGCTGTTCAAATTCAGCGAAAATATATCGTGTACCTAAGCGCATTAAGACCGCATGCATGCGTGAGATTCGGGAAACAAGACCTTAGGACCACGGAGAATTGACACTATATCGTGCAACCTGCGAAGCACGCACAAATCAGCGGATCTCTTAGGCATGTAGGGCCCTCTGGGCCGTACTTAGCGGCGACAAGGTAGCCTTGCCGCCTGCGTGATTATCTTACTGAGTTATGTCGAATGCTCGGTTGCGGTACTCGGAAGTTCAAATCCCCCGCACCCGCCCCCCCCCCTCCGTTTTTTTTTTTTAAGTTTGGCATTGTGAAGTGCGCTACATATGCAGGCTTGGATTACAACTAACCAATGGCCCCCAGTCCCCAGCAGCTGCGGAATGCCTGACCAAGGCGGCGGTCAGACCTGTAACGGAGTAGAGGGCGCTAAGAATCTCTGGGTCCGGACAGGCCGCCAATGGAAATTGACCCTTGCAACGTTTAACACCCGAACCCTCTCGAGTGAGGCTAGCTCTGCAGGACTCTTCGAGAAACTAGTAGACATTGTTTGGGATATTATCAGCCTTAGTGAGATCAGACGAACTGGTGAGGCTTACACATTAGTGAGATTAGAAGGGCTAGTGAGGCTTACACATTAGTGAGATTAGAAGGACTAGTGAGGCTTGCTAAATAACGGCCATGTCCTCTGCTATAGAGGTCTCCCAGATGAGAAGCAATACGGGGTAGGATTCCCAATCCATAAGGACATAGCGGGCAATATTGACGAATTCTACAGCATTAACGGGAGGGTAGCAGTAGTCGTAATCAAACTTAATAAGCGGTAGCGATTAAAGGTAGTGCAAGCCTACGCTCCAACATCCAGTCACGACGATGAGGAAGTAGATCAGTTCTATGAAGATGTTGAATTAGCAATGAGAAAAGTGCAAACTCGTTACACAGCAGTAATGGTGACTTCAATGCAAAAGTGGGGAAAAAGCAGGTGGGTGAACAGGCAATTGGCAACTACAGCGTCCATTCTAGAAACGCTAGAGGAGAGATGCTGGTAGAATTCGCAGAAATAAATAAGCTGAGAATAATGAACACCTTTTTCAGAAAACGTAGCAACAGAAGGTGGACCTGGAAACGCCCTAATGACGAAACAAAAAATGATATTGATTTCATACTTTCTGCCGATATCAGCATACTCCAGGATGTAGAAGTGATAGGTAGGGGAAAGGTGCAGTGATCATAGGTTAGTGAGAGCTAGGATTCACCTATATTTGAAGAAAGAAAGCGTAAAATTGGTCAAGAAGAAACAGGTCAACTTAGAGGCAGTAAGGGTAAAAGCAGACAAATTTAGGCTGGTACTTGCAAACAAATTTGGAGATTAGGACAGAGAGATTAGGATGATGACATAAAGCTAATGAATGAAACCGTAATGAGGCTGACTTCAGTGGCAGCAACTGAAGTGGGAGGCAAGGGATCAAGGCAACCAGTAGGCAAGCTTTACCAGTAGGCAAGAAACGATGAAGAATGAAAGTGTCCAACTCAAGAAATAAGATAGAATTCGCGGAACTGTCAAAACTGATCAACAAACGGAAAATAAGTGATATTAGAAATTATAACGTGAGAAAGACTGAAGAAGCCGTAAAAATGGACGCAGCCTGTAATCAGCGAGAAGGAAATTTTGCATAAGACAAACCAACATGTACGTACTGAAAGATAAGCAGGGTAATATCACCAGCAATGTCGAAGGTGTAATAAAAGCAGCCTAAGAATTCTATACTGACCTGTACAGTACCGAGGGCTCAGGAGTACTCTATTCGAAACAATAATGAACAGTATACAGAAACACCTCCTATAAAGAGATGACGGCAGAAGGGCCTTCCAAGGCATGAAACGGGTAAAGTGGCAGGAGATGATGGAATACCAGTCGATTTAATCAAAGATGGAGGAGACATAATGCTAGGAAAACTGGCGGCTCTCTATACGAAATGTCTATTGACTGCAAGGGTCCCAGAAAACTGGAAGACTGCAAACATTATGCTAATACACAAAAAGGCAGACGTTAAAGAACTGAAAAATTAAAATGGCCAGGCTTAGCTTGGTTAAGCCAAGAATGCGTTGCATATTGCGCGAGTTGGGGCCCAGCTTTTCCTCCGGTTGTCGTGACGTCACGTCACGTGGTTGCGCTAAAGGTCAATGGTGGCTGCGCGGCCGCGCCCAAGGGCTGAACTGAGTCATTGCAATATGCAACGCATAAAAACAGAAGCAACTTAATAACAAACATAGCAAACTTAAAAGAGAATAGACCCACATATGAGACGCGCAGCATTGAACAATGGCTCATACCCTCAATGGTGGCTGCCCGGCCACGCCCAAGGGCTGAACTGAGTGATTGCAATATGCAACACATAATAGGCCCATTAGCTTACTCCCAGTATTATATAAACTACTTACCTACATAATCTCCAATAGGATAAGGGCAACACTGGACTTAAGTCAACCAAGGGAAGAGGTGGACTTCAGGAAGGGATTTTCTAGAATGGATCACATCCACGTCACTAATGACGTTGTCGAGAAATCCGCAGAGTAGAATAAGCCTCTCTATATAGCTTTCATGGATTACGAAAAAGCATTTGATTCAGTAGTGATACCAGCAATCATAGAGGCATTGCGTAATCAAGAAGTAAAGACCGCTTATATAAATACCATGGAAAATATCCACAGAGATTCCACAGCCACCTTAATTCTACACAAGAAAAGTAGGAAGATACCTGTGAAGAAAGCGGTCTGCCGAGGAGACGCCATCTCTCAAAAGCTATTCACTGCGTGCTTGGAAGAAGCATTCAAGCGATTAAACTGTGAAGGTTTAGGAGTAAGGATCGGCGGCGAATACCTCAGCAACCTTCGGTTTGCCGATGACATTGTTCTATTCAGCAAAACTGCGGACGAGTTACAACAAATGATTGAGTACCTTAACAGGGAGAGTGTAAAAGTGGGGTTGAAGATTAATATGAAGAAGGCGAAGATAATGAAAATAACCGGGGCAAGGAAACAAGAGTTCAAGATCGCAAGTCAGCCTCTAGGGTCTGTGAAGGAGCACGTTTACCTAGGTCTACTAATCACAGGGAACCCTGACAATGAGAAGGAAATTCACAGAAGAATAAAAATAGGTCGGATCGCATACGGCAGACATCGGGAGCTCCTGACTGGGAGCTTACCGTTATCATTGAAAAGGAAAGTATACAATCACTGCATTTTACCGGTGCTAACATATGGGGCAGAGACTTGGAGACTGACAAAGAAGCTTGAGAACAAGTTACGGACTGCGCAAAGAGCGATGGTACGAAGAATGATAAGCATAACTTTAAGACACAGAAAGAGAGTGGTTTGGATCAGAGAGCAAACGGGTATAGACGACATTCTAATTGACATGAAGAGAAAAAAAGATGGCTCTGGGCTGGTCACGTAATGCGTAAAGTAGGTAACCATTGGACCATTAGGGTGACAGAATGGGTACCGAGAGAAGGGAAGCGCAGTAGAGGACGACGGAAGACTAGGTGGGGCGACGAAATTAAGAAATTTGCGGGTGGTTGTTGGAATCGTTTGGCGCAGCACAGGGGTAATTGGAGATCGCAGGGAGAGGCCTTCGTCCTGCATTGGACATGAATATGATGATGATGATGATGGGCACTCAGCGCCATGTAACGCCACCATCGCGAAGCGTGCGCGTGGCCTCCGAAATGCACGTTGCACTGGCGCATGCGCAGGGAGAAACGCACCATGCGGCAGCCGGGCTGTTTTCTCGCGCTTTTTTTGACACGCTGTGTTATGTAGTGGCGCTGCCGAGAAACCTGCGCGTGGCCTGCGAGACGAGACGCCGGGCGCGCCGGTGAGTGCGAAAGCTGAGAGTGGCCCCCTCTCCAGCTGCACGCCCAGTGGAACATGCTCAGTGACCCAAATTTGGCGAGAGCTTCGTTCAAGTGCGGCAAATACCCGCTGCATGCATTCATGGCGGTGCTCGCTAAAGCGTTGGCGTGAAAGACATTCCTTGGAAAGCAGCACATACGCGGCGCATTCGTGGCGCAGCTTACTTTAAAGCTTCGGGCTCCGGTCCTTTAGGTACCTGTCTGAAGTGGGTTTGATTGCGTCCAGTGCAAGAGAAATTTCAATGTTTTGTAATGTTACATTCGGCTGGTTAAAACTGACCATTGTGAAGTCCACTGGCCGAAATGTCGCCAGGCTACTGGGCTAATGCATTGCTGCTAATGTGCACGCTGCTCCCCACTGTTCATGCTGCACCGTCTGTCGGCTTTGTCGTAATGTCCGCGCTCACTTTCATCAGTTTCGCGCCAAGGACGAAACGTTGACAACAATCGCAATGCTTAGCGTTGCGCTTAAACCCGTGGAACGGTGTCCTTAATACACGCGGGTGCAACATGCTGGCCCGGCGCAGCATACAAGCTAGCTCCTAGTCAGCTTCAGCAAGCTGGGACAGGTAAGGAGGAGCGCCGTTACAGCCGTTGCATTTGGACTGTGCACGACATGAAAAACCTTCGGCGTTTATAGTCAGCGCCCAGTGAAATATTAGACCCCGTAAGTTTGGCGTTTGCTGCTCGGACGCGGTTGCATACACACAGCAGCTCTGCAGGAATGCTGTAGTGTATGTGCTGACATGCGGCGTCCACTCGGCGCTCATGCACGCAGCCAAAGCCGCCCTTGCTCCGCCGCCGAACCGATTGAGCGTACTACGTTCACTGCCGTGCATCCACTCCGCTTCGTCCTTTTAAGTCCTTTTTGCAGCCGAACGCACTCCACTTCATTGCACAACACGTAATCCAACCCGCTTTCGCCACGCATGCGCTGTCAGCTCGAAAGCGCATGCGTTTTTAGATTCCTTTCAGTTTTAGGGCTGCGGAGCGTGGAGTGTCGCTCTTCTGATTTCTGGCGCGAGGTGGCGCTCGCCACGCTGTTTGACGTGTTTATTTTTTCATTTTTTATGGTTTAACTTAGGTAGGACATTAGGCAGTATAATAGCAAAAGCTTGGCGGCGGAGCCCATCGCCGTGTTCCAAAGGGGACGCTCATAGCATCCATCCATCCGACGAGCGCCACCGCGCCACTTTGTGTTGCTGGCGAACGAGCAGAGTGATTTGCAACGTTTGGCTAATATCTGTGGACAGGAAGCCAAAAATTAGGCTTGAAATTTAGTGTTACAAAATCAGGTGTTATGGTATTCAATGAAAACAGTGAACAGACAGTGGAGATACAGAGCCAGGAAATAGCTCGGGTAACAGAATATAAATACCTTGGTATATGGCTAAACGAAGGCAATAGATATATGGAAACACAGGAAAATAACAATAACAGTGAAGTGGAAGAGAAATGGCAGCCATAACGAAGCACAGAGCGCTATGGTGTACAATAGGTACGACGTGCTCCGGGGTATGTGGAAAGGTGTAATGGTTCTAGGACTTACTTTTGGAAATGCGGTTGTTTACTTGAAATCAGGGGTACAATCAGGACTCGATGGGAGCCAAAGGTCAGTGGGACGCCTCGCATTGGGCGCTCACATGAAGACTACAAATGAAGCTGTGCAGGGTGATATGGGCTGGACTAGTTTTGAAACGAGGGAAAGTAAATGGGCTGGGAGAGTGTCGAGGTATCTGTACAGGGAACACATTTATTCACAGTCGAGGAAAAGAACTAGGAAGCTCACCAGCAAGTATGTGGAATATAGGGTGGGAAACACAGCAACAAAGAATGCCAAGGGGAAAGTCAGAGAGGCTGAAATAATCTCATGGGTGGCGGCAATGGAAAAGAAACCTGCCATGAGCAACTACTTGAGAGGAAAAAACGAAATCAGGAAAGAAACAATTTATGATAATTTAAAGGGAAGCTCATTATTTTTCGAAGCGAGGTCGGGATGCCTTAGAACACGCTCCTTTATAGCGAGATATAAGAAGGAAGAAGAAGCATGTGCTTGCTGCGGTAAACCTAGGGAAACGATGGAGCAGGTTTTCTTACAATGTGAAGACGTCTGCCCAGCGGTCGATTTAGGACCACTGGCCTCCTTGAAGCCCTTGGGTTCAGCGAGAGCAGTAAAAAAGTAAACATGTCCGCAGTACAGATTAGCAAGAGGCGATTGGAACATTGGTGGAAGAAAAGTAGGGAAACGACAAAAAATGGAGACGTACGAAAGCAAAGTGCGCAATAGGGGTTCAGAAAATTTGGTTGCGTGAGTTCATAGCGTTTTCGTTTCTTCTTCTTTAACGTGGGTAGGACATTAGGCAGTATAATAGCCAGAGCTTGGTGGTGCTACCCACCACTCCGTTCTAAACGGGACGCTCATAAGATCCATCCATCCATCCATCCTCGAAGAGCGCCACCCTGTGAAGACGTCTGCCCAGCGGTCAATTCAGGTACTGCTGGCCTCCTTGAAGCCCTTGGGTTCAGCAAGAGCATGGGAAAAGTAAACATATCCGCAGTATAGATTAGTAAGAGGCGATTGGAAGATTTGTGGAAGAAAAGTAGGGAAACGACAAAAAAAAACGACACGTACAAAAGCAAAGTTCGCACTAGGTGGTCAGAAAATTTGGTTGTGGGAGTGCAGTGTTTTTTTTTTCTTTTCTTCCTTTTTAACCTAGGTAGGACATCATGCAGTATAAGAGCTTGGAGGCGCAACCCACCACCCCGTTCCAAAGGGGACGCTCATAACATGCATCCATTCATCTTAATATTGTTACGGGGCCCCAGATGGTAATGACGGTGTGAGGAAAAACGACGTTATGCGAGAGCAGGACATACGGATTAGGGGATACGATGTAGTCACCGCCTGGTACAGGTGGAACGGGGTAGACACCTATGTAGGTAACGGCACGGTGACGGAGGCGAATATGCTCTGTGGAACATAGCCGTATCGGAGCACTATCTGGAGAGTCAATCGCAGCAGGTAGAGCGAGTTGCACAACACCAGTAGAACAGTACATCAAAACGGCATGTGTAGACAGAAAGTCAAGGCCCAGGATGAGGTCGTGAGGGCAGTGCTCTCATAAAATAAAACAGAAGTATGATGTCCGGCGACACTCACGCAAGCTGGACACATGCCAATAACGGCTGGTGTTTTACCGTCGGCGACTTGGACCACAGGCGACGGAGCAGAAGTGGAGTCTTTCTTGAGACGATTCCGAAGCTGAGCATTCATCACAGATACGTGCGCGGCAGTGTCAATCAGAGCCGTAACAGGTACACCATCCACGTTCACTTCAATGAGGTTCCGATGTGTGGGCAAGGTCAGAAGAGGATTTTCGCGTCGGGTAGGTTTTGCAGCACTATCATCATCCTTATGTCGTGAGCAATATGGCCGCTGCCGTAGCGGCTGGTGCGGCTCGTCGCGCTGCTCGCTGGTTGAATTGGGGGTTTTGTTACCGCGTTTCCGGTGGTCATTGTGAGTGCGGTACTATAACATGACTACAGATATATTTATTATGTTTCTACGTGACCAAGATGCCTCAATTGGCAAAAAAGAACGCTTGAAACATGTAAGCTTATATTGTTTATCGTCAGTGGTGAATGAAGCAGTACATGCTCACAATTTTCGCACAGTTCAGGTGGACCTAATGCTGTCAATCACTAAGTTTACAATATACAGAAACACAGATAGATAACTATTTAATGGAATTGGAAGCTGAAAGCCAATAAAGTTTTCTCATCCTCTGAGTGAAGCTTCAGACAACAGTATTTATGTCGGGCTACTCTCATACTTACAATTACGTGCAGTGCCGCTTGACATGTTTCATACTATACGTATATTCTTTGCGTTCTACGATTTCAGCTAGATTAAAAAAGAAACATAAAAAGTGCTGGGAAAAGATGTACTGTCAACAAAATAAGCTCGAGCTGCAATGTCCAAGTGTTTTCATGACACATTGGGGAGAGGCACGTAGTAGTGAAAAAAAAAACAGAACGTTACGCTATATTTCACTGCACATATTGCCTGCTCTTGGCACTTCTGCTGCAGATTTGGCGTTCAGGTGCGGCAGTACAGGCATTGGCACAAGTGTAGTGCTGGCAAGGCACGTTATGGAGACAACAGTGCTAACAAGGGCTTCTGCAAATATTGGGTCAATAAACAAGGACACTAAATAAACATTTCAACAAGCCCAAATCATGGATCCTGGGAAAATGCAATTTACGGTTTCATGCTGAAAAAGCATCTCGGTTTGTGTATTGAAACAAGCCAAAGAGGTTGCAAGGAGATGAACACTTCAACTTAGAAAGAGAGATGAGAAAGGGGAGCCTCAGCCAGGAGCCAAAGCATACGAACATGTTTGTGAGTACCGTGACGAAGAGAAGTTCCCAAGTTGAAGCTTCCCTTGTTCGTCCACTGTTGATTCGATGAACGCTGAGCTGAACTTATTCCGAGCATATTTCAAAAAAATTTTGGGGGCACTCTGTGCTCAGGTTTGCCATCTCTGGTTTGAAGATAACGAAAGAATCGTCTATGGTTTTTAGTAACTTGTCTGTTTGAGAAGCGTGGAACAGGCAGATTGTTTGAAAATATCTTTTCTAGTGATCTCTTACTGTGCAGGGCTAGCCTAGTTTTTGATTTCACGCAAACTTTGCATGAACTATTTGTAATTACAAATGTAAACTAATTCGCGTATGCATATCTAATTGTAATCCTAGCACTTGCCATCCTAACATCTTATTAGAATTCGTCATTTTATTTAGATATTGTTACGGGGATGTTGGGAGTATAGAAGACCGTATTTACAATATATAATACAAAATCAGTCAGATTAGTTAAGATGGCTGACCACCAACAATACGCAGCAGCCAGCGTCTCCGATCTTCTTCCTCTCTCTTCTTTCATCCTTCCGTAACAGGACCTCCGAGTGGCGAAGCGCCGTCTTGGCGCATGGTAGGCGAAGAATTGCGAGCGAAGTATGGCTTCAGCCGCGAAACGTGCACGACGTCAACAGGCGTCTGACTTGAGGATGCATCAAAGTGTAGCGGCGAAATCTCGTGATTTAGGTCCTTAACTTGGCGTAGGACTTCATAAGGCCCTGTGTAGCGAGAGAGAAGCTTCTCGGAGAGGCCAGCCCGACGACATGGTGAGCAGAGGAGCACCCAAGCACATTGTGCGAACTTAATAACGCGATGGCAAGGGTCGTAACGCTCTCTTTGTATATGCTGCGAGGCTAATAAACTAGATTGGGCGACTTGACGTGCCATGTGAGCGCGATCGATGACTTCACCAGCGTACTGAGTTGCAACACGCGGCACAGTAGGGAGGATGGTGTCAAACGTCAATGTGGGGTCGCGACCGTACAAGAGATAAAAGGGCGAATATCCTGCGGTGTCATGTCAGGACGAGTTATACTCGAACGTCACGTAAGCTAGCGTGGCGTCCCAGTCGCGGTGATCGTTGGAGACGTACATCGATATCATCACTGTGATTGTTCGGTTGAGACGTTCTGTAAGACAACTTGTGCTCAGTGGCACAAGAGCGGAGGAGGTCGTCGACAACTCGAGATAAGAACGAGCGGCCGCGATCTGTAAGTGACAGTCGAGGTGCACCGTTGTAGAGAATGACGTCGTGGAGGAGAAAATTGGTGACGTCTCTTGCGCAACTAGTCGGCAACGCCTTTGTTATCGCGTAGCGTGTCGCGTTATCAGTAGCGACGGCGATCCACTTATTCCCTCTAGTCGTCGTCGGAAAAGGGCCAAACAGGTCAAGGCCTACGTGAAAGAACGGTTCAGAGGGAACTTCAACAGGATGGAGCCGTCCGCATGTGCCAAGGGAGGTTTCTTCCAGCGCTGACAATTCGCATGTTCCTACATAACGACGAACAGAGCGGTAGAGACCCGGCCAGAAGAACCGGCGTCGTACGCGGTCGTATGTACGCAAAACTCCAAGGTGTCCCGCCGTTGGTGCATCGTGAAGTTGTTCGAGAACGACGGATCGCAGATGACGAGGAAGCAACTCAAGGACGACAAGGAGCGGACGACAAGGAGCAACTCAAGGCCGTCAGGGCTGATATCGGGGCGGTAGAGGATGCCGTCATGCAGCCCGAATATGCGGGACGTGTCGTCGGTGCGGCGAGGTTGCATTACGGCAATGATGGACTATAAGGAATCGTCAGGTTGTTGTGCAGCGCGCATGTTGGTCATTTCAGTGAAAGCCATCACGCAGGTCACTGGATCACGCGCAACAGGATCAGCGGGATCCATGGGGTGACAATATAGGCAGTCAGCGTCCTTGTGGAGGCGTCCAGTCTTGTAATGTACAATAAATGAAAATTCCTGGAGCCGCAAAGCCCAGCGACCAAACCGTCCAGTCGGGTCCCGAAGGAAAGACAGCCAGCAGAGTGCGTGATGGGTTTTGACGACCGAAAATGTGGCCAGTACTTGGCCACAGCCCAAACTAAAGCCAAGCACTCCCGCTCGGTGATGTAGTAATTTCTCTCGGTAGGTGACAGCAGGCGGCTGGCGTAAGCTATCACGCACTCGGTACAATTCTGTTGTTGCGAGAACAGCGCTGATGTCCTGGCCGCCTGGACTTGGTTGGTGCAGATGGATTAAAGTGGGCAAGTATGGCAGGGTTGGTCAGAAATGCGATGAGGGCGGCGAACGCACGAGCCTGCTCCGGGCCCCATGAGAATGTCGCGTTCTTCTATAAAAGATCTGTCAAGGGCCGAGCAACGTCGTCCAATTTTTTGACGAAGCCGCGAAAGTAAGAACACAGGCCGAAGAAGCAGCGCACGTCAGAAGCGGAACGTGGCACAGGGAGACTGTGTACGGCGCGAACATTTTCCGGACCTGGTTGGACACCGGATGCGTCAACGCGGTGGCCCAACAGGGTAATCTGACGGCGCTCGAATAGACAATTCGTGGAGTTCAGTTGAAGGCCGGCATTTCGGAAGACCGCAAGAATTGCAGCAAATTGGGAAAGGCGGCTGCCGAGCGTAGGAGAAAAAACAATAACGTCGTCAAGGTAACAAAGACAGGCGCTCCACTTGTAGCTTCGCAGAAGGGAGTCCATCGTACGCTCAAATCTCGCAGGAGCATTGAATAGGCCAAAGGGCATGACTTTGAACTGATCTAAGCCATCCGGCGTGATGAAGGCCGTCTTCTCACGGTCCATTCGTCAACAGAAATCTGCCAGTAGCCGGATCGGAGATCGATGGACGAGAAGTATTTAGCTCCGTACAAGCAGTCTAAGGCATCATCTATCCGTGGTAGTGGGTAGACGTCTTTTCGAGTGACCTTGTTTAAGTGGCGATATTCGACGCAAGAACGCCACGGACCATCTTTCGTTTCCACGAGGGCGGCAGGCGAAGCTCAACGGCTGGCTTAGGGCTCGTGACCCCTTTGCGGAGTATATTGTCCACTTCTGATTGGATGACTCGACGTTCAGCATGCGATAGGTACGCCGGCGAATAGTATTCGTGTCTCCAGTGTTTATACGGTGGTGAACAAAAGATGTTTGGCCTAAAGGCCTGTCGCCGAAATCAAAGATGTCACTGTACGATGTCGTATGTCCGTGGCCTGTGCAGAGGTGAGGTCAGGTGCAATCATTTTCGCGAAGTCATCCGTTAAGGAACCAGAGCTGTGAGATGCAATTCGCGCTAATAAGCCACTCTCGGCATTCAGATTCTCGATGTCAAATTTGGACCCACTAGAAACGCTGGCCAAGAACATGCGTGCCGGAATCACTTGAGGGCACAAGCTGAAATTCAGAAGCGGTAGAACGAAGTCGTTATTAGTAACCGTGACGAACGTATGCGGAACAGCAACGTTCCGGTTGAAAAGCACTTCGATGACGGGGCGAAGCACATAGTCACCGTCAGGAACCTAGCTGTGGCTGGGCGGTCAAAGTGACGTAAGTATAACTGCGTCGGGTGACAGACGTACATCGTGAAGTGAGCACAAGTGCGGTGGGGCGGTGCTCGGGGCATCGGCGAGTTCAGACAGTTCGAACTGAAGAACGCCGGTCGCGCAGTCGATGAGAGCAGAATGAATGGATAAAAAGTCCAATCCAAGGATAATATCGTGATGGCAGTTGTCGATCACAGCAAAGAGAACAGAAGTAAGGCGGCCGGCTATATTTAAACTTCTTATTTATATTTATTATTCCAAGAACAACCAGCACGCCGCCGTCGGCCACGCGAAGCACTCGGGCAGCTGCTGGGGTGAGGACCCTTTTTAAACGTCTACGTAGGGTAGCACTCATCACAGACACGTGGCCTCCAGTGTCGACGAGTGCTTGGACAGGTACGACGTCTACTTTAGCGTCTATTACGCTTCTCCTCGTGGGCACAGGCAGAGGATTTGATGCAGTAGTAGGCAATGCAATCACCTCCGAGAGTTGCATTTCTTAGTTTTTCGAAAAGTTGCGGCCAAACGCCACAGGGGACGAAAGGCGACGTGGCTGTGGCGAACGGGAAGATGGGCGACGTGTTTGCGGTGAACGAGACTGGTGTCCGCGCGGCGATGGTGAGCGGCTGTACCACGTGTTCCTAGCAGAGTTGTCGGCGCTGTTAGACTCGGCGGTGGGCGAAACATTGCGGGCATTTCCACCAAAGCGGCTCATTTTGGTCGGCGTGTGAGGTGTTGAGGGCCACGAGTTGCGACAGTATCGGGCGACATGACCAATGCGGCGACAGATGAAACATATCGGCTAGTCATCCGCAGTTCAGCACTCAGTCGGGTTGCAATAACGCGGAGAGAAGCGTCGGGGTGGAGCGAAAATAGCAGTAGGGCGTTCGTTAGCTCTGGGATTGGCGACAGCACATAGAGAACGTAAACCTATGTTTTGAAGTTCCTGGCGAACGATGCCTTGTGCGAGGGGAACTGAAAATATGGTAGCATCAGGGCTACGCGAACAGAAAGCTGCGGGCGCTATCGCATCCAGTTCAGGTCTAATGATTCGCACCACGTCCTCTGATGGCGACGCATCCTTCTGTGCGGGTTGTTCACACGTCGACGTTGTGGCAGTGTTGGGAAGTCAGGTGAATGGTTGCAAGACGCGTCGGCTTTTGGCCTGCTTGATTTGTCAGCACTGTTTAATGATTGCATCAACTGTAGATGAACTTTTGCACATGAGCAGATTAAATGCCTCGTCAGCAATGCCCTTAAGCACGTGTCCGACCTTCTAACCTTCTATTATGTCGTGATCGGCTTTACGACAAACTGCCAGGACGTCCTAGATGTACGAGACATAGGACTCCGTGGGGAATTAGGCACGGGAGGCCAGTTCTTGCTTTGCGGCAATATTACGGCCGTCTGGTTTGCTGAACAACTCTGTAAATTTCACTTTGCATTGGTCCCAGCTGATTAGCTCCTCTTCGTGGTTTTCGTACCACACCTTTGCCATGCCTATTAGGTAGAACAATAGGTTAGCTAGCATAAGCGTAGGGTACCATCTGTTGATTCCACTCACGCGTTCTTACATGGCCACCCACTCTACAACGTCGGCGCCATCGGTCCCGCAGAAAGTTCCCGGATCCTTGGGTTGCAAAACGACAACCTAAGGTGACAGCGACGTAGCATGAGACGGTGATGTAGGAGGCGGCAACGACGTTCATCCCGAGTGCTCCCCGTCGCTCATGGTGCGGATGGTGATGCGATGTCCACTGCGGAGCTCCGTTTCCAGCTGTGGTACCTCGCACTGCCCACCAATATGTTACGGGTATGTTGGAGTATAGAAGATTGTATTTAGAATACATATATAAAATTATTCACATTAGATAAGGTGGCTGACCACCAACAACACGCAGCAGCCCGCGTCTCTGATCTTCATTTTCTCTCTTCTCTCATCCTTCCGTAACAATATCTTGCTGTACACATTACAAATAACTTAAAGTGGACCATTAATATAGAGTAAATTATTAACACTGCTAATCATATGCACGGGTACTTACGGTGCAACTTTTTCAAAGCACCGTCTACGTTAATACTCCAGCTTTACAAGGCTCTAATACGTTCGAAACTTGAATATGCGTCTGCTATATGAGATCCCAGTCGCGTTACTTGAAGTTGCAAAAATAACTCCACTCGTTTCATTTTAATTATAAACGTATTTCAATTATAACCGCAATAAAAAATAACCTAGCACTTATTTCATTAGCTAACCGCCGTAAAGTCGCCCGTCCTTTCGCTATTTCGCAAAATTTTCTGTCACACGACATTGCGCGTCGACTTCATACTGATGCAATAGTTCTGCGGCAACCCGCACGGTGGAATTAATAAAGGGAAAATCAGATATCTACCCGCTCGTAGCAAATGCTACAAAAGAAACCCATACGGGATCCTCGAAAGAAAAGCCTCGCTGTTGAAGAAAAATTCGTCTTGGTTCACGACTCGAACCCGAGACCACCGCCTTTTCGGGGCAGCCACTCTACCACCTGAGCTAACCAAGCGGCCAGTAGATGGCTGGGCGAAGTCGAATTTGTTTCCTTTGTAGCAATTGGTACGAACGGGTATATGTCTGATTTTCCCTTTAGTAACGACTTCATGCTGCGGTCTCAGTACATTTCAAACTGCGTCGACCGTCACAGTAACGTACTAATTGATTCACGTTACACGAAGTGTTTCTTTCAATTTTTCATTTCCCGTACATCTGAGGAATGTAACTTCCTTCCCCCAATATCGTAGCCGTCACAGGCAACAAACTTTTCGCAAAGCTGTAGCGGACATTGTAAACCAGGATAATTATATTACTAGGACTCACTGCATTTGTTTGTTTGCTTGCTTTACTTCTGTGCAACGACTCCCCCCTTTTGCGCCATATGACCACGAGGGTATTTTAAATAAAAAATAAAATGAGCAGTGACTGCCAGAGTTTCAGTCATTACGAAGTACCATTTCCGCAAAATTGCATTGGTTGCATTTGATAATGGAAAGAAGAATGATAGGTGTAACGTTAAGGGATAAGAAAAGAGCAGATTGGGTTAGGGAACAAACGCGAGTTAATGACATCTTAGTTGAAATCAAGAAAAAGAAATGGGGGGCATGGGCAGGACATGTAATGAGGAGGGAAGATAACCGATGGTCATTAAGGGTTACGGACTGGATTCCAAGGGAAGCGTAGCAGGGGGCGGCAGAAAGTTAGGTGGGCGGATGAGATTAAGAAGTTTGCAGGGACGACATGGCCACAATTAGTACATGATCGGGGTTGCTGGAGAAGTATGGGAGAGGCCTTTGCCCTGCACTGGGCGTAACCAAGCTGATGATGATGATGATGATGATGATGATGATGCATTTGATAATTTTAAAATTCTTTGCATTTTCATATAACAGATTGTTGTTAGTGGTCATGTAATACCTGATGGCAATGTCCGTCAAGCTGATTTGCAAAGAGCAGATGACAGAATATGTGCATTAGAAAATCTGCTAATTGTTTCTGTTCTGGTCATCATGGCTATAACGAAGAAAAGGAACAAGTTCGCACTAAACATGTTACTTCTTCAGTTGTTATAAAATCCCCTTAAATGCAAGTAAGCTTTAATGTAAAATTTTACCGTTCCCATTCGGTACGATACAAAACTGTAGGCTGCTGCTTTCCTGATAGGGCTTACATCCCTCTATCTGGGAAACTTGCAAACACTCCACTGTGAGACTCATAGTTCAAGAGGACCTGTTGTCATTATGGTGACCGTTGTGCTTCTTATGGCTTAGCGTGGGTACCTTGCCGACCAATAATCTCTTTTGTCCGTATTCCTGAAAAGAAAAATTATGAAGCCATGACAAACATGCAAGCAAAAAATTGTCAAGGAATATCTAGTCAAATAAATTCACAAATTATTGTTCTAGTTGAAGGGTTCAGAAACATACCTTGTGAGGACTTTGGCTCCTTGATGTTACTTCCAGTTTTGACACTTTCACTGCTGTCTAGTATGTCCAGAGACAATAGAGTCCAATGGGATCAGCAACTATCAGCAGTGTCTTGGAGGATGGAGTCAAAAGGAAAGAGAGCCTAAATTACTATAGGGCAAGTCTGAGTGAGTTTGTGATCCATGTATGACTAAGAACAGTGCACAAAACACACCATGACAGAAAAGCACACACACACACACACACACACACACACACACACACACACACACACACACACACACACACACACACACACACACACACACACACACACACACACACACACACACACACACACACACACACACACACACACACACACACACACACGCACGCACGCATGCATGCACGCATACACACACGCACACACACGCACACACACACACACACACACACACACACACACAACACCGTTTTACCTGTGCATTTCTTTCGGTGGTGTCTTTGTGTGGGCTGTGCTTGGTGAAGCCTCAATGGGATGACAGTTTCTTCTGCCAAATACTAGGTAATAAACATAGTCATTTACTATGTCTCAAGTGCAATTAATCCAACTGTGTCACCAGAAGTACATTTGCCACTAATGTGCAGTGAATTTATTTCAGTGTATGCTTTGTGCAGAAACAGGGAAAACAATTATTTACGCTGTACTCCGTGTTAGGAATTTTAGCAAAGTGGCAAAATAACAAGAGCCTCGTTTGAAATGCTATGAAAGAGCAGTAACTATATAATTATTGTTAATTTTCATTTTTAAGAAATGACTACAGGAATCTGCTTTATCGACCTCGCACCCAAAGAAATTCGAAGTTGAGGGTGTGAAGCAGTGCCTTCTTACTCACCGGTGCAAGCGCCCAAAGGTTGCAAGTGTCGCGACACTCTTTGGATGAGTGTCACTGATCTGGGTGCCATGCGGATGTTAGGAGAGCTGGAGTCGGGAGACGCAGAGCAGCAAAGCAAATAGCTTTTAATTAGGCCAAACTCAAATGAAAAACTCAGAACAATTGGCTAAAAATAAAACTCCACACTTGTATAGCATAATATGTCGTTATCCTCGCCTACGTTCATCCTTAGCGGTTCCTAGGCGAAAGTCGCAACCCTAGCCTATGGCTGTGCATTAACAGAAAGGAGCGTGCTTACAGCCTCTTGTCGTTGCCTGTATCCTCTGAGCCCTATGCATGTCTGATCTTCCTCATCACCGATGCGGTAGACGTCACTGCCTTGGTGTCGGTCGTCCACCTGTCCATCTTTTGACGCCGGTGTCCCGAACTCCGTCGGTGACATACACTCCGGCCTCACTGGCTAGGCCTAACGCCGGGTTCCGCCGCTACGTCTTCGAGTGCCGACGAGACGCCCCGGGGACTATCGTACGTGCTGGTCTGCCTCTGCAGCTCTGAAGATCCTTCCTGGAGTGCCCGGCATCGCCGTGAGAGGCTCCAGCAGGTCCAAGGAGCCTCGCTCGAACATCGCGGAGATAGACGGCCACACCCTTGGTCACCAGCGTCACGGGCTTGACCGAACCTCCATGGCTCCCGTCGTCAGTGCGAAGCTGACACTCCAACCTTCTTAGCCCAGAGCCACTTCGATAATGCCAGCTCAGCGCCACTTCTCTCCCGATCACAGCTCGGGTCACGCGCCTCGAGGGCTCGTGCCGTTCGGACCGATCCACGCATATCGTCCTCTTCCTTTCTTGTTGCGCCGCATGCCTCTTACATATGACAGTGTCACGCATACGTTAACGCCTGGTACGCTTGCTTGAGCAGGCAGGAATGGAATGGAGGATATGGAATTTTGACAGCACTAGCACACGGTAACATTCAACACTTATTGCACACGGACGGCGTCCTCCCTTGCAATGTTTTACGCTCGCACTACCGCGTTAACCAACGTCTGTGGGGCAATCGTTTATACGCTATCGTACAGGCGCTTACAGTACCGCTTCTGTTCGGGGCGGATATCGACCTCCCCCGGTCTGCGGTCTGTCGTCGCAATCCGGTCGTCTTCAGCAGTCGCTGTTGTCCGGCGTCACCGATGCCCTGGCCGACATGACGAAGGCACAGTCACTGAGGAGCTGTCGTGCTCCGGCAGAGCGGGACTCGTGCCGGCTGGCGCTCCTGGCGCTCGCCGGCTCAGCTTAGTTCTCTAGACGGGACGGTGACTGGCCAGCCTTCGCGCTTCTACGTTCAGCGGCGTGAACGCTGACGTGTCCTGGCGGGTGGGTCCGGGCCAGTGGTTGTTCCGGAGGCGTCGGTCATCTGCTCGCCGAGCCTAGTACTCGGGCGGGACTTCGCTGCATCGCCTACGGGCAGGACCCAGAGTGGCGATCTCCGGCCGTCTTCTCCTGGAACGCCGTCTTCCCCGGCCACCACGTCCTTCTATGCGCCCCTTTTCTAAGATGGCCGCCCTCCCCGCGCTCGCTTCACTCCCTCTTTTTTTTCTTTCCCATCTCTTCTTGCGTGCCTTCGACTGTAGCATCACTTTCTCGTCTTCTTTCTTTGTTGGCGCTTGTTACTCCTGACAGACAGCAAGGTTAATCCGCTTTCGTGGGTAGCCTCCAAACAGACTGTGCTCAGTTCCAGCGAGCAATTTTCATGCTAGGTAGCACATCTTTTTTCGAGGAACACGTACTTATGCATCCGCACGCGGAAGATCGCTAACGATGGAAGCTTTGGAGCCGTTACGCCACTGAAACGCCGCAGCTGATAAAAGTCAGCGTCTTGGTGATTAAGGATTGAGAAGGATTGGATTGACAAGGATTGACAAGGGTTGACAAGGACTGACAAGCATTGAGAAAAACGTGTTCGCTTGGTGGTGGCTATGGAATGTTGGACGCATCAACCGGCTGAGATATTATTGTTATCTGATTAAGACGAACCTGTGTGATGCTGCTCAGAGGAAACGACCACACCATTCGCAAATATTACCGCCATACAATTCGAATCGAATAAGCGGCATGGACTGCAATCGATACCAGTGGGCTGCTCCACAGCACACTTCAGTGAGGTCTCAAAACCTATATACAAGTAATAAATCACATACGTTAATAACATAAATCCAATAAAACAATGGCCTGCTTATTCGTAAAACAATGACATCTTAACTATGTTTCTCAGTTAATAATATGTACATTTGTACGGAAAATTCGATTTTAGTACACTCTAGGAAAACAGATACCCAGGGTTCCGGGGGCTTAGAGCTGCGCGCCTATTGGCTCTCGCCATTGGTCACTTCCACTAGCATCGCGGGACCCAGGTCCGCGGCCTCCAGCGTTGCCTCCGAGGTTTAAGTTTGTTTACGCTCAGACGCACGGCTGCCGCTGCGGTGAACGCGATGCAGCAGTGGGCATTAACGCCAATGTGGGGATACGAGCACGCATTACTTGCACTGTGGTGTATCCAAGGCACCTAAAGGAACTTGAAATGCTTTAAGAAACGCCTGTGCAACGTTGCGCAAGGGTTGTGTGCGGGCCTTTCACAATGCCACGCCTCGCTGCCGAAAGCCGCGTCACTCCGATTTCAAGGACGCTGAATAGGCATTCATGCTGAACGTGGACATGCACCACGTCGAAAAGAAGAAGACGGCGGTGGCATGATAGTGGAGCCATGTGTTGAGTCCACAGCGATAACGACGACACGGTAAGTTTTTGTTGCAGTTCGGAGCGCATATTTCCGAGAACGCTAGTACGAACGCTAGACTTATATAACACCTCATACGTTACGCGGAGCCCACACTTGTCCAAACTATCTCGACGCCACACAGAGTGACCGAGTCTATTCCACGCAGAATAATAAGCGCGCATATATTTGCAGATGTGCGTCCATAAGCATTCAAAGCCTGCTTCTAACCATAAGCACTTTCATGCTGTCACGCGTGCGGTTTCGCTCTGGTGTCCCATTCGTCGTGGAATATGATTTTTTAGAGCGCAGCTCTTTGGCGTCCGTTCCTGGGTTTCGCGTCGTCGTCGGCGTTGTCGTCGGCCTCGTAACCAGCTCCGCCCCCCTTTCATCCCCCCAGCGCTAGCAGCGACCGACTGATACCGCTGGATGCCGCTGACGCCGCTAGAGAGTCAAGATAACGTGACTGCATAGAACACCGTCGCCGCCATGCAGAAAGAGGAGGAAAGGGTCCCCCTCCCCTGTTCTTGTGTGGCGGATAGGGTGCTCTTCAGTTGCCGACGCGCCGGTTATTTCACGTAGGCCCCGGCACGTCGACGAATACGTGACCACCTTCCCACGGCTAGACATGGTTCTTAGCGCTGCGGAAGCGAGGGTATCATATTGTTTGTGTCGGCATCGGCGGCGTTGTCCCTGAAACCAACTCCGCAGCTGGGGTTGACTCACTATCGGCGTCAGCGGCATCAGTCAGTCGCTGCTATCTCTTCCCTCCTCCCTTTATCGTGTTGTCCGCTTGCTGCGCGCGCTTCTGCCCCCATCGTTTGCTGCTGGGTGTACACGCCGCCCCCCTCCCCCCTCTTCCTGCGAGTCTCCGGTTGTCAAAGCGCCGGCTCGAACTTAATTCCTTTCTTCGCTCCTCCTCCAATGCAACCCCTGTGCGGTGGCAATCAGAGAGCCAGATCGGTGGCGGCGGATCTGTATATGTGCACCGCCCGAGCCGAAATTGCCGCTGCCGTTCGCCCTGTGCGGTGGCAATCAGAGAGCCAGATCGGTGGCGGCGGATCTGTATATGTGCACCGCCCGAGTCGAAATTGCCGCTGCCGTTCGCCACTGCGAAATTATCTGCCAGTTCTTTCTGAGCCATGAGCGAGACGACCGATGGAAGTCCTCCGTCTGCTGCTGCTGCTGCTGCTGCTAAACGAGCTGCCAGAGCAGAGGCCCAGCGCCGTCGCCGTCAGAATCCAGAGGTGCGTGCCGCCGAAGCAGAAGCTTACCTAGTGGAGTCTTTGTTAAAGGAATACGTGTGAAAAATAAAAAAAAATTCTGTGATAGCGCATACATGTGTTGCTCGATTTCTTTGCCTCAATCTATCGAAAAGGTGAAACAGCTTATTTGCTGCGCTCAAATTTCGCATTAGGAAGTAACGTAATCGTCGGTAATTTTTTATACCCGCGATGCGTCAAGGAAAAGCTCGTGGCCAACATGTGATTGTCTCGTCCCTTATTGGAATGAAGCGTAGACCAAGTGGAAAAATACCGAGCTGACTACAATTCTTGAGTTATGAAAAAAGAAAACGGTAATTTACGATGGCTTCATTGCACGGCCTCTCTGTACTGCTGCATAGCATTCGAGGTATTGCAGTGAAGCCAGTGATAATTTGCGCGCATACGCAGTGTAAGCAACGCATTATTATAAAACTGTAAAGCTCACTCGGCCACGCTTCTAGCATTTATGATCTCAGGCACGCACCTGAGGCCTTCGACTGCCGGTGTTTTCTTTGCGCTTGCTATACAATGTCACCGCACTACATATGACTATTGATGAGAAACTTTTTAAATCCCATTCATCATCATGAAATGCGTTTCTTTTCGCACTTCTTTTTATGTCTTTTTATACTCTAAATCGTGAAGTAGGCTTGATGGCACAATAACAACATGCAAGTCTAACGTTGATCATGAGAATGCTCTGCAACGTTATACGTGTGGATAAAAGCATGTTCATTTACCGTACTTCTGCGCGCATATATCATAAACTCAAGCTTACTTCAGCATGTCTAGAGAATTAAGCGCAAATTAAGAAGTGCTTCCCTGTTAGTACACTATTTCTTCTAGGCTATTTACTGATCTCCCACTTATAATACCAAGTGTAGAAACAATGTGCTACCATCAAGTGGATAACCTCTCCCCTTGCTTTGTTTTAACATGTGGTTTCTCTGAGGCCTCATTAGTGTATCAGACGTGAGTCAAGTATTCCTGCTTAAGCTCGTGACCGCAAGGCTTCATAGAATGCTCAACATCTTTTTTCAGATTATATGCCTTGTTTGAATAAGCATTGGTTTCAAAATATTTTGTCTAAACAGAGCCAATAAAACAAAATATTTTCGTATATATACAAGATGAGGGATGATTTCTGAAGGCTACGCTCCTGTTTCTGCTTCCGATGCTCTGATGGACGCTTATTTTGCGTCATTTTTTACCTGGTAGGTATTGTTCTTGTTTTTTTACGGGGGAGGGAGGGGGCGGTTATACGTATGCCATGATGGTGAACGTGCTTTAAAAAGCTTCTCCACAATACTTGTTTGTACTGCGGTGAAATCTTACAGCAAGCGAAAATAAAAATACAGAAAGGCGGAGGCCTCAGGTGTGCATCTGAGATAATAATAAAGACTACAACCGTGGCCCAGTGGGGTTTCCAGCTTTTATACCTTGTTGCTTAAACTTAGTACGCACGCAAATTCTCTTCGCTTCACTGCAGCACACTGTATGGTTCAGCGCGGAGGCCTCAAGTGAGCATCTGAGATAATAAAGACTAGAAGCGCGGCCGAGTGAGGTTTACGTTTCATAATAACGCGTTGCTTACAGTGCCTATGTACGAAAGTTGTCGCTTGCTTCACTGCAATACACTAAATGCTTATTCGCATTACACAAATGTCGTGCGGTGAAGCCATCGGGAATTACCTGTTTCCTTCTTGTTATAACTGAAAAATCGTAGCAAGCGCGGTGTTTTATTAGTTTTCCGCTTGGTCTACGCTTTATTCGAATCAGAGACGAGACAATTACGTGCCGGCCAGGCACTTTTCCTTCACGCATAGCCGGTATAAAAAAATCATATCCGTCGAAGAATAGGAAGGGGGGGGGGAGAACTAAGCCGCACGCGCGATGCAGGAAAGCGCTTGTGGTTTGAAGCACGGTTTGAAGGCTTATGGACGCAAATCTGCGAATATATGCGCGCGTCTCATTCCGCGTGTTATGCACTCGGTCACTGCGTGGCTTCGAAATATTTTGGACGAGCGCGCGCACCGCGTCACGTATGCGGCCTTAAGGCTTACCTGATTGTTCTAGTTTTCTCGGAAATATGCACCCTGAACTGCAACAAAAACTTATCGTGTCGTCGTCATTGTTGCAGCCTCAACACGTGGTGATGACGATGATGAAGAAGCCTTAATTAATGGCACAAACCCACTACGGGGTATAGGCCACGAATCGGTTGGTAATACGATTGAAAAGTAAATAAATTGGTTAATAAATAACACAGAAAGGAAAATAAATGAATAATATAGAATGAGAAATAAACGATTAATAAATGAGATAAAGTAGTGCTTAACGCGGTAGTCAGCCTTGCCTTGATAGGAGTAGTAATAAGAACTTATTACTGAAATACATAAAGTAAAGGATATGTAAACGGCATGTGCAAGTTCGCCCGACATCAACTCACGCGGCGTCGCTTCGTGACCGAATTGTAGCTCAAGACGCCCATCTGGCGCTTGGCTCCATCGTCCTTTACGTTGATGCAAGCATTAAGGGCTGTGAAACAACCACTGCAATTTATTGCCCATGCGCACCTGCCCTTAATAAGACGACCTGGTTTCAAGTCCAAGAACCTCCTTCCTCCTTTTGTGCTGAGCTCCTTGCCATCCGAGAAGCGTTGTGCTCTGAGGCCGCTTTTCCCATGGTCCCCACGGCCCGCATCGTCATCCGCACTGATGCCTTCCAGGCGACGCGGCTTCTGCGACGCGTCAGTCGCAGCCCTGACATATGCCAACAGATCCATCTTCTGGCGGCACCCATCCCGCACTCAATATCTGTCGAGTGGATCCCACGCGACCTTCTAAGCTTCCAAAGCCGCGCGGATTCTGCGACCCGTCTAGCGACCTCTCCATCGTCACTGCCTCAACTCTTTCACCTAGATGATGCGACCCTCCTTTTAACAAGAAAGAAGCACCTCCGGCGCCGCACACGTGCTCTCATACCTCCGTGTGCGGTAAACATCCCCCGCGGTCTTACCCGTGCAGAGGAGGTTGCGCTTCGGAGGATCCGGGTCGCGGTAGCCCTCAATCCTGCCGTGAATAGGAAGTGGCCGCACTTTCGCCCTCTATATCCTCGTCCTGAGTGTCCACTCTGCAAGTCGCGAAATGTTGAAGCCGACCTCCACCACCTGCTGTGAGTTTGCCCTGCACTGAAACCGACGAGGCTCCGGCACCTCGCAGCAGCGGGACTCTCGCCGCATAATCTGAGCCATTACACTGCTTGGACGCAGGGACCGCATTATCGATCCCTCTTGGACTTCATTAGGTCAGCAAATCTATTTTCATCCATTTAATCATCCTTATTGACCCCCATCCCATACCCTTGTATGCCCTGAGGCATTTATCCTCGCATTAAAAAAAGTTAACTTCTGAATAATAATAACTGTGAATTCGTGTTCTTACTTTTTGAATTCTCTAAAATGAAATAGAAGTAAATCAAATATGAAAACTACGACACATTATTAAGGCAGTCACATTGGAAAATAAATATAGCTAGGCAAACGTTCCTGTGGCTGTATCCTAATAGCGTTGTTCCAAGAGAGTATAACAGTACTGCTTACAGGCAGGCCTAGATTTCGGAGCGGAATTCCTAGACATCATTTTCGATTAAGACAATATCACCGACACGATAATAAAAGATGATCGTTGGATTCTGACTCATTGCAGATGTAGCAGAAAAGGAATACCGCCAGACCACATGGCTGCAAGTGAAAATGAAGTGTTGCAATACGGCAACGCAGCCTTGTAAATGATACTTCGAATTGTCGGTTAGGACACCATTGTCGGTTCCAAGAATAATTTAGATGCCTGAGATGTGTAGATTTTGCTAATGACAGGCCTTTCTTGTCATCCGTCAAAGAAAACTGCCTATATCTGGCTGCAGTGATACGCGCAGTTGCCAGCAGCTCAGATATCACCGGACCTGTTAAATAAGCTGGTGCTAAGGAATGGACTCTATCATGGCTTCATGATCATGCCGCCGCCGTCTTTTTCCTTTTCGTTGTGACGCGTGTCCACGTTCGACCTGAATGCTTTTTCAGCGTCGTTGCGAACGGAGCGACGCGGCTGTCGGCAGCAAGGTGTAGCGTTGTCAAAGGCCTGCACATAACCCCTGCGCAATGTTGCACAGGCGTTTCTTAAAGCATTTCAAGTTCCTTCACGTGTCTTGTATACACCACAGTGCAAGTCATGCGTGCTCCAATCACCAAAGGGGTGTCAGCAGGGGGGGGGGGGGACACTCCGTATGGCTCCATTGGCCGTTTTCGAGCAGACACTCTTTCGACGCTAGCGCCAAGGTCCCCTTCAGTTACGGCCCTAACCAATGGGCGACGCAGAAGCAAAATGGCGGCGCACATGATTGTTTACGTTGTCATGGCAACAGCAACAGCAGCCGCGCGGCACGTCCTCTCCCAAACGTTTTTCTTTCCTTTTTGTTTTTATTATGCCGACCCGCTCCACTCCCTTCCCCCATGCCACGCGCGCCGCTCACCTTTTTTTTTGTTTTTACCCGTAAGCGGTGCGTATTTTTTTTTTTATAGCGCGCTTGTTACGGCGCGCCAAGCGCCAGCTCGCAAGCAATGCGCGCGCTACGCCGCGCATGGGCATTGCTTGCGAGCTGGCGCGTGGTGCGCCGTGGGCTATGCGTTGGCACGCACGCAGTCTTGCCCATACTTATACCCAGCATGTGCCGGGACATAAAAAAGGATTCCACTTCCAACACAACAGATGTTTAGTCTCGCTTTATTGACTTTGTTTCCGAAAACAGATTTTTCTTACAACGTGGTGTTCTTACAACACGCTCAAAAATGAGCAAAAGTGAAAGGTGCATGACATATACAAGAGTACTAAAGACAAAAGTTCACAGATAGTGAAATAACAAAAGAAAGCGCTAGAAAACGGGAAGGCCGTTTCATGTACACACATAAAAAAGATTTTCATATAACGTCCTCAAGACCTAAATGTAGACGAGCTCCTGATATGTGCACTAAGATATTGCACAAAATTGGACGACGTGTATGACATAGTCATGACAACTATAAAAAGGGAAAACTCACTGGTAATGGCAAAAACAATGACACGCAATATACCTGAAAGATAGAATAAAATGCTAACATTGTTTGATTGAGAGCCATACCAAAAGTAAGCTTACTTATAAATCTGCACGAAAGTATATGAAATGCGCGATATGTTCATTACTGCTGAACAAATTGAAAAAAAAACATGGGAGAAAAAAATAACATTGTACTAGAAACTGAAACACACATTATCACATTATTTTGCACTTGGCCACAACTTGAGTAACAGTGGCAAGGGGAACAGAAGGTAGTCGGCTTTTGCAGCAGCACATAGAAAACATTCGCAGAAAGGCTTATTCCTCAATCAAAGACTAGGTAAAACAAGCCAACACGACTTTTCTTTTTACCCGAATGCAATGCTTAGCAATAAAATTACGTCGCTTAAGGCACTAAGTCGTACCTACTGGGCTCTCCTTTGTATAATAAACACGAACTGCAAAAATCTGCATGTAGGACACTTGCAATGCTCATGCTTTCCAGAAGAAAAAAAAAGCGTATCATGCCTACACATGAAGGTTGTTCGCGCGGTTTTCCCATCGGGGGTTACTGAGATAGTAGACAAACACTAACAGTAATTTTTCAGCTGTTAGTAGGTTTGTAGAAAGTGATACACAGAAAAAGCACTGAGGGCGGTATGGAAAGCTGGACAAGTTACTGAAGTTTCAGAATGAGACTTGGCACAGAAAAACACAAGTCACAGACCAGGTGACAATGAGGAGGAACATCTATTTGTCAACTTTCTCTACCGGGAAGAGGCAAGTGTAGCACAATCAAGGCGCAACGACGTCCGGAGCCTCATGGAGCACACAAATGGACAGGGCTGTGGTCGTGTACATGCGCCTTCTGATGACCTTGGATCTGAGCGCTCACCTGTTGTCTTTAGGCACCCGGAACAACCTTGCAGGACCTGTTTTTGAGGTATTTGTGCACCACTGCACGATGCACGAGCGGTACGAGTCGAAACGGGTGAAACATCGCGGAGCACAAGCACACAGCTACCGAGGACCACAGAACTGACGAAACTAGCCACGTCGGTCAACGAACAGCAGCGCACTCATCTCGATGACAGTAGATAACAAAAATAAAGCGTTACGTAGCGGACTAAGCAGCCGCCGGGCCGGCGGGGACGGCACGGCGGCGCGGGCGCATAGACGGTCGAAGGTGAGGGAGTTGCGAGGGCGTTACGAGAGAGGGCGTGGGGAGAGGAGTTGAGCGGGGGGAAGGGCTTGGCCACCAGTATCGGCGCGCGTGCGCGCGACAATCTACGAGGCCATGCAAGGGAAACGGATTTTTGCGTTCGCCCATTACAGAGATGGCGCCAATTTCCTGTGCCACCGAAACCGGGGAGTGTCCTCCCCCTGGCGTCAGTGCCCACTATGTGCATCACGGTCACCGCGGCGGCAGCCCAGCGTCGGAGCGTAATCAATCATCTCGGAGGCAACGTCGGAGGCCGCGGCCCTGGGTGCTGCCACGTTAGCGGAAGTGGCCTCTGGCGAGAGCCAATAGGCGCGCCGCTCGGATCCCCCGACCATAGAGCTTCCTACAAAAATTACTAGAGGGAACTCTGGCGCTAGTGTCTATGGGAGCTGCAATGGGAGCGGTTGTCCCAGCATGGCAATATGCGAAGTACATGGATTTGCCTAAACTTCGTTCTTTTGGCTTCAAACGGCTTTGTGACTTTGTAAACGAGTCATTTTCAACAGTAGATTGCGCAATAAATAATTAGATAAACATCATTAAAATTTCCCGACGGCAGGATTCGAACACAGGGACTCTACACTCTAAGAACAGTTTACACCCTTTGGCTTGCCCCTTCTGCCACACAAAAATAATCGTCATCTGCCTTGATGCGTTTCCTTTCTTTATCGCTGCGAGCCCAGAACTTTCCAGTAACGAATGGCACGCGCGTTATCTGCATAGAACAGTTTACACCCTTTGGAGTGCCCCTTCTGATAACGCGCGTGCCGTTCGTCACTGGAAAGTTCCGGGCTTGCAGCGATAAAGAAAGGAAACGCATCAAGGCAGATGACGATTATTCTTGTGTGGCAGAAGGGGCAAGCCAAAGGGTGTAAACTGTTCTTAGAGTGTAGCGCAGAATCCTGATATTGAAACCATTAAGCCACGGACGCTTTTTTTTCTTTATTACATTAAGCCACGGACGCATTTATTGACAAGCGAATGAAACGCCCTTATGAATTTATTGCGGGCATGCCAGTGCCTTGAGACGCTTGGCGCGTTTCGACTTGGCCACCTGGAGAAGCTCAATCGTTGCAATTAATAGTAATTGTACGCCTTGCCGGCGTCTTTTGTACTTGGAAGAATATAGATTGCGCTGAAAAATACGACAATAAGATTTATATAGCGTAATATACAAAGCGACAAGAACTTCTGAATCCACAAGCACGAAGATCAGACAAATCCATGTACTTCCTATCATTCCCATGGTAGGACAACGACTGCAGCGCCAGAGTTCCCTCGAGTAATTTTTGTAGGAAACTATGCCCCCGGCGCTCAGGGGATATGTTTTGCGAGTACGCCACCGGGGGCGTTCTACTTAAGCAGCGGCTGCGTACGGTGCGGCCACGCGCGGGCACGTTGGCCCGATCTTGAAAGCGATCAGCGATGGGGACAGGGTGCGCCGAGTGCTGATAGTTTCGCGTGCGTTGTGTTCTCGCTGCTTAATCCGCCAGGAAGCAAGAGGTTGTAGTGGTGAAACATTTTTATTCAATAAAGGGAAAGTCTGCAGGCCATAAATGGCCCTTTACGCAGGTGGAGTCCTTAGTCAGGGACCCCAAAGGACTAGGGCGCTACCCGCGCCCGTTGCACTTTGAGACTCCAGCGCCGAGTTAGGGCTGCCTCCCGTGCTTCTCAAGTGAGGAAATGGTTAGTGGGAAGAGAAGGATTCATCTGACATGCCCACTTCATGTGAAACTTATGGGAGACTTCCCCACAGGAAGGGGGAAGGCACATCAACTTTCGGGTCAACGTGTTTCACTATTGCATGGCACAACAGGGTGTTGGTCTGCAGGCGCCTCAAGGTTCGTTCATCGGCCTTGCTCAGGTCCTTAGCAGGGACCGGGAAAAGCCGATGAGGTTCGCAATAGTACGCTAGAATTTCCCCTGAACCGCAGAGGGGTTGTCTAACCTCTGAGCCAAAAGAGTCTGGTTGAGGTGCCCTGTGGGTAAGCGCTCAGGCGGCCGCGTCCATAGCCTCGTTACCTCAAAGGCGTTGGTGGGCCGGATTACAAATGATGCGTTTGGGTGAGGGGTCCGATTCCGTCATGGCTAGCTTTAAGATGCGGTAGGCTAAAAGTGAGACCTCGCCCGCCAGGTAGTGCTCAGAGGCTCTGCGCGAATCTGTGATGATTACATTCGAATTCGCGTCCGAGGCGGCAAGCGCTCTAGCTACCTCCTCGGCCTACGCGGAGTTGAAAGCTCAATAGGAGCGCCCGTTAACTCGTTGGTCCCGGTGAACTACAGTGGCCGTGTAGTGGCCCGTACAGTGGCCCGGTGAACTACAGTGGCGACGGCCCTGCCCCACCAACGTGGTGTTCGAGGGCCCGAGCGCGCGCCTTCCGACTGCCTGTATGTGTCGGCGTGTCCATGTTGCACGGGAGTGGAGGAACCCAGAGCTCTTGACGCCACAGCTCCGGGAGCCTGTGTGGAATGCATTCATGCATTCCTGTGCAAGTGGTCTAGCAGGCGTTGCCCGCACACCGTCAGCGAGAGTCACGTGTATTGGTTCACGAGGTGCACCTCTTTCAACTCCTGGTAGGAGCTGAGCTAAGCCCACGACTTAGCGTAGCAGGTAGCCACCGGGAGGTCCAAAGCTCGCTTTGTAGCTTTCCTAATGATGACGTTGATCAGTTCGTCGTGTTGCTTTGTAGTGCGAAGGTAGGGTATAGAGTATAGGAACCTGCTGGTTACGAAGGCATGGGCGAACCGAAGCGCATCCCTGCTTCGCAACTTGCCGCGTTTGTTGGAAATGCGGTGGATACTACGTCCGACCTGTCCTGCTATCTGTTTGAGTTTGGCGATAGTGGATTCCGGGCTGAGTCTGTGATGGATGAACAGGCCCAGGATGCGGATTTCCTCGACCTCTCTGATAGGACCTCCCGTCAGAGGGAGACGCAAACTCGTGTTGTCTTTGGTATTGGTGCTGACGTACAAAAATTTCGATTTTGCAGGAGCGCATTGGGGACCACAGTCGATAGCATAGTTATCGACGATGGAGGCGGCCCGCTCGAGGTGGTCCTACATTTCTCTATGGCTCCCTTCGGTAGCCCAAATTGTTATGTCATCCGCGTAGAGTGCATTATGGAACCTTCCATCCGGGCCATTGTTGTGAAAGCTGCATGATGGCAATGTGGAAAAGGAGCGACGACAAGACCGCTCCTTGGGGAGTGCCTCATGCGCCCTGGTGCATGGGCCGTATTTATCGTCCTTGATCTGAAGGAGGGCCTGACGATTCGAGAGGCAGTTGTCGTGTTTCCGCGACGAACGACACCGTCTTGAACATGAACGGGAATGAATCCCCGCCTTTATTGCTCCGAAGTATATATACATATGTGTGCATGTCACGCATGCGCAGGGCATCGCATCAAGGGCCATGGCATGACAAGAACTAAGCACGATAACACAGCAACGATTATGCCACAGCAGTCAATTACGTAGGCGAATGTCTTTTGCCCACAATCCGGGGTGCTCAGGCTTGCCAGGATGCTGCTATGACGAGCGTTGTCAAAGGCCCCCGAGGGCACCGATGGCCTTGTCTTTGTGCCGCATGGCAGTAGATCGTATTATGTCACGCTGTACTTGGAGGAGGAAGTCCTGTGCATACATATGCGGGCGGAACCGAAATATAGTGTCTGGAAAGAGGTCGTTAGCCTGCATGTACGGAGACAGGCAGTCCCGAACCATCTTCTTCAGAAGTTTGCGCACACGCGAAGTCAGTGAGATGGGCCTCAGGTTGTCGGTATTTACTGTCTTGCCTGGCTTAGGAATGAAGGTGACCAAGGAGGTCTTCCAGTCGGGAAGGAGTGGACGCCCGTCCCAGATCGCAATAATGTACTCTAGCAAGTGGAGACACGCCGAGTCCGGAAGGTTCGCCAATAGTTTCACTGTTATGCGATCTCGGTTCGGAGCCATCCCTCTGCGCATCTTAACTAAACCCGTCCTAAGATCTTGGAACGTAAAAGGGGCATCAATGTCAGCATTAGGCTTCCCGCGTACTTGTACTCGGGCACAGTCGGGTGCTCTATGCGACAGAGATACCTGTCACACAGCGTGTCCGCGAATTGGGCTGTCGTGCTTCGGTAACCGTGCAAAGCCTGCCGGAGCTGTCGTTCCGTCTCCCCTCTTATCTGAGATGGGCCACTGAGCCTGCGAAAGAGGCGCCACGTCCCTTTCGAGTTCGCATGAGGCGTTGCCTAATTGCACTTCTTTATCCAATTTGAGTGCGTGAGTCGGGAGTTCGATAATGGAGGCCTTAAGCTTCCGATTGAGCTTTTGCTTCTTCCACCGTTTGGTGAGAGTCTGGCGCGCCTCCCGCAATACGTATAGCATCCACGTTCGGCAACGTTGGTCGTCACGGCATTCTGAACTCGATGCGCGTGTTTACTTGAAGTCTTTAAAAAATGTAGGAGAAGGTTTAGGGGCCTCTTAAAACACTCCAGGTATTGCCTGTAATGACATCGCACTTGGGCCACTACGCTGCTCGTTAAAATCCGCGCGCCAGTAATATAACATCACTTTTCAGGTTTTAGCACTGATATTGGTTTGCAATTTCAATATTTAGGTCTCAAAAGATTTGAGATAAACGGCAGGCACTGAGAATGAGACGTTTTATTATATTTGTTTTTGTTCTTTCACACTTTCTGCCGATCCCATCACAGTGCAGGATGTAGAAGTGTTAGGTAGGGTAAAGTGCAGTGATGATAGGTTAGTGAGGGCTAGGAATCACCTCAATTTGAAGAGAGAAAGAGTAAAATTGGTCAAGAAGAAACAGGCCAACCTGGATGCAGTAAGGGTACAAGCAGACCAATTCAGGTTGGTACTTGCAAACAAGTACACAGCTTTAAAACAGAGAAATTAAGATGACATAGAGGCAATGAAAGAAAGCGTAACTAAGCTGGCTTCAGAAGCAGCCACTGAAGTGGGAGGTAAGGCACCAAGGCAGCCAGTAAGTAAGCTCTTCCAAGCAACAAAGAACCTAATAAAGAAATGACGAAGAGTGAAAGTGCACTACTGAAGAGGTCAGATTGAATTCGCGGAACTGTAAAAACTAATCAACAAGGTGAAATTAACGATATTAGAAATTATAACGTGAGAAAGACTGAGTAAGCAGTAAAAGATGGACGCAGCCAGAAATCACTGAGAAGGGAACGTGGCAGCCGAAAAACCAAGATATAGGCACTCAAAGATAAGCAGGGTAATATCACCAGCAATCTCGAAGATATAGTAAATGCAGCGAAATAATTCTATGCTGGCTTGTACAGTACCCAAAGAAGCCACTATACCTCCCTTCGAAGCAGTAATGAAGAGATTACAAATGTTACAGGTGGCTCAAGGCTAACCCCGCCTGCTGCACCACCATTACTAACTCCTATACCTACCGATGAAGTTAGAAGATATTCCAGCAGAACTTTTTGTTGGGCTAGTTGGCGAATATTACTGAAGTACTAAGCGCCAAACAGACGACACAAGAAGAAGAGACACGGACGAGCGCTTACTAACAACTGATGCTTTAACGACGGAAACACACAATATATATACATAAATTTGGCGGCGCAACTCGCGCATTGTCAAAAACATCACATGGTAACTAGGCAAAAGGCGATAGAACGATTGTGAAGGTGACGTTCGTGAAGATGACACGTGGTGTACAGGACCAAATGACTATAAATGATAATGGTTACGCGATACACAAACACCGCCGTAAGGGAGTACCGCATAAAAAACTAAATGATTAGGAATATTCACCAGGCGCGGGCGGCGCAGCAAGATGCTCAGATTTAACTATGGGCTTCTAAAAATGACATCTCACTTTTATAGAGAATTTTCGATGGTTCGCTTACGCATTCAAGGCCCTTCCTTCTAATGTGGAAGGCTTCCTTCAGCTCGCGGGCCACGCTGTCTCGACTTCTGTCCAGAATGATGATCTCTCTTAGGCGAGGCTTGCACCCGCACTCTTTGCAGTGGAGAGCCATATTGGAACCAGTTCCTTTTAGAGCGCAGCTCTTTGGCGTCCGTTCCTGGGTTTCGCGTCGTCGTCGGCGTTGTCGTCGGCCTCGTAACCAGCTCCGCCCCCCTTTCATCCCCCCAGCGTTAGCAGCGACCGACTGATACCGCTGGATGCCGCTGTCGCCGCTAGAGAGTCAAGATAACGTGACTGCATAGAACATTGTCGCCGCCATGCAGAAAGAGGAGGAAAGGGTCCCCCCCCCCTGTTCTTGTGTGGCGGATAGGGTGCTCTTCAGTTGCATCAGTCAGTCGCTGCTATCTCTTCCCTCCTCCCTTTATCGTGTTGTCCGCTTGCTGCGCGCGCTTCTGCCCCCATCGTTTGCCGCTGGGTGTACACGCCGCCCCCCTCCCCCCTCTTCCTGCGAGTCTCCGGTTGTCAAAGCGCCGGCTCGAACTTAATTCCTTTCTTCGCTCCTCCTCCAATGCAACCCCTGTGCGGTGGCAATCAGAGAGCCAGATCGGTGGCGGCGGATCTGTATATGTGCACCGCCCGAGCCGAAATTGCCGCTGCCGTTCGCCCTGTGCGGTGGCAATCAGAGAGCCAGATCGGTGGCGGCTTGACATAAAGACAAACAGCAATTTCCTAACACTTATGCGGGAGAACATCCCGTTCCTCTCGCTCGTAACGCGTCCCACGGCTGTGACAACCTCGCGAGGCACTTGTATAGATCTCGTCTTTGAGAATCAAGCATTGGTGTACCAAGTCGAACATATATCAGTCTATTTCTCCGACCACAAAGCTTCCTTCATGACTGTGAAGAACTGTTAGTGGAGTCTTTGTTAAAGGAATACGTGTGAAAAATAAAAAAAAATTATGTGATAGCGCATACATGTGTTGCTCGATTTCTTTGCCTCAATCTATCGAAAAGGTGAAACAGCTTATTTGCTGCGCTCAAATTTCGCATTAGGAAGTAACGTAATCGTCGGTAATTTTTTCCTGTGACCTTTCGTGTTCTTTCAGTCTTTCATTTAGACACCGCCCCGTTTGTCCTATGTAAACCTTTTTGCATGAGAGCGGAATTTGATATACTGCCCCTTCCTTGCAACTGACAAGTGGATTGGTATGCTGGGTTCCGCAGGTCGCGCGTTCTGTTTTTTGGTGTTAACGCGGGCGCAACAACCAAAAAACAGAACGCGCGACCTGCGGAACCCAGCATACCAATCCACTTGTTAGTTGCAAGGAAGGGGCAGTATATCAAATTCCGCTCTCATGCAAAAAGGTTTACATAGGACAAACGGGGCGGTGTCTAAATGAAAGGCTGAAAGAACACGAAAGGTCACAGGAAAAGGGAACTGGTTCCAATATGGCTCTCCACTGCAAAGAGTGCGGGTGCAAGCCTCGCCTAAGAGAGATCATCATTCTGGACAGAAGTCGAGACAGCGTGGCCCGCGAGCTGAAGGAAGCCTTCCACATTAAAAGGAAGGGCCTTGAATGCGTAAGCGAACCATCGAAAATTCTCTATAAAAGTGAGATGTCATTTTTAGAAGCCCACAGTTAAATCTGAGCATCTTGCTGCGCCGCCCGCGCCTGGTGAATATTCCTAATCATTTAGTTTTTTATGGAGTACTCCCTTAAGGCGGTGTTTGTGTATCGCGTAACCATTATCATTTATAGTCATTTGACCCTGTACACCACGTGTCATCTTCACGGACGCCACCTTCACAATCGTTCTATCGCCTTTGCCTAGTTACCATGTGATGTTTTTGACAATGCGCGACTTGCGCCGCCAAATTTGTGTATATATATTGTGTGTTTCCGTCATTAAAGCATCAGTTGTTAGTAAGCGCTCGTCCGTGTCTCTTCTTCTTGTGTCGTCTGTTTGGCGCTTAGTACTTCAGTGAAGTTAGAAGAGCCTTGCAAGACGTGAAACGGGGAAATGCGGCAGGAGCAGATGGACTACCAGTCAATTTAAACAAGGATGGAGGAGACAATGTTTGAAAAACTAGCAGCCCTTTATAAGAACTATCTATTGACTTCAAAGGCCCCAGAGAACTGGAAGAATGCCAATATTATGCTAACCCACAAAAAGGGAGACGTTAAAGAATTGAAAAATTATATGCCAATCAGCTTACTTCAAGTATTATATAAAATATGCACCAGGATAATCTCCAATAGAATAAGGGCCGCACTGGACTTTAGTCAACCAAGGGAACAGTCAGGTTTCAGGAAGAGATACTCTACAATTGATCAGATCCATATCATCTATCAGGTAATCGAGAACTGAGCAGACTACAATCAGCCTCTTTACATGGCTTTCATATATTACGAAAATGCATTTCATTCCGTAGATACGAGCACTCATAGAGGCATTATGTAATCAAGGAGTTCAAGACCCTTACGTAAATATCTTGGAAAGTATCTTGGAAATATCTTGGAAAGATTCCACAGCTACCCTAATTCCCAACAAGTAAAGCAGGAAGTTACCTATAAAGAAAGGTGTCAGACAAGGAGACACAATCTCTCCAATGGTTTTCACTGCGTGCTTGAAAGATGTATACAAGCTATTAAACTGGGAAGGCTTAGGAGTAAGGATCAACGGTGAGTATCTCAGCAACCTTTGATTTTCACATGGCATTGTCACGTTAAACAACACTGTGGACGAGTTACAATAATTGATTGAGGGCCTTAACAGACAAAGTATTGACATGTGTACTTTTCTTTATCGGGCGACCACGTTTCGCCGCCTAAAAAATGTTATCGCACAGCGCGGGACGCGCCTGCATGTATCCGAAGTTTCTGGAAAGTTATCGATGCTTCTATCCGCTGTCTGTTGACGCCGAACCTTATGTTATCTGATTTCCTCGCCTGACGCGAATGGTGTAGAACTTTGTGGAAGGCACGCGGGCCCCAGCGATTAGTCTGGAACATTCGGCGACTGCTGTATAAAAGCCGAAGCGCTTGACCCGCTGATAAGATTTTCGACGATCGCCGACCGTGTTCGCCGCTATCGTTGTGCTATAAGTTTAGCCTGTTTTTGTGGGCACAGGTTCGCCCAATAAAAGTTAGTTTTGTCTTCCACAGTATTGCTACTGTGTTCTTCAACGTCACCACCACGTGACATCTGGTGGAGGTGCGGGGTGTCGATCCCTGTACCTCTCGCAGATGTCCCGATGATATAGATGTTCTGTTCCTAGGCCACGTCGTTAGCAAGTCTGGAGTCCGCCCCGACCCGCAGAAGACTGCTGCCATAGCAAAGTTCCCACAGCCCATCTACAAGAAGGCAGTGCGTCGATTCCTTGGCATGTGTACCTACAACAGGCGATTTGTCAAGGACTTTTCAGACATCGTGGAGCCGCTAACGCATCTAACCATATGTGATGTCGAGTTAAAGTGGGAAACGCCGCAGGCCGATGCATTTCAAGAAATCAAACGACGCATGCAGTCGCCGCCGTACTTGCGAACTTCGACGAGCACGCCGATACCGAAATCCACATTGACGCCCGTAGCCTAGGCCTCGGTGCCGTCCTAGTCCAGAGAAAAGATGGACATGAACACGTGATAGCTTACGCTAGCCGGTCGTTGTCAAAAGCGGAAGGCAATTATTCTACAACTGAAAAGGAATGACTCGCCATCGTTTGGGCTACAGCGAAATTTCGCCCTTACCTATATGGCAGGCCATTCAAAGTGGTCAGCGACCATCACGCGTTGTGTTGGCTAGCTAACCTAAAGGACCCTTCAGGACAGCTGGCACGGTGGAGCCTCAGACTACAAGAATACGACATCACTGTAACATACAAGTCCGGACGAAAACACTCAGATGCCGATTGCCTATCGCGCGCCCCCATTGACCCGCCGCCGCAAGATGACGAGGATGACGACGCCTTCCTTGGCATAATAAGCGCGGAAAACTTCGCCGAACAACAAGGAGGGGACTCGGAGCTAAAAGCCCTAGTCAAGTATTTGGAAGGGCACACCGACGTTTTCTCAAGGGCATTTAGGCGTGGATAGTCTTCGTTCACGCTTCAAAACAACCTACTCGTGAAGAACTTCTCACCAGTCCGCGCCAACTACCTTCTTGTTGTTCCGTCGGCGCTGCGTCCAGAAGTACTGCACGCCCTACATGACGATCCGACCGCTGGGCACCTCGGATTTTCCCGGACGCTATCGAGGATACAGGAAAGATATTACTGGCCGCGTCTGACCGCCTATGTCGCCCGGTATGTTAAGACATGCCGAGACTGTCAGCGACGCCAGACACCTCCGATAAGGCCAGCAGGATTACTACAGCCGATCGAACCTCCTTGCCGGCCACTCCAGCAGATTAAGATGGATTTATTGGGACCGTTTCCAACGTCAACATCCGGGAATAAGTGGCTCGTCGTGATGACGGACTATCTCACCCGCTTCGCTGAAACTAAAGCTCTACCTAAAGGCAGCGCAGCCGAAGTGGCGAAATTTTTCGTCGAGAACATCCTGCTGCGACATGGTGCTCCAGAAGTCCTCATCACCGACAGAGGAACGGCTTTTACAGCAGAGCTCACGCGAGCGATTCTGCAATACAGCCAGACAAGTCACAGGAGGACAACTGCCTACCGCCCGCAGACGAATGGTCTCACGGAGCGCCTGAACAAGACCCTCGCCGACATGCTAGCAATGTACGTCGATGTCGAGCACAAGATGTGGGCTGCGGTTCTGCTGTACGTAACATTCGCTTACAACATGGCGGTGCTAGAAACAACGCAGATCACGCCATTTAAGCTGGTTTACGGCAGGAACCCGACGACGACGCTCGACGCCATGCTGCCGCACGTCACTGACGAGGAGAATCTTGACGTCGCTACCTATCTCCAGCGCGCTGAAGAAGCCCGACAGCTCGTCCGCCTACGTATCAAGAACCAGCAGCGTACCGACAGCCGACACTACAACCTCCGACGACGCTTCGTCGAGTACCAGCCCGGCGACCGTGTTTGGGTGTGGACCCCGATACGCCGACGAGGACTGAGCGAGAAGCATTTGCGGCGCTATTTCGGACCCTACAAGGTCATTCGACGTATTGGCGCACTGGACTATGAGGTCGTGCCAGACGGCATTTCGCATTCACAGCGGCGTAGCGCACGATCTGAAGTGGTCCACGTGGTGCGCCTTAAACCCTTTTACGGACGCTGACCAACTTCCTTATTTTGTTGTTTCTTTGCTACGAGTGTTTTTCTTTATTTCGTTTGTTTGCAGCATCGAGTCGATGCTCTTTAAGAGGGGGGTAATGACACGTGTACTTTTCTTAATCGGGCGACCACGTTTCGCCGCCTAACAAATGTAATCGCACAGCGTGGAACGCGCCTGCATGTATCCGAAGTTTCTGGAAAGTTATCGATGCTTCTATCCGCTGTCTGTTGTCGCCGAACCTTATGATATCTGATTTCATCGCCTGACGCGAATGGTGTAGAACTTTGTGGAAGGCACGCGGGTCCCAACGATTAGTCTGGAACATTCGGCGACTTCTGTATAAAAGCCGACGCACTTGACCCGCTTATCAGATTTTCGACGATCGCCGACCGTGTTCGCCGCTATCGCTGTGCTATAAGTGTAGCCTGCTTTTGTGGGCACAGGTTCGCCCAATAAATGTTAGTTTTGTCTTTCACAGTATTGCTACTATGTTCTTCAACGTCACCACCACGTGACAGTATGAATGGAATTGAAGATTAATATGCAGAAGACAAAGATAATGGTCAATAGCCGCGCAAGGGAACAAGAGTTCAGGATCGCCAGTCAGCGTCTAGAGTCTATGAACGAGTATGTTTACATAATTACTCACAGGGGACGATGATAAAGAGAAGGAAAACTACAGCAGAATAAAAATGGGGTGGAGCGCAATCGGCAGACATTGCCACATGCTGATTGGAAGCTTAGCATTATCATTAAAAAGAAAGGTGTGCAATCAATGCATTCTACCGGTGCCGACATATGGGGCAGAAACTTGGAGACTGACAAAGAAGCTCGAAAACAAGCTAGGGACCGCGCAAAGAGCGATGCACAGAAGAATGTAAGGCGTTACATTAGAAGACAGGAAGAGAGCGGTGTGAATCAGAGTGCAAACAGGGATAGCGAATATTCTAATTGACATTGTTGGGGAACTGTTGACATTGCTAACATTGACAGTTGAGTTGACATTGTTTTGGGGAACTGCGACTTCGTCAGGTTTTTCCGCCTTTTGTCACACTTCCCTCTTTCATCTTTGAAGGAAAATAAACCTAAATCTCAATCTCAACAGTAAGAGAAAGAAATGTAGCTGGGTCAGGTAATGCGTAGGTTAGATAACCGGTGGATCATTAGGGTTACAGAATGGGTGCCATGAGAAGGGACACGGAGTCGAAGACGGCAGAACAATAGGTGGGGTGATGAATCTAAGAAATTCGCAGGCGCTAGTTTGGAATTGGTTGGCGCAGGACAGGGGTAATTAGAGATCGCAGGGAGAGGCCTTCGTCCTTCATCGGGCATAAAATAGACTGATGATGATGATGACTGTCACAAAAAGGACAAAATAAAAGAACTGACAGACACGTGCGACGGCATGCGTAAAGTGACATTTAGAACAGTTCCAAGGGGAGAAAACAAAGAAATGAACGACAAGAAAGTGGTGAATAGCCTCACCAATGTGAATGTTCCGGATGTTGTGCGTGCAGTATTAGACAAGGGACCTAAGTGCGTGGTTCAGCGACAATCAAAACCTTCAAAACTGGTTCTTGTTCCAAACAGGGAGCCAGATAACGAGAAGGGTTTGCATTTCTGGAGCCATCACATGCGTAAAGAAGTGCATTGGCAATAAAGTAAGAAACGACATCTCACTAGCCGTTAAATTTCTAAAAGAAACAAGATTCAAGACTGCTCATGTCAAACAAAACCGGCACATTTGTCATAAATGATTATGCAGGCTACAGGAAGAAAGCTGAAAAAGCAATGAATAAAAAGTCGGAAAAGACAAAGGATTGATTGTTATACCAAATTAGGGGACAGCTAGACAGAGTAAGGGCAGTAGTTTTATCAGCCATATAAACTTGTAGCCATTCACTTACTAACTTAATGAACAAGCTTAGTGTCACACACGTACGAGGAGACATGAACACATCTTCCTCGATGACCGCGCACACTCTGTCAATGCGCTGAATGAGGAAGCGCGGTGGCAACCGAATTCACCTTCGCACCGCCTCTAGCTTCAACGCGAACTGAGCTGCGAGAACACAACACACACGAAGCTATCAGCCCTCGGTGCACCTAGACTCTCTGCCCCATCGTAGATCAACTTGAAGACAGGAGCGGCCACCGGAGTGGAACGCCCCCTACCTCAGCTCGGTGACTTCCGCGCGATGGAAGATGGCGCGCTACCTCCAAGCTTTCCTCCCTTGTGCGCGCGTGAGATCGAGCCACTACAATCGGCTCACCCTCGCAAGCTTTCACTTGCATATACGTCATACGGCATGCGGCGACGATGTTATCGCACTTGGATTTTATACAGAACATCATGGTGACGCCGCCGCCGACGACTGCGGCGGAAATGGGCTTGGAGTGTTTTCAAAAAGTGCGCCACCCTGACGAAAGTAGACTTGTAGCAATAAGCAAAAATGCTGTGTGGCAATGTGATGATGCCAGGTTGGAAAAATTTGCCAAATAAATTAAAGTTGCTACAAAGCTAACGCAAAATTATTCTTCTCCTTAAAGACACTTACGGAAGGGAACCATTTGCGTCTGATCGTTGAAGATAGGGACTGGCGATATTTTTGCAGCAACAACTTTTCGGGATTCTTTGGATCACCTGTTCCCCGTGCGCAACGCGGCAGTTGTCTGCTTCATCAGAACCAATCAAGCGCTTTTCCGTCGGTATGAAATACATCTTTTACATTGTTGCACAAGAAGCAGCCTTGTAAACTGTTGAAGAGTCCATCGACACCTACGGGGCAGTGAAGTTTCAAAGTCGGAGAAAATTGAGCGTCGAGTTCTTTTTCCTATATTAAAGTCATTGAATTCAGGCCCGATTCTTGCATTGTATTGTTCTCAAGCCATCAATATATTATTATTATTATTATTATTATTATTATTATTATTATTATTATTATTATTATTATTATTATTATTATTATTATTATTATTATTATTATTATTATTATTATTATTATTATTATGTTTGAGGGACCAGTGTTTTTGCAGAAAGCCAGGATCTGTATAGGCTCATGTTTCCCTCCACTACTCTGTGACATACTTGTTATAGGGACAGGAAGAACTACACAGCCTTACGGCTCTCGGCTGTTTCCGTTATATTGATTATTTTCTAATTAGTGTTCCATATAAACTGTTCGCAGTAGTAGTTACTGAAGCAAATTGGGCAAATGTTGACACGTGCACACCTACCAAGGGATGGAGTTTACGGTCGAAATGCCAGATAAAGATGGCTCCAATGGCAAGCTGAGATTCAATGCAACTCTCACTTATTGTCAGTACAAAACAAGTAGTGAAAATGTCTGCTCCCTTATGAGTCAGGGCATTCTACGTCAGCTAACACAGCAATTGCCATCTCAAGCATGAACCGAGGCATCAGATAATTATGTGGCCATAGGATCAACGATAGCATGCACTGGTAGGTAACGAAGCGTAAGTGGAGTGATTATTCTGCCACACTTACAACGTCCATTGCCGAAAATTTTGGGAGGTTTAGGTAACAAATATAAAGCAGCCACAAAGGACAGTGAGCATAAAAGAAAGATAACCATGGTTCCTCATATGCATAATAACAACGCAACAAAGGCTGAGTGGAATTTGTTGCTGGGCAAGTTGGTTGGGATCTAGTCAATACATTGTTGCGCCAAAAAGGAAAATAAAAACTTGGGAGGGAGAGTATGAAACGAAAGATCGAGTGCTCGATCTGTCGTTTCATACTCTCCCTCCCAAGTCTTTATTTTCCTTTATGGTGCAACAATGTATTCATTAAACCAAGGCTCTGGCTCCGCTGCAGCTCTAAGAAACCACATGAAATCTTAGAAGCTACTTCCATGCTAAAAATGACTCGAGAAACCATGTTAACACACTTTCTGTGGCGCTGGGAGAAACAGCTTCTAAATTAACGGACGACCATTAGATGAAGCCATACTTTACATTGTGAAATCAGATATACTTAAATGAATGTAATTTCTTTATTTCATTTCATCTTTTGTATTCACTTTCAGTCACCCTATCTTGTATATATTGGACGTATGTGAAGTCACCGCAGGTCGAAATATCGACCAGAGGGATCAGAAGGCAGGGGTGGGGTGACCGGGATAGATCGCCTGCGTCTTTCGGCCTAAGCGATAAACAACGCGAATGTCGTGTTCTTGTAGGCGTAATGCTCAACGAGCGATTCGACCAGTTGCATCTTTTAGTGAAAATAACCAGCATAGGGCAGGATGGTTGGTCACGATGTCAAGTGGACGCCCATACACGTGAGGGCGAAATCTTTCGAGAGCCCAAATAATGGTCAGACATTCCTTTTCAGTAATGGAGTAGTTCGCCTCGACTTTACTAAGGGTGTGGCTGGCATACGCTACGACGTACTCGTCGAAGCCTTTATTGCGTTGTGCAAGAACAGCGCCTAGTCTGACAACACTAGCGTCTGTGTGAATATCAGTTGGAGTAGAGCGATTTAAGTGTCGTAGTATACCGGAGGCGCAGTGAGGAGGCGGCGCAGTTCTTGAAATGCGTCATCACCCACCGGGGACCAATCCGATAGATCAGAACCACCGCTAAGAAGATCGGTCAAGGTGGCGATTATGAAAGCAAAATTCGCCGGAAATACAAGCATAAGCCGCTGAAGCTGCGAAGCTCTTTCATGCTTATTGGTTTGGGGAACGCAGATACGGCACTAAGTTTCGTAGGGTCCAGCAGGACACCGTCTTTTTTAAACCACATGATAGGAGAATAGTAATCTTGCGAACGGCGAAGTGGTACTTATTCAACTTTAGTGGCAGTTCTGCCGTGCAGATCGAGGCACGCACGGACTTGCTCGAGGCGGCTGAAGTGGGACGCAAGGTGGGCAGAAAGAAACACAATGTCATCTAAGTAACAAAGGCACGTGTTCCACTTCAGGCCTCGAAGAATAGTGTCCATCATTCATTCGAAAGTGGCAGGCACATTGCAGAGGCCGAAGGGCATGACGGTGAATTCACACAGCCCATCAGGTGTTACAAAGGCTGTCTTTTGGCGATCGGCCTCAGCCATCGGCACTTGCCAGTGCCCGGAGCGCAGATTTCGCCAGTAAAAAATTGCGCTCCCTGTGGTCTACCCAAGGCATCGTCGATGATTGGCGCAGGATAGACATCTTCGCGCGTTATTCGGTTAAGGCGGCGATAGGCGACGCAGAGCTTTGTGGAGCCGCCTTATTTTTTTTTAGCGGGGACAATCGAAGATACCCAGAGACTGTTAAATGGCTGGATGATGCCACGGTGCAGCATATCCTCAACCTACTGGTCGATGATCCAGCATTCAGCGGCCGACACACAATATGAACGCTGGCGTAATGGAGTTTGTTGACTGATGTCGATACGGTGAACGTCTGCAGACGCTCGGCCCAAGGACTTACTTGAGGATAACTTCCTTTTGGGCGAGTTATTGTTTACTTGACATGCTGCTTTTTAGTGTAAAAAAGTCGAAAAGAAAGAAGACAGTGAGAGGCAAGGGGAAAGGAAAGACGAGCGCTACTTACAACTGTTTATTCCGAAATATAGAGCGTCCCATTTATACACAAAAATGCACATGCGCAAACGCATAAAACAAGCAAAGGACGTCAGTCAGCCGAAGGCATTGTTATCAATTTTTAAATGCTTAGCAATCAGAATTCCGAATCATTAAGCGCAACAGAAGTTTCACTCACGCAAGCTAAACCAGTGGTATGTATATGGAAGGCCCCTTACAGTTCACGTGCGGTTTTTGTTTCTGCTTGTGCCTAGGATCCTGACGCTGGGGTTCACATTCGGGACAAGACCTGCAATGCGCAGGCAAGTGCGCAGTCGTATTTTGCTTTAAAATATTTGCGTGCTCTCTCATACGGTCGTTGACGCAACGCCCAGATTGACCAATGTAGCACATGCCAGAGCTGAGCGGAAACAGGCAAACCGCCACCAGTGGAGCAATGCACGTAACTCTTAACGCGCTGTACTGTACACCCGTTCATAGCACCAGCCGTGATTCGGGGCATTCGGGGGCAGAGACGGGACAGCCTGTTCGGGGCGGAGAGGACCACGGGCACTCCATACCTATTCACCACTTTCTTCAGATTGTGGCCAACCCTGTGCAGGTACAGGACCACTTGTGCCTTTTTAGAGCCCTACGGTCGACTTCATCGCCCTCCTTAGGCTTTTTGTTGCCTTTCAGCTTCTGGAGCAAAGTTTCCCGCACTCGTCTCTCCTGTCCTCTCGCCTCTTCTGACTTCTTGTTTTCGAGTTTTTTTGCTCTAAAAAGCAACATGTTAGGTCCAAGGACGGTTCACCAATGTCGAATGACGCACGAGAACGCTGGGGGGAGCTTGATAATTTCTGCGTGGTGGACAGGTGTGAGTTCTGAGTCGCCGGCATGAGCGAAGACGTCCACAGGGGCGCCGGTCGCGGCGGGAGAAGTTATGGCACATATCGGAAGTGATGCCGCATTGTCAAACATGGTAGCCGGGAGAACGCAATCGAAAGAATTGAAAGAAGTTCCCCAGGCAGTCGCCGCGGAGTACTTATTAAGGGCAAGCGGAGGGATTCCAAACTTGAAGGGCAGCAGAAGAGTCGCAAGTGACGGCAGCAAACGAAAGCAAAAAGTTCCGACGGCTCGCCCAAGTAGCAGACGGCGTAAACAAAACAGATGAGTTCGCGGCATAGTTACACGACAAAGGGACCAGAGCGGCGGAGAAAGTTGCGCTGTCGATTTCAGACACGACAACAACTTTAGGAGATTGGTGGTCGACAGTGTGAAAGCACGACACTGATAACGCATGTTCGGCAAGAGCGCACTCGACAAGAGCTTTATTGACAGATTTCATTCGCAGGAGAAAAATTAGGCCTTGAAATCTTCGACGTAAACGCAGTCCCTGATTCTGGAACTGTGACTGTTAGTTTTGCTGTCAGGCTAGGCTGAGTCGGCGGACCGTTGGGGAAATGGATAGGCACCGGGGGAGTGCGACCACCGCGAATCGAAGGGGCGGCGACTGGAAGACGGGTCGTGACGCGGAAGTCGAACAGGCATGTAACTTGAGGTTACATACCTGCTCATTCAGGCACTCTCATTCAGGCGTTGTCAGTTTAGGCATTGCCCGTAAAATGGACGTTGCGACGGTGGCAGAATCGTGCTACGTAGCCGGGGAAACTACATGAATAGCATATTCAACGGTTATCGTGTGTTCGCCATGGGCTGACGACAGGGACTTCAGCGGTCGACTAAGGGACGGGAACTGGACATGAACATGGCGGCGACACATAGAAGGTGCTGGTGGTCCGCTAGACGCCAGGAGCCGGAGTGGCAAATGACCGGGTGACAGCGTTAGCTTAAGTCAGTGGCCCAACAACGGGCTGTAGAGGAAAGGCAGGTTGCAGCGCCTCGGCAACTTGCGTTTTAACTATTTACGAAGCAAAGGAGCCCAGGTTTTCACCGCGTCAGGTGTGCCAGTTGCCCTGGAGAGCGGACGCGCGACTTCCTAGCGGCTAAATTGCTTTATCTGCGGCTATAAAGCAAAAATGTCGGCAGCGTCGCGGCTGAAATCCGTGGGAGCGAGTTCCCCGGTGTCCTATTGAGCAGCACAATGCATTGAGGCACGCTGCTTGCGCAGCTCGTCGTACTGCTGGTAGAGCTGAATTACCTCGGCAACTGTCTGGCGACTCTTGACAATGAGCATCTGGAAGGCATGGTCATCGGTGCCTTTCATGACGTACTTGATTTTGTCAGCTACGTCCAAAGATGAGTTGATGCGCTTGCAGGGCGAGAACAGGTCTTCAGTGTAACTGGAAAAGCTTTCGTCCTTGCATGGAGCTCGACAACGCAAGCGCTGGTCAGCATGGAGGCGGTGAATGGCGGGACGGCCGGAGACCTCAGTAAATGATGTGGTGAAAGCCGACCAGGTGGGAAGACTGGATTCATGATTTTGAAAACATAGGTTAGCCACGTCCATCAAGTAAAAGATTATATTAGCTTGGCGTCGTCGTCTCACTTATTATAGGCGCTTATAGTGTCGTATTCGGTGTGCCAGTCCTCCGCGTCGAGGTCGTCTGTTCTACTAAATATAGCAGGATCGCGCTGCCGGATGACGCCTGCAGGGCCGACAATGGCCGTGGGTACGGGAGCAGCAGCCTGGGACGTTCCCGGACCATTCATCGCCCGACCTGGTGGTGACGTCCGGCTGCGGAGTTCCAGCATGTTGAAGAGAAACCCAGCGCTTCCATCGAAATCATAGGTTATGTTGTTTGCCTAGCAGTACTCTAGTTCTGCAGCGATGGGCGTCTTGCGCTGGAGTTTGAGGTATAGTAGCGGCGCCTGGAGGCGGCGCAGGAAACGACACTTGGGTCGTACCAGCTTGGGTCGTATTGAGCCCTGGCTGTGGCGAAGTACGTTTCTAGGCCAAGTTTTGCGTCGATTCGCACTTTTTTCTGCCCTGTTGCGAGTGCGAAAAGGCTCGTCACTTCTCACAGACCACGCCGACCACGCTGCGAGCTCGCCGCAGCCTATAGTTTAACGAAAACGGACTCTCCGTGTGCCGTGGGACGTAATGCTAGGAGTAGAAGGAATCCGTGACGCTGATCCGGAGAGACCTAGCCCAGCCTCGAAAAGGCGTCACCGTCATTACTTCTCCGTCGTGGGCCGCCATGAACAAGAAGACCTGAATCCCAACATCAGATTCTACCGTTTTCCTTCAAGGCCTCACGAAGTGGAGCGTCTGGCGCGCTGCATAGCTGCAGTTCGTCGCGCTGAGTAAGCGAAACTTCGCGCCATGCTGACTGTTTCGCCTGTCTTGAAGCTTGCTTGATTATCTGCGTTCTAAATTTTGGCCTTTTGTACCTACAGTCCCGACAGCAGACCGACATAGCAGCAGGCACGGCTGGTAATTCACGATTCGAGACCCGGCCCCAGCGACAATTAACAATTCGACCGATGCGACGTGGTACGTGAAGTGATCAGGTGTGTGCAAATGAGCACAAATGGTCGGGCTCATTCACTACTCCACTAGGAGAAGCACAGATTAAGAGAGTTAAATGCGCTCATCCTTCATCTCAAGCCAGCACGTTGAGGCAGCGAAGCAAGGCAGTATTGATTGCAGCACATCGATGTTCGAGCGCCGTCATTGAAAGCTACATCAAGCGAACAGCGCACGAGCTCGCGCTGCGGCGCGATTCGTTCGCACGTACGTGCGAGCTCATATACATTGCATCAGTTATTACCAGTTACTAAAAGGGACAGGTGGCAGCTACTACAACGCAGGCATGACTACTTGTTTAGCGGCATGCAGTCAACAAAGATTGCAGTAGGCCTGCCGTTTCGCGGCATGTCGAAAGACCGCTGCCGTCGCGGCGCGTACGATTGTGCGCTCGAGCAGTCGCGGCGCGTACCGTCGTGTGCTCGAGCAGTTCCGTACACATGATGTCTGCTTATCGCTGCTGTGGATTCATTTATGGCAAGCATTTCCTCGCGTTTGTGCGCCTGAATCTGGCAGCTAGCGTGCAAGCCTTACCTGAAGTTCCACTTCGTACGCGACTGGCTTCACTTGCGATTGACACCGTGCTAAAACTTCACCGCCTAATTCTTGAACGGCATACACGCATTCGGCACTGCATAATTTCTTGCCTTTACGCAGCGTGTCACCCCTGAAAAAAATCTTCGGCGCCCGATATTCGCTGCAGGCCGTGATACAACACAACCGAAAGTGGCGGGTCCATATTGTAAACGTGCTTTCCGAAGCAGACGACCGAGCTTGGTACGACCCATTTTAGGACAGAGGGCGCTTTTTAGCACCTTTTTCGCAGCGCCCCCTGGGCAATGCAAGAGCCCCATAGGACTAAACCTGTCAGCGGTAGCTATGGCGAAGCAGGCGAGCAAGCGCTGCTTATCCTCTACCTTCGCCGGCACTGTGTCCAGTTCCTTCAGTACACATGCATAGAATCGAGCACATAGAGGTCGGGGTGTTTCTAGCGAGTCTACACTGCATCTAATGGTACAATCTACCGGTGACATTAGAGCGCTCTAAAGCAATCTCGCGGGGAGGTTTACATTCTACCTGTAAAAATCTAGTGCTCGGAACAGATTAGCCTGCAGGGATCACTCATAGCGTCGCGCCGCAGATTAGTGTGCTCGGTGGCATGCTCTCAGCTCCACCCAACAGAACTTTTGTTCACGCAGCTGCTCCGATTGCTCTGGCAGCAACAGAACGTTCGTTTCGGGCATGCTTTCTCTGGTCTAGAAGTGGCCGCATCCTTGCCGTAGTAACCAGTGGAATAAGTTGTTTTATTCACAACTGGGGTAGCTACAAGCTGCCTGAGTACAACGAACACAAATCAGTCGAGCAGTCGATTGCTGGTCTATGTCTTTTTCACATGTACTTTGGTAATAATCTTCTTAGCGATATTTTCTCGATAAGTGATCCTGTTTAATTTCGTGAACGATTGAAACTTCATCTCTTGCTTTGATATTAAATAACGATGCTTATTCTTGTTTTATTTGTTCTGCCACTTGGTTGTGTCAGCGATTCCTGCACTTTTCGTGTTTTTATGTCATTGCTTCCTTTATGCTTTCGTTTTTGTTATTTTTCTAGCCCCCTACTACACAATGCTCATTTGGGGCTGGTAGGATAATATAAATAAATAAATAAGCACTTGATTGTACTAAGCTGTGCTTCACTGCCTCGCTTCGCGTCCTTGCGGGGCACCAGAGTGCGCACCGACATCGGCGCGCTTCTCTGTGTGGCTATCTGGCTAAAAAAGTTAACGTTGTCGAAGATTACATTTGTAAAAATGATGTTCATAACATAAAGAACATTCATTTTATGAGTCGACATAATCTGAAAAAATAAGTTACGGTGTTTTACGTGCCAAAAGCACGATCAGATTATGGTGCACGCCGTCTCCAGAAATTCGGACCACCTGGGTTTTATAACGTGCACCTTAATCGAAGTACAAAGGTGTTTTCGCGTTACGCCTTCATCGAAATGCGGCCACCGTGGCCGGGGTTAGATCCCGCGACCTCGTGCTTAGCCGCCTCACACCATAGCCACTAAGCAACTACGGCGGGTCGTCAACACAATCTTGTTTGAGCGTTCCAGTTGAGTGGCGTTATATTGCTTTTCCGGAAGCAATTAGGAACCAAGAGCCTAATCCTAAATTGCACAAACCTATAGTCATAACCGGCACAGACAGAAAAAATAATTCTGTGAGTGATGTTTTCCTGGGATCAGCAAATCGCCCATCTTAAGCTAGCAAGACAAAACGCCTGGCCACTCAATAAAGTTTAATCCTCCTCCTGAACACAGCACTTAATCATTGCATTGGGTGTTGTATGTTTATCTAACTAACCGAAATGTACCAACATTGAAATAGGTCCTTATTTTGTACATGTTGAGTGCGAATCCCACCTCTGGAACCACCAGCGCTGCAATCGCTCTTGTGTGTAAAGTTGGATCACGTGGCATCGCTTTGCCACGGCGATAATGGGCGCAATGACCTTACCGGCGATCTAGGAGGTTCATTTCTTAACGCGAAGCTTTCTTTGCCTCTTCTCCCGACTTTCCGGGCGCTGCTGTGTTCCTGCACGCGCGTACAGCTGGGTTTCTTGCAACACCACCAGATGGTGCTCGCCTTCGCAGTAAGGGGCGATTGGTGGAATAAAAGTAGGCAAACGACAAGAAACGGAGACGTACAAAAGCACAGTTCGCAACAGGGGATCAGAAAATTTGGTTGTTGGAGTTCAGTGTTTTTTTTATTGTTTAACCTAGTTATGACATTAGGCAGTATAATAGCAAGAGCTTGGTGGCGCAACCCACCACCCCGTTCCGATGGGGACGCTCATAACATCCATCCATCCATCCGGCCGCCCATCCATCCGGCCGCCCATCCGTCCGTCCGTCCGTCCGTCCGTCCGTCCGTCCGTCCGTCCGTCCGTCCGTCCGTCCGTCCGTCCATCCCTCCATCCATCCATCCATCCATCCATCCATCCACCCATCCCGGTGGGCGCCGCCACAGAAGCGTTTCACAGTATCCATGGCAGGTGTTATAAAAATGCACGTGCTGGGATGGGCTAGCGCTAACACTACAGTCGTCTACAGCCTGAAGAGAGCGCTTGGAGCTGGCGTCTCGACAGCGTGTTGACGGAAGAGGAGCGTCTTAGATACGCACCGAAACGAGGTGCAGGCCTCGAATGTGTGTGTAGAATGTATACATAAAATTAGAGTAATTAATTGAATTGCATACTGCCCCATATTTCAATTAGACTTTAACACTTTTGCCATTATGCGATGTGCCATGTGAGGCAACGATAATGCTCAACCTTCTCAGAGAATATGAACGATGACGCACAGCGACTCAAGCAAGCAGGTCTGCCTGTGTGTTTTGTGGTGTATGCAGACAAACAGCAGTGGTGCACGCAAAGCGACGTTCAACATAAACTCAACGCTCTCGCATTGGACTAAACGCTGAAGAACTTCCACATTCGCCACCAACGTCACCGCTAATTGTCGTTAATAAAAGCAAATAGTATACAAAACTTCGTGTACATTTACTCCCACCGTGCGTGGATCCGCATATATTTATTTTGTTGCCCATTGTCCACTGTCATTGAACTGTACTATTAGCGCACAAAAATGGTGCCGCCAACGCGAATATTTCAACCAGCGCGCTTAGCAGTGCTTTTCACTATTGATAAATATGTGTCCATCCAAGGGCCGGGTCTTATTCATGTTTCGGCGGGGCTATTCGTATAAATGTAGCCACAAGAGGTTGTCTATGCAAACGTAAAGTGGCCAGAGATTGTTTTGACAACTTGAATGAGTGACTCCTCTAAATTTGGATATCATTAAACTAACTTGGCAGAGATTGCTAGCGTTGCAGACGCGAACAGATTGCAATTGGTGATCACGTTTGCCATAGACAAAAAAAGTATTCGACTTGTATTTTCATCAGCAGCGCAAATGAACATGGCTGTGGCTACTACATAACAGTAGCAGGAGAAGCAAATACGTAGCCGCCATGGTGGCTTAGTGGCTGTGGTGTTGCGCTGCTAAGCATGAGGTCGCGGGATGAAACGTTGGCCGCATTTCTACGGGAGCGAAATGCAAAATCGCCCGTGTACTGTGCATTGGGTGCATGTTAAACAACTCAGCGTGATGAAAATCCTCGCACTAAGGCGTGCCTCTTAATTAAATCGTGGTTGTGGAACGTAGCACCCATGAATTCGTTTCTAAGTTACATTACATAAACCTTACAACCCGCAGAGAATTGTGTTTCGCCCTATAAGAGCGATAGCAAGGTTAAATACGCGCCGCAATGCCTTGCGCCAACAAGAGCGTCGCGACACGCCTTGCTCCGACGACCCATCACTGCCCCTGTACGAAATGGTGTCCACGAAATTACGTCATTCCCAGATTGTGTATATCAGTATTACTTGCGCTTTTCAATAGTCACAACATTCACAATAAAAGGCACACGCTACAATGCAACTTTCAGGACTTTTGCTTCACGCTGCTATTCTCAAAAATTCAAAGCGATAATGCAACTTCGTCGATTTAACAATATAGTATCCATCATGCATATACGCCATAGGTAGGAATATAGCACATTTATTATACATAAATGTGCACGTAATAACATGGCGACGGCGAAATTTCTCCTCGCGTGTTTTTATAATTGATATCGCAATAATATGACCGATTCCCACCGCAGTTTATATTTGCACACTTTTGTTTTGTTTTGTTCCCTTCGGGCCACCTGCTGGGCTCGAAAGAAAATTACAGCAAGCATCGTCATCTGTATTATCGTGTGAAATGGGGCGAATGCAAATTACGCGGCGCAGTCACGCAGGTTAATTAAGGCGCGCGCATATCCCGAAGGCCATTGCATTGTACGGGCGACAAAACTTTCGAAAGAAAAAGAAAAACACTATCAGAACCTGACAACCTGAACTAATGATGAAAAGGGACAACGTCGAATGCTACCATGAGAACGGCTTGGACCTCGGATTTCAAAGCTGCTACGCGCTTGCTAAATATGCGGGGGCGAGTGTACGGCATCAGAGGCGGAGTTCGACGGAAGGGTTCCGTATCGTGGGCGGGATTTTGCGACTGATTCGACGATTGTACTTAGCCTCAAAGCTGTCATCGGATTCCCTCGTCTAAACCTAGGGAAGACAGCGGCGTTAAAAGCGGACGCCTTTCGTGCGAGTGGGGCTGGCGTCTCCTGATGTGACCTCAGACGTTTAATATGCTGCTACACGGAGTAGGCATCCGTATCTGGAGCTGGTCTAAAAATGTAAAAAAAAATCAGCACTCAAGCACTCCGTACATATTGGCACGTGGTAGTGACGTATAAAGAACACAGTAGCAATACTATGAAAGACTAAACTAACTTTTATTGGGCGAACCTGTGCCCACAAAAATAGGCTACACATAAAGAACGTTCACAACGGCGGACACCAATCAGTGATCGTCAAAATCTGATCAGCAAGTCAAGCGTGTTGTCTTTTGTACATCAGTCATCGAATGTTCCAGAGTAATCGCTGGGACCCGCATGCCTTCCACACAGTTCCACACCATTCGCGGCGCGCATACATGCAATCAGATTCCACAAGGTTCGGCGACAACAGACAGCGGATAGAAGCATCGGTAACATTCTAGAAACTTCCAATCCATGTAGGCGCGTCCTGCGCTGAGCCATAAAATTTCTTAGACGGAAAAAATCCTTCATGATCTTGTTCAGTCAACGATAATAGACGCAGAAACGTAGGGTTCCGTGCTTTTCCTTCACCAAAACTACAGGAGATGCCCACGGGCTTTTCGACGGCTGGATGATGTCGTTGCGCAGCATTTCGTCGACTTGTTCTCTTATAGCTGCACGTTCTCGCGGCGAAACTCGGTAAGGGCTCTGGCGGAATGGTCGAGCGCACTCCTCGGTGATTATGCGATGCTTGGCGACTGGTGTTTGTCGAATCCTCGATGACGTCGAAAAGCAGCCTTTGTATCGTCGGAGCAGAGTTCTGAGCTGATGTTGCTTAATCACGGGGATACTTGGATTAATGTCGTAGTCTGGCTCGGGAACTATGGTGGTCGGGGGTAGATTCGGCCGAATCTGAGATGACAAACGCATTACTGGTTTCCAGAATTTCTTCGATGTACGCGATCGTCGTGCCCTTGTTGATGTGCTTGAACTCTTGGCTGAGGTTTGCCAGCAACACTTCAACTTGCCCTCCGTGGAGTCCAGCGACCCCTCTTGCGACGCAAATTTCACGGCCTAGCAGTAGACGTTGGTCGCCTTCGATGACGCCTTCTACGTCAGCGGGTTTTTTGGTGCCGACCGAAATAACAATGCTCGAGCGAGGCGGGGTGCTCACTTGATCTTCGAGAACACTCAAGGCGTCGTGCCTATACGAAAGCTCTCCGGCGGTATCGCTTTATCTTCCGACAGCGTTACCGATTTCGTCTTCAGGTCGATGACTGCGCCGTGTTGGTTCAGGAAGTCCATGCCGAGAATGAATGAATGTGTGGTTTTTCTTGGCGCAAGGGCCAGGTATGGCCAAGGAGCGCCATGCAAGTGTTAATGATTTCGCAGTGGAGTGATGGGTTCTATGGAGTTGATGTGACGTGGCTGTAAAGGGGCCTAAAATATAGTCGCTGTAAAGTGCGTAAAATTTATGTGTAATAAAATTATGGCGATGACAAATGACGCGTACTATGAGCATTGAGGTGCATTTCAGAATAATGATACGATATTAAAAATTGCATGAGTTTCTAAAATTACCTAGAGCACCATGGCTTCGTTAGAGCTCTTACGACACAAGGGCCTGGAGGCATGTGCTATATAAAACAACTATCACAGCGGCATCCTGTGGAAAGAGGATGCGCTACGAGTTTAATGGTCTTATTACATGTAGCACAACATCATTTAAAAAGTTGAGGACTGTCTTGGTGTCAAAAAGCGGTTCCTTACCGAGAAACATAGCCGGGTGTAGAGGGATGTTATAATGGTAAGCAAGCGGAAAATGTTTCTTTCTCTCCGTTTCGGCTTCCCGGCACTCCAGGAGCACGTGGAGGACGCTAAGCCTCTCACCGCATCTACCACAGGTTGGAGGTTCACTTTCAGTAAGCAGATAACTATGGGTGCCAAACGTGTGTCCTATTCTGAGGCGACAGAATAGGACATCTGTTCGCCGAGATTTTGTTGGAGAGGGCCAAAAACCTATCTGGGGCTTTATAACGTGCAATTTGTTATTTGTTTGCGCGTCCCACGTGCACTGCCAGTGATGTCGCAGTTTATTTCGTAAGAAAGGCCTCAGATCTGTGACAGGCACATCAGCGGTAAGGTTAACAGCTTGCGATGTGATTGACGTGGCCATCTCGTCCGCGAGAATGTTACCTTCGATTCCCCTATGGCCAGGGACCCAGCATATTATGATGTTCTGGTTAGATGAGTACGCTTTACACAATACCGAATACAGTTCATTGAATACGGGATTTTTATGTTTGTAGAGTGACATTAGGGCCATCACGACGCTTAGAGAGTCTGTATAGATCGCTAGTTTTGGAAGTTTTGATCTTCTTATATGCTTCACAGCAGAGAGTAATGCGTAGGCCTCTGCCGTAAAGATGCTTGTTTCCGGATGCAGTACATCGGATTCCGAGAAGGATGGGCCGACGGCTGCATAGGATACCCCGGCATTTGACTTCGAAGCGTCTGTGTAGAACTCTGCGCAGGAGTGTTTGTACTGCAGTTCTAAGAAATGCATTCTGATTTCGGCCTCAGGAGCGTGCTTTGTAACTTTTATAAAGGGTATGTCACATTGTATCACCTGCCACTCCCAAGGAGGTAAGAGCTTGGTTAGGTGCATTAAGCGATACTCGAGGAGTGGGACATGCATTTCATCGCTAAGCTCCCTCACACGCAGCGAGAAAGGTTGTCTTATGGAGGGGTGATTGCTGAAAAGTGTAGCGCACGTCATATCGGTAACGGTATGAAAACATGGATGTTCAGGATTGGAGTGTACTTTAAGGAAATATGTAAAGCTAATGTATGATCTCTGTAGGTGGAGAGACCATTCATTCGATTCGGCATATAAGCTTTCAATCGGGCTTGTTCTGAAAGCGCCCGTGGCTAAGCGAATACCTAGATGGTGAACAGGGTCTAGCATCTTTAGCGCGCTCGGGGCGGCAGAGTTATATACCACGGCACCATAATCTAATCGTGACCGGACAAGGCTCTTATAGAGATTCATTAGGCACTTCCTGTCACTACCCCACGTAGTCTGGGATAGAAGTTTCATTAGATTCATTGTTTTCAGACACTTTTCTTTAAGATGTTTAATGTGTGGGACGAAAGTAAGTTTATTGTCGAGTATAACACCTAGAAATTTGTGCTCTTTGTTTACAGGTATTTGATGTCCACACATTTCCAAGCAAGGATCCGGAACCAGACCTCTCTTCCTTGTAAACAGCACACAAGAACTCTTTTGAGGATTGATTTTAAAACCATTTTTCTCTGCCGACCCTGACACCTTGTTCAAACCATGCTGTACCTGTCTCTCGCATACTGCGAGGTTACAGGATTTGAAGCCTATTTGAATGTCGTCCACATAGACGGAATACAAAATGGCCGGTGGTAAGGAAGCACGAAGCGTTGTCATCTTAACAATAAAAAGTGTGCAACTGAGCACGCCTCCCTGGGGTACACCAGTTTCTTGTGTAAAAGGACGTGACAGCACATTGCCGACTTTCACCCGGAAGGTACGATTGGACAAGTAGCTTTTTATTAGGTTGAGCATATTACCATGAATGCCCATTTCCGATAAGTCTCGCAAGATCCCGTATCGCCACGTTGTGTCACACGCCTTTTCCATATCGAGAAATATCGAGAGGAAGAACTGTTTATGTATAAATGCGTCTCGGATATTTCCTTCAATACCTACAAGATGGTCGGTTGTGGAGCACCCTTCTCGGAAGCCACACTGATAGGGATCAAGCATTTTGTTCTGTTCAAGGAAATGGATCAGTCGCCGATTTATCATTTTTTCAAATACCTTACACATGCGACTTGTGAGGGCTATCGGGCGGTAGCTTGCCACTGAGGAAGGATCTTTGCCTTGTTTTAAAACAGGGACCACAATGGCTTCTTTCCATGCGGTCGGAAGGTACCCTGCGTCCCAGATAGTGTTGAAAAGTGTAAGTAGTGTCACTTGCGTGTCATTGTGTAAGTTTTTCAGCATTTCGTACATGATTCTGTCAGATCCCGGTGCAGAGCTCTTGCATGCGCTCAAGGCAGCTCTCAATTCGGCTATACTGAAAGGACGGTTGTAAAGCTCATTCTCTCGACTTTTTCTTGTTAATGGCTTACGTTCTTCTATTTGTTTATATATGAGAAAAGATTGCGAATAATTGTTTGAACTTGACACGCTCTGAAAGTGCTCCGCAAGTGAGTCTACCTGATCTTGCAGTGTATCGCCCTGTGTATTTACCAGAGGGAGTGAATATGTTTGTCGCCCTCTAATTCTATTTAGCCTGTTCCAGACTTTGGCCTCGTCTGTAAACGAGCTAATGCTCGATAAATATTTCTGCCAGCTTTCTCTTCTGGCCAGTCGGCGGGTTCTCCTGCCTTGGGATTTTACTTGCTTAAAGTTGACTAGATTCTCTGCAGTGGGAGAAGCGCGTAGCAACCCCCACGCTTTGTTTTGTTTCTTACGAGCGATCCTGCAATCTTCGTTCCACCACGGGACCCGCCGTTTACATGCCAAGCCATTTACTTCTGATATGCATTTAGATGCAATATCTATAATGAAGGCTGTGAGATACTGCACAGCAGCATCAATTCCTAAACAAGACATGTCATTCCATGAGATATTAGTTAAGTTTCGGAACTTCTCCCAGTCGGCTGTATCGATCTTCCACCTAGGAGCCTGCGGTAGACATTCTTTTTCTTTATGTGTTTTTAGCAGTATGGGGAAGTGGTCGCTTCCGTTAGGATTCTTGGTAACTTCCCATTCGAGTTCAGACAGTATACAAGGGGAAACTAGGCTGAGGTCAATTGAAGAAAATGTTCTGTTTGCGAGAGAACAATATGTGGGTGTCTTCTTATTCAGCAGACACGCACCGGACGAAAAAAGGAACTGTTCAACGAGGCGACCTCGCGCATCGATACGAGAGTCTCCCCACAGGCTGCTGTGCGCATTGAGGTCGCCAAGAACAACATAGGGTTCTGGCAATTGATCTATCAAGGACTGAAATTCATGTTTGTTTAGTTGGTAATGCGGGGGTATGTAAAGCGAGCAAATGGTGATGAGTTTGTTTAGTAGGACAGCTCGAACTGCCACTGCTTCAAGGGGCGTTTGTAGCTGTAAAGGTTGGCACGCTATACTTCTATGAGTGACTATGGCAACACCGCCCGATGATGCGACGCCATCATCGCGATCTTTGCGAAAAGTTAGATACTGTCGAAGAAAGTTTGTGTGTTTGTTTTTTAAATGTGTTTCCTGTAAACACAGCACTTTTGGATTGTGTTTTTGTATAAGTTCCTGCACATCATCAAGGTCTCTGAGAAGACCTCTGACGTTCCATTGAATTATTTGTGTATCCATATTGGGAGATAATAGGTGCTGTGTGTACAGAAACAGAAGTAGTGATTATGGAAATTACAGTGATTAAATTACAGAGCCCTTTCGAGGCCCTGTAACGGGAGTTTTGCTCTTTCTGGAGCGTTCGAGGGAGCCTCGCCGCTCCTTAGGCGCTTGGTGCGCCTTGAGGATAGGTGTTGTGTCCATTGCCTCTTGTGAGGCGCCGGACACGTGCTCTTGCGAGCCAGAAGTTTTCAGAGAGAGTCCCGCCTTGGAGGGCAAGACCCCTGCGCCCACCAGCCCGGAGGTCGATGGGGCTCCCTGAGGAATTTGGCTGCGCCGGCTGTTGCCAGCGCTGGAAGGGGCCGGGGAGGGTGGGGCAGCCTCGGCTGCGCTCACCTTCGGGGTCGGTGGCCCCGTCTGCTGGGTAGACGGAGCAGCGCTAGCTGCAACCGCCGCGGGGGCAGATGGCGTAACTGCCGACTCATGGCTTGTGGGTCGGACAGCCGCCGGAGGCCGTTGTGACGCTGCCCCCTGACGCGCCACTTCGGCAAAGCTGGTCTTAGGAAGGTATGCAACCCGCCTGCGTGCCTCTTTGAATGATATGTTTTCTTTTACTTTGATTGTTACTATTTCTTTTTCTTTCTTCCAAGACGGGCAGGACCGCGAGTATGCGGCATGCTCGCCATCACAATTTACACAGTGGAAAGAATTCTCACAAGCTTCAGAGGAATGTTCATGCGCGCTGCATTTCGCACAAGTTTGGCAGCCTCGGCAACTCTGCGAACTGTGGCCAAAACGCTGGCATTTGAAACGTCTGAGTGGATTTGGCACGTACGGCCTAACACGGAGCTTGATGTAACCGGCCTCGATTGACTCGGGCAAGATACTTGATCAAAAAGCAATTATTAGGTGCTTCGTCTGAATCTCTTTACCATCCCGCCTAATCTTAATTCTTTTGACATTGATCACATTTTGTTCGCTGAAGCCCTCCAGGAGTTCTACTTCAGTCAGCTCAAGCAAATCATCATCTGACACAACACCACGGGTGGTGTTCATTGTACGGTGTGGGGTTACTGTTATAGGTGTCTCCCCGAATGACACTAGTTGCGGTAGTTTCTCATATTGTTTTACGTCGCGGAGCTCCAAGAGGATGTCGCCGCTTGCCATCCTCGACACCTTGTAACCTGGACCAAAAACATCAGTCAGGGATTTTGAAACAAGGAATGGTGAGATGTTTCGGACTACTTTGTTTGGCTTTTCAGAATGAATAACGTGAAAGCGGGGAAAATTCTGGGTTTGGCGTCCAAAAAACTTGAAGACATCTTCGGTGCGCCCTCGTTTCTGAGGACGATCAGCAAGGGAGGGGAAAGACGTTTCCATGAAAAAATGTATATTTTCGGCAACAGCGCCGACCGCCCACCACGGAGCCCAACGAGGGGACGCGGCAGAGCTTGCATACAAGTCTGCACGACGCCAGTCGTACGCCGTCACTATAACCGAATATGGTGTACCCAAGGTTGGATAGCCACACAGGGTTAACCCTTGCCGCAAGGAGAAAAGAAGTAAAAAGAAGAGAGAAGGAGACAGGAAAGGTCAAAAAGTGAGAGATAAAGACGAAGATTGAAGGAGGGAGAGACAGGAAAAGGCGACTGCCGATTTCCCCCGGGTGGGTCAGTCCGGGGGTGCCGTCTATGTGAAGCAGAGGCCAAAGGGGTGTGTCGCCTCCGCCGGGGGGCCTTAAAGGTCCAAACACCCAGCATCGGCTCAACCCCCAGGATCCCCTTTTCCCCAGACACGGCTAAGCCGCGCACGGCCACACGCAGGAGGGTCCAACCCTCGTGTGCTCGGGTACGTGGTGTCGCAACACACCAAACGCCTGCTGACGCAGACGCCCCTGCGGGGAACATGTCGAGAATGTCGTCTCATGAACACCGTTGGAGGATAACGAAGGTGGCAGGGTAAGTCCGATCATGAAACGTAATTCATGCCATACACATTCCACTCGGCGTTATCAGGTGTCCTCTCTGTCCGAATCCGAGTGCCTTCCCATGCAGTCTTAACGTTCTTCCACTGGGCCGCGATGAGTCCACTCATGACGGAGTAATCGGCTCCTGTGTCTACTAAGGCGGTGACTGCGTCGCCGTCGAGGAGCACGTCCAAGTCGGTGGTTCTTTGTCTTGCGTTACAGTTACGTCTTGGCGTCGGATCACGGCTGCATCCCGCTGACCTGCGGCTGGAACGTCGCGTCGTCAGGTCGTCTTTCGTCGGGATATTCTTTGCTGCTAGATTTCGTCGGGACAGCAGGGTGTCATCGTTGTTATATCGTCAAGATAGTCTCTTGGGCGTCTTCGTCGGCGGAGGATCTTCGTCTGTTCGACGAACAGCAACCGCGCCTCCATCGATTGCTTCTTTTAGTTTTCCGGATATGGGCTGATGGACAGGCCCCGGTCTGGGCCAGTGTATGGTCGTTGTTGCGGCGACAGGTAGCGGCCTGGTGACGGTGAACGGGACCGTCGTCAAGAGTTCCACTGAGTGGCGACTAGGTAATCGCCGATGTCACCTGGGCGCTCCCCGAGCTGTGGACGCGGCATGTTGACGGCAAACCTTCTCAGTTCCAAGTCGTGGTATGGGCATCGGCAGTACACATGGCCTGCTTCTCCGCAGTGATATCAGTGCAGGCGGTGGTCGGGGGCTCGCCAAATGTCCGTCTTCCTCGCGTAGGTGCGCTGGACGACGGGTGGGCGTGCTGGCGGCGGCGGCTGCGGACGACGAAATTGCGGCGTTACAGTGCCCTGGAGCGGTCGCCGAGGAGGACCTTGACGGCGTGCGACGGCGGCGTAGGTCATCGCTTCAAGCTGGGGCTGCGGTAATAGAGGTTACATCTCTGGAACTCCATGCGATCGCTGAAACTCATCTTTCACGATGTCGGTGATCGAGGCTACTTCAGGTTGTGACGAAGGCAAGACCTTGCGCGGTTCTTCGTGCACAATGGCCCTGATGGTCTCTTGAAGGTCGTCGGAACGCAGTCCTTGGATGGCGTACTGCGGCGTGAGCAATTGGCGGTTATATTGCCGGATGCGCATTTCCACAGTTTTCGCGATCGTCGATGCCTCTACAAAAAACTTAGCTACGGTCTTCGGGGGCTTGTGAATCAGTCCGGCGAAAAGTTCTTGCTTGACGCCCCGCATCAGGAAGCGGTCTTTTTTCTCCTCCGACATTTCTCGGTTGGCGTGCCGGAAAAGACGGGCCATCTCCTACGTGAAGATCGCTATAGTCTCATTGGGGAGCTGTTCTCCGGTTTCCAGTAGCGCTTCGGCGCGCTCTTTACGCGCGATGCTTGTGAATGTTTGCAGGAAGCCGGTCCGGAGCAGGTTCCACGTCGTTAAGGTGGCTATTCGATTCTCCAACCACGTCCTGACCGCAGTCTTCCATGATGTGATATAGACATGTCACAGCTTGTCGTCGCTGTTACAGCTGTTAAACGTAGCGACCCTCTCATATGTCTCCAGGCAGCTTTCCGGGCCCTCAAATGTGGAATCCCGCAACGTCGGTGGCTGCCTGGGCTGCTGCAGAACTATTGGGGACGCTACGGCTGCCTTTGGGGCTGCTGAACACGAGGTCGCGGGATCGAATTCCGGCCACGGCGGCCGCATTTCGATGGGGGCGAAATGCGAAAACACCCTGTACTTAGATTTAGGTGCACATAAAGAACCCATGTGGCCGAAATTTCCGGAGTCCTCCACTACGGCGTGCCTCATATTCAGAAAGTGATTTTAGCACGTAAAACCCCATAATTTAATTTGTCTTGGCCACAATTTTCTTGGTGGCCTGTAATAAAAGTCCGTGTTCCGGGGGACCGGTACGACGTTGGTGTTGTCTTTGTGGTCCGTGCTTGGATCACGGCTTGTCGGGGGCGACCTGTACGTGAACGTAAAGCACGTCCACCAGATGTCACATGCTAGTGACGTATAACAAACACAGTAGGCATACTGTGAAAGACGAAACTGACATTTATGGGCCAGCCTGTACACACAATAACAGGCTACACTTAAAGAACGGCGACAACGGCGAACACAGTCGGTGATCGTCGAAAATCTGATCAGCGGGTCAAGCGTGTCGGCTTTTATACATCAGTGGTCGAATGTTCCAGAGTAATCGCTGGGACCCGCGTGCCTTCCACAAAGTTCCACACCAGTCGCGTCGCGCAAACATGCAATCAGATTACACAAGGTTCGGCGACAACAGACAGCGGATAGAAGCATCGATAACATTCTAGGAACTTCCGATAGGTGTAGGCGCGTCCTGTGCTGACCGAGAACATTTCTTAGACGGAAAAAGCGCTCACCCGTAAAAGATAAACGAGTTCACGTATCAATATTTTAACCGGCGAAGCTGCAACGTGCGGCCGTGGTGTTTATCGCAGGATTAATTCCGACGATTCAATAAACGACGGCTTGGTAGGCTGCCGGATCCGTTATACGCAGTTGCTGCTTGCATTCCGCTGCACAAGCCTGTTGTTCAGCCCGGGCTGCAGCATCGGCACCGCGTAGACGAGCTCGTTCCCGATTCTGCTCGTGGAGTTGCTGATTGAAAGCTGCCTGCTCTTCAGAAGTACGTATGACGTGTGGACTATCATTTTAGAGTCGGAGAGAAATTGCTGCGCGCGCGCGCGCTCGGCTGTGATTGAGTGCAACGACGTCACTACTGGCGCAGCCAATAGGCGCGCTTCTCTTGCTCCTTTTTTTTCGCGCATGCGCATGGCATCGCTCTGGATGAGCTTTCCTCGTTCAGGCGACAGATGGACGGGTGGACGAATCAGCTAACTACATACAGCTTCGCTGTAACATTCTCAGTTTCGCCCCAAACGCAAAACTTCGATTGCGATAACAAATTAGTACACAGCTATACGAAGTAAGCATAGTAATTTTATCGGCCGTATGAACTTGGAAACATTCGCTTGATAAACAAATTAACAAGCATGTTGTCAGCGAGCACAAGCAAACATGAACACATCTACTCGACGAGCACGGATGCCCGCTGTGAAAACGCTGGCGCGAGCAAGCGCGGCAGCAGCAGCAGCAAGCGAAGTGACCTTCGTGCAGTAAATCGCTTCAACGCAAGAGCGGCGAGAACACAGCGCCAATAGGTATGAGCCGCCTACAGATCCCTTTCAAGATACGGCGCGCGCGACCGCGCGTGGACGTGCTAAGTACGCCCTTGTTGGCTGAGTAGAATCCGCCCCCTCTGCCTCGCGCGGTGCTTCCACGCTTTCCTCCATGGCGCGCGCGATTGAGCCGCGATCGACAGTTCCGATTGTACCCGTTCGCGAAATATGCAGCTTTTGCCAGAGCACAACGCCGCTCTCCCCTCCCCCCAGGCCTTTCGCGTGACGGGAGACTCTGCGTTTCCTCTCCGCTTTCTTCCTTCGCGCGCGTCAGATTCAGCCGCGATCGTCGGCTTCCCTCGTGTACTTTCACTCGCACATACAGCATACGATGCGCGGCGACATTGTTATGGCCCTAGGATTTTATGCGGTACATCAAGGCGACGGCAAAAATGCGCCTGTAGTGCAGATATAATTGCTATCGCAATAAAATCAACTACATATATTTATTCACCAACAGTACTGCTTGTAAGTTATGCTAAGGAAGGTACAGGTCGGTCCACTGTTAAAAGAGAACACGCGAGCTCCGCGCAGCGCCATGCTCGGGAAGTGGAGAAAAACAAACGCATGAACGAAACGGCGCGCGGGCGGCGTCGTTTGGTGCTCCCCATAGCTTCTCCTGCGCGCGGCTGGGCGACCAAACGTCTTGTTCCGCGGTTGCGATAAACGCGACTTAAAGGAGTAAGGCTGCTCTTGACATGGCAGCCGTTTAGACACTGAGAGCACAGAAGTGATCCGGCTTTCAGAACCTTATAGGTGACATGAAGCGCTGTTTTTTCTGGAAGAAGCTTCGCGTTCGGACGATATCGCACGTCAGATCGAAACATATTCACTTCGGGGATGGACCGTAGAGAATGACTCAACGAAAGCAGCAGAAGTCACACCGCAGTTCGTTCTGGGCTCTGTTGTGCACGGAATGTTTCAGTGAGGTCTGGCTACGACGCGCTTAGTCTGTCGAGCTGCTGGCAGATACGAAACGCTATGTAAAGCTACAGCTGACGAAAAGAAATTATGGGGCTTTACGTTCCAAAACCACGATATGATTATGACGCACATCGTAGTGGGGGACTCCGAAAATTGTCACCATCTGGGATTCTTTAGCGTGCAACTAAATCTAAGTATACGGGTGTTCTTGCATTTCGCCTCCATGGAAATGCGGCCGCCGTGGGCGGAATTCGATCCCGCGACATCGTGCTCAGCAACCCAACACCACAGCCACTAAGCAACCACGGCGGGTCGACCGCTGGCGAACCAGGAAACGTCAACATGTATATACACATTTGAATGTATCGCTCTTCCAAAATGATAGCACGGGAGTGACACTAACGGATGCATATCAGCAAATACATACCGAAGAATGTGCAATTACCGACAGTGTTGTGAATTTGTTTGTGTCTGCGGAATGCTCGCGCAAGACGCAGCACAGCGAGGTTATTCGGCGTGTCCAGAAACGTAGTTCTGCCGGTGCTTATTCGCATTCTATGCCAGTGCACTAGAAGGGAGCGTACTTATGCGCCTTCTGAGTCGCACAGGTGGTAGTGCACGAAATACTCGCCTTTTAAGCAGGCGCTCCTGAGGCTCGATTGCACTGCAGCACGGCAGCGCGCAGCTGCATGCAGAAGAGCTGGTTGAGATAAAACGTGTGCTGCTTTAATGTTACGACGAGGCATTTCGCATTGCAAGCGTGAAGGCCTGAGGTTGATATTTGGTCATCTTTAAAGCCGAATTTCCAACTGGACTTGCTGCCGGCAGTAAACTACCATCCACGCCAGCCGCATAAAGACCTTAAGGGCCGATTTACGCCCAAACCGCCGATCGCCGCACCGCATGCAGGAGGTTCATGTAGTACAGGCGGTCGTCGCGATCGGTCACAAAATTGCATTTACGCTGAAACCGCATGATGCGGTGCGGATCGCATGCGCCCTCTGGTTGTCCAAATAGGTAACCAGCTACTGGCAACATGCATCAGCGAGTTGATAAATCTCGTGTGCTGGCGACCAGCAAAATTTCGCGCCGTGCCAGGATTTTGTTATTACGTTTGCTCTCTTATTAGTTATTTTTTATTAGTTAGCTCAAGCGGTTCGCACGCGCCGGCATCCGCACTTCGGTTTGGGGACGCGACGTCTGTTAAAAGCCAGAAAACATTCGGCAGTGCGCAGAGCAACACTGTTCGAAGTCGGCAACTATCGCCAACAGCACACGACACTGGCGTATTTTTGTCGATGTAGGTTGAAGCTTCCGCGTCATGGTGAAAACGCGACTCTTGCACTGTCACATTCTGTGCTGCATGTGTGGCGTGGTGACCCACCTTTGGAACACTGTGCAGTCGTCTTACCTGCGCCGCTTTTTAAAATTTGTTTATTGCTACCGCATAATGTTGCGACAACGTGCGTCACTCGGTTGTGTATGGCGCGATGGTGCACTTTTTGTAGCTGTGCTAGCAAAAGCTTGTGTTGTGGACAAGCGACGCACCACCGCTCCTCGGCTGGACGAAGCACCAGCGCGGAAGAAACGGGAAGCGACCCCATTTCGAGTCGAGTTCCTGAGAATCCTTTGTTGTCGCCCTCAGCGTCTCGGCTACCGGACAGGGACCGACAGTTTGCCCCCTCGAACACATGCAACTCTCACCTGCGTCTTTTGTAGAAAATAAATGTAGTCTGTATTCTGCCACCAACCGATGCGCACTCCTTTCACGGATGGGCCCAGACCCCGTACGTAACACTGGCGATGAGGCAGGAGTTGCGAAGCGGATAAGTTTTCGAAGTTAAGGCCGTGGCTACAGGACGAATGCACGGTGCTGTCGAGCCTTTCTCGGGCAAATCATGGGAATCGTGGATCCAGCGCCTCGATTTTACTTCGTGGCGGCGACGTCAGCGACGAAGCGAAGAAGCGGGCACTTCTCACGCTTTGTGGAGCCGACACTTTCGAACACTGTGTGCGCGCGCATTGCGCCGAAGATCCCGAGAGAAGTCAACTTCAATTATTTAGTGACACTTCTTGAGCGGCACTTCGACACCAGGACATCCGAGCTTTACAGCCGGTACGTTTTTCAAAGACTCGACCAACGGCCAGACGAGTCGATCAGCAGATAGGCTGCGGCCCTCGGAACCTTGACAGCCGACTGCAACTTCGGAGCGCTGCCTTCGGCTACAATATCGACGACGTCACCTGACACCCAAACGACCGCTTCAGCAGCGAACCCAACTATGCCGTGATGTTCCGGGAGAGGTTCGTCCGCGGCGTCTGGGACGAACATCTTCCACAGAGACTGTTCGCAGAAAAATCCTGACATTTCAACGCGCTGTTGACTTAGCCCTGTAAGCGGAAAGTGCCTCATGGCATCAGCAAGATATCAAGGGAGTGGCAAACTCGAGAGAAATTAACAGGATGTCGCAAATCAAGCCAGAAGGCAGGCGTACGTCAGCATGACATTGCTATTGATGCGACGGCTTGCATGACCCCGAAACGTGCCAATTCAAGACAGCCGAGTGCCATTTCTGCTCCAAGGAAGGTCATATCGAGCGTGCCTGCATCTCAAAGAAAAAGAAAAACACGGGACCACGCTCCGACAACTAGCAGCTACGGGCACACAGTGCCAACCCACCACCTGTCAGCAAATCCTGCTGCAAGCTGCACACAGTGAGTGTACGTACACACTGCCCCAAGTTCCTCGTGGACTTGAGAGTCGAGGGAAAGCCAGTCCAGTTTGAGGTGGACGCAGGTACGGCATGCTCCCTGATAAGCGAGGACACGGACTACAGAATGTGGAAGAAAAACACTTCGTGACTTTCATGTGAGCCGCTCGATTTGCGCACACGGTCAGGTAAAGAAATACACGTCCTAGGCTGCGCACAAGTTCGTGTGAGGTTGAATTCGAAGGACTATCTGCTGCCGTTGTTGGTTACGCAGGGCACCAGGTGCAACCTCCTAGGAAGTGATTGGTTTTTCGCACTTCACATTCAGGTGAAGGGGATCAACTACGTTGGAGAGCCTGCACTAGAAATTGCAGATGTTCTGGGATGACACCCAGATGTCTTCAAAGAAGACATTGGAAGCTATACAGGTACACCTGTACACAGGTCACTGCAGCACTGCTCACAGTGAACACCACAAAACGACTATTCAGGGTGGAATGCCTCCCGTTCTGAATTTTCACTGCACCAGCTATCTTCTAGTGCGTGAGGGAGACAAAGATACTTGGAATCCAGGGGTGAGTGTTCAGCTTGACGACATCATTCTCTACGGGAATAGTGCAAATGAGCACGCACAGTGTCTGAATCAGCTTCTATTCGAGGCTAAATGAGAAAGGCTTACGCCTCAAGAAAGAAAATGCAGGTTCGTAATTATGTCAGTTGACTTTCAGGGACATCGAATTGACAGAAATGGTGTTCGCAACACCGAGAAAAAGGTTGAGGCTATACTTCAAGCACCCAAGGGCTTTTCTGGGCTTTTTTTTTTCATTTGACGACTGCTTTTTGAAGAACGAAGTGTGAAGAAGGGGTCGTATACCGCTGAAGTGTGGGAAAGAGTATATCGGCCAAACTGGCCGATGTATTAATGAATGCCTGCCGGAACATAAGCGTTCATTGAAAAATGGATAAGGTTAAAACTTGCCGCTTCATTGCAAGGCCTGCGGGAATGAGAAGAAACAAGTATTCGAAGCAAGGCTTCATGATACAACAATCATGTTTAAAAGTAAAGATTCTGTGGCGCATAAATTGTTGGAGGCCAACCAGATTAAGAAATGAGGGGACGCCTGGGTCAGCACCCCGTCTCTGAATATTTACATATAGGAAAGCATGTTTATAGATAAGTTTTAGATTCAGATTAAACGCGATTCCCTTCATATATATCTTCAGTGTTCTCGCGCGGGTGCATTCACATAATCAGTGTTCCTCTTTTTTCGGCCCCCTCTCCCCATGGCTATTAATCAGCCACCTTTGACTTTAATAAACAGTTGCAAGTAGTGCCTTGTCCTGTCTTTGTTCCTTCCTAGCGTGCCGTCACTATTGGCGCTTCATCTACTGAAAGAGATTGCAACCGATTACCAACAACTTAAGGACACCGTACCGGAGTCCTTTCGATCAAGGTGCCCAGAGCTGAACTTCCCTTATGGGCGTCTGAACCACAGTCCCTTGCAGTTCCTCGACATTTTACTAGAATTCCAACCAGGACATCTACACTGGGGGTACGAGCCCAGAGCATAGAGACAATTTGTTCCCTTCACGTCAAGCCATTTCAAGACTGTAAAAAGGGCAATAGCGAGTGCAGCGTTTAGTTCAGCACTAAAGAAATAATTCCAGCATCAAAATGAACAAAGTTTTCAGCGGCAGTTAAGTAGGCTGAAAAATGCAGGGAAGAACATGCTGTGTCAATGCTATGTAGCATAGCTGAAGGCCTCATAGAGAAGATTAAAAGAAAGCAAAAGCGGACCTGAAGTTGTGGATGCCAAAAACAAGTCTTCAAAAATTACATATGTGCATGGACTGACCCACCATCTCATCGAGATTGGCAAAAGAGCTGGTATCCGAGTGGTGTACTCCGCATCAAACAAGGGAAAAAGTATGTGTGCACGAGTGAACCAGGAAAAAAGGAACCACAATGCCAGATCACGCACCAGAGCAGATACTGCGATTGCGTCAAAGGAGTAGTGTACACCATCCCGCTGTCCTGAGGAAAACAATACATAGGGCAAACAGGAACATGCCTTAATGATCGAACAAGAGATCACGCATCATCACTTTCAGGGACCCTTGGCTGCAATCTGGCCTTGCATGGCAAACGTTGCGAAATGAACAAGAAGGGACAAGATAGCTAAGTAAGCACGTGCACCCGCAAATTTTATGAAGTGCAAGTCCGGAAAAGGAACAACAACAGGCTAACTCGGGAGATTCTTGAGGCATTTGAGATAAGTAAAACAGGAGCGCAATGTGTAAGCACACCGTCAGTCGCCTCGACAAGAAAGGAAGTCGCCTTTTTGAGACAGCCTCAGACAGATAAGAGATATGGCGACGAAATAAATAAGAGGGGTAATTTCAATTAAGAAATCAGTCGACAGTGCAGCTGCATCCTCGTCTAGTCGTCCATTCTGTGTCCGTGTTCCTTAAGTTCTGCTGCTACAATCCTCGAATCACATATTGACCATACCAGTTGTGTTGTCATCTTCATGCTTTGTTACATGCATATGGATTTTTATCAAAGAATGCAAATTGCCAAGAATCAAAAGGAAGTATCTAATTTTCACACATTATATCCTTATCATGCCATGCCACTGGTGTTGGCACTATCAGTGTGTACTCAGATACTAACAAGAAACAAGCAGCTCAATTTCTTGCACATGCAAAGTGCTCACATCCCTCAGTATAAGACTGTATACTTTGCTTAATCTAGAAATGTGTTTGATGATTTCTGCTGTTCACACCAATGTCCACATGACAAAAATGAAGAGTGCCCGAAATTTGCGTTCATGGGAACAGTGCATATAAGCGCGCCCACATTTCACGACAGCGCGCATGTACTCATGTAACTTTTAAGCTGTTCTTTATATTGCCCTCATTGATTAGAAACACCTTCATAGCACAGAAATAACTTCTGAAAAACACACAAGATACGTGAACGAGGCAGAAAGGGCCGGAACCAGAACTCGCCCGCAACGCTTATGCACGGTTCACTTCAGAACATATGCATATTGCGTGAAACGAACACTTATACGCCTAGCACCACTGCGACACATAGCACGTACACATCACAGTACACTTACGCTTCGTAAAAGTAAGAACCCTAGCGCTCGAACGTTCTGTATGTGTTCGCAGTCACCAATGCGCATCACAGCCCGCAAAACAGCTCACACGAAGCAAGACACAAACAGCACATTACGAATGACTGCGATGAGGCGATAATGAAGCTCATCGCTACACATCGTGCCATCACTTCTGAAGCACAAACCAGTTCTGCACAAACTTGCAATCTTGGTATCGATGAAGCGCGCACACACAACACCTACGAACACCATATGCCGAGGAGGATGATCGCAATCATTTCATTTTGTCGCGTACCGAACTAGTGTCATGCTTAGAATTCAGGTGTATGCGATGGCCTTCGCGTTTGTAATGCACATGGAAAAAACGGCAAAACACACAAAATTGCCGGCTTCATTCCTTCCGACCCTCGCGTAAACACGACACACATTCGTCTGTTTCTTTTGGTGATCGCACGGACTGAAGAGGTCAGGAAGAGTACAGCTGCTTGTTGCGTTGGACAAATAGCTTTGCATGTGCTGAATAGCTCTTGCAATGGTCACAATAAACCGTACAAAAAACAAACTGCCGCTGCAGCCTAGCGGTCTAGGCCTCGCGCTCCGCTTCGCTTCGAACCAGCGCCATGTTTATGCCGTCGCCGCGCGGAGGCGAAAGTTCACGACCGCCTCTCGTGACGTCACGTCGTCCATTACTGGCGAACCGCTCGCTTGCGGTGCGGCGTGCGGCCATGGGCGGTTTGAGCGCAAATCGGCCTCATGAGAGCGTCTTGTTGGGCTAGTTGGCAGCTATACATCTTGGCTAATGGCGCAAGACAGACACGAGTCCCGTCGCCTGTCGTTGTGTCTGTGTGCGTTTCGTGCCTTTAACAAAAGCGTAAAGACCGTTTCGCTGCAGGCAGAAATCTGATTGTCAAACCGAGTGCCGTCGCGAGACAACAGAAAGATTGTCATCACACACTCGACTTCCAAATTTTGTTTTCGAATCATTATATATCAGCTTTTACGGACTGAATGCTGCACGCTTATCAGAAGGCAATGATCCTGATTTTCTAACAAGCACTCTGCGGTTGAAAGGATGCCGTGTGACATTCTAGCAATGTTGAATGGTTGTTTCCGAGGTCATCACGCAAACTGCAGTGAAGGTGGCAGTGTTTCGTTTGAGGCTCTTGCATGGTACACTGATTCGCAAGCGCGAAGAGTGATTTGGTATAGCGGACTTGAGGTATGAGGCAGGTTGCAAATACGACCGCTTGCTTTTTTTTTTTCACTTTTAGCTCTACTCGATACTGACGCTCTGCACTCCTCACATTTGAGAAATCTTTAACACCGCATATTTAAACCACATTCACGGTCCTTTCTGATTTCGCGACAGCGGCTGTGACGGAGCCGTGGTGGAGGGCATCGGAAGCCTGAACGAATATCGCGCTCGTACAACGGCACCGCGTGTTTCACCTGCGTCGAATCTCGGCCGCCGCGGCTAGGTCGCACCTCCACCCTCAGCAGCCACCGAACCAATACATCCGGGCAGCTTTTATTGTTTCACCGCACTTCTAAATGTAGTTTATATATTTTTTTTCTGTGGAATATCACACACTAATACTACGCAATGAACCATTTCTGCCACATTTTTATGTTCAGCTTGAGTATATCGCACGTACTTTCATTTTACATTGCAATCAGCTTGAGTATATAGCACGTACTTTCATTCTACATTGCAAATTATTTTCAATGGTATTTCAATGGTAATTGTCTATGTATTGTTGTTATTCCAGCCTTGCATGACGTGCATTTTTAAACTGCTCCTCTGAACTTCTTGTTTTGTTTGTTCCCACCCTGTAACAGCCCGCAAGGGTTTGCAGTATTGTAAATAAAATAAATAAATAAATAAAACTTTCATTTTGGGGCCGTATTCTCGGGCCCTATAACGTAAAACTATTCCAATGAGTTTTTATTCCAATCTCCTGACGTCAAATTTGCGTAACCACCGACGCAAGCACCGGGCGGTCGCCTGCAGGATTGTCTGAACAAGCCAATCAAACGCTCTGCTCGTTCATAGGAGGTAACTTTGGTTTGCTTTAAAAACGAATAACATTGCCTACACTGAGCGCCTTGTCGTATCTAATTGGCTTTCAAGAGGCGAGGAGCACGCTCAAGTGGAGAGGGATTCGATGGGGCAAAGCCAGTGCACTGAAAATCGATAACCGGACAAAGAGGGTGGTGCCGGTGTCTGCGATTGGTCCGCTTTCCCTTACTCAACTTGCGGCGGCTGGTCGAAAATCGCGGAGGCATGCAACGGAAGCTTAAGAATGACGCTAAAAGGGATCCTCAGCAAAGAAGAGTAGGCAGAATGAGGTCGTAAACGTGCCGAAAGTTCTCGAAAACGTTATACGGCCACGCAAGAAGTTTTATTATACGCAAATAAACACGTGCTCTCCGGCAGGTGCGAGTAGCCAGCGCCTGAGCGATCGGCGGCAGCCATATTTTATTCCTTTCGGAACGGGGCAGCCTGCGGCTATTCAGAAGAAAATTCAGTTTTGTTCGGCATATTAATGCATCTTTAACGCGTACACGTCACTTTGACGCCGTGAGTTTTCGTGGTTTTGTCACGTCGCGTGACAGGCAGGTGAAGTGGGTGCCGCCCCAAAACGTTTGACCAATAGCCGGGGGCTCATGGCCAAAAGGCGTCGAATCAGAAATAACAGTTTTAATTTTTTTCGGTGAAGTCATGCATAATCAGTGTGTACACGTCATATCAGATGGGAAGGTATCACGGTTTTCGTGACGTCGCGTGACAGACAGGTGAAGGGGGGTTGTCCAAAAAAGTTTTTGACCAATCGCGGAGAGCTGTAGCAAAATTGGAATAGAAAAGCTTGGAATAGTTTCACGTTATAGCGCCCCTCATCTGCAAAGGGTTTCCATAGTTATTCTGGATTTTGTTTCGATTTCTTTTGCGTTACTGAAAATATGCAGATGGGGTATAAAAAATATTGAATGCATATAAGATTATTTGGTGCTTTATATATGGTTTCTATACCATCAACTCACGACTCTCACGCAGTCATTGACTGTGAAACCATGTTTAGAATGTTTTCTGGAGGAATATAATGTAAGCGCCTAAATGTTAGAAAGCGGTCATCGATGTCGTTTAAATGAAGCGGCCACACGGCATCTCCCCATTCAGAAAACAAATCCCATTCAATAGACAGCGAGTTCCGATGTGGTAGCTTGTTTATTTGCTCGGGAACTTTAATAGATTTGAAAAACAACAAGTGCTACAACTCACTGCAAATTAACTGCAGCGCATGTCTTGCTTCCATGCCAGCTGATTCTCGCAGGTTCGAGATGGCGCAGGTGAATGCATAGCCTTACTCCTGCATAGCTTTATATATGAACATGTTTTCCAGAGGATCCTTGTGTTGCTGGCGCACCTGCACACTGCACTGAGTCCTCTTGATTAAATATTCCATGACAGTCTTTAAAGGGCGAACAGGCTGTCTGTCCAGGACGTGGTTCCTTTAAAGTGCTCTTCGCGGCATTTGCCACACTTTCCGTGCAGTTAAGTATGCATGCTCATGGCTCGCCAATTCAAGATTCCTTTCACAAGAACTCCACCAATATATTGCAAAATATCATACTCATTTGAAGTCAGTGCTTTAATTAAAATAATTTCTTTATCATCAACATAATCCAGTAATTACCAAAATTATCTATTTAAGATATTAAATAATTACCTTATGGCAAAAATTTCAATTTAAATATTCTAGCGGGTGCGACTGCGAGGCATATCCAGTTGGAAAAGCTTGTGTGAATGACGCCATTTACGATATGCGCCGCCATACTACCAGTAAAAATTAACTGTCGTTCAAGCACAAAAGTAACTGGAACGCCAACGGATTTCCCCGCAAAGTTCGGGAATTAATATCTCGAAACTGGTGCCATCATGAGAATTCGTTCCAAGTGGATCCGCCTTGCGAACTCCCCGGCTAGAATTTAGAAGTTGCAATATGGGCCATAAGGTAATTAGTTAAAAAGGTAATTAGTGAATTTTTATCGGCCGGTTTCCGCTTTCAGCTTCTCCGCGCAAGCGGCGCCCGTCGCCTCGAGAAGACCGTGAACGAGTCTGCGACCTTTGAGAATTTTAGAAAGTGTTCGCCCAAACACCCTGCGTACATTTTGATGGAATTAAGGGGACAAATTCAATGCGCGTGCCTCATATTCTGTGACGAAGCGCGAATAGAGCCCGTCAATGGCGCGTTTTTCTTTTGTATTGCTGGCTGCATGCTGCACAGCGGATGCTGACATAATTTTAGCAGCGGTTAAGTGATATTTTGTTTTTCATTCGGAACGTCACAAGCTCAAAGGTACGCGCCTACAGCATGCGTTTGGAGAATCATGCCACATTCTCCAATTCTTGTATATGAATTTAACGTTATTTGCTTTGACAGGAAACCTGTGCGCATTTTTCTTTTTTCCATTGAGCCATTCGCCGCCGGTGTTCCATAACTTCGGACACTAAACTCTACGGAACTGTCGAGCTTCCAGAGAAAAGAGTACTAATCATAAAATAAAACATGGTTCACAGGTTGGTGGGCGTGACTAAGCCCTCGCGATTGGCAGCCGACACAGAAAAAAAAATCTTTTTGACATTAGCCTCGGAGTAGCTATTCTTAGCTGAAAGCTATTTCTTCTTTTACGTTTATTGTGCTATAATCTAATGAGATAAATGCAACCTCCAAGTGCACTCCAGTACGATTCTTCGGCTCCAATTGATCGTCCAAAAGTAGCACTGAAACGTGATGGCGCTTTCTTAGTATATTCGAGGCAAGAAAATACAGTCCGCGTATTTTCATTTATGTTTACACTGTTACATAAAGACGGCGCACATATGAAGCCGTTTTTATTGTATACATGTGAAAAGACTATAGTGATCTGCTGTTTAATATCATAATGGGATTCACGCCTTGCGGGGTCAAAAAAATGCTTGTATGAAAAAAAGTATTATACGCCACACAGCTAGAACACACGTAAACATACAAAGAGCAAAAGTTATCACGATTCCATGGCTTCCCAAGTGCTACACTCGAAAGTTCTGAAGGAAAGCAAGAGAAGTCATTATTTGTACCAACGCTGAGTCACAGGCACAACGCTTTAAAGGACATATGGTTTAAGAATATTGCGAAAGAAGAAGCAAGATCATGACACGAACAGATAGAAAAAAAGTTTGCGACATGTTTGGCGCGCACTAAATCTACATTGCGCTGTTGCACTATGATGTATTTAACCTAGCGTCTGGCTTGCGAAAATTCTAAAAATCTTGGTTCAATTTTGCCTACAAGTATTAAATGAATTACAGTGCTTTGCTCGCCAAGAACGACGTGTTTCGAAGGCGCGAAGTCTTTTCTTCCGATGTTGTAGGCATATGGTTTTCGCTGTACGGACGTCCGATTTTCCTGCGGGGGTTGGCAGCAACGCTAGTCGTTTTTCCCGCGTGCTGCTGCACTGAAAAGCACAGCAGCCAGACAGGCAGACGAAGCTCACGCGCGTGCCACGTCGCCGCCCGATCGACGCCCGCGAATGGCGGCCGGAAAAAAAGTAAACGATAGCTCGAACACACGGAGGTGCTCGAACAAGTTTTACGACGTCTGCTCAACACCAGCCGATAGGGAGCCAATCAGCGCGCGGCGGGAAGCGCCGGAGGAACTAACGGCGCCGCGCGTACGGCGGCAGAGGTTGGCGCCACTGTCCAGAACGGAGGCGTTTTACGTGAGCCGCGCGCTCGCGTGTTCCCTCTAACAGTGGACTGACCTGTACATGCAGCATCCAATTGTGCAGACAACAGAGCCGCATTTCATGGCTACCAAACAGCTACAAATAACCGTCTGACTGGACCAAACGATGCGATACACTGATACAGGCGAATGCTCGCGCTGTGCGCGACAAAGCAAAAAAGATAACATAAAACGGACCAATAAGCAGCGAGCGTCTAGGACAAGGTTCCTTACATCTTTAAACTATGGTCGTATATGTCCTCGTGCCACATGTATCACTGGCTGCATTAGCCGCGTACATCTCGGTTCACGCCTCCTATTGCTTCTCACATGCGAATGGAATTTATTACTTTTTTTACATGCGCATGCGCGCTTTAAAATTTGCCACCGAGATTTAGCTACCACTGAGCTTCTGGTGAAGCTAGCGCGTGCTTTTGATTTCTGTGATAGTTTAACTTTTTTTTTATTACGTCTTTTGCTGACCTGTCTTACTGCCATGTGTTGTCAGGTGGTTGACACTTTTCAAGCCGTTTCGTTAAGGCTTGAAAGATTCATTCATTCATTCAACTTAGAGCGAAATCTCACCCAAGCTGGCACGGAGGAACATCGGATATCGCAAAGAGCGTATAAAATCTTAAAACCAAACAAAAAAACAACCCCAGCTGCAACCAGCCGAACTGCCACGGCATTACGTCGAAAAGCGAAGCACACGACGGCGCTAAAGGCAGACGCTCCGGCACGCGATCCAACTTGGCGCATCACTCAGACGCTGGAGGCGCCATGGTAGGTCCTCGAAAAAAAAAGGAAAGGAAGTACACTTTTTTGTACTTAATTTCAATTTTAGCTAAGAAGTGCCAGTGAAAGTAAATTTACCTGGTGGTTAAGACGATCACCAACACGCGGATGCACTCCTTTGAAGAAAACTGTGCCGGCGCATCATCCTGCCACCATGTTTACTTCCCTCTTATTTGCATCAGATTTTGCGACAAAAATGAGAAGCGGAGAGGAGGCACCCAGTCCTTCGTGCTGCGGCCTATTCGGTGGATGATCTGTGCAAGCCCACCGATCATGGTCACGCGGGGTCATACAAATTGCATTTCTTTTCTTTCCTGCTCTGCATTCGCATGAGGTTACGGACAAATTAATGGCATTCTATAGCAAAATGCTCTTGGTCTTAATTCCCGCTCAGTCATAGCACCATAGGCGCACTGTTTGCGCGACTGCTTCTCCGAAAGATTCTGTGCATTGGATACAGTGCCGGTAAGCAGGACACGCAGTTCGTAGCATGTTTCATCGTACAAGAAAATGCAACTCGGAACATTCATGCGAATAATTATACACCGAGAATAGCTGGTGAAGGTTATCTGCGAAAATATGCTTGCCGCAAACCGCTGCAAATAAAAGGTGAGGAAAGTATACCATTTAGTAAGGCAACGATCGGGGCTAGTTGGTGGACGTTCATCATTGTGTTGAGCTTAGGGTTACTGACGGAACTAATGGACAAACCTAAGGAACAAGACGCGGTCGTATGTGGCGAAAATTGCCAACTTGTTTAATACTGTTAAAGAACACGCTTGTATACAAAGTTATGAGTCGGGGGCGATATAAAAAGATATGACGAGGCCTAATTCTAGTATAATTCACGTGGTCTGTCCACCCTAGGTTGTTGCGGAAGCATACACCCAGAAATCGGCAACTATTCACTTGTTCAATAAGCGAGCTACTGAAGTCTAATATGGCATGATAACTTAATGGGTTTTTTTGATGAAAGAGCATAAACTTCGTTTTTTAAAGATTCGATTGAACTGGCTAACGGACAGCCAAATGAATAGCTGGTTCAGCCCGGCATTACACTGCTACCCCAGTACTTTAAGATTAGACGTATACTCGTCCTTAAAACGAATGGACAGAAAAAAAGAACATAATTTCATCTCATTTCACCTCACATACAATGACAATGCAACAAAATCCTCCTGCTTGGACCCTCGAGGTTCGCAATATTGAATAAAGAAATATTTCCTGTTGTTTTTTTCGTTTTTTTTTTGTGGCAACTCAGGTTAAGCGTACCTAAACCTAATGAGGCTCGGCGCCGAGAACGTCGCTTAGCGAGGATATTCAAACAATACTGTGCTCACTCATGAAATTAGTCATCTAAACGCGATGAATATTTTCGTTAATTATTCCCTCCTCATTAACTTTTTAACTCGGGTCATACAGTGAAAACTTCGATGCAGTTGCCGGTGCTGCGCGAGCGAGCCAGGACAGTGAAGTGCGATTGAAACCAGTCAGGAACGGATGTTCGTGGTCCGAGATGGCGCCCCTCGAGTGCCCGCTGGCAACGCCAAGGAAGAGCCAGGATCTTGTGGAGGACACCGTGTACAACCGCCGTCAAGCGACTGGCCGGGATGCGCCCATGCAACACCTCCCCGTCTCATCCGGAGCGCCCGTTCTAAGGGATCGGCCTTGCTCGGTCAAACAACCGCAACAAGAACGCGCACATTCTTTGACTGCAACCACTTTCACCCTACGGGGGCAACACTCACTTTGTCGAACCCCGCAAGCGGTTTCCGGTTACTCGCTACCGGTAGCCACCCGTCATGCCCGCTTGAGCAAACAGCCACCGGATTGTGATCCTCTACAGCAACTTTGCTTGAAAAACCACAACCAGCGTAATTTCCTTCCTTCCTAAATTACCAACCCGCTGCCACGTCTCACTTCCACGAAACAGACTTTCAACGCGCGCTTTGTCATCTGTCTGCGCATTGGCTTAGGAGACGCCACTACGGCTCGCAAGATAATTTCCTTGACGGCTCCGGTGTGCACCGGCGAATGACCTCGGCGCCATTGTAACTGCATCAAGTACGAAGAAGATCGCTCAGAAAAGTATGGCGAACCGCCGGAAACGGCCACCTCCTAAACTCTCAAACTGACTATCCACTCCAATAGGTTTGCTTTACTGAGGGTGCTCGTGCTAAATCAGCGGTGCAGAAAAACGCAACAGTGCAGGTTGCCTGAAATTCCGGCTGCTGGCGCACGCCATTGCAGTATTTGCCGCCAGAAGACATTGCGGCGGAAACGAACCAAAGTGAAAACATTTCGACATCGTTGGGAGGGTTTAAAATTTTGGTTTTGATTTACGTGTACTTCTGAACATTTATGTGGCGTAGCGACTGTTTGCGTCTGCGTTGGCTTTGCACTCGGTTTCACTACTCAGAAATGCTAGTTGGGGCCGTACTCTGTCTCGTATGATAACGTTAGCGCTGCGTCAACGCAGATTATGAGCGGCATCAAATTCGCTACTTTAGCGAGCTTTTTGTGTGTCCCGGCTGTTAGCACACCTTTCTCTTGCGGCGTCTCTTTGCTGATGTGCGCCGCAAGAGCCGTGCTTGAAGGCGAAGCCATCGTCCCCGGAATCGCGCCGACTTCAGGAGTGGCGCTCGTGCCAGTGTTTGCCGGCGCCCGGGGAGCCTCGTCTTCGAGCACCGGCTCCGCCATCTGCTGGCTGTCCAGGCTCAGCATGTGCGCCAGGTACTCGTCCAGCTGGACGCGGTTCCCCTCGTCGGTCTCCATTTGAACGTGGCTTTCGTCCTTGCTATCCGCTGCCATTGGATGTGGCCGGCCAACTCTCCGCTAGTGCTCTTCTTCTCCTTCCAAATACGTGGCATACACCCACAGCTAGATACTGATAAAGATCAGGTGAAATAACGGTTGTATGTCCTTTTTTAGCGCTAACATTTGAAAAGCAAATCAGAAGCAATGAACACAACTTTCCTAAACGAACATCCCGAATGATATTTGTCACTCGACTCGCCCTGATTCACTTAGTTGACGTTGTTTATTATTTTTTCCACAAAGGTATTGCAGGACTTGGTTTTTTTTATTTGGTTCATCTAACACAAATATTCACTTTTCTTCACCAAAAGAAGAAAACAACAAAAAGTGTTTTGTAGATCAATACTCCCAATAATAAACATTGAATCACAGAGAAATGCGTCATCTGATTGTTATTTTATTATTGTTTAAGTAAACGGTTACTGATTAAAGCGATTCGCAAGGCAAAATGATTGTCTTGTTAGAATGTAACCCTTTGAGACATTTCGTTCACTTGAGAGTAATAAAAAATATTGGCAGTTTCGCCCGAAAGCCGAATCAGGAATTGCGAGAGCTAATAAGTAGAAGGCTATACGAAGTAAGAATAATAGTTTTATCGGCTGTGTGAACATGGAAACATTCACTTACTAATTAAATTAACAACCATGGTGTCACGCGCGCACAAGCAAACATGAACACATCTCACTCGATGACCGCGGAAACTCGCCGTCAAAACGCTGGAGCGAGGAAGCGTGGCAGCAGCAGCGAGCGTCCCTTCCCCATTGCAAAACCCAGGGCCACTGGGACGCAGTGCGCCGGATTACGGGACAGTGCAGTGCGCTGGATGCTGGGCAGGCGCGGCGTACTGGGAGGCGCTGGCTACTGGTGTGAAAAACAGCTCTAGCGCATTAAATATGTGGTGCCTGGGCACCGTTTATATATTTTTAAATACAGAAAGCAACAAAGAGCGTTTTAACGCAATAAAAGAAACGAAAAGAAAAGGTAAAAATAAGAGCACTCGGGCCAGGATTCGATCGTTCAACCTACAGACCCTAAGCCCAGTACTTTACCGCTACGGCACGTGAACACTTTTTTTTTCATTTATTCTGCGACTTCCTTTTATTTCCTTCTTTTACATAGCAGGTACCATGCACGGAATCGTTCTTTCTTTACAGCTTTTCTTACACACACCCACATGCACAGAGAATTGCACATCTATTTAAGTATTCGTCTTTGCTGCAGGCGCTTCTGCCACACCTGCCATCGCTTACTAAGCTCATCTTCGACGCCCAGCAGCTAACTTGTATGCGCAAAAGCATCACAAAAGTGCTTCCACGCAGGTTTTGCGTTTTCTAGAGCTAGGACGTAATCAGTTCGTGATCTCCAAATTGCATGCAAACCTAGCAATAACAGGGTTTCAACACTGTTGTTATTTTTTTCATCTTCCAGCGTCAGAAATTTTACGTTATCCCAATTTGGGTATATCTGCACGTCAAACACAATTCGTATGTTGTGCCAAAATGTACTGCGTTTGTACAAAACAAAAATACTTGCTGCAACGATTCTGGATAGGGACAGAGCGGGCAGTCCGTTGACCACGGCACGAAAAAACCCTTGTTACGTAGCCATGTTTTTACAGGTAGAACTTCGACATGTAACCTAACAAAGAAATCCTTAATCGCTGTTTTTACAGGATATTTTGGTAGACGCTTGAAAACGTCAGACTCCAGCTGGCTTCCAGCTCGAGACCGACATATTGGTGGTGGGAATAGCATATCTATAGTGTTCCAGTACAGACTCTTCCGTTTTACATTCTTTAGGTACTCTTGAGAAAAACGCTGCTCGAAGAAGCGAGCTGCCTGCTCCACATCCCTGTAGATATTTAGGGTGCGGGCTCGTGGGACTCCTTGGGCACCTTCGATCCACTCGCCTAAGTACCCCCCTCCTAATTGTTTGAAAGAATGACGTATAGCACGATGGGTTTGGTTTTCGAAAAAAAAGGTACCTGTGAACTTTGAGTTTTACCTCTACGTTTACCAGCCCTAGGCCTCCTTTTGCCTTACTTAAGAATGAATTACTGCGCCTTATGCGCTCAAACCGTGACTCCCAAATATATGTTGCGCAAAATCTATGCACTGGATTCACCTGAGCTGGCAAACAGGGCATCACCTGCGCTGAGTACCATATAGCTGGAAAGAACACAGAGTTACACACAAAGGCTCTGTTCATAAGCGGGACCGTTCTCCTGTGCCACTGTTGCACTTTTGCCGCGAGGGTACCACTTCAAATTGTATTTTAACACACGCCAACGGATAAACAAGAACGGATAATTCACCATGTCAAAATCGAGAAGTAGTTTTAGTTTCGCAGAGGTACAGGCGCCCAAATCTTTAACTGGCGCGCGCGAGCGGCGACTTTTCCGTGCGTCAGCGCCGTATGACGGGGCGCGGCTGCAAAGAGTCTGAGGCTAAGTGCATACGGACAAAGCGCGCTCAGCTGGGCCCATCGTCTGCTAAACTGTTTCCAGCCTCGCCCCGTCATACGGCGCTGACGCACGGAAAAGTCGCCGCTCGCGCACGCCAGTTAAAGATTTGGGCGCCTGTACGTCTCACACAGACATGGTAGATGCGCTATTGCCTAGCAATTAAAACTCACGTCTGTATTACAAAGAAAAAATTGCTGTCCGTATTCAGTAGCATGCTCGGAAGTGCCACAACATTGATTTTCACTTGCGATTGGTATTTTAATTCTGAAAAAAGTCATAAATGCACCGTCGACCCGGGACGCTGTATGGGCTGTTACTACCGATTTCGATAGCTGTTTCTTGTTCTTCACGCGAGGGATATGCAACGTTTTCTTAGTTCAGTGATGCCTCTAGGTCAACACGTCTGTCTAGTGATATATCTTCGTCAGAGAAGCACAGGCTATAGTGCTGGGAGCCTTCGGCGACAGCACATATACCTGTGCTTATGACACGTCACATCGGCGGTCATCGCTTCCTATGCTGGCACTGTAGACATGAAAAAATTGGTTATTTAAGAACACCGATGCGAAAGCTCAAATATAGAGTTATTTATTCTTGTTAGACTTCTTGATTCCTGAGCCAGACATGCCGATAGCGTGCAGACGGACTCGGCGGAAACGCTAGGCCTAAGCTTCGGTGGGGACCGATCTCGGCGCGGGTAGCTGGCGAAAGCTAAAATGTGTGTTTTTGAGCGTCACAACTTTTTTTAGTACAAGAGGGAAATAGAAAGCGCACGAATCACCTCAATTTTTTTATCGGTGGGATAACATCAGCCAGTGGTAGGCTTCGAACTCGGGGTCCGTTCGAGCGCGTCTGAATGACTTCTGGATTTCATGTCCACTGCACAACACTGCGACAACGGCGACAACTCCTAGTCATATGTTACGTGCGAACTACTAAAAAACGCGGCGTCCTCTGCGTTTGCGCGCTTTCGTTCAAGAATTTACCTATCCGCCCAGTCAAAAGGGAAAATGCAAAAAACGAAAGTGATCTTCAGTGTCAAATCTGCAAGAATAAACAAGGCAGCTCACGCACCTTTATTGCAACCTGCGACACAAGATAGAGTTTTATCACCCCAATATATAGCGTTATTTAGGAAAAGGGACCAGTATTAAGCGATGAAATTGTATCAAGCGTATTATATTCAGCAGCGCTCATCCTTGCGTACTGGAACCAGCGTGGCACAAACACAACCAGCGCAGTTTCCAGTGCGAAGCAGCGCACTGCAGTGAGAACCAGCGCCTGTACAGCATTAACCAATGCGCCCCAGCGTAATGACAGTGGAACCAGCGTCTCTTCGAGTGTAACCCAGCTCTTATCCAGCGTTCTCACTGGTGTCCCAGTGAGTCCCAGCGAGCGCCAGCGTACCCAGTGCCAATGCCTCCTTTACTAGATGCCAGCCGCGTTGTCCGTAAACTCGGTTCCTGGCCCTCTCCCTTTTCTCTCCTCCGCGAAAAGGCAACGAGCGCCACTTGTGGCGGACGTCTGCAACCTAGATCACGTGCTGCGGCCTCTGAGATTACCATGGCGTCTGTTGCCATCTCGGAGGCCCGCGATAACGCTCGCTAACAGACGCCCGCGCATATAAAGCGCCGGCGGAGCATTCAGCCGCTGCTGCCACATCCGCCGGAAGTTGAAAAGGCAACGAGCGCCGCCTCACGGAATTTATGCTGAACTAACTTCAACTAAGGGAACCGCCGCCTCAATGGGAAAGCGAGCAACGCGGCTGGCATCTAGTAAAGGAGGCATTGCCAGTGCGATCCAATGCCGAAAAAAAAAACGCGCTGGTTTCACACTGGAAGGCACTGGGAGACGCTGGTTTTTGCAATAGGGTTCGTGCTGAATTTCTCTTCAACAAGAACTAAACCGCGAAAACAAATAGCACCGGCGGACTCTGTCTCCATCGCAGCTGGCGCTGAACATGCAGCGTCCCCCGGGCCACGATTAAGGAAAACATCTAAGGTGGAGCAGGCGGTCACAGCTGCACGCATTCGGTCTCGCCGCAGGCCACTCCCGCTAGCATGGCGGCATCCTGGACCACGCCCGCCGACGTAGTCCCCGAGAGTGCAGCATTAGCCCTGCAGAGCCCCATTTGGTGATAGGAACACGCATCGCTTGCACTGAGGCGTATCCGAGGCACGTGAAGCAACTTGAAATACTTCAAAAAAGGCTGCGCACAAGGGTTGTGCGAACGCCAGTGACAACACTACAGCTCGTTGCAGAAAGCCGCGTCGCTCCGTTGTCAACAACGCTGAAAGCATTCATACGGAAAGTGCACACGGCCACAACGACAAGGAAGAAGATGGCAGGATGATGGAGCCATGTCTTGAGGGCACAATGATACCGATGAGTGTGATGTCAGCGGCGGCCCGGGCCGCCACCGATATGGGGCCCGTCGGCTACTATTTAGTCGGCCAACTGTATGGTAGGAAGGACAAGTGAACAGTCGAACAACCCCTTGTAGAATCCACGCTCAATCATGGTGACACAACTATAAATAGGGACGACGCTAGGTGACGCCAGCGGCACATGGTCACTGCCGATCAGGGACGTCCAAACTGGTGTATGCATGGATATGACATCATGCCTTTCTTGAAAAGAACAGAAAATGCACAAGTTTGAACCGTAGCTGCACATAACAAGTCTCGCGGCAACAAAGTGCACACTACAAGAAAGCACACACTGCACAGAAAGTACACACCACAAAAAATACACAGTATGGTCAACTAACGTGATGTCCAAACAGACTACAAGCCTTCCGGCGTCTTTTTACCCGTTTATCCAAGTCCTCTACACAAGCCGCAGGTGGTTCATGCACGCGCAAGTCGAAGAACCCGGGCCCTCTGGTTCGTCGACATTTCGCCGATGCTCGAAGTGGCGAACTAGTAGTAGCATCCTATGGTTCACGTAGTAATGTCTATGACCGATGTTCATCGAAAGCATGGGAATGGGATATGAGTGCATGGGCCCATCATCTCAGAATGCATGACGTCCGTAGGCATGAAGGCATGACGTCTGTAGAAGTCCGCTTCAGTAGAAGTCCACTGGAGCCACATCTGGCTCGGTTGATCTGTCGCCCGAAAAGTATGGGAGCAAAGTGAACTGCGTCGCCTCTCCTCTACCCTCCCGCCCTCCCTTTGAGAGGAGTCTTGCGAGTTCGCTTTAGCGGAGGCCAGGAATACACATTTTCACTAGTTGAGAACGGAGAGTCAACTGGCTTTATTCAAAAGTAAAAGGTTTGCCGAGTGGCAGCGTTGGCGCCCCAATCGGGCAGCCACCTCGGTTCCAAGAAAGAGGAGGAGGCAATGACCTACACTGCGAGACAAAGCAAAGTGACGGACGGTCGCTACAGGAGTATGCATTGAAGAAATATTCTTCAGAAAAGCAGGCATCTAAGCAGTATGTTTCACGGATGTATGCATCGAGGCAATATGCTTCACAGACTTAGGCATCGGGGACGTAGGCCTTGGAGGAGTCAGCATTGGATTAGGCCTCGTAGGAGCAAGACTGAAGAGAAGTCGTCGGAAGAGACGGTGTCGGAGGAATAGACGTAGTCGAGTGGGCCGCCGGATGCTTTTCATCGGGACGCTCGGCACTTGTTGGGGGCGAGCACTTACGGAGTCTCCATCTATCGGAAGCGCCTCCCTTGCGTAGTATGAGGGATTGCGCGGCGCGATCCTCATAGATTTGGCTTACGGCGCTCAATAAAACACAATGTGGACATTTCTGTAAGTACTCTCAAAACGAGGAAAGTTTCTCACTGTCGAAATAATAATTTTGGGTAAACTGGAAGCACAGAATCGTTTACAGACGCTATCTGTTTACCGAATGCGTACAGTGAACGCCACTTTGCGCGGTCGCCGCGATAGAGTCTCCCTAATAGGCTTCTTCCGTGAAAGGTGGAAGGAAGAATTGGGGATAAAAGTTAATGGAGAATACCTTAGTAACTTGCGATTCGCTTATGATATTGCCTTGCTTAGTAACTCAGGGGACCAATTGCAATGCATGCTCACTGACCTGGAGAGGCAGCGAGGCACTGGGAGTCGTAAGGGAATACATCTACTTAGGACAGGTAGTGACGGCGGATGCGGATCATGAGACGGAAATAATCAGAAGAATAAGAATGGGCTGGGGTGCGTTTGGCAGGCATTCTCAGATCATGTACAGCAGGTTGCCATTATCCCTCAAGAGAAAAGTATATAATAGCTGTGTCTTACCAGTACTCACCTACGGGGCAGAAACCTGGAGGCTTACGAAAAGGGTTCTACTCAAATTGAGGACGGCGCAACGAGCTATGGAAAGAAGAATGATAGGTGTTACGTTAAGGGATAAGAAAAGAGCAGATTGGTTGAGGGAACAAACGCGAGGTAATGACATCTTAGTTGAAATCAAGAAAAAGAAATGGGCATGGGCAGGACATGTAATGAGGAGGGAAGATAACCGATGGTCATTAAGGGTTACGGAATGGATCCCAAGGGAAGGGAAGCTTAGCAGGGGGCGGCAGAAAGTTAGGTGGGCGGATGAGATTAAGAAGTTTGCAGGCATGGCATGGCCACAATTAGTACATGACCGGGGTTGTTGGAGAAGTATGGGAGAGGCCTTTGCCCTGCAGTGGGCGTAACCAGGCTGATGATGATGATGATGATGTGAAAGGTGGGCAAACGCTGAGAGCAAACTGAGTGAAACATGTTCTTATAGTGGGCTGCCTGTATAACCAAATTGTGCATAACAGAATGAAGCCTCAATGCAGCGATCGCACGGGATCGCAACGACCGACTGCACGTGTGCATGCATGTCTGCGCACAATATTTTGCTTTCGCTGCGAGCGCGTTGTCGCACCGTGCCGTAAGCTTTAGGCCGCAGAATATGAGCATTTGACAGTAAAACAACCATTGCTGCGTGGCCGCTATCAGAGCTGTTCTACAATAATTTCATTATAGAGACTTCGACGCCTACGGCGACTGCGAGGTGTGGTCGCGGGGATTATATCTTTTTTTATTTCTAAATTCTTGGACGTTTAAATATTATTTCTCAAGTTGCGCTGCACTGTATGTTTATCGGCATCCTCAGCGTGCGATTTCTCACTGCTTCTTTTTCGTAATCCAGTGCTTTAATTAACAACACAAACGTGCCATATGCCATGCCTTTCTTTAATGTGCTTCTTACCGCTCCATTTCCATTCCAGTGAATTTGCTAGTATCTGGCATCAACAAGTTCATAGATCACACCGTCATGACATTAGCCGGGCATCGAGCGCGGGCGAACATCTCACTGCGCGTTTTCTGCTACTCACCGAACATCGCAGATCCGGCGCCGTAGCAGAAATCTTCGCATCTGTGCTTGCCCGAGTTGTAGCCGATGGCTATTTGCAAGTTCCAAGTTTCGCGAGCCAAGCTTCACCCAGCTTCTTGTCCTGCGCCTACGTGTGAATAAGGCTGACAGCGGGCTCCGTTAGGTGCGTCCGGCACTGCGGCACCGAACAGTAGCCTACCATGTTGCACGCCCCCAAAGGCAGCCACTACCTAATGTTGTCAAGCAGACGCCCAAGGTGGGAAAGCCTCCCCACTTAATCAGAACCGCAGCGGCAGGTCGGACTTTAAACTTTCGTTTTCAGCTCTCTTCGGCGCTTCCGAAGCAGCCGACGCAACCGTTGTGTCCACGTGATCCCTCATGCCACGTCACGCCGACGGTGGCGCCAACTTTCCAGTGGTGGAGCTCGCACCCAATAGCGGCCCGTGCACACGAGACGGTGAGGACTGTAGGCATCTCTCGAGCGCCGGTGTCTTGCGTTTCGACTATGCTCTTTCTTGAGTTGTGTTGCGTTGGGTTTAATGGCGCATTAGCAACTTAGGCTATCAAGCACCAAGCACAAGGTAAAACTTCTTTTAAAAAGTTGGGTCACCTCAGCGACGATCTTTGTCTGGGCAAGGACTCCGAGGATCACAACAAACTGAAGACCTCAATCTTCTCAAATACGAGAAGGTGGGTGCGGTGTATCATAATGTGAAGTTGTGCGTAGGAGTATATACAGTTCTTCAAGGATACCTGCTTGTCTTGAAAAACTAATAACGCGTGGGATATCAACAAGTACATTTTCGCCTAAAATCAATGCTGGGTGAAAGGAAATACGTTGAATATAAAACGAAGTAAATTATTTTTTCCATAGTGTTTCAAGTTGCACGCATGATAATAAGATGTGGTATACCTCATCATCATCATCATCATCATCATCGTCATCATCATCCTGGTTACGCCCACTGCAGAGCAAAGACCTCTCCCATACTTCTCTAATTACCGCGGTCATGTACTAATTGTGGCCATGTTGTCCCTTCAAACTTCTCAATCTTATCCGCCCACCTCACTTTCTGCCGTCCCCTGCTACGCCTCCCTTCCCTTGGAATCCAGTTCGTAACCCTTAATGACCATCGGTTGTCTTCCCTCCTCATTACATGTCCTGCCCATGCCCATTTCTTTTTCTTGATTTCAACAAAGATGTCATTACCTCGCGTTTGTTACCTCACCCAATCTGCTCTTTTCTTATCCCTTAATGTTACACCCATCATTCTTCTTTCCATAGCTCGTTGCGTCGTCCTCAATTTGAGTAGAACCCTTTGGGTAAGCCTCCAGGTTTCTGCTCCGTACGTGAGTACTGGTAAGACACAGCTGTTATACACTTTTCTCTTGGGGGATAATGGCAACCTGCTGTTCATGATCTGAGAATGCCTGCCAAACGCACCTCAGCCCATTCTTATTCTTCTGATTATTTCAGTCTCATGATCCGGATCCGCGGTCACTACCTGTCCTAAGTAGATGTATTCCTTTACCACTTCCAGTGCCTCGCTACCTATCGTAAACTTCTGTTCTCTTCCGAGACTGTTAAACATTACTTTACTTTTCTGCAGATTAATTTTTAGACCCAACCTTCTGCTTCGGCTCTCCAGGTGAGTGAGCATGCATTGCAATTGGTCCCCTGAGTTACTAAGCAAGGCAATATCATCAGCGAATCATCAGTGGTTTACAGTAAGTTCATTTCCGCATTTTTCACAGCCAGGCTTGTCTTGTCAGAGGGAAGTTGTGTGTAAGGTGCGTGTGTCCAATGCAAAGGCGACATAAAATGGCTTCGATGAAGCGTTCTCGCTGTGAGCATGACTTCCATTCTTTCATCACAGGTGTTACTGGGTGTAGTTTATTTGTTACTTCATTATTCCATGTCGTCTGCCATTTATTTCTCAGTTTACGGTGCGCCAATTTCATGCAGTCTTTGTAAGGAATTCTTGCTTTGGTGCTTTCTTTAAGTCGAGCGTTCATCGCTGCACATTCATCTGCTTTTTCGCTCCCGCCTATTCCGACGTGACTCGGCACCCAGAAAAATTTTATGTTGCGTCCTTGTCTTATGGTTCTTCGTCTGTTGTGTAGAATGCCGCCGAATAATGGTGCCATTGCATTTCTAGGCTGAAATGCTGTTAGTACGCTTAGTGAATATGTGTAAATTATGCTGTTTTCAATGTTCTCATTTATTTATTTTTTTACAGCTAGAGAGATTGCGCAACACTCTGCAGTAAAAATGAATGCACGCTGTGGTAGGCGCACCCTTTTTTCCCAAGTGTTTTGTATCGCGGCACTGACAACGTATCCTGCTTATTTGGAGCGATGGGTATAAAACACTGTGTATTCCGCGTATTTTTCGTTTAGTGATAAAAATTATTGTAGTGTGTGTTCATGTGGTATTTTTTTAAACATGTGTTAATGTGAAGTCGCAGACTGAAGGCTGGCAATACCAAGGTGGCAGTGGATCGGGTTTCCGGGCGATCTGAGGCAATGTGTCCATTATATCTAATTCATGGCATCTCTCTTGGAAGCGGAGGAGGAGTAGTCTTATTTCTTGGGCTTTGTTGGCAAATAGTCTTCGTGATGGGCACCTTGTAACTATTGCGTAACGGATGTGTTTCGGCAGTGAACGAATTTTCAGGATGTGTGAGCATACAAGCATGGTTGTTCTGTCTGAAAGGGGTGGTTCATTGGTTTCTACATGCAGACTGTGTATAGGCAACGTCCTGTATGCACCGGTTGAAAGACGCAAACCAAAATTAAGAACTGAGTCCCGGCGGTTAAAATATGATTTCCTTGCTGACCGATACACTATGGACTCATAGTCTAAGCAGGCGCATATAACAGAGCGCTAAATGTCTAGGAGGCATACCCTATCAGAACCCCAGTGTTTGCGTGAAGGATTTTGAGTATGTTCAGAGATCGAGATGCTTCCTTCTTCAGCGTGTTGATGTGCGGAAGGAAGGTGAGTTTCTTGTAAAAAATTATGCCTAGAAATTTGTGTCCGTTTTGAACAGGTAATTCAACTACGTTCAGGTGTAGGTTGGGGTCTGTCTGTATACCTCGTTTGAGTGAGAAGAGAATGGCCACTGTTTTCTGTGGAGAAAAGTGGAAACCTTTTCTGTCTGGCCATGTAGCTAGTTTATTTATTGTTAGCTGTACCTGTCTTTCGCATGTTGATATCGTCACGTGGTAGTGACTGTGAAGAAAGCAGCCAAACTGGGAAAGACAAAACTAGCGTTTTATTGGGAGAACTTGTGCCCTCAAAACAAGCTACACTCAAAGAACGGCGACAGCGGCGAACACAGTCGGTGATCGTCGAAAAATCTGATCAGCGGGACAAGCGCGTCGGCTTTTATACATCAGTCGTCCAATGTTCCAGAGTAATCGCTGGGACCCGCCTACCTTCTACAAAGTTCTACATAATTCGCGTCGCGCAGACATGCAACCAGGTTACACAAGGTTCCGTCACAGACAGCGGATGGAAGCATCGATAACATTCCAAAAAGTTCTGATACATGCAGGCGCGTCCTGCGCTGTGCGATAACATTTGTTAGGCGGTGAGACGTATCGCCCGATAAAGACAAGCAAGTACACGTGTCAATACCCCCCTCTTAAAAAGCATCGACCTGATGCTGCAAGCGAAAGTAATAAAGAAATACACCCGTAGCAAAGAGAACAACAAAACAAGGAAGTTCGTCAGCGTCGCTAAAATGGTTTAAGACGCGCCACGTGGACCACTTCAGATCGTGCACGGCAACGCTGTGAATGAGAAATGCCGTCTAGCACGACCTCATAGTCCAGAAGGGTTGAAATCTGGGCCAGTTGGTACTTGAACGAAAAAAACAGTCAAAAGTGACCCTGGGCTCAGATAACGGTGCAAACTTGCCTCGCCATTGCAATGAGTGTGGTTGTTATCCTTTGTTTAGCAATGTGACGATTCTTGGTAGGGGCAAGGGCAAAGAAGAGCGAGAAATCTTGGAAGCGTACTACATCAGTTTATTAGGTGATGGCTGCGTTAGTACAACCTCGGTGCGCTTACTTGAAAAAGAATTTGAATTTCTAAGTCGGTCACGATAGAAGCGTTTCTTGTCTTTTCATGCTATGTGATTAGCGATGATGCAGTTGCGCATGCTCTGCTGGCCTTGCTGGGACTACACCGATTCTAATAAACCTCAGTTCATAGTCCAGTCGTTGTGGTGTGAACCTCTCCTCTTGTACTTTGTGTACTTGACTGGTTTTTTCGTTCACTCATAGTCCAGTGCGCCAATACGTCGAATGACCTTGTAGGGTCTGAAATAGCTTCGCATTAGTTTCTCACTGAGTCCTCGTCGGCGTCTCACGGTCCCAACCGAAACACGTTTGCCGGGCTGGTACTCGACGAAGCGTTGTCGGAGATTGTAGTGTCGGCTGTCGGTACGTTGCTGGTTCTTGATCAGTAGGCGGGCGAGCTGTCTGACTTCTTCGGCGCGCGGGAGATAGGTAGCGACGTCAAGATTCACTTTTGTCGGTGACATGCGGCAGCATGGCGTCGAGCGTCGTCGTCGGGTTCCTGCCGTAAACCAGCTTAAACAGCGTGATCTGTGTTGTTTCTTGCATCACCGTGTTGTAAGCGAATGTTACGTACGGCAGGACGGCATCCGAGGTCTTAAAAAAATTATGGGGTTTTACGTGGCAAAGCCCTTTTCTGATTATGAGGCTCGCCTATCATCCCAGGTCTTGTGTTCGACGTCGACGTACATTGCTAGCATGTCGGCGAGGGTCTTATTCAGGCGCTCCGTAAGACCATTCGTCTGTGGGTGGTAGGCAGTTGTCCTCCTGTGCTTTGTCTGACTGTACTGCAGAATGGCTTGGGTGAGGTCCGCTTTAGAGGCCGTTCCTCTGTCGGTGATGAGTACTTCTGGGGCGCCATGTCGAAGCAGAATGTTCTCGACAAAGAATTTGGTCACTTCGGCTGCGCTACCTTTCGGCAGTGCTTTCGTTTCAGCGAAGCGGGTAAGGTAGTCCGTCACCACGACGATCCACTTATTTCCGTTTGTTGACGTTTGAAAGGGTCCCAACAGGTCCATCCCGATCTGCTGAAATGGTCGGCAAGGAGGCTCGATTGGCTGTAGTAATTCCGCTGGCCTTGTCGTTGGTGTCTTGCGTCGCTGACAGTCTCGGCATGTTCTTACATAACGGGCGACGTCAGCGGTCAGGCGCGGCCAAAAATACCTTTCCTGTATCCTCGACAGTGTCCGGGAGAATCCGAGGTGTCCAGCGGTCGGATCATCATGTAAGCCGTGCAATACTTCTGGATGCAGCCCTGAGGGAACAACAAGAAGGTAATTGGCGCGGACTGGTGAGAAGTTCTTTACGAGTAGGTTCTTTTGAAGAGAAAACGAAGACAAACTTCACCTAAATGCCCTAGAAATAACGTCGGTGTGCCTTTCCAAATACTCGGTGAGGTTTTCCAGCTCCAGGTCTGCTCGTTGATGTTTAGCGAAGTCTTTCGCGCTTAATACGCCAAGGAAGGCGTCGTCATCCCCGTCATCTTGCGGCGGCGAGACAATGGGGGCGCGTGATAGGCAATCGGCACCAGAGTGTTTTCGTCCAGACTTGTAGGTTACAGTGATATCACATTCTTGCAGTCTTAGGCTCCACCGCGCCTGCCGTCCTGAAAGGTCCTTTCATTTCGCTATCCAACACAAGGCGCGATGGTCGCTGATGACTTTGAATGGCCTGTCATATAGGTAAGGGCAGAAATTTCGCTGTAGCCCAAACAATTGCGAGTCATTCCTTTTCGGTTGTAGAATAACTGCCTTCCGCTTTTGACAACGACCGGTTAGCGTAAGCTATCACGCGTTGAAGTCCTTCTTTTCCCTGGACTAGGACGGCATCGAGGCCTAGGCTACTGGCGTCAGTGTGGATTTCGCTATCGGCGTCCTCCTCGAAGTGCGCAAGTACTGGGGGCGACTGCATGCGTCGTTTGAGTTCTTCGAATGCGTCGACCTGCGGCGTTTCCCACTTCAACTCGACATCACATTTAGTTAGATGTGTCAGCGGCTCAACAATGCGTGAAAAGTGCTTGACAAAGCTCCTGTAGTAGGCCCACATGCCAAGGAATCGACGCACTGCCTTCTTGTCGATGGGCTGTCGGAACTTTGTGATGGCAGCAGTCTTCTGCGGGTCAGGGCGGACTCCAGACTTGCTAATGACGTGGTCTAGAAACAGAAGATCATCGTAAGCGAAGCGGCACTTCTCTAGCTTCAGAATGGGCCCTGATGACTTGATGGCCTCTAGTACTGTCGCAAGCCGCCTAAGGTCGAAATTCCCGGCGAAGACGACGACGTCATCCAAATAACAAGACAGGTCTGCCACTTCAATCCTGCTAACACCGTGTCCATGACGCGCTGGAACGTTGCAGGTGCCGAGCACAGTCCGAATGTCATGACCTTGAACTTGTACAGGCTGTCTGGCGTGATGAAGGCGGTCTTTTCGCGATCTCTCTCGTCGACTTCTACTTGCCAGTAGCCAGGCTTGAGATCCATCGACGAGAAATGTTTCGCGTTGCAGAGCCGATCTAATGCGTCGTCTATCCGTGGAAGGGGGTATACGTCCTTCTTCATGGTCTTGTTAAGTCGACAATAATCGACGCAGAAGCCTAGGGTTCCGTCCTTTTTCTTCACCAAGACCACAGGAGATTCCCACGGGCTTTTCGACGGCTGAGCAAGCAGGTCTGCCTGTGTGTTTTGTGGTGTATGCAGACAAACAGCAGTGGTGCACGCAAAGCGACGTTCAACATAAACTCAACGCTCTCGCATTGGACTAAACGCTGAAGAACTTCCACATTCGCCACCAACGTCACCGCTAATTGTCGTTAATAAAAGCAAATAGTATACAAAACTTCGTGTACATTTACTCCCACCGTGCGTGGATCCGCATATATTTATTTTGTTGCCCATTGTCCACTGTCATTGAACTGTACTATTAGCGCACAAAAATGGTGCCGCCAACGCGAATATTTCAACCAGCGCGCTTAGCAGTGCTTTTCACTATTGATAAATATGTGTCCATCCAAGGGCCGGGTCTTATTCATGTTTCGGCGGGGCTATTCGTATAAATGTAGCCACAAGAGGTTGTCTATGCAAACGTAAAGTGGCCAGAGATTGTTTTGACAACTTGAATGAGTGACTCCTCTAAATTTGGATATCATTAAACTAACTTGGCAGAGATTGCTAGCGTTGCAGACGCGAACAGATTGCAATTGGTGATCACGTTTGCCATAGACAAAAAAAGTATTCGACTTGTATTTTCATCAGCAGCGCAAATGAACATGGCTGTGGCTACTACATAACAGAAGCAGGAGAAGCAAATACGTAGCCGCCATGGTGGCTTAGTGGCTGTGGTGTTGCGCTGCTAAGCATGAGGTCGCGGGATGAAACGTTGGCCGCATTTCTACGGGAGCGAAATGCAAAATCGCCCGTGTACTGTGCATTGGGTGCATGTTAAACAACTCAGCGTGGTGAAAATCCTCGCACTAAGGCGTGCCTCTTAATTAAATCGTGGTTGTGGAACGTAGCACCCATGAATTCGTTTCTAAGTTACATTACATAAACCTTACAACCCGCAGAGAATTGTGTTTCGCCCTATAAGAGCGATAGCAAGGTTAAATACGCGCCGCAATGCCTTGCGCCAACAAGAGCGTCGCGACACGCCTTGCTCCGACGACCCATCACTGCCCCTGTACGAAATGGTGTCCACGAAATTACGTCATTCCCAGATTGTGTATATCAGTATTACTTGCGCTTTTCAATAGTCACAACATTCACAATAAAAGGCACACGCTACAATGCAACTTTCAGGACTTTTGCTTCACGCTGCTATTCTCAAAAATTCAAAGCGATAATGCAACTTCGTCGATTTAACAATATAGTATCCATCATGCATATACGCCATAGGTAGGAATATAGCACATTTATTATACATAAATGTGCACGTAATAACATGGCGACGGCGAAATTTCTCCTCGCGTGTTTTTATAATTGATATCGCAATAATATGACCGATTCCCACCGCAGTTTATATTTGCACACTTTTGTTTTGTTTTGTTCCCTTCGGGCCACCTGCTGGGCTCGAAAGAAAATTACAGCAAGCATCGTCATCTGTATTATCGTGTGAAATGGGGCGAATGCAAATTACGCGGCGCAGTCACGCAGGTTAATTAAGGCGCGCGCATATCCCGAAGGCCATTGCATTGTACGGGCGACAAAACTTTCGAAAGAAAAAGAAAAACACTATCAGAACCTGACAACCTGAACTAATGATGAAAAGGGACAACGTCGAATGCTACCGTGAGAACGGCTTGGACCTCGGATTTCAAAGCTGCTACGCGCTTGCTAAATATGCGGGGGCGAGTGTACGGCATCAGAGGCGGAGTTCGACGGAAGGGTTCCGTATCGTGGGCGGGATTTTGCGACTGATTCGACGATTGTACTTAGCCTCAAAGCTGTCATCGGATTCCCTCGTCTAAACCTAGGGAAGACAGCGGCGTTAAAAGCGGACGCCTTTCGTGCGAGTGGGGCTGGCGTCTCCTGATGTGACCTCAGACGTTTAATATGCTGCTACACGGAGTAGGCATCCGTATCTGGAGCTGGTCTAAAAATGTAAAAAAAAATCAGCACCCAAGCACTCCGTACATATTGGCACGTGGTAGTGACGTATAAAGAACACAGTAGCAATACTATGAAAGACTAAACTAACTTTTATTGGGCGAACCTGTGCCCACAAAAATAGGCTACACATAAAGAACGTTCACAACGGCGGACACCAATCAGTGATCGTCAAAATCTGATCAGCAAGTCAAGCGTGTTGTCTTTTGTACATCAGTCATCGAATGTTCCAGAGTAATCGCTGGGACCCGCATGCCTTCCACACAGTTCCACACCATTCGCGGCGCGCATACATGCAATCAGATTCCACAAGGTTCGGCGACAACAGACAGCGGATAGAAGCATCGGTAACATTCTAGAAACTTCCAATCCATGTAGGCGCGTCCTGCGCTGAGCCATAAAATTTCTTAGACGGAAAAAATCCTTCATGATCTTGTTCAGTCAACGATAATAGACGCAGAAACGTAGGGTTCCGTGCTTTTCCTTCACCAAAACTACAGGAGATGCCCACGGGCTTTTCGACGGCTGGATGATGTCGTTGCGCAGCATTTCGTCGACTTGTTCTCTTATAGCTGCACGTTCTCGCGGCGAAACTCGGTAAGGGCTCTGGCGGAATGGTCGAGCGCACTCCTCGGTGATTATGCGATGCTTGGCGACTGGTGTTTGTCGAATCCTCGATGACGTCGAAAAGCAGCCTTTGTATCGTCGGAGCAGAGTTCTGAGCTGATGTTGCTTAATCACGGGGATACTTGGATTAATGTCGTAGTCTGGCTCGGGAACTATGGTGGTCGGGGGTAGATTCGGCCGAATCTGAGATGACAAACGCATTACTGGTTTCCAGAATTTCTTCGATGTACGCGATCGTCGTGCCCTTGTTGATGTGCTTGAACTCTTGGCTGAGGTTTGCCAGCAACACTTTAATTTTTCCTCCGTGCAGTCGAGCGATCCCTCTTGCGACGGAAATTCCACGGTCTAGCAATAGACGTTGGTCACCCTCGATGACGCCTTCTACGGTGACAGGTGTTTTGGTGCTGACGGAAATGACAATGCTGGAGCGGGGCGGGATGCTGACTTGACTTTCAAGCACGCTTAAGGCGTGGTGACTACGAGAGCTCTCCAGTGGTATCCCACGATCTTCCGACAGCGTTATCGACTTCGACTTCCGGTCGGTGATTGCGCCGTGTTGGTTCAGGAAGTCCATGCCGAGAATGACGTCTCGTGATCACTGTTGGAGGATAACGAAGGTGGCAGGGTAAGTCCGGTCATGAATGGTAATTCTTGCTGTGCAGATTCCCGTCGGCGTGATGAGGTGTCCTCCAGCGGCCCGAATTCAAGGGCCTTCCCATGCAATCTTAACTTTCTTCAACTGGATGGTGATGGGTCCATCCATGACGGCTCCTGTGTCTACTAAGGCGGTGACTGCGTGGCCGTCGAGAAGCACGCCGAGGTCGGCGGTTCTTTGTCTTGCGTTACAGTGAGGTCTTGGCGTCGGAACACGGCTGCTTCTCGTTGAGCGGTGGCTGGTGCGTGGCGTCGTCAGGTCGTCTGTCGTCAGCGTAGTATTTGCTTCCAGACTTCGTCGGGACGGCGGCGTATCGTTATGTTGTCGAGGTAGTTTCTTCGGCGTCTTCGTCGGCGGCGGAGGATCTTCGTCAGTTCGACGAACAGCAATCGCACCTCCATCGGGTGCTGCTTTTAGTTTTCCGGATATGGGCTCGCAGACCGGCCGCGGGCTTGGCCAGTGTATGGTCGGCGCTGCGGCGACAGGTAGCGGCCTGGTGGCGGCGAACGGGACGGTCGTCGAGGGCTCCACTGAGTGGCGGTGAGGTAGTCGGCGATATCGCGAGGTTCATTCGCCAATTTGTGGTTGCGGCGCGTTAACGGCGAAACTGGCATCAGCGGTACACATGGCCGGCTTCTCCGCACTGATAGCAGAGTGGGTGGTGGTCGGGGGCTCACCAAATGTCCGTCTTTCTCGCGGCATGCTGCGGCGGCGGACGACGGAATGGCGGCGTTGCAGGGCCCTGGCGCGGTCGCGGAGGGGGACCTTGACTGCGTGCGACGGCGGCGTATGTAATCGCATCTGCCTGGGGGTGCGGAAATTGTGGTTGCACCTCAGGAGCTCCAAGCGGTCGCTGCCCTTTTTCTTTCACGATGTCGGCGATCGAGGGCACTTGAGGCTGCGACGAAGGCAAGACCTTGTGGAGTTCTTTGCGCACAATGGCCCTGATGGTCTCGCGCAGATCGTCCGTGGCCAGTGATTGAATTCCTACGTAGTTGGTAGAGTTGGTACGGTGGTTGAATTGCCGGTTCCGCATTTCGGGTGTCTTCTCGATGCTGGTGGCCTCGCGCAGGAACTCTTCTACGGTCTTCGGTAGGCTTCGTACCATTGCGCCGAAAAGTTGTTCCTTCACGCCACGCATGAGTAGGCGGACTTTTTTGTCCTCGGGCATATCCGGGTCGGCGTGGCGGAAGAGACGGCTCATTTCTTCCTTAAAGGTGGCAGCGTTCTCGTAAGTAGCTGCAATCGGGCGTCCAGCATAGCTTCGGCCCTTTCCTAGCGCACAACGCTCGTAAAGGTGCACACAAAGCCGCTACGGAACAGGACCCATGTTGTCATGGTCGACTACCGGTTCTCAAACCACGTTCTGGCGGCGTCCTCTAAGGGGAAGTATAAATGCCGCAGCTTGTCGTCGGAGTCCCAGTTGTTGAAAGTCGCGATTCGTTCGTAGGCCTCCAGCCAGGATTCCCGGTTTCAATAGCCGCTCCATGGAAGGTCGGTGGGTCCCGAGGTTCTTGCAGCATAATGAGGGACGCTGGGGCAGCCATTGGGGCTGTCTTGGTCAGGACCTTCTTTGTCGTCTCAGCTAGAAGTCCATGCTCTGGAGGCAGTCCTTGCAGTCTGCGGCTAGCACGCTGGTCTTGGGCGATGTTGGTTTTGTCCTCGGGCTTCGGGCTTGGATCGCGGCTTTGCGGGGGCGTTCGGTGCATGAACGCACAAACACCTCCACCTGATGTCACGTGGTAATGACGGTAACGAAAGCAGCCAAACTGGGAAAGACGAAACTAGCGTTTTATTGTGCGAACTCGAGCGCTCAAAAACAAGCTACACTCAAAGAACGGCGACAGTGGCGAACACAGTCGGTGATCGTCGAAAAATTCGATTAGCGGGACAAGAGCGTCGGCTTTTATACATCAGTCGTCGAATATTCCACAGTAATCGATGGGACCCGCGTGCCTTCCACAAAGGTCTACATTATTCGCGTCGCGCAGACATGCAATCAGATTGCACAAGGTTCGGTGACAGACAGCGGTTGGAAGCATCGATAACATCCCAGAAATTTCCGATACATGCAGGCGCGTCCTGCGCTGTGCGATAACATTTGTTAGGCGGTGCAACGTATCGCCCGATAAAGACAAACAAGTACACGTGTCAATATGTTTGAGGACGTGCCGGCTACCTGAAGATCGTCGACGTAGACTGAAAACATAATAGATTTTGGGATTATTTTGCTAATAGAATTCATTTTTATCATAAAGAGTGTTGTGCTTAAAACACATCCCTGAGGTATTCCATTTTCGACAGGGTTGAGCCTAGACGCACATGGAACGAACGATTAGACAAAAAGTATTTTTTGCAGTTCAACATACTGCCGTGGATGCCAAGATCGGACAGGTCTTTAAGAATCCCGAACCTCCAGGTTGTGTCATATCATCATCATCAGCAGCAGCCTGGTTACGCCCACTGCAGGGCAAAGGCCTCTCCCATACTTTTCCAATTACCCCGGTCATGTACTAATTGTGGCCATGTTGTCCCTGCAAACTTCTCAATCTCATCCGCCCACCTAACTTTCTGCTGCCCTCTGGTATGCTTCCCTTCCGTTGGAATCCATTCCGTAACTCTTAATGACCGTCGGTTATCTTCCCTCCTCATTACGTGTCCTGCCCATGCCCATTTCTTTTTCTTGATTTCAACTAAGATATCATTAACTCGCGTTTGTTCCCTCACCCAATCTGCTCTTTTCTTATCCCTTAACGTTACACCTATAATTCTTCTTTCCATAGCTCGTTGCGTCGTCCTCAATTTAAGTAGGACCCTTTTCGTAAGCCTGCAGGTCTCTGCCCTCTAAGTATGCCTTCTCTAAATCTAAAGAGACAGCAAGGCGGTGTTGTTTGTGTATGAATGGTTCTCGGACTGTGTTTTCAGGACGGACTAGATGGTCATTATTGGAGGATGCTTCTTTAAAACCAGATTGATGGATATCGAAAAGTTCACGAGTTTCTAGCACGGAGGTTAATCTAGTATTCAGGACATTTTCAAAGGACTTCGCAACACATCTGGTAAGGGCTATAGGCCTATAGCTACTGGGGGAGGCTGGTGGCTTCCGGGTTTCAAAAATGAAACGATAATAGCTTCCTTCCATGCTTCGGGTATCTTCCCCGATACCCAAACTTTCTTAAAATTTTTAAAAGGGCTGTTACGGCACGCTGGGAGAGATGGCCGAGCATTTGGTAATGTATTTTATCAGGGCCAGGTGCAGCTCGTTTACTGGCGGTAAGTGCTCTATGGATTTCTTGAACTTTAATTAAAGTATTCTATGGTTCATTGCTACTGCCATTTATCGGTAGCCTTTGTTTCTCAGCTGTACTTTTGAATTTTAGAAATGATTCAGTACCGTGTGATCAACTGGAAGCTACCGAGAAATATTCACCCAATAAGTCTGCCTGTTCTTCTATGCTTGTCTGTATACCGAAGGCTGTGGGAATCGGAACTGTGAATGGGGAATAGGTGTTATTTAGCTTTCGTACCTTCTCCCACATTTGTTTTGGTGTGGTTGATCTGTTTATAGAGGACACGTAGCTTTGCCATGAATACTTTTCAGCACTGTGGCGGATAGATCGAGCTTTCGCTCTCGCTTTTTTAAAACTTATAAATTTTTCTGCCGTTCGGTATCTGCGAAATATTCCCCAAGCTGTGTTTTGTTCTTTCCTCGCTTCTCTACATTCTTGCGTGTGCCAAATTTCGTTATATTGTTTTACTACTCCAGAGGACTGAGGTATAGCTAGGTGTGCAGCGTCAATAATACAGTTTCTGAAAGCTTCATTTCTGTCTATGCTGAGATTATTTGACACTTTTCTTTCTAGACTGGCTTTCTCTTGAAACAGGGCCCAGTCGGCTAAATGTAGTTTCCACCGACGTGGTTTTGTTGGGATTCCTTCCGGTGAGGATTTTAAGCTGATCAGCTGATCGCTACCATATGGGTTGTCTAGTACATCCCATTTCAATTCAGGGAAAATAGAGGGTGAACAAAAGGACAGATCGATGTAGCTCATTTTTCTTGAGGTAGGTGAACAATAGATTGGTTTACCAGTGTTTAGTAAACAGAAGTCATTACTCAGTATAAGATCCTGAATAATTTGGCCTCTCGTATCGGTTTTATCCCTACCACAAAAGCTTGAGTGTGCGTTAAAATCTCCGACTATCAAATACGTCTCTGGTAGCTGTTTTATATGGTGTTCCAGTTCGTGTATATTGACACAGGATGATTGCAAATTACGCGCGCCAGCCGCTTCCTGCATCCGTCCAGCTGTTTACTGCTACCTACGAAAGATAGCAGTGAAGCGGGCAACACGGGCTCGCAAGCCACGCGCAATCGGAGCAACGTGCTATCAGCGCGGGACACGAGGGAAGCAGAAGAAGTGCGGGACTGCGGCGAAAGAGACTGTGGACGTTTTAGCGAGGCTCTCGCTTAGCTGTTTGTTGGGCACAAGTTCGCGCAACGTAAGGTTATTAAAGTAGTGTCACTCAACTGTGCGTTACAGTTCTGGTGGAGGTGCGGGGTATGATTTCAAGCCCTTCTCGAGTCAGAGAAAGGAGCCTGGACTCACGGCGACTTGGACCCATCGAATTGACTCCTGTTCACCAAAGCAGCAGCCATCGCCTTCGTGGTGAGCCCCCCGAGTTTTCACTTTTGCCGGATTCTATCGGAGCGTCAGCATCTGCTAACGGAAGTGCTACCGAGATGGCAACTCAAATCACGCCAACTCACATCCTGGTGAACTCGCCAATGACGCCAGAGCCTTTCCATGGCGACCCATTTGAAGACGCAGAGGACTGGCTGGAACGCTTTGAGCGCGTCGCTGAGTTCAATGGATGGAACGGAGAGCGCAAGCTACGAAACGTTTACTTCGCTTTAAAGGACAGCGCACGATCGTGGTTTGAAAATCACGAAGCGACATTTGTCTCACGGGATGGTTTCCGGCGGGAGTTGCTTGCGACTTACCCGAGTACCGACCGCAGGGAGAGGGCCAAAGTTGCCCTGCAGGCAAGAAACCAGCGGAACAATGAAAGCGTGGCCATGTATGTAGAAGACATGTCCCGCCTATTCCGCCGAGCTGACCCGAACATGAGCGAAGACAAGAAACTACGCCATTTAATGCGGGGCGTAAAACAGGAACTGTTCGCAGGGTTGGTTCGGAGCCCGCCGCGCACCGTCGCGGAGTTTCGTTCTGAGGCGACAACGATGGAAAACACCTTGCAACAGCGATCAAGGATGTACAACCGGGAAATGAACATCACCTGTGTAGGCTCAGTTCCAGCCGCCATCGGAAACAGCATGGAGGTCATACGGGAGATCGTGCGATCTGTAGTGCGAGAAGAGCTTCAGAGGCTACGGCTTGACCACAACGCTCCAACGCCCTCTTCGCTGGCAGACGTGGTTCGCGAAGAGCTCAGACAGGCGGTCCGGGAACCACAGCTGAGTGCGCAGCCCCAAGCGCCATTACTGCGCCAGCCGAGCGTCTCGTATGCTGATGTGCTGCGGCAAACTGCCGCACGTGCTGACGTCGCAGCCACTTCCTCTATTAATAGCTCGATGCCTCGAAATACGCTGCCGCCACCCGAAAGAAGATTTAGGAAGACCGATGTATGGCGCACTCCTGACCGAATACCTCTCTGCTACCACTGCGGTGAGGCTGGCCACCTGTACAGAATGTGCCACTATCGCCAGGCAGGGCTTCGTGGTTTTCCAGTGATCGCAACTTGCCCTCGAAATGGTGAGCGTCCATTTGAAATCGAAGAGTACCTGTCTACTCGTCAAAGCTCCCCATACGCCTACCAGCAACACCAACCTCGATCAACAGCGCCTTTGAGGCATCGGTCACCGAGCCCCCGCCCGTCTTCAAGCTCCCCAAGACGCCGTTCACAGAGCCCGCGTCGGGAAAACTAGAGTCTGCGGCCTCAGGAGGTAAGGCCGCTGCCGACGCGAAAAGAACCTCCATCGATGATTCCGAGTGACGACGAGGGACTCAGAAACCAGTGCCATAAGAGCGACGTTGCTTCCGATTTACGTGTGTTTGTTGACGGTTACGAAGTGAACGCTTTGGTGGATACAGGTGCGGATTACTCGGTAATAAGTAGTGAGCTCGCCAGGAAACTGAAGAAAGTGCTGACTCCTTGGAAAGAACCACAAGTTCGCACAGCAGGAGGACACCTCATCGACCCGACGGGCAAGTGTACTACTAGAATAGGAATACGAGGCTTCACGTACGTCGCCAGCTTTATCGTGCTTTCCGAGTGCTCAAGAGACTTCATTATTGGCATGGACTTCTTGCAGGTTAATGACGCTATAATCAACTTGCGGGAACCATGTGTTTCCTTGTCAACCAGGCACGCTGTCGCAGCATTCAACACTGAAGAAAAATTCGACGCCCTTTACATTGCCGATGACGACGTGATGCTTTCTCCGAGGTCCAGCGTAGCCGTCACAGTCGGAAGCGACGCGTTCAGCGATTACGAAGGAATTGCAGACAGCAACACCAGTCTCCTACTCAAAAAAGGGATCTGAATGGCAAGAGGCCCTGTTCAGCTGCGTGGCGGATGTGCCAACGTTTTCCTCACTAATTTTGGATATGAGGTACAACATGTCGCGAAGGGAACCGTTATTGCCAGCCTTAATAACTTCATCCAAGTTACAGATCTCAGCATTCCAGAGTCTTCACCATCGAATTTCCAAGAAGTGGATTCTGTCCCAGCAGCCATCGACATCGAACCAGGCCTATCGCCCAGACAGAAGGAACGAATAGAGACCCTCGTAAGAGAATTCGCCGAATGTTTTTCAATGTCATCCAAAGTGCGGCGGACATCTATTTCCAAACATCGGATAATTGTTGACGAATCAGTGATGCCTATTTTCCAGCATGCCTACCGAGTGTCATCAGAAGAGAGGGAAACCATCGGAAGTCAAGTCAAGGAGATGCTTGAAGACGACGTAATTCAGCCGTCGGCAAGTCCATGGGCGTCGCCTGTGGTACTTGTAAAGAAAAAGGACCAAACCTCGCGCTTCTGCATTGATTACCGAAAGCTGAACGCCGTCACAAAGCGGGACGTGTGCCCACTTCCAAGAATCGGTGGCACTCTAGATAGACTAAGAGATACCAAATTCTTTTCCTCTTTACCTCAAAAGCCGCTACTGGCAGATAGAAGTGGACGAGCGAGATCGTGAAAAAGACGGCGTTTGTGACGCCAGACGGACTGTACGAGTTGAAAGTGCTCCCATTCGGCCTTTGTTCCGCACCTGCCACATTTCAGCGGATGATGGGCACTGTGCTCACCGGTCTGAAATGGCAAACCTGTCTCGTTTATCTTGACGATGTCGTGGTTTTTTCTACCACCTTCGAGCAGCATGTAGAAAGACTTGGGGCTGTGATGGAAGCTATTAGATCAGCAGGTCTGACGATAAAACCGCAGAAATGTCATTTTGGCTTTCGCGAGCTTCTTTTCCTCGGCCATGTCGTCAGTTCAGAAGGCATTCGCCGGGATCCTGAGAAGACTGCGGCAGTGGAGAAATTTCCAAAACCAACCGACAAAAAAGCTGTTAGGTGATTTTTAGGAATTTGCGCCTACTACAGACGCTTCGTGAAAAATTTTTCAAGGATCGCCGAACCACTAACGCGGCTAACAAAGGAAGACGCGCCTTTCGTCTGGTTGAATGAGCAGGAGAATGCTTTCAATGAGCTCCGAAAGCGTCTTCAGAACCACCGAGTTCTTGGTCATTTCGATGAGGAAGCCGAAATTGATATTCACACAGACGGAAGCAATTTAGGCTTCGGTGCCGTCCTCATTCAGTGGCAAAACGGAGAGAAACGAGCAATTGCGTATGCCAGTCGAACACTTTCGAAGGCTGAGGTGAACTACTCAGCGACAGAAAAAGAATGCCTCGCGGTGATATGGGCCATCAGCAAGTTTAGACCATACTTATATGGCCGACCATTCCGAGCTATTAGCGACCATCATTCGTTGTGCTGGCTGGCGAATCTCAAAGACCCATCTGGACGGCTGGCAAGATGGAGTCTACGGCTGCAGGAATACGATATAACGGTCGTGTACAAGTCCGGTCACAAGCACAGTGATGCAGATTGCTTGTCACGTGCACCGATTAAATACACGGAATCTACGCTTAGGGAAAATGAACAGGATTGCCCGTTCCTAGGGGCTGTGACAACATCACAAATGGCTGAGCATCAGCGATCCGACGCGGAGTTACGCCTGCTTATTGATTGCCTAGAAGGACATCCTGTCGACATTCCACGAGCCCGCAGCTTGTCGTTGTTCGTCCTGAGAAATAATGTCCTGTACAAAAGAAATTTTGAGCATAGCACAGAGACGTTTCTGCTCGTCGTACCTTCAATGTTACGACCCGAGATATTGGAAGCATGCCACGACGACCCATCAGCAGGACCTTTAGGAGTGAGCAGAACATTCGCTCGCATCCGCATCAAGTATTAATGGCCAAAGTTATTGAATTCTGTGCAACACTACGTAAGAACCTGCCGGGACTGCCAAAGACGTAAAATACCACTACTCAAGCCAGCAGGTCTCCTACAACCGATACAGCCACCGGAAACTCCATTCGCACAAGTGGGAATGGACTTACTTGGCGCCTTTCCCACATCGTCATTAGGAAAGCGTTGGATCGTAGTTGCAACTGACTACTTAACTCGATATGCCGAGACAGGGTTTCTTGCAAAAGGAACGGCCAGTGAAGTAGCAGATTTCTTCGTCACTAACATAGTACTACGGCATGGCGCTCCTAAAGTTCTCATCACAGACCGAGGAACCAAAGTTACTGCGCATTTGACACAGGCCATCATGAAATTGACGCGCACCAGTCACCGAAAAACCACCCATTTCATCCGCAGACAAATGGGCTGACTGAACGACTGAACAAAACACTGACTGATATGTTGTCAATATACGTGGTCATGGAGCACCGAACATGGGACAGGATACTACCGTACGCAACGTTCGCGTACAATACCGCTGTACTGTACGATTTAAATGACACATTTCCAACTCGTTTTTGGCCGGACCATCACCATAACCTTAGATGCAATGCTACCAGTAGATGAGACCTTCGAAAATGACAATGACGTCAGCGACTTCACACAAAAAGCCGAAGAAGCACGGCAGCTGGCGCGACACCGCGTTCAGCAGCAGCAAACCGACGCGGACCGATACAACTTGCGACGAAAAGACGTCCAGTACGCACATGGAGACAAAGTATGGGTGTGGACTTCCGTATGGATGCGCCGACAATCCGAGAAGCTTCTTCGTCGTTATTTTGGCCCGTATAGGATAATTAGCCAAATTAGTCCATTAAACTACGAAGTTGCTCCAGAAAGTCAAGTAACCTCATCACGACGGCGGCATCGAACAGAAATCGTTCATGTTGTCCGAATGAAACCATACTACGACAGGCAATAACTGCTTCCGCCTACAAACATTGCGAGTTCATGACAGTCTAGAAACCACCGCCTTCTGTATGAGCATCGGGACGATGCACTCTAGAAAGGGGGACAATGACACAATATGATTGCAAATTACGCGCGCCAGCCGCTTCCTGTGTTCGTCCAGCTGTTTACTGCTACCTGCGAAAGAAAGCGGCAGTGAAGCGGGCAACACGGGCTCGCAAGGCACGCGCGATCGGAGCAACGTGCTATCAGCGCGAGACACGAGGGAAGAAGAAGTGCGGGACTGCGGCGAAAGAGACTGTGGACGTTTTAGCGAGGCTCGCGCTTAGCTGTTTGTCAGGCACAAGTTCGCCCAACGTAATGTTATTAAAGTAGCGTCACTCAACTGTGCGTTACAATATTTACTCCAAGATGTGGCTTCGGGTATACACATAATAATGTATTTGTTTTAAATGTGTGCAGGATGGCTCCCACAGCTTCTAATTTAGTATTAAGGTGATGTTCTTTAGCTTCGATCCCCTCTTCAACTATACTAGTAACGCCACCTGAGAGCCTGCTTGCGTGCTCTCGGTCGCGGCGAAAGACTATGCTTTTTGAGTATGTTTCCATGTTTAGAGCCTAAGTTTGTTTCTTGGAGACACCGGGCAACATGTAAGAGTGTGGCCAGTATGTCTTTTATGCCATTTATGTTATGTAAAGTCCCTTGCAATTCCAGTTAATGAAAGCCATTTTCTATTATATGCGTGGAGTCGAGAGGATCTAGGTTATGTTTTCAGGCCCCTTGATTCGAAGCCTATCTTTCTTGTGGCGATCCAAGGAGCTCCGCCGTTCACTCGACGTCGACGGTACAGAGCTGCCTTGTCTTGCGTCCATCGTATCCTCAGATACGCTGGACGTCCATGATGGACGCACGGGTACGTTCAAGTTGGGCCTCGCCGTGTGAGGAGCCTGCTAACCTGGGGCTTACTTTCAAGGGTGTGGCGCAACGCCAGCTGCGTCCACTGTGGGCGCTGGAGGCTCTGCCCGAGCCTCACTATGGGTGACCTGGGCAGGCTCTGGATGCCGCTGTGTTTCCGCGTCTTGTTGCAGCACAACGGAATAGCTTTTGTTTTGCACCAGTGAAAATCGCTTCAGCGCTTCCCTGAAAGTGATATTTTCCTTTAGTTTGAGTGTGATAATGTCTTTTTCCTGCTTTCATGTTGGGCAGGCAAGCGAGTAAGCGGGATGGCTGCCCTCGCAGTGTATACACCAGTGCAATTCCACTTCGCAGTTGTCTCAAGGGTGGTCATGGGAAGCACACTTAGCGCATGCGGTTTGGCCCCGGCAGCTCTGTGAGCCATGGCCGTACTTTTGGCATTTGAAACAGTGTCGTGGGTTGGGTATGTACGGTCGAAGTTTCAGTTTGGTGTAGCCTACCTCCACAGAGTCAGGCAATGGGCTCAATGCGAACGTAAGGATGAAGTGCTTTGTTGCGATTTCCTTGTTTTCCCGTCTGATCTTTATTCTGCACACATCTGTGACATTTTGTTCTTTTAGTCCGTTTAGGAGTTCTTCTTCGGCCACATACTCTAGTTCATCGTCAGAAATGACGCCACGAACGGTATTCAGTGATCGGTGAGGGCTGATAATTTCTCGTACTGACGTTGGTACAATAATTCCAAAAGAAGGTCCCCATTTGCTAGTTTTATTTTATATCCTTGTCCAACGGCGTCGGTTAGGGTCCTTGTAACATTGAAATGAGAGAGATGTCGTGAAGTAATTTCTGAGTGCTCACTATGCACCACGTGGAATTTGGGGAAGTTGCTTTTGTTCTTCACGAAGAACTGAGAAGTGACACCGGTGCGCCCCCTCTTGTTAGGAGGGCGATCGCTTGAAGCAAATTAACTAGCCATAAAAATTATCTTTTTCAGCCTCGGTACCAGCCGCCCTCCGCGGAGCCCAACGAGGGGACGGGGCAAGAGCTTGCAAACAAGCCCTGCATACGCCAGCTGTATACTGCGGCTATAACCCAATATGGCATAACTCACGGTAATTAGCCACACAAAGGTTAACCCTAGCCGGCAGGAGAGGAAGAAACAAGAAGTCAGTAGAAGACAATAAAGGTGGGAAAGTGAGAGCGAAAGAAAAAGATCGAAGAGGGGAACAGGAAAAGGCGACTGCCGATTTCCTCCAGGTGGGTCAGTCTGGAGGTGCCGTCTATGTGAAGCAGAGGCCGAAGAGGTTTGTTGCCTCCGTCGGGGGGCCTTAAAGGTCCAAACACCCAGCATTGGCTCGACCCCCAGGATCCACCTTTCCCCAGACACGGCTAAGCCGCCCAGGGCTACCCGCGGGAAGGGCCAACCCTCGTGTGCTCGGGTACGTGGTGTCGCAACACACCAACGCCTGCTCACGCAGATGCCCCTGCGGAGTATGCTCTTTCTTGATGCCAGTCCACTGTAACAGCACACGGATTCTATGTGTCACCCATTTTCCACAGCTCACACAAATTGCAGCTCGAATTTGACAGAACGGGGACTTAACGAGGTGATGCCTGAACCTGCAGCAGTAGTAGGTGGTTTATTGGCGGGCCGGGCCATGTGCCATGTTGGCTCCTACCGAGTTACAGCCAGGGATTCCACTCATGCCGTCGACCGCCGTCCTGTTGTTCTACTCGGCGGCGATATCCGATAAAATTCGCCGGCGTGTTTGTATATAGCCCCAAGTTCTGACCACTCTGTTCCTCCATTGTCGCTCATTATTCATTAAATGTCGTTACGAAGAGTTGCTAAAGCATCTTTAGCGTTTCCTCGTACACGTCCGTGGAGTCCGCTTTTGATGAATTTTTTGTCTTTCCCGCCTGCGTCTTGGCATCTTGAAGCTCGAAATATGTATTCAGGCTCTCAACCCCTAGGGCACTGAGAAGGATCCCCGTTTCAGGAGTGGTGTCTCCGGCCAATTTTTGGGGACCGCTAGGTGGCGGCGACTAGAGCGGTCCGGTCAGGATGGGCTTCAACCGATTTTCGTCTTTTGAGAGTGATCTTTTGCTGTGACCTGAATTTCGAAGACTTCATGATGTCCAGAACCTGTGGGGACACTGTGGATACCAAACTTTCTGGTGAGCACCTCGCCAAACCTTTGTGACGGGCCCAAACGTGTGTGAAGTGTGAACGCTAACGCCGGCGGTAAGGCGGCAGCAGCTGGTACGCGGAACGCGTCGGCGACGCGGCCGCGGCAGATGGCGACACTTACGCCGACTCTACCTACGGAAGCGCCGAGAACGCCGACGACAATGTTTAACGACCCAGCAGGCCCCGAGAAAACACCCAACTCGCAACTCACCTCCTCGGACTTGGACGGAGGTGAGATGGAAGACCAAGAAATCGTTAATGAGGATTGCATCGTCCTCCAGAGTACCGAAGAAACTGGTGGACCCCATGGATGCCAAGACGATGACGGAGATTGGCAAATGGTTTTGACCGTGCGCCTAAAGAAGGCGCTCGCACGAGTGGGCGAGAAGGCCATTTTCCACGAGGGTGGCTGCGAATCATCGGGACCATCATCCCAGCCCCTGGTACAACGGCGAAGAAAAAGAAATCCAAGACAAGGCGACTTCCACCACTGCCTAAGGACGACTTTAATGTAATCGTGCGTCCTCACCAAGGTCTCCCTCCACTGCGGACTCAAGAGGGCATTCCAACGTCGCAATCCCAAATTCGAAAATCAAGATCACAAGAAAGACAGAAGAATCGAGAGCAAGGGCTATCTGACCACTCCGCCTTCAGACGCAACCAAATGTCCTCCCGATTCCCTACCCCATCCAGGACTTCAGTGGTAGCAGGAGACTCGACGCAACAGAAGTTGAGCTGGGCGGGGATGGCACGCAAATGGGCTCCAATAACCGCCAACCCTGAGTACGAAAGAATCCTTTCTGAAAATCGGCAGCTTAAACAAACAGTAGAAGAACTTAAAATCGAGATGGCAACGCTGAAGGCACAGTTTAAGAATACCAAAATTGGGCAAGCTAAACGAGCACTAGGAGATAAGCCTGCCGCCCAAGAAACAACAATTAGCAACATTAAAATAATGATGAATCAAGTAGTAGAACAAATTCAGGCTCTGCAAACGTTTCAAGAGCAATTATTTACTGAGGTGCAGAACCACAAACTTTATGTTGACGAACAAATGTCTAAACTGCAGTAAACATCATGTAAAAGAGCCAGGAGTAACCCCGGAACACGGATGGCAAGACAGGTAAAAACGGGGCTGTTTCCGATTCGACGGATACCGAAATCGTAGCTAACCATGGCCAGTAAAACAACCCGAACCACGGACACCGCTGAGATATGGCAATGGAACTGCCGCTCTTTTCAGAAAAGAGCGGCAGCGCTACAAGCCATCACTCAACCGGACGTCATTTGTCTTCAGGGAGTAGGGAAGTGAGTAGCTAAGCTTAGAGACTACTACACCTTTCAAAAATCCCCTGTATCCTAGAGTGGCGACGCTGGTGCACAAGAATATCGCGGCCAATGACCACTACTATCCCCAATGCTCAACGGAGCACCAATTGATCCAATTACACACTACAAAAAGGAGTAAAACCAAAACGCTTATTGGCAACGTGTACAGCCCACCGAAAGAACGGCAGACTGCGTTTCCCGAGATGCTTGAATCAGCACTTGGACATCTGGAAAAAAAAGATAGGCTTATTTTAGTCGGAGATTTTAATACTCCCAACACCAATTGGGTTATAGGACAAACACAAAAAAGGGTAGAAACCTAGTAGAAGCAGTATAGAAATATAACATGTAACTCGAGACCTTATTCCTTGCCCCGACGAGACTTGGAAATGGCGTCTGCGGAGACACGTACCCAGACCTCACCTTAACGTTTAACGTTAAAAAGGGACAGTGGAGAACCCTGGATGAAAATCTGGGAAGTGACCGTTATATTATTAGTTACTCCACTACGACTCCCAAATTAAGAAAGCCTTTCAGAAACGCGAACCTTAAAGACTGGACTGCATATAAATATTACCCTACCCTCAGCATCCGATAGATACAATAGAAGAAGGAGTAGACGAAATGATGCAGGCATACCAAACTAACACAAAGCACGTCGCGCTCACCGAAAAAGCGCCGGTAGTGGATCCCCACCTCGTCCACATGTGGGAAGGCAGGCTAAGTCGTACGAAACGATGGAAGTTTAAACAGAAAGCTCAGAGCTAGAATAGAACAAGCAAATGAGTATGCTAGGGAACTACAAGCGAACAACTGCGTATAATTTTGTGACTCGTTACGCGGAACGCTCTCAACAACTAAGACATGGGCATTTTCGCGGAGCATGCTTGACCCAAACAATACAAAAAGAGTCACTACTAGAACATTACACACATTGGTAGGAGAATTTAAGGGGGATGACGCATCATTGATCCAAACCCTGGCAAACAGATACATCGGAACAGGAGGAAATAACATCGATAAGGGAGAGTATAAAGGCATGGACAATCCCAAGCTTGATTCACCCATAACGAAACAAGAAGTATATGCTGCCGCTCTAGCATTAAAACGTAACTCGGCCCCAGGCGAGGACGGCATCACGAATGATATGTTCAGAAATATGAATGATCAGCAACTGGAACGAACAACCCGGTACTTCAATGAGAAAATCTGGTAAACGGGAGAACTTCCTAATCAATGGAAAGAAGCGACCCTCATCTTAATATCTAAACCGGGGAAAGCAAGAACATTGCAGAATCTCAGGCCATTAAGTATAACCTCCTGCTTAGGCAAACTTTTCGAAAAGGTCCTTCATATCAGGCTTACCAGCTATATCGAAGGGCACGAACTTCTCTCGCACAACATCTTTCTACACAAGACATATTCGTAAGGCTACGAGATGACGTGCTGCAAAATATCCCTACAGGGGGAGAAAACATCATAGCAGCGCTTGACTTAAAAAGCGCTTTTGACACGATCTTCCATACCTTGGTACTTGAAGAGCTCGAAAGTATGGGCTGTGGAATCAAGTTCCACAATTGCATCCGCTCTTTCCTTACTGAACGTAAAGCCACAATAGGTACGGAAAATGTTCGATCTTCCAAACTCCAAATGCCTAACAGAGGCACACCACAGGGCGCCATCCTCTCGCCACTTCTATTTAACGTCGCAATGAACCGCTTGGCATGACAACTCGAGAAAATTAACGACCTCCACTTCGCGTTTTACGCAGACGACATCACCTTATCGGCTTGCAAAGGCTCGCTAGGGCAAAAAGAACAAACTATCCAAGAGGCTATCGACTCGGTGAAGGACTTCGCAGAACAAAACGGTATGCAATGCGCTCCGGAAAAATCTGACTTTATCAGGATCCACTGGCGCAACTACAGAAACAAACCTAGCATCCACCTAACTATGCGTGACCAGGCGTTACCAGAAAGAAATATGTTCAGAATACTAGGAATCTGGTTACAAAGCAACAAAGGAGCCACTCACACTATTGCGATTCTCAAGTCAAGCACGAGGAGCATCGCAAGACTAATACGCAGAATTACAAAGAAAGGTAAAGGGCTCCATGAAAACGAAACCATAACACTAGTCCAGGATTTTATTCTTAGCAAAATAACATACGGGCTACCATATCAAGAGCTAAGCCCGTCCGAAATCAAAGAAATCGACATACTAATACGTGGCGCGTATAAGGCAGCACTCGGGCTTTGTGCGAATGCGGCAAACGAGAGCGTGCAAGCTCTAGGCATATACAACACATATTAAGAGTCAAGAGCAGCCGGTTTTATGACATAAACAGAACAACTGGGCCTCACAAGCACAGCTAGAAACGTTGTCACATTTAGGCTACCCATTGCGACCGCAATACTCCCAGGAACAAACGACCACATTGCTGGATCCAATACGTGAGCGCATAGTGGTCTCTCCAATCCCACGCAACATGAACAAAAATTATCACACAGCGAGAAGACAAGCGAGAGCTAAACAGCTTCAGAAAACCTTCGGCAGTAACGAAGACGTAATGTATAATGATGCAGCTAGATTTGGCAAAGGACATGTAATAGTGGCAGTTCAAGCCACACGCCACGGTACGCTTCACACATCAGCCTCGATACGTACTAAGTGCACTGCTACAGCGGAAGCAGTGGCGATTGCTCTCGCTATCGCCTACAAGGAAAAGCAAAACAGCTCAGCTTCAATAATGTCCGACTCACAAGTGGCATTCAGAATGTATCTACAAGGTAACACACCACAAATCGCCCTTAAGATCATAGGCGACATATTGAAAGAAGATTATCCAATTTTATGGTGTCCTGGCCACAAGGTTATCTCGGGAAATGAACAGGCACACACTCTAGCTCGAGGCTTTACTAACCGAGCTGGAGAGACGCACAACGATGAAAAGGATGATCGCCTACTGGTCCGCGATATACTGGAGCACCAGCGAAGAACCCGGCAACAGTACGCCCCACCACACAAACTACTAAATGTAGAGGAGGTGCAGAAATATCATGATCCTGATCATCATCATCATCAACCTGGTTACGCCCACTTCAGGGCAAAGGCCTTTCCCATACTTCTCGAAGTACCCCGGTTATGTACTAATTGTGGCCATGTTGTCCCTGAAAACTTCTTAATCTCATCCGCCCACGTAACTTTCTGCCGCCCCCTGCTACGCTTCCCTTCCCTTGGAATCCAGTCAGTAACCCTTAATGACCATCGGTTATCTTCCCTCCTCATTACATGTCCTTCCTATGCCCATTTCTTTTTCTTGATTTCATTTAAGATATCATTACCTCGCGTTTGTTCCCTCGTCCAATCGGCTCTTTTCTTATCCCTTAACGTTACACCTATCATTCTTCTTTCCATAGCTCGTTGCGTCGTACTCAAGTTAAGTAGAACCCTTTTCGTAAGCCTCCAGGTTTCTGCCCCGTACGTGAGTACTGGTAAGACACAGCTGTTATACACTTCTCTTTTGAGGGATAACGGCAACCTTCTATTCACGATCTGAGAATGCCTGCCAAACGCACCATGATCTCGTCTCATGATCCGGATCCGCAGTCACTACCTGTCCTAAGTAGGTGTATTCTTTTACCACTTTCAGTGCCTCGCTACCTATCGTAAACTGTTGTTCTCTTCCGAGACTGTTAAACATTACTTTAGTTTTCTGCAGCTTAATTTTTAGACCCACCATCTGCTTTGCCTCTCCAGGTCAGTGAGCATGCATTGCAGTTGGGCCCCTGAGTTACTAAACAAGGCAATATCATCAACGAATCGCAGGTTACTAAGGTATTCTCCATTAACATTTATCCCCAATTCTTCCCAATCCAGGTCTCTGAATACCTCCTGTAAACACGCTGTGAAAAGCATTGGAGAGATCGTATCTCCCTGCCTGACGCCTTTCTTTATTGGGATTTTGTTGCTTTGCTTATGGAGGACTATGGTGGCTGTGGAGCCACTATAGATATCTTTCAGTATATTTACATAAGGCTCATCTACACCCTGATTCCGTAATGCCTCCATGACTGCTGAGGTTTCGACACAATCAAACGCTTTCGCCTAATCAATGAAAGCTATATATAAGGGTTGGTTATATTCCGCACATTTCTCTATCACCTGTTTGATAGTGTTAATATGGTCTATTGTTGACTATCATTTACGGATTCCTGCCTGGTCTTTTGGTTTACAGAAGTCTAAGGTGTTCCTGATTCTATTTGCGATTACTTTAGTAAATACTTTGTAGGCAACGGACAGTAAGCTGATTGGTCTATAATTTTTCAAGTCTTTGGCGTCCCCTTTTTTATGGATTAGGATAATGTTAGCGTTCTTCCAGGATTCCGGTACGCTCAAAGTCATGAGGCATTGCGTATACAGGGTGGCCAGTTCTTCTAGAACATTCTGCCCACCACTTTTCAACAAATCTGCTGTTACCTGATCCTCCCCAGCTGCCTTCCCCCTTTGTATAGCTCCCAAGGCTTTCTTTACTTCTTCCGGCATAAGTTGCGTGATTTCAAATTCCTCTAGACTGTTCTCTGTTCCATTATCGTCGTCCATTATCGCAGAAATATTGTCACAGTCGGTAATGTGTGAAGAAGAGGACTATGATGGTGGCCTGAGAGACGACGAGGAAGAGGGTAGTTTTTTTGTCGCTGCGCTACGCTTGTTGGCCCAGCCATTAAAAGCCATCTGTAAATAGACGCACGCTTCTTCCTTTCCGTAACATCATTGGTGGACGTGCGGGGTAATCACTTGCGCAAGACGGAGCTCCGCAGCGGACGTAACCTGGCCACCATGTCATCCGAAGGAGAGAGTTCAACCACGGCCCCGTCGTCGCCACCGACGGTCATCCTGGCCCAGCCTCGCGACCCTGGCATGTTTTCCGGGATCGACAACGTTGACGTCGATGACTGGTTGCAGAATTACGAACGGGTCAGCGCACACAACAGGTGGGACAACACGCTTATGCTGGCCCAATATAATATTCTACCTCAAGAAAACGGCACGGGTGTGGTTCGAAACACGCGAAGAAGAGATTACGAGTTTGGACCAGTGCAAGCAGAAGCTTAGAGATTTGTTCGGCAAGCCCGTCGGCCGCCAACGTGCTGCGAAGAAGGACCTTGGGACCCGTGTACAGACGTCCACTGAATTTTACGTGGCGTATATCCAGGACGTCCTCGCTCTTCGCCGCAAAGTAGATAACAATATGGCAGAGGCAGACAAGGTCAGCCACGTCTTAAAAGGCATCGCGGACGACGCGTTTAACCTGCTTGTTTATAAGAACGTAACAACGGTCAATGAGATCATTAACTGATGTCGCCGCTTTGAAGACGCGAAGAGTCGCCGCATAGTTCAACAGTTTACGCGGCTACCCAATACCGCAGCTTCATCGACGTGTGAAGACATTGGTCCACCGCGTGAGCCCACCTCCTCCGAGAACGTCGTACGTATCGTTCGGCGAGAAATCGAAGCAGCGTCTCCTGCGACGCCTGTGACGCAGTGCTTCGACGATTCCAGGCCGCTTGTGTCACTCATTCAGCCGGTCATTCGCCAAGAACTTGCCAATGTAGGTCTTCCGTCCATCTGCTCCGCCAGCCGTCCTGACTTTGCTTCGTCTGCTGCCTCTGCCCCGGTTCGCCGGAGCCAATACGGTCCATATCCGGGCTATCGCAACCCGGCCGAATGGCGCACCCATGATGATAGACCCATCTGCTTTTACTGTGGACGTCTCTCGCCACTGTCGAAGCTCCTGGCCAGCCCACTGTCGACCAAGCTTTCCTGCCTACCGCCGCTCCCCACTGAATCCGCGCCCGCCATCCCTCTCCGCCGAGGTTGGAGACGCACCTGACAACGCTCGAGCCACCGCGACCAGCCGATCATCCCACAGTCGCCGCTCCCGTTCGCCCCAGCTGCGTCTCTCTCCATCCCCAGCTTACCGCCGCCGCTCTCCGACGGGAAACTAACTGGGGCAGCTCCTGGAGGTGACGCTGCTCTAGTACACCGGCCTGAAATTCCTCTGCTGGCCCTGCCTACTAATCGGAACCTTCTGGACGTGGACGTGGATGGTTTGCCCATTACAGCACTCATCGAAACTGGAGCCCAAATTTCCATTATGAGTGCGAAGCTTCGAACGCGCTTTAAGAAAGTACTGACTCCTTCTCCGACTCGACTGCTCCAGGTCGCCGACGGTGGAACTCCGGTTGTGCTTGGAATGTGTACTGCTCGTGTCAGTGTCGCCGGTCGCCACACGTCCGTTTTGTTTAGTGTGCTCGAACGTTGCCCTCACAATGTGATCCTCGGACTCGACTTTCTGGCCGGCCATTCTGCTCTGATTGACTGTTCCGCCGGCGTTGTACAACTTGACCTACTCCTACCTGTTCCCGTTGACCTTCCTGCTCAAGCTCTAACTCAGCTTTGTTCCGCGGATTTTATACGCCTGTCATCTCTTGCAGCAACCTGCATCCCTGTCTTAACCTGCCCACCTGTACCTGACGGAGACTACGTCCTTACTCCCGCGACTTCAGTCCTGCTTTCTCAGAATGTCTCCTTCCCACACACCATCGTTTCTGTTGCGGGCAATCAGACATGTCTTCCCATCCTAAATTTCGGACAGTGCCCACAAGTAGTTCCTCGAGGCAAGTCTCTTGCCACGTTGTCACCGACGCACGAGTGCAACATTTCCGCTCTATCTGTTGCGCCGTCTTCAACCAATGCTCATTCTCCGCCGTCTACATCAGCCCCGACCGACGACTTTACAAAGATGATTGCACCGGACCTCTCGACCCAACAAGCCGCAGAGCTCCGTTGCCTTCTCGAGTCCTATTCCGACATTTCCGACCTGAACGATCGCCCTTGGTGTCGAACTACGGTCGTGAAGCATAGTATAAATACCGGCGATGCAGCACCTGTTCGCCGACGCCCATACCGGATGTTGCCTTCTGAGCGACACGTTATCCAGAGCGAGGTTGAAAAGACGCTTGCCAAAGGGATTATTGAACACTCTTCCAGCCCGTGGGCGTCTCTGTTGTTCTCGTCAAAAAGAAGGATAACAGCTGGCGATTCTGCGTTGACTATCGTCATCTAAACACGATCACCAAGAAAGATGTATATCCACTTCCCCGCATTGATGATGCTCTGGACTGTCTCCACGGTGCCACTTATTTTTCATCTCTAGACCTTCGCTCTGGCTATTGGCAAATTGCCGTGGATGAAATGGACCGTGAAAAGACCGCATTCGTCACACCAGACGGCCTATATCAGTTCCGGGTAATGCCGTTTGGCTTGTGCAATGCCCCGGCGACCTTTGAACGGATGATGGACATGCTCTTGCGTGGTTTGAAATGGTCCATCTGCTTGTGCTACTTGGATGATGTCATCGTATTCTCTTCAACTTTTGCGACTCATCTTGACAGACTTTCATCTGTTCTTTCTGTTTTTCGCACCGCTGGCTTGCAGCTCAACTCGTCCAAGTGCCACTTCGGTCACCGCCAAATAGCCATGGTCGGACACCTCGTCGATTCGTCAGGCATTCGCCCCGACCCCGCTAAAGTTGATGCTGTGCAGAATTTCCCCGTACCAACTTGTGCCAAAGATGTTCGCAGCTTTATTGGCCTTTGCTCGTACTTCCGCAGGTTTGTGGAAAATTTCGCCCATGTTGCCCGTCGCCTGACTGACCTCCTGAAGAAAGACGTTCCTTTCTGTTGCGGCTCTGAACAAGCGTCTGCTTTCTCGCAGCTCATCAGGCTGCTCACCACACCTCTTGTTCTCGCCAATTTTGACGCCTCCGCTCCGACAGAAATCCGCACTGACGCTAGTGGCTACGACATCGGCGCAGATTTAGCTCAACGCCAATGTGGGCACGGCCGCGTCATCGCCTACGCCAGCCGCCTCCTCTCTCCCGCAGAGCGCAATTACTCGATTACTGAGCGCGAGTGTCTCGCCCTCATTTGGGCGGTGGGCAAGTTCAGACCCTATATATATGGTGGGCCATTTACAGTTACAACCGACCACCCCGCCCTTTGCTGGCTTTCCTCCCTTAAGGATCCCACCGGACGCCTCGGTCGCTGGGCCCTACGGCTGCAGGAATGCACATACACTGTGGTCTAGAAGTCGGGTCGTCTACATCAGGACGCCGACTGCCTGTCTCATCGTCCCGTCGATGTACCGAACGGCTTAGTGGATGTCGCACCGATATGCGTTCTTTCGCTCTCTGCCTTGCAAGACATTGGCGCTGAACAACGACGCGATGAGTCGTTACGCCCCATTATCGAACGCCTCCTCTCTGTTCCGTCTGACCCATCCCTTCACATGTTCGTACTACAAAATGGCATTCTGTATCGCCGCAACATGCACCCCGACGGGCCCGAGTTCCTAACCGTCATTCCGTCTCATCTGCAACAGACTGTACTGCAGCGACTGCACGACGTTCCCACCGCTGGAGACCTTGGCGTTACGCGGACCTATGACCTAATTCGGCGACGGTTTTTCCGGCCCCGTCTCAACCGCTCCGTTCGGCGCTATGTTGCCGCGTGTGAGCCGTGTCAACGCCGGAAAAGACCAGCTGTGCCTCCTGCCGGACTGCTGAAGCCTTTGGATATACCGGCCGACCCTTTTTTTTCGCGTTGGCGTTGATCTTCTCGGACCATTCCCTATATCGAATGACGGAAATAGGTGGATTGCCGTAGCTACGGACTATACAACTGCCTATGCCATTACTAGAGCCCTATCGACCAGCTGCGCTACAGACGTCGCTGATTTCTTGCTTCACGACGTTATCTTGCACCACGGTGCACCTCGTCAACTTCTCACCGATCACGGCAGATACTTCTTTTCCAAAGTCATAGACGACCTACTTCGATCATGTGCTACTAAACACAAACTTACTACCGCTTACCATCCTCAAACTAACGGTCTTACCGAACGCCTGAACCGCACATTAACTGACATGCTAGCGATGTATGTTTCCTCCGATCATCGCGACTGGGACATTGCTCTACCATTTGTCACGTTCGCCTACAATTCCTCGCGCCACGACACAGCAGGCTATTCCCCCTTCTATCTCTCTTCGGCCGTGAGCCAACTTTGCCTTTCGAGACACTCCTCTCGACCACGCTCGACTCGCCGACAGAGTACACTCGGGATGTCATAACCACAGCGACCCAAGCACGCCAGATTGCCCCTATTCGCCTTTCTACTTCACAGACACGCCAGAAGTGCCGTTACGACCAGCACCATCACGACGTGCATTACGAACCAGGTGCTCTTGTGCAAGTCTGGTATCCAACTCGGCGTGTTGGTCTTTCGGAGAAATTCCTCTCGCGATACTATGGCCCTTACCGCATCCTTCGCCAGGTGACCCCTGTCACATATGAAGTGTCTCCGCTGGATGCCACGGTGCCTTCACCTCCCTCTGACATCATCCATGTCAGCCGTCTCAAACCTTACCTTTCTCGGACAGATGAGCCGTACCAATAAGATGCTTTTTGCGACGGGGGTGATGTCACAGTCGGTAATGTGTGAAGAAGAGGACTATGATGGTGGCCTGAGAGATGACGAGGAAGAGGGTAGTTCTTTTATCGCTGCTCTACGCTTGTTGGCCCAGCCATTAAAAGCCATCTGTAAATAGACGCGCGCTTCTTCCTTTCCGTAACAATATAAAAAAATACAGACGCATACCTACCCGCATTCAGGTAGATACCATAAAATAAACCCAACCTTGCACACTAACTCTTGCCCGTGGCGCGAGTCATGGCCCTCATAGCCTCACGTAACATGGCAATGCGCCAAAAGACCTCATGCCATTAATTCACCTTTGGTACTCACCTTACTAAGGGAGAGCTGGGAGGCCATCCTCGCTCTTGCTGACCTCGAGGCCCAGAAGGGCCTCCTGGATCAAGCTGGGTGGGTCGCGATGGCCACTGGAGTCTTGGAATAGGGACCCACCCTGCACCGCTCCCTTCCGCCAATGTTTTTCCTCATCAATAAAAAGTTTTCCTCCTCCGGCCGATTTCACACAGACTTGGAAAATGCGACGCCACTTCGCTCTAGGTATAGGGGGGAGGCAGACCCGGCGCTTGCAAAAAAGGCGGTGGTGGAATTCCACAAAGCATGGTTGTAAGCCGAACAGGGGTCGTCGTCTGAGTAGGATTACTCCGGAGCGCAGGTAAGAGTGCAATGCCCTAGGCCTCAGTAGTCGGAGAGGTCTGCCTTGGCAGAGTCTTTCACGTAGGCATCGATGAAATGCGCTGTAGCGTTCCGCGTCCGTGGTCCGAAGCAGTAGTAGAAGGGAAACGCCGGGGTATCAGCAGGAGCGTCGCAGCAGAAGAGGCATATACGTATGGTCCGTTGATGTAGTGGACGCGTCACCGCAGCAGCTTTAGAAGTAGGGTTGGCACCCGGGTAGCATCTCAGCCATTCTATGCTCCGTTTCACACATAGCAGTCAACGCTGTGGAGGCTAGAGAGACTTTTTGCATGGCTTCGTTCGCACTTCAATATAGTTCGAAGCTTTTTGACCGCAATTGTCCGCAATTGTTTTTTTATACAGGCCTAATAGTGAATGACACAAGCTTTAATCTTCAGAAACAACGCACTGTGGTATACGGAGGCTAATGCGTTGTTTAAGATCATTTTTATTTGTGTTGTTGTTTTGGGATTTTTTATTTGCAACCCATCGCGAGGAGCCTCACATGAATGCTCACGCGAGCGAACGCGGTGGTGGTATAAGGAAGAAGAAGTATTTTAATGATTGGAAAATGTAGAGAGGTCGGCCGGATAATGGAGCATCTGGCCTGCTACTCTACGTAAGGGAAGGGGAAGAGGGGAAGAAAAAGGGTCACAATGGGGGATGATAATGGGAGGAACGAGGTGAATGACACATTACACAACTGGTATCACAGGCGTGAGTCCAGGCCCGTGTCACCTAGGAAACGTGAAAGTGCACGCATTGTCTCTGTCGTCTGCCAACTCTGTGGCCACGCGCCTAGCAAGAGGTCCTCCGACAGTGGTCCATTGTGTAAATGTCTCAATGTATCTGCTAATGTCAGTCTTTCTCGCGCATACTCAGGGCACACCACAAGCACATGTTCTATAGTCTCTACAGCGCCACACACTGAACAGTCCGGGGAGTCTGTCCGTCCAATAATGTGCAAATATTTGCGCGTGAAGGCGACGCCTACGCGCAGTCTGTGTATCAGTCATGTATGAGGGCGTGGAATTCCACGCAGAATGGGAAATTTCATATCGGGATCCAGGCTTTTAAGGCGGACGTGACGAGCGTCTGGCTGGGCCCAGTATCTTCTCGTCGCACTCCTCATTAATTCCGACAGGAGGCATGTGATGTCCGGTCTGGAGAATGGCACGACAGTTCGCAGACCATTGCTGAGGGCGCGCCTTGCTGCAGCATCGGCCATCTCATTACCGTTGAGCCCACAGTGTCCCGGGATCCATTGGAACACTATGCGGTGGTGTTTTTCTTGAGCGTATGAAAGTAGCTCGGTGATCTGCAGGGCCAGAACCTGATATGCGGTGTGGCGCAGGAAGCATCCCAAAATTTGCAGCGCGGGTTTTGAGTCCGTGAAAATGCACCACTCTTGAGTCTTTCCCCGCAAATGTGGCGAATCGCTTCCCGAATAGCCACAAGCTCTGCAGCGGTTGATGTTGAATTATGGTCTAGTATGAAAGCTCGAGTCATCTGTCGGGCTGGTATCACCACAGCTGCTGTCGATGCCTTAGATGACGCGGAGCCGTCTGTGTAAACATGAACATATGTCTGGTATTCTGACCAGATGTACGCGAGAGCAAGTTGTTGTAGTCCACTGACGGGAATCGATGATTTCTTTAGTATGCCGGGGACATGTACGCATACGGAAGGTTGAGCCATCACCCATGGTGGTTTGACGGGGTGATATGGAAGGGCATAGCCTGATGTTATGTGGGGTAGATGGCAGCGGAGTGCACTTGTGAAACTGCTGTCCGGTCGCTCATGTAGAACCGACATCAATGGATGGCAATGGTGTCGTGTCAGTAAGCGTAAATACACACGAAGTGGTTCGTGGGACAGGTATATCGGTAATGGGCATACGTGGGCTTCCTCAATTGTGCCTTTGTTGGAGGCACGCCGTGGCAACCCGAGGCATATTTTGAGTGCCTGCGCTTGGACGCTCTCTAATGTCCGTAAGCAGGAAATGCTCAAGTTTGAGAGTATCGGAAGGCTGTATCGAATGTAGCCTACGAAAAGAGACTGATAAAGTCTTAGTAATGAGCCTTCCGTGGGGCCCCATTTCATGCCTGTTGCGAAGCGAAGAACATGGCAAAACAGATTAAGTTTTTGCTTCAACATATTAGCATGCCTCGTCCATGACAAACCGCGGTCGATGATAATGCCCAAGAATCTGTGGTGAGAGACATAAGGTATTATGACACCGTTAATGGAGATCGGGTAGCGGCAGACGGATTTGCGCGTGAATGCAACCACAGCACATTTTTCGGCAGCTAAGCGCAAACCCTGACGCCGTATGTATCGTGAAGTAGATGACACAGCCCGTTGTAATTTCGCACGTAGTTGTGGGCGTGTTGTACCAGAAGCCCAGATGCAGATGTTATCTGCATATGCACTGATGTGGATGTGAGGTGGAAGCTCGCTCACCAGGCCAATTAGTGCCACATCAAATAATGTTGGGCTGAGAACTCCTCCCTGAGGAACTCCACGGCATACCTGATGACGGTTAGTGTCTCCATCAGGCGTGGACATATAAACGAAACGGCCGCTGAGGTAGCTCACAATCCACAGGTAGAGCCGGCCGCCAATACCCAAGTCATCTAGGGCATCGAGAATGGCTTCATGAAGGATGTTGTCGTAGGCTCCTTTGATATCTAAGAAAACAGCGGCGACGAGTCGGCGTTGACGTTTTTCATGTTCCACTGTAGTAACGAGGTCAATGACGCTGTCAATTGAAGAACGACCCCGCCGAAAACCGGTCATCATGTTCGGATAAAGATCATTTCTTTCCAGAAACCATTCGAGCCTCGCCAGGACCATTCGTTCCATAACTTTGCCAACACAGCTGGCTAATGCAACTGGGCGGTATGAGGTAAGCTCATAAGGAGTCTTTCCAGGCTTCAAGAGAGCAACCAGGCGGCTGATCTTCCACTGCTGCGGAACAATACCGGAGACCCATGTGTCGTTGTAATAATTGAGCAGGGCAGTGCGACCAGCCCTGCCAAGGTGAGACAGAGACGAGTACGAGATCCCGTCAGGGCCAGGAGCAGATGAGTGCCGACACGACGCAAGAGCAGCCTCTAATTCGGGCATCGTAAAGAGCAAATCGTAGTGGTCACTTGAGGAAGGTGGCGCAAAAACTTCGAATTGGATTGAGGCTGGTTGAGTTGTGCCCACAATCATTTTGCAGAAATCGTCCGCTACCTCTACATTATTGCGGCGTCGGTAAAGGGCCAGAGCACTGAAAGGGTACCTTTCTTGTAGGGGAAAACGTAGGCTCCTGACTACATGCCAAATACGCGACAGCGGCTTGCGAGGATCCAGTGATGAGCAGAACTTTCTCCAGCGCTTCCTTCCTAATTTCTCGAGATGGCGCTTTATTTGTCGTTGAGCTCGGCGACAAAGGGCGAGATCGTAAGTGGATTTCGTCCTTCTATATTTCCTTTCAGCACGCCGTCGGACTGCGCGCAACCTCTCGAATTCCACGTCGATAGGAGACCCCGGTGAAGGTGCACATATGGTCCGCGTGGCCTCACCGAGGGCGGACGTGATCAAGTCTTCTATTTGCGGTGGTGACTCGAGATTCGCACAGGAATTCTCCACGAATGTCTTAAAAGTGGGCCAGTCAGTGCACCGCACATGAGACGAAGTGGTAGGTGCGAACCACTTGACGCAGATATACGTTGGTATGTGATCACTGCCATGTGTTTCCACATCACTGAACCAGCTAATAGAAGACTGTAGTCGTGAGGAAACAAACGTCAGGTCCAAGCAGCTACTATAGGACGTGCCACGCAGAAACGTAGGAGAGCCATCGTTAATATTGACGAAATCCTGTGAGTGCATAAAGTCGGAACAAGGCTTTGCCTCGGTTATTCATTACTGTACTTCCCCATTGGGGGTGATGAGCATTGAAGTCGCCCACAATAATATGGGGAGCTGTGCAACTCTGGATTGCTGAGGACAGGTACGAGAAATCAATGTGATCTCTAGGTGGAATATAGCCGCCGAGTATCGAGAAGACCCGCCCTTTAAGCGTTAACGTCAAGCAAATGTAGTGGTTCGTGTTATGATGCTGGAGGACAAGGCGGTAGTGTGGAATATCTCGGCGTATGCACACTAATACCTTGCTGGTTTCATCAGCTTCTCGAGACCACAGCAATACATATCCAGAAAGGCGGAAAGCAGAAGGCATGTTAGGCTCACATATAACAATCACGGGGAAGCGGTATTTCTGGACGCGCTGTCGGAAGTCACTTAGGCGACCACGCAGGCCTCGGGCATTCCACTGCATCACTACACTGCGACGTATGTGCATCGACACAGAGGATGGGTTGTGTGGTAGCGCCATAATGAATCACTGCAGTGCCGCCAAGAGCGGCTCAATTGCATCCAAAAACTGAACAACAACCCTTGCTGTTGGCCTATTGAGGCCTGAAAGCAGCGTGCGCATGGAATGTAAAAGTTGTTTCAGAAGAACGTTCACCTGCTGGCCTTCCGGCTTGTCCTTATTGTCCGCTGGACCGGCACGGAATGATGGACGCGTTGGTTCGACGACTTTGGATGACAGAGCAGGCCATTCCACATCAGAGGAGGTGGATAATGTACCCGCATTTTTCTGAACCACCGTGGTAATATGGGGCGCTGCAGCAGGCGGCGTCTTATCATTCTGCGGCTCAATACGTTGAGGCAACGGAGCTGAGAGTTGCTGTGACGGCGGCTGAGACAGACTAGTGACGTGAGACTCTGGGCGTCGGTGTCGGGAACGACGTTTGCGGCGACGAATAGACGCGGCCGCTTCTTGGTGACTTGAGTTGTCTTTTACCATCTTCTTCAGGATAAGCCTCTCGTTCTTCATCCTAGGACAGTCTTTAGCCGTCGCCTCATGAGCGCCGAAGCAGTTGGTGCACTTGACTGTCTCCGTCTTGCAAGTGTCATGCTGGTGTGATCCGCCGCATCGACGGCAGGATATTTCGTTTCTGCAAACAGCACTCACATGGCCAATCCTGTTACATTTGTGGCATTGAACAGGCTTGGGAACATACAGACGGACAGGATGCCGCACATAGCCCACCTTGACATGGGACGGGATAGAGTCGGCTTCAAAAACTACTTTAACACACTGTGATCGGCCGAAACGATGAATGTCGACTATCTTGGCCGTAGATTTGATGAGTGTCCGCAGCTCGCTGTCCGTTATTTCAGGGTCTACGTCTGTAATAACTCCAGCGGAAGTCCGTTTTCCGTGAGAGAGATAGGGGCGGACCGGCATACCGCCTAACACTCCAATTTCTTTCAGTTTGTCCACGGACGCCCGAGATTTCACATCTACCGTAAGGACATTCTTCCAAGCGTTGATTCTGACCTCTTGGACTTGTCCCGGAATCAGCTGGTCGAAGAATTGGGACAGCCGCTGTCTGTTGATGGTATTCAAATTAGCCGTCTCCGTTGTGGCTACGAAAGCCACAGAGAACCCGTCAGGTGCGTCAACATTCTCTGCAGGCAACTCCCTCGCTGCTGGTGTCCGGCGTAACGCGCCAAGTTTGTCAACAGTCTTTGTAGTCGACTCACCAGCTGTTGATGTCCGGCGCAACTTCCTTTTCAGGCGGCGCGATTCAACAGGCGTGAAGCTGCTACTGTCGGAATCCATCTCAGTCACCGTGGAGTCATCTGCAGAATCTGGAAGCTCCACGTCGGTGACGGCCGTAGCACAGAGGGCACCAACCGGCCGAGCAGCAGCTGGGTCAACTGCGTCGACGGGAAGCTGCACGGGACGTGTGCCCGCCATCCCGAAGGACGACGCGATCACTGTGTACAGACAATATTAAAAAGCTACAGAAAAGTGGAACAGCCGAAAACACAGATGCCCTGCGAAGCATAGACGGAACGCACGGAGTGATAACTTTTCTTGACCGAACTTCTCGAGTAGCTTCCACAGCGCTGACTGCTATGTATGAACGGAGTATAAGTCCGAAGAAGTTGTCGCAGTAAGTAGGGAGACGTTTCCACAGTAGCGTCCGAAGTCAGCCGTGTAATACCCTTGTTACACGGGCGTGCTAACCACATTTAAGACGCGCCTCAGTTCCGGTTGGGGTAGAAGAAGAAGCCGAAGGGTGCGGATGCACTTCACGTCGGCTCCGTCTTTCGTAAATGATTTCGCAGTGTTTTTGCTAAATATCTCCGCAATTTTGAACCATAATCTCCCGCAAGCTATGCTAACTCTACTGATATTTGTCTTCAAGGTGGGAACTGCTTTTTCACCGCTTTATTGGACCATTTCTGCCGAGCCACTGCGCCACTGAGCTAAGCTTACTGCTAAGCTTAGTGCTCCGGCTGCTACTTGAGCCGCAGTTAAGGCTGCGCGTCAACTTTCTTCAAGCCGCCATGGAAATACAAATTGAAGGAACTGATATCTCACCCACCGAGATTTCCGAATAAGCAGGATGGTACACCATTGGCCCGCGCGAACGACTTTCTCCTTGGGGCAAGCGCGCTAACCCTAACATTGCATCAACCTCCCATACCGGCGTTGGAGGCAACAAGCTGCAGCGAGGCCCGCTCGCTCACAAGCAGCAAGTTTTGAAGACGAAGAAGATGCCCACCCTTCCACGTGATCACCACAAAGTAGTTATCAGGCCACGGGGTGGCTTGAACGTTGCAACAGTCGGGGTCGTCCGCCTCCCTTCGGCCCTATATAGGGCAGCAAACGTATCTCCACAAGACGCCACGGAAGACATTGTCTGCCCAAATATGCAGCAAAACATCATCGTTGTGAGTACCCCTCACTCCCCTAATTCAGAACGGTACCGCCGACTCGACAGCTTTGAGGTCGATGGACACCAGTTCGAGATACGGGCATATAAAACTGCGCCCGACTATACAGTCAAGGGAGTCGTCCGAGGCATTCCTCTCGAAGAAGACGCGAAGGACATTCACCTAGATATCGTCAACAAGAGGAACCCGAATGCCTTAGCGGCCAAAAGGCTCAGCAAGGCCACGTCGGTCATCGTCGCCTTCGATGGTGGCCGGGTACTAACGTAGGTGTACTACGGGGGTGCTATGCTCAGGTGTACCTTGTACAGAAAGCATATTGACGTGTGGCACCAGTGCGGACGCGTCGGCCATCGCATGGACGTCTACCCGAACCCCCAAGACCGTGTGTGTAGAGGCTGCGGAGCCTCGAACCCTGACTCCAATCACACATGCACACCAATGTGTCCCTTTTGTGGGGGAGCGCATCCCACTGCGGACAAGACCTGCAAGGCTCGACTCAAGACCCCCTACCTTGTTGAGAAACGACGCGGGTACCGACAGAGGGCAGCGGCGGAGGCCGCCCTCGAGCTACAGCAGCAGAACTACGACGATAATTTCCCACCTATACCCCGCTGCCGCTCTCGGGGCCGGGCCCGGTCTCGCTCGGCTGCGGAGCCTCCATCCCGCCGGCAGAGCAGGTCTCGAAGCCGGGCGCGCAGCAAAACCCCCGGACCGAGCTGTGACCATTCGATCTCTCGGCGTCCGAAGCAAGCCGGCCAGCAAGATTCAGACCTACCTGACAAGGTGAGCTGGGCAGATGCGGTTAAGGGCTCGCTGAGACGCAAAGGCTCGGGGAGCTACTGCCTCAGAACTCAGTAATAAGAGGGACCCTATGGATGTGGAATTAGAAGCAGTGCTGCGCGAAAACGTACAGTTACGCACGGTCGTGCTACAAATAACCCAAGAAATTCGAGAGATTAAACAGTCGATGGCGCAGACATCTATACCTAAGCCTGCTTTAGTCCCGACTCCCGTCACGAACGGTAAGTCAGTGCGGCTTCACCCACAAAGAAACGCGCGACGGCCAGTTGCGAGTCTCAACAGCTCGAGAACCTCGAATCAGCAGTAAGTGATTGGCACAAAGCACATGTCACGATAAATGACTGGCGGAAAGAACAAGAAGTGAGGAAGCTGCTTTCTTAAATTCAAACCGGGATCCGCAACATCGGCGTTGCGGACAGTAACCTCAGTGCTCGAACAGACAAGGTTGAAATTCATATAGACAAAATCGAGACTCACATAGGCCTTCCCCCAGCATGGAAATGATGCCCACCATGGGCCCTACAGTGATTCACCCTAGCCCTATCTCAGGTAACGCACAAGTACACCACCACCATGGCCGGTCCCACTAACGAACTCGTTTTGTGGCAATGGAACTGTCGAGGATTCACTAAGCAGCAACCTCTGCTGCAACAATACGTCCGACACGCGCAACCCATACCCGACGTCATAATGATACAAGAAACAGTAGGTACCGTACCAAAGCCTCCAGGTTACACTGCGCATGCCTTGCCAATTCCCGTTGATCGCGGACTTGCAATTTTAATTCGGAAAGGGATAGTAGTGCAAGAACACAGCGTAAGCGGCACACATGCGGAAAGCATGCTTGTAGAGCTCCTTCCCCATAGAACACGCAACCACAGTGTATTTCTCCTCAACGTATATAGTAATCCGGCTCACTCACGGGCTCGTTTCCTCTCTCTGTTCCGAGGGGAGCTTGCCTTGGCGGGCGGAAGCCCATTTCTGGTGGGGGGAGACTTTAACGCGCCGAACGAGGCCTGGGGCTATGGCTACACTTTTGCCAAAGGTCGACACCTGTGGCAGGACCTGCATGATGCCGAATTAACTCTTATTACCGATCCCACGGCGCCGACCCGCACGGGCACATCTACGGCACCTATGTTACGGCCGCCTGACGGCGGTCCGTAACATCGCTCAAGCAACGTAGTGCAAAACCCTTGAAGATCTCGGTAGTGACGACATGAGCATAGAAACACGAATTCCTCAGGCGGGTACACCCCCTTTTTTTATTTATTTATTTATTTAAAATACCTTACAGGCCAATTTAAGGGCATTGGGTAAGGCTAAGCTATTCAAATGGACGGACCGTGACAAATTCCGAAAGCAGCGAGTTGAACAGAGAGGTGAGGAGAACATCGATGACATTGATGCATGGATGGAGACGCTCAACGACGACATGAACAAGGCGACGCAGACGCTCGCGCCCAAACGCAGAGCACGTCTGCTCAGCGAGCAAACCTGCAACGCCTTTCACACAAGGCACAGGCTACCACGAGTGATCATCAGCTCGTGACACACCTGCTGCCAAGTACTTCCCTCAACGGCCAGATGGTCAACACGGAGATTACACTGGACAGACAAATGTGACACTCGATGAAGAATTTCACGAATCAGAGATCCGCGTAGCTCTCCCCGACCTTAATGGCAAATTAGCACCTGATCCCGACAAGGTTACGAACAAGACTCTACGAAACCTCGATGATACCTCGATAACCGCTCTTACGGCATACATCAACAAATGCTGGCGAGCAGGTCGCATCCCGGAGGCGTGAAAACGCTCTAAGGCAGTCCTGATACCGAAGCCAGGCAAGCCGTCCAGCCTCGATCACTTGCGGCCCATTTCCATCACATCCTGCGCTGGCAAGGTGATGGAGCACGCGTTCCTCTCTCGCATCAACGACCACCTGGAGGACACTGGAGCCTACCCCCCCCCCTCCACTGTGGTGGGCTTCCGGTCACACCTCTCCACTCAAGATGTCATGATGCAGCTATACCACCAGATTATCAATGAACCAACTAGTGGCAACCGAGCCATCCTCGGCCTAGATCTGGAAAAGGCATTTGACAATGTGACACATGCAGCAATCCTGAGCCGCATAAATAAGCTCAACTTGGGTGAGTGAAGCTACAACTACGTCAGAGACTTCCTGTCGCGCCGCACAGTCACCCTCGCGGTGGGCAGCGTGACATCCGACGAACATGCACTAGGAAGCGCCGGCACTCCTCAAGGGTCGGTCATATCCCCGCTCCTTTTCTCCCGGCTGGGTCTCCCGGCCTACCTCGACGAGATCGATGGCCTCCATCACGCTTTATATGCAGATGACATCACCCTGTGGGTCAACAAGGGCAGTGACGGTCAGATAGAATGCACCTTACAAGCAGCGCTTTCTGCAGTCGAAACCTACCTCCAAGACACAGGTCTCCGACTATCTCCACTGAAATCGGAGCTGCTCGTCTACCGCCCGCGCCGCCGGCCCAAGCCTACAGCCGAATCGCACCATAGTGACGACATAATCCTCTATACGCAAGACGGCTCCCGCATTCCCCGAGTCCCGAAGATACGCATCCTAGGCATGCATATAACAGCCAATGGTTCAAACATAGAAGCTATGCGCAAAATCGAAGGCAAGGTTACAGCGGCTACCCGCCTGATCAAACGCATTACGAACAAGCACACGGGCATGAAGGAGGACAGTGTCATGCGCCTCATACACTCTTTCGCAATCAGTCACATCACTTATGTGGCTGCCTTCCACAACTGGTATGCCACCGAAAGGGAGAAAATCAACACCCTTATACTCAAGACTCACAAGATCGCCCTTGGCCTACCGGAGTCTACAAGCACTGCTCGTCTGCTACAGCTAGGGGTTTACAACACGCTTGAGGTAATCGTGGAAGCGCAAAGAGCCTCTCAACTCGAACGCATGTCTCTGACAGCCACTGGCCGGTACATCCAGCAGAAACTCGGCTTCAACTACCACGTCCAACACGGTCAGAAACAGGTAATTCCACCCGACCTCAGCGGCACGCTGATTGTCGCCCCTGTCCCTCGAAACATGCACCCCGAATTTAATCGGGGACGACTCCAGGCCCGTGCCAAGGAACTGCTTCGCTCCTTGGGTGGAAAGAGGACTACGCGCTTTGTAGACGCCGCAGAATACACACGAGAACACCGGTTCACGGAGGTAGTCGTAGACGTTAGCTCCAGGCTTACGCACGCGTGTAGTGTCGCAACGGTATACCCCGAAACAGCAGAAGAGGTAGCGATTGCGCTTGCGCTTACCGACCCCCTCTGCGAGGTAGTGTTTAGCGACTCACAATCCGCAGTTCGCAACTACGCGCGGAGGCGCATTTCCTCCGAAGCTCTCCAGATTCTAAGGAAAGCTGGTCGACAGCACTTCGATAACACCGCCATCATATGGTTTCCAGCGCACGTCGCCACCCCCACCGATGAGGGCCTCATTAACTTGAACGAGGTAGCACACCGCTCTGCGCGAGAACTGACCCGCTGCGCAGAATCGGGGACCGCCTCTTCGAGTTCGGAACTGCTGGCTCAAAACACGCGAGAACGCCTGGTCAGGTACAATGACATCACCCAGCACTACCAGCTAGGCAGGCGGTTGCTGCCCCCACCTCACCCCATGCTGAAACGTCGCCAGGCAGTCGTCTGGCGACAATTGCAAACACACACCTTCCCCAGTGCGGTGCGATTGCAGCACATTTTCCCCGCGCAATACGCGACTGCTCTTTGCAAATCATGTCAGGAAAATAGAGCGACGCTGTCACACATGTTGTGGGAGTGTGGTGTTACATCAGCTACAATGGCAGTAGCTCCGGAGGCTCTTGCGTCGAAGTGGGCCGCCGCTCTGCGTAGCTCCAACCTCGAGACACAAGAGTGGGCTGTCCAACAAGCCCGAGAGGTGGCGACGAGGCAAGGCCTCGAAGTCCACTCATGGGAGACCTGAACACGGGTTGTCAAATTTGCCGGATTCAAAATAAAGTTGTTTCCATCCACCTCAGTTCCGGCTAAACGAAGTTACACCCAGTTAGACGGAAAGCCTAACTGCGGTTATTCCGCTAACCATTATCGCTGCAAACTGAGTTTGGCCACGTCAGTTATCTCAGGCATAGAGTTCATACGAGGCTAACAGACAAGATGGCAGCACCCATGCGGATCGACGAAGGCGGCGCGGCTCCAACGAAGGTGACGGCCGAAACGTTCTCCCAAAGGGGGTGCCAACTGGTCTGTTGCAACAGCAGAGTCGTTGATGCGCATTTGGGAAGACAATCTTGCCGCGCTGCGTTCGAACACGCGTAATGCGCTCATTTACGACGCGAGCCTTGAACACACGCCTGCCTGTCGGCGAAGTGCCGTACACAGCCAAGCAGCTCGCCAGAAGCTGGAGAACTTAAACAAGCAGTACCAGTCAGTACAGACACTTCACTACTCACGTTATGATAGTGTATTGCGACTATGTTTGTGCGTATGTGTCGGCTAAATCCGATGCGTAAACTCAATAGCGTGCAAAATAAGCGCTCGCACGCTGCACCTGCCGGTGCAATTGGGCCTAATCTTATGTGTGCGCCAAGGCTATTTCACAAGCTGCGACTGGAACGACGAAAAACAGAAGAGTCGTACGCGTCGCAATGCGATTTTTAGAGGGCCATTCACACGATTGCGATTTAAACAATGCGACCGGTGCGACGCCCAGGGTTGCTTACTGCCAGGTTTCGTGGCACACGCTGCATAATTCCTTTATTGTAATGAATAAAACGCTTACATTATAATGCTATTGACATTTCTTTACTGGGAGCAAATAATATGCACGTTTAGTAATTTGAACACATGTTATTTAAGACTTGTTTTGGAGTGCGCAACGGCGGTTTCTGAAGTTCAGTGCGACATGGCGCACGTAAACAGCTGTTCACAGGTGGTTCAGCACTATATGTTGTCTCATCTGCCTTCTATGACCGTTTCGTTCTGCCAGCGCTACAACGATCTACAAGATGACCTATCGACAAGTTCATATAGCTACCCTCACTGAATATTCGGCTGCCACGAAGTCATCGTGTCAGCCCAACAAGATCCTCGCGCTACCCGTGCTTGGCGTCAGCTTCTGGAGAAATTATGTGTGTATATTGCTCGTGATTGCGCATATGCGGTGCTTGTTCATAGCCATATTGCACCAAACGCAACAAGCACCAACCCGAAAGCCCGCATGTGCCCCTGAACGAAGCCGCAAACTATGTGTGTGATTACTCAACATATTATGAAAATTCTGTTGTGAAATTCAACCTTAGCGCTAGCCTGGTTCGTTCATCCCCCCGCGTCTGCTGCATATATGTATGTGGAAGTCCTCTCCAAATATTTCTAAAGGCGCAAAAGCCGATGCATCAGATGTTTTGGGCAGTTACCGTCACTTTTGTAGAAACCTGTACCTTGTACCACAGCATTCTAAAAGACACGCTTCTAGCCCAATTTGTTGTCCTGTGTCTCGCGCTGGTAGTATACTCGGAGCTTCTAACAAGAATACCATATCACTACGGTCTATGCATAATGCAGGATGGTAGGCCCACGGCAGGCGCACTTGCTGTAGAGATTTTCAGCTTTTTGCTCATCCTGGTGCGCCGCTCCCGGTTAGCCTGTTTTGTGGAAATATTAGTATAATATTAATGTTATTAGATATTATACTTCCGTCGCTCTAATTTATAGCAATCATCCTGATTTCTTAAGCTAGTCAAGCATCTAACCTGTATTAGGTCAACATTGTTACGACATGCTTATGGGCGTCATTTCAAATTAGATTCCTCAGCCAGAGAAAGCACAAATGAAAGCCTCAATGTTCATTCCACTTCGGTACTCCTAAACAAAATATATTGGCAGCATTTTAGGCCTGTTTTGCATTCCCAGCAATTCGATCTTCACAGCTGGGAAATGAGATTTTTTTTTCTTGCTGTCGAAAGGCTGCTTCAATGTCGATAGCAAGCTATAATTATTCATTTCGAAAGTGTTAAGCAATCACTATATCTCTAAGCTTATCAATTCATTTTTGTTCCACGAACGCAATTAAATATTCTTTCTCCCTCTCATTGACAGCCATGGAATGAAACTGTTCACTTTCATAAGTGTCAGGATGCAAACATTCTGGAGTTTGTCCTGAGCATTTGTCCGCATCCTATAGTCTGCATTTTGCATCAAGTTCTAATGTAATCGCAGTGATCTGCGGATAGTTTTATATTGAAACAAACGAATTTATTGAACTTTGTTTTCAAATCTACAAAGTGGCTCTGCAGTAACGACCACATTAATAAGAAAAAAAAAATAAACTGCAGATTCAGTGTACGTCTTGGAATCTATGCGAAGTGAAGTTTTTGTCAAGTGGTCAATAAAATGCTGGTAAAGTAACTGCGATATATACACTTAGTCTTATTTTCAACAATCTAAAGTGTCATCTCTTGCAAGGTTTTCTTATGCACCGCATAGGTCACAACCTTAGTGTCATGTAATCTTTATGCACAACACTGTTAACAACCTGCTAGTAACAGCGCAAAATGTAGACAAGGGACGAGACAAGAAGATACCGCAAGCGCTGACTTTCAACAACGTTTATTCCGAAAGAAACACGGCTTCTTATAAACATTGCCCTCACGTGTCGCAGTCACGTGATCGCACATCATGTGAAACAAGCGCTTTTTTTCTTTTATACACTCAAGACAGCGGTTGCACGCGCAAAAGCTCAAGTTCTTCTTTTGTCAGTAACAAGGACGGCGTGCTAACGCATTGGTCACCAAGTCTGGTAATCTCGGCAGCCTCAATTATCTCCCGGACCAGCTGGTCATTGTGTTTCTTCAGCACTTTACAGCGTCTAAATTCTGCGGCGCAATCTTTTGAGGGGCAATCCCTGATATGTATGCCTAGATTCCTGTTAGCCTGCTCGACGCTAAGTTTGTGTTCCTTCAGTCTCTCATTTGTGCATCTAGAAGTTTGCCCTACATACCTTTTTCCACATTTCAGAGGTATTGAATACACAACGGCTTCCGTGCACTCCACGGAACGATTCTGGTGATTAGTCGTGCACCCTTCCTGGTTTGTCGGCTCTTCAGCATTGACGCGTCGGCAGAGGCTTTTTAGTTTTTTCGGGGCAGTAAGCACTACATTAACACCAGCTTTGCGCCCAATCTTTTTCAGGCGGTGAGATAAGTTGTGCACTGTTAACAAGCTATACCGAAATGCAAACGGCAGTTAAATGTAGATGCCCGCGAGACATCAACACAGTGACGTTGGATGAGCAAGGAATGGTGCTAGGTGTATGTAGATGAATGAATGAGACGTGCTTACGTACTTATTTATTTATATACCTCGCAGGCTGCAAGGTTGGAGTATTAGGTGAGGGGGAATAAAAAAGTAGTTACAAAAGAAAGAAGGGCACAACATTAAGAAAAAACCAGCAAAGAAGCAGCACCAATACAATGCACCAACTAGCCCAACTTGTTTTACTGGCACAACATTATACAATACTTAACAAACAATAACACAAAAAATTACTGCACATGCACCCTGTACAGATGGTAAACCAGCGAAGCTGAAATGTACGGCCCCGGTGTTTATCACTGGGTTACATCCAACGGTTTATTAAGGTCTTTCTATATTATTGGTTATGACTGTGTTTCTTAATGAGGTTACGCACACGTTTGAAGTTTATTACGATTTCTACAAGCTTGTCATGGCGCCGGAGCAAAAGGCGAGACAGTGCACGCCTTACTAGGCCCCTGGCACCACGAGCACAGAAGACAACCGTGCAAAAAATATGTATACATATGCGCACATAATAGACACATATATACATACTTATACATATATGTATATATACGAATGACACAATTATACATAAAATAAATCAATGCAGTACAATAAGTATAAATAATGTAAATGAATAAATAAAGTAGGTACAGAAAGATACAGAAAGGCCAAAGCCAAGTGGAAGCAAAGTCTTGCAACGCATGAAATTGCATATCAGTCGAAAAGCAGGAAAATCAATTAGAAAAGCAGGTGTCAATTGTGGAGAAAATACAGTTTCGATTTTTTTCTGAATATTGAAATGGTTGAGGAACCTTGCATGATAATAAAGCATGCTCATCATCAAGTAAATTAGGAATCTGCCACTGCAAAAGCGGATTGCCGTAGTTTGTTCCGGTTTTTACCTTAATAAAGTTCCTAGCTCTTAAGGTGTGATTAGTTGTGGTATTAGTGTATATAGAAAAAAAATGCTCATGATTACTTATGAATTCCAAAAGTGCTTTCTCGGATAACATTTATTTATATAGACTACTGACACTCAAAATACTGTCCTGGTGAAAGTACTAAGAGGTATGTTCGTACATCGATAGGTTATGAATAATACGAACACAATTTTTCTGCATTCGGAATAGAGTTTCCAAGTCAGCTTTAGAGGTGACGCCCTAGATAAATAGACAATAGTGGAATCTAGAATGAATAGTAAAAAAGTACAACTGAAGCTTAAGTTTTAAAGGTAACAGCGTGCGATGCTTATTCAGCATACCGTTTAATTGTGCTATGATATGTTTAATATAACTTGCGTGATACGTCCACCGTTGATTTTCATGGAAGAGTACACCGAAGAACTTGTGCTGGGAAACCCTTTCAAGTGGTTGCGATTGAAATAATAAAGAAGATGCGAGCTTCACTGGCTTGGTAATAGGAGTAAAAACAACATACTTTGTTTTTTTTTTAAGGTTTAGGCTCAGCTAATTAGCCGATAACTACACTGAAAGGGAATTTAAACAGTTGTTAATAAGATGAATTAGAAAAGAGATGTTATCAGAGGAGAAAAAAACGTTTGTATCTTCGGCATATAATACAATATCGGGTGCTTCTGGTATTGGTATGATATCATTGGTATAAAGCAGAAAGATTGTGGGACCTAAAATAGAACTCTGCGGGACGCCCTACCTAATCTCTGCTAAATCTGATTTTAGGCTGTTGATTCCCACAAATTGGAAGCGGTGTGATAGATAGCTACACAGTAACTCTAGAGCAATGTCTCTGATTCCACAAAAGGGTAATTTAGAAAAAGGTATGTTATGTTTATTTGAATCAAGTGCTTTAATAAAGTCTAAAAATTAGCCTATTGTGTATTGTTGGTTTTCTATATTGGCAACAATTTTATCACGTATTTCAAGTAACGCAGATTCAGTGTACCGTGTACAGTGTACAGTGTTTCAAAGTACCGCCCCTTTGAAAGCCATACTGTTTCAGGGATATAAGGTTATGCTTTTGCATGTGTCTAGTTATTCTAGAATTTAAGGCTTTTTCAATAATTTTAGAAAAAACGGGAAGTATGGATATCTGCCGGTAATTAGTGATGCAATCAGTGACGCCACCTTTATGCAAAACTACTATCCTAGCAATTTTCATGTTATACGGTAATGTACCTGTAGAAAACACAATGTTTGTTATGTCACTAAGAACATTCCATAATAAATCTGCGACTGCTTTAATTGGTGCTACTTTAATACCGTCATACCCACAAGAGTAGCTGTTTTTAAATTGCTAATAATGTGTGCTATTTCTGTAGGTGTAACAGAAGGAATATGCACAGTGTTCTGCAAACTGGTGTTAATATAGTCCTCAAAGTTGTTGCTAACTTCCGTATCAAAGGAGCCAACGCACGAGAACTGCTGATTGAATACTTCAGCGAGGGATTTACCGCTCAGCACTTTATCGCCGTACGTAAGTTCCTGGGGAATGCTGTTTTTTGTGTACCGCAATAAGTCCTTTAGAGTTCGCCAAGTTTTTATATGATCAAAAGGAATGTCCGTAAATTTGTTAGCGTAGTAACGAACACGTGACTTTCTTATGTCGGCATTTAACCTATTCCTGACCTTTTTATATTGCTTAAAAATTTCTCTGTCTTTATATTTCAGGAAGTTGCCGAACAGCTTACCTCGTGCTTTGATTCTCGTGACAAAGTCGTAGGTAATCCAGGGTTTTCTCGCTTTCTTAAACTTTGTAACAGTTACCAAAGGGAACGAATATTCGTAAATTTCAATAATTTTCTCTAGAAAACTGTCGTATAAAAGGTTTGAATCCGATTTTTTTTTCTAAGATTTCATCCCAGTTCACAGATGCGATATTTTGACGGAAATTATCTATTGCGCGCTTAGTTATCACCCGCATAGTTTTTGTCGAGTGTTCTGTGGTAACCTGTGGAAGGGTGCGCTTAGGAATGAAGCTGAACAAAGGTAAATGATGACTGACTGCAATTATAAGCACTTCCGCTTTCACGTCACTTTCACCACGGTTGGTCAGACACAAATCAAACAAGGTTTCACTAGATGCAGAGACGGGAGTAGGCAGATAAATATTGTTTGAAAAGCGATACATTGATAACAGGTCGACAAATTCATTAACTGATGTGTTACTAGGTTGCAACAAATCAATGTTAAAGTCACCCAAAATTACCACAGGCATTTTCAGGGACGATAGAGAATCAATCAATGTTTCAAATCGGCGGAGAAATTCAACCAAGGACCCTGCGGGAGGCCTATAACCAACGCCAATTCCGGAAGTTTTACATCTGACCAAAAGAAGTTCGTAGTTGGACGACATAGCACAGTGTTCAGCCATTACTTCATAATGGACAGCGTTTTTTATGTATAAAGCAACCCCACCCCCTTTCTTACTACACCTGCTCAAGCATTCAGATTTGTAACCATTGACTTGGATTACATTTTGAATGGTATTGTACCAAGTTTACGTAAAGAGTAAAATATCAAACTCAAAGCCTAAGGACATAAAGAATGTGTGTGTTTGGTCCTCTTTGTTCAGTAAACTTTGCGTGTTTAAATGATAAAAAGAAAGGAACTTCGAGCGCTTACTTTCCTCAGAAGCAAAATCACGAAAAGAAACGGAATCGAGATAACAAGACAGAGAATGAAACCGCCATAAAAAAGAATAAAGCTTATCAGAACAATACCTGTAGCGGTAACATTAAACCATGTCCGCGAGATCACTTTCTTGGAAAATTCGAATGACACTGGCGGGGGGGGGGGGGGGGGGCACCGCTATTCTTTCGTACGAAAACATGGCAATTATTTTGACACACGAAGCAGTAGTTCATTTCTTTTCCCTTCGTTTGCGCTAACCATAAAAGCCTTTTGTTCATCGCAGTTAGGTTACCGAAAATGCGCAAGCCTGGTGCTTTCTCCCAAAGACGGGAGCGACATTGCATCCACCGTTCTTTCAACATGACCGATCGGAAGCGAAGTATCACCACAGGCTTTTTGCCAGCCCGTGAATGCAACCGATGAAGAGAATCACCGTCAGAGGCTGATAGCTCGGGAAGCTCAAGCGTACGTGCCAGACAGTTCATCTTATCAAGAAGGTTTTCATTCTCTTCTTTTTGCATACCGTGAATCTCGATATTTTGTCGGCGGCTGTACTGCTCCAATTCATTTAACTGAGCTTTCACTTCTTGGGCATTTGAAGAAGTTTTAGATTCCAAATGTTCAACACGCTTCCTCAAGGCCGCAATTTTAGTACCCTGACTGTCAGGCTTCTTAAGTATTTCGTCATACTTATCAGGAAGCATTTGGATAGATGCCTCAATGCCACTGATGTCTTTGACAGCCTCAGATAAGGCGCCCACTTTGGCCTCAAGTGGAAGAAGTGATAATATATTTGCATTTAGTTGGTTCAGCTTACATTCATGTCTTTGCGCAGTCAGTGGCAGTCCGCTTCTTTGTTTAACCCTGCTTTTCGCTCTTGGCTGGCCGATCAGGTGTGCTGCGAAGTTCGAAAGGGTGGCTGCGCCCGCACAACGATCCCGGACGCTTCCGTCTGGATTGCCTCGCTGCGCATGCGTTCACCTGGGCGGTTATCATCCACGTGCAGTCGACAAGCCCAAATTGCCCGGATGCAAGAAGCCGGGCGGAGGATCACGTGGTGTCTGCCAACAACCACATAAACCTTTCAACACCCAGGCATCATCGTAGTCCGCGGCAATCCGCTTCTTTGTCTAACCCTGCTTTTCGCTCTTGGCAGGTGAGTTTGAAGTTTGAAGTTTGAAGTTTGAAGTTTATTACAATTTTGACAATACAAGATTGTCATGGCGCCGGAGCAAAAGGCGTGACTATACACGCCTGACTAGGCCCCTGGCGCCACGAGCACAGCAGACAACAGTGCAAAAAATATATACATATATACACATAATACACACATATACATACTTATATATACGAATGTTACAATTATACATACAAGAAATCATTGCAGCACAATCAGTGTAAATAATGAAAATGAAGAAATAAAGTGCGTACAGAAAGATACAGGAAGGCCAAAAGGCCACATGGGAACAAAAAGTCTTGCAACGCATGAAATTGCATATCAATCGAAAAAAAAACAGGAAATAAATTACAAAAAACAGGTTATTTGTTGGAAAAATACAGTTTTGATTTCTTTCTGAACATTGAAATGGTTGAGGAATCTTGCATGATATCAAATAAAGCATGCTCATAATTAAGTAAATTAGGAATCTGCCACTGTAAAAGCTGATTGCCGTAGTTTGTTCTAGTTTTTACCTTAATAAAATTCCTAGCTCTTAAGGTGTAGTTAGTTGTGGTATTAGTATATATAGAAAAAAAGTTCTCACGATTACTTATGAATTCTAAAAAAGCTTTTTCGGATAACTTTTGTTCATACAAACTAGCGACACTCAAAATACTGTCCTGGTGAAAGTACTCAGAGGTATGTTCGTACATCGATAGGTTATTAATAATACGAACACACTTCTTCTGCATTCGGAATAGAGTTTCCAAGTTAGCCTTAGAAGTGACGCCCCAGATAAGTTAGGGAATTCCTGTAACTGGTTATATAGCATTATTATTTTTCGCCGCTGACTGCAAAAATGCCTGATACATGCTCTGCTTGCACGAAACCCGTGGACGGGAAGTGTTTGACTTGTTCTACTTGCAAAAGAAGTTACCACTTTGGAAAGAGCTGTTCCACTATCTCGAAAAATGCGTTTTCAAATATGTCGACTGCTAAGCGGGAAACCTGGACATATCCATCATGCGAATCTAGTGCAAGCAATCCCTCCGACTCGGATGATTGTGATGCTTCTTTTGGTCATGAATTCTCTGCTGTTAACAGCAAGCTTGACCAACTGAGAGTTACGGTTGAACCACTCACAATTCAAGTGGAACTAATTCAATTTAAGGCAGCAGTTGAAAAGATGGCTGAAACTGTTACTGAAATTCAAACGTCCATTGAGTTCCTTTCTAATAAATATGACTGTAATGTCTAGCCTGGAAGCTAGCCAAACAGAGTTAACTCAGCTACATGCCCGAGTGGAATCACTTCCTGAGACTGTTGACGCTCAAGCTGAGCTACTGGATAAATCAAGGTGCTCAGTTCATGTTCTTAAATAAAGAGAAAATCACACATCCACCCGCTGTGATTTTCTCTTTATTCATTACTTCTCTCCACCTTGCGGGTTTCCGCAGAACTACTACGTCAAACAGTTAATGCTCTTGAACAGTACAGCCGGCGATGCAACTTCAATATACACGGCCTCCGACCCAACCCTAATGAAAATTTGGTTTCTTTCATAGGTGACCTAGCTCAGAAACTTGAGTTTCCAGAATTTGAAGCGAATACAATTGCTTCAATACATCGAATGCCGAACAGGGACAGTTTGACTCCCCCTATCCTTGTGCAGGTGCGTGACGTGGCGTCTAAAGAAAAATAGCTTGCTCTACGGACAAAGCTTCGCGATTTGCCTACGGATGAGTCTCATCCTTGGTTGTATTTCAATGAAAATTTGACAAGGACAAACAAGGAGCTTTTCCGATTGGGCAGGTCCAAGGGAAAAGAAAAGCAGTACAAATTTGTGTGGACACGTAGCGGCAGAATTCTGGCCAAGAAATCAGCAGAAGTCTGTCATCCGCATTGAGAAGATTTCTGACCTAGATAAGATCTGCCAAGCATGAGCAATCTTGAATTCCTTGCATGTACAACATTTTCTAAAGCAACACAATTTTTCACAAGTGACGCGCAACTTGCATTTCGCGCAATGCACGTTAATATCCGTAGTATCCGAAAGCACTGGGATAAATTCATGGCCCTAACTTCACCTTTTCCTTCTACATGTGACGTATTCGTACTGAGGGAAATTGATATTTCAGCTGATATTTTTAACCAGTACGCAATACAGGGCTACCAAGCAATTTCATGTACACGACCTGCGAAAAAAGGGGGCGGCGTCGCAGTTTTTGTGAGAGGCAGTTGGACTATTACAGAGCTCAATCTTGACTTCCAGCAAGCAGAAGTTGTAGCTTTGCGTATGAGCTCGCCAGCTCTCTCTTTGATACTCTTTGCAGTATACCGACCCCCCTGCTTTAATGGCAGGCTCTTTTTGGCCGAACTTGAAATCGCCCTCTCAGCTCACTCGCATGAAGACTATATCTATGTAATAGGCGACATTAACATAGATACCTTTCGCCCTTCTGTGGCTCTGGTCGCAGATTATCTTGATCTGTTATCGAAATGGGGACTGCAAGCAACTATCCAGAAAGCAACGCGAGAAGAATTTCGGCGGGGCAACTGGTCGTTTTTTGCATCGACCATATAAATATAAGAGCTCCGAATTTCGCCGTACAATCTGCTATCGTCGGAGCAAAACTGTCAGACCATTACTTTGTTTGTTGCCCTTTAGCCCGAAAATCGAACGCTCCAACAGCGGATCGCGGCAAAAAGGGAATATCTATCTGTGATCCCAAATATTCTACAGACTGGCGTCGGAATACGATTGGGAAGGGTTCTTGGAAAATGTGTCCCCGATAGACATTTATGATAAGCTTGTTGAACTAGCACAAGAGTTTAAGAAAGCGGCTACTCGCGTGGTTGAAATCGGGCAGTATCCCGGCCACGGCGGCCGCATTTCGATGGGGTAGAAATGCGAAAACACCCGTGTACTTAGATTTAGGTGCACGTTAAAGAACCCCAGGTGGTCGAAATTTCCGGAGTCCTCCACTATGACGTGCCTCATAATCAGAAAGTAGTTTTGGCACGTAAAACCCCAGAATTTATTTTTTTTAATCAGGCAGCGCAATAAAGAAAACTTATGGATGACCTCCAAAATACTATCAGCTATAAAAGAAAAAGATTTGCTATGGGCCCAGTCGAAAAGGGTACCTGCTTCTATCCTGCTACGGTCGAAATTTAAGGTTGCGAAAAATAAAGTAAATGCAATGATTAGTCTGGATAAACGAGTACATTTCCGTAACAAGTTTAAGAATGCAGGCTCAGATACTAGAAAAACGTGGTCATTGATTAATAATCTAAGAGATGTCAAAAGGCGTGGCAATGATGGAAAAGATTTCGTGTCGTATTTTGGCACTGATGAAGAAAACATAGCTAATGAATTCAACAAGTTTTTCTCGTAATTTTCGGGTAGTGAGCAACAGCATCCCTTATTTTATACTCTTAAGAGCAGCACAGTCGAATCGGCACACCTACCTTTGCTAAGGGAGGATGATCTAAGTTCAATTATTTTCGGCCTTAAACGCAATAGATCTGTGGGAATAGATGACATTTTAGTTGATGGTCTGCGAACCTTGCTCGACATATTTAAAGGCGTGTTGCCATCACTGTTCAACAGCATTATCTCTAGTGGCATGATCCCGGCGAACATGACAGCGGCTATTATTACCCCAATTCACAAAGCTGGTGTGCATAATAGGAGTGAGAATTATCGTCCTGTTTCAGTCTTGCCCTGTTTGACTCAGATATTAGAAAAAACATCTGCTCTTTACAATGACAAGTTTCGTAGATAAGCACAAAACCCTGTCACCGCGTCAGTATGGTATTGTACAAGGTAAAGGGACGGAAATGCTTTTGGAGGACTTTTCTGACATGTTAAATGGTTCGTTTGAATGTAGCCAAGTGGTGTGTGCACTGTTTCTGGATGTCAGCAAGGCTTCTGACAGCGTTTGTCACACTGTGTTATTGTGTAAACTGTCCAGGTTAAGCTTCCGTGGAGTGTTTCTTTTGCTTTTGGAAAATTTTTTTACAGCAGAGAACGCAATACGTCTCGATTGGGCGGGCAAAGAGCGCTTCTTTGCTAACAAAAGCTGGCGTTCCTCAAGGTTACATAATTATTCCCCTCTTATTTAACGTCTACGTGAATGACCTTTCAAACGCCATGCCTGTAGGCCTGTATTAGTACGCTGACGATACTGTCCTCGCATCCCAGTCGCCGAACTACTCTGACTCCCTTTCTTCTCTTCAGGCTGCAGCAACTATTGCTATGGACTGATTCTCACACAACCTAATCAAAGTAAACAGCTCTAAGACTCAATTTACACGCTTTCACAGCACGATAAAGAAGGTAGATTTAAACTAGCGCTTGTTCTTGCACGGATCTGATTGCTCTCAATGTCAATGTCTACCCCTGAGCTATAATGCTACAATGAAATACCTAGGATTATACTTTGACAGCGCTCTTTCTTGGAATGATCACTTAGTCCACGTTTGTAAAAAGCTCCGAGCCGTCTCCTGTGTGCTCTACAACATTAGATACTACATGCCGCTTTCAATACGCAAAGTTATTGTAAACGCTCTCCGTTATAGCGTACTGCGTTATGGCATAACGATCTATGGTCACTGTGCAGTTCGTTGGAAGAACAGGATGAATTCTCTCCTACGATCCTTCTTAAAAAATATAGGCAATGATTTAGGCCTGCACTCCAATTCTGATGTTTTTAAGGTATTTTCGCTACCTGATTTTGATCACCTTTCGATGGAAACGATTGTCCTGAAACATTTTTGGTTTAGTGACTATAAGATTCCGTATGTTGCCACACGGTCTCTTCAACCGAAGGAGCCTTTATGTATTCCCCGACGGTTTACGAGACATGGAAAGCGAGTAAGAGATTTTTACGTTCCCTTTTATTTTAATGGGTTGCCTCCAAGTGTTCGCCGAGCAAAAACTAAATATAAAGTAAAAAAGATGCTGCGATACACTACTTAGTGGGTTTACGACGTTGTACACACATGCCCCACCACTTGTCAAATGAAGCCTGTGAATTCACTGGTTTCTGCAGTATTTGTTGCCCTGATCTGAGTATTGTCATGCTATTTTGGCTTTGCTTCCTCGCAATTTATTCTGATGTGATTTTTTGATATGTAACTTGGCTTTTGTGTCTATTTTTATTTTGCCACTGTACTAATTTGATGTTCCGTAATATTTAATGTGCGTTTATGCCTGTGTTCTGCGCGGTTCCGCTGCATGTCGAGCTCTGCCACTTAAGCCCAATGAGGTATTGGCAGGCCGGATTTTTGTGCATTTCTTTAATACTTCGTGCAATAAAATATTATTATTATTATTATGTTATTATTATTATTATTATTATTATTATTATTATTATTATTATTATTATTATTATTATTATTATTATTATTATTATTATTATTATTATTATTATTATTATTATTATTATTATTATTATTATTCAAGTCCTTGGCTTTCAGACAGATTGAATGAGGCACCGCCCCTTTCTTCATTTGTTTGACATGTTGCGCACTTCCAAGAATTTTTCAAGGAATAGCCCTTACTGCGAAAAGCAAACCCAGTAGTTCCAGAACATTTACTAACATGACATAAATATTTACAAATTGTACACACAAGGTGTATTTCTTCGGGCCGAATGTCTTCATTGCACACCGAACATTCAGTCATAATAACAGCGGACAATTAACTAGGAGCACAGCAGCAGCAGGGAACACCAAAAGCTTAAGAGCAAGTTCGAAGCAAAATAACTCCAACCTGCAACAGTGGCAAAACAAGTGCGTGAGAAGCGATGCTGCATGCCGTCCACTGCCACTGCTGTGCCCGTAGAGCGAAGAATCCAGGAACCGCCTGTCCTTGTGACGTCCGTCGTCCTCAGGTCTGCCACGTGGTAGCATCTGAATCGGGGCGGTAGTCCAAATTATCGCCACGATGACGTAACAGTCTGATACGGCCGCACGTTGTAATTCTGCAACAGTGTGTGAGAAGCGATGCTGCGTGCCGTCCACTGCCACTGCCACACATCGCGCTTCGCAAGATCACCATTATGGAAAGTGCAAAGAGTGGTTCATTGTGTTAATCCAGCGGGTCCATCAAAGTATTTCTGAATTATGTTACGCATTTGTTTTTTAATGCGTTAATCATAGTATTTATTACTCGCTTATGCACTGTAGTTACCAAGTGACACACAGGGGCCGCACATTTCATTTAATTAAATACAGGGACTCATTTTTGAACCTATTCAGAAGTCGGAGAGAGACTGCTGCGTGCGCGCTCTGCTGCGAGAGAGAAATGACGTCACTACCGGTGTAGCCACTGACCCGCTACACCTTTGCGGCGAGATAATTATGACATCATGATCTGGCCTTAACCGTGTCCCCCTCTGTGTCCCTTCCCTGCAATAATATGTAGATAAATGTATATGTTTTGAATGCATAAGCATTTTTGTGTCTACTCAACAAGAAATTTCTCCATCCGTCATGTAAGATGAATGCAATGGCTCACACATCCCTAAACAATGGCTCATACCCGCCACACTAGTGTTTTTGTGTTTGGACCACGAGTGTTTCGCCTAGACATATACAGCTTCACTGTAAAAAGAATGAACACCTTTCTGCTAGAGACCAAGACGATCATGAGGCGTACTAACAAATGAAAGTTTATTGAACATGCCCAGTAAATGCCGTTTGACAAGCAATAAATCGAAGCCACACAAAAAGCAGAAGCAACAACTGATCTGTATCCACACAGATCCCAACAGGAAACAGAAACAAATAATATTACGATGCGCGGCTACAAAACGCACATTGCCCAAGGAGGGACCCGGACCGCCGTCCTCATCAAGAAGCACTACACGACGCAGCAGCACCAAATCAACCACAGAATCGAGCGCACTCTGATTGAGCTGGTACCTCCCATGAAAACCCTACAGAGCCTCTACATCCTGAATGTATACAGTGCTCCGCGCGACACACTAAATGACTTGGACAAGTTCCTGAGAGAAGTGAAGAAAGTCACCAACGGTCAAAAACTTCTCGTGCTGGGTGACTTTAACGCTCCACACGTGGCTTGGGGCTACCGATCAACCAGCAAGAAGGGTATGGACGTACACAACGCGGCACAACACCACCAGTTGACGTTGTGGACCGATCCTCTAATACCAACTAGAATCGGCAACAGTGTCTCTAGAGGCACCAGCCCAGACCTGACCGTCTCCACTGGCTTAACGCCAGTCGAGTGGTCGAGACTGGATGAGACTCTGGGTAGCGACCATCATATCATCCAGATCGAAATCATGCACCACAAAACCCCCGTGAGATTAGGTCAGGCCAAAATTACGGACTGGCCTGCTTTCCGGAAAGATGAACACCCCAGAAGCCTAGAGGACATCGAGGAGTGGACCAAGAACGTGATGGACTTGGTTACCAAGTACACAAAGACCATCCAACTCACTGCGGACAATCCCGAAGTCGACCCACACCAGCTTCACCTCTGGGAGGCCAGGCGAGGACTTTTGAAGAGATGGAAGAAGCAGAAGAGAAACCGCAAACTCGAGATCCGCATTGCCGCAGTCTCGCGGCAGGTGGAGGAGTATGCTGAAAAACTCGGACGTTAGAACTGGAATCAAGTGTGCAACCAGTTACAGGAACCCTCAGCTACCGAAAGACCTGGGCCATTCTAAAGACCCTTCTGGCGAAGACAGAATCAAAAACTGTCACGGGGCAACACATACAAAGACTTATACACTACTTCCATGGAACCGAAGAAGAAGCGCTCGAAGCCATCACCGGGAAATACATCGGAGACGAGCAACAACGGAAGACGCAGCCAGTCATTCACCCGGAGTACGAGGGGGAACCCAATCCGGATTTAGACCACCCTTTCACCAAGTCAGAGATCGTGGCAGCCTTAAGAAATCTAACAAGAAACACGATGCCCGGCAGGGATTAAATTAACAACAAGACCCTCCGAAACCTGGACGACGGGGCGACGGAGAGTTTACTCAAGTATATCAATGAAAGCTGGGAGACCGGCAGTATACCGGCTTCCTGGAAGCACTCGGACGTAACGATGATCCCGAAACCCGGCAAGCCCATCAACCTACAGAACCTGCGTCCGATCTCTCTCACGTCATGCGCGGGAAACTCTTCGAGCACATGGCCCTCAATCGTCTCTCGCCCTATCTGGAAGAAGGTGGGCACCTGCCGAACACTATGTTCGGTTTCCGGCCAAACCTCTCCACCCAGGACATTCTACTTCAGCTTAAAGAAGAAGTCATCGACGGCCTCAGCACATTCCACAAGAGTGCCATCCTGGCACTCGACGTGAAGGGAGCCTTCGACAACGTCTCACACGAAGCAGTGCTAAACAGCCTACAACACACCAACTGCGGACGGCGGACATACAACTACGTACGGGACTTCCTGACGGGTAGAACGGCGACCATAGGCCTGGGGAATCTCAGGACCGAAAAGTTCCAAATACCGCAGAAAGGAACCCCCCAGGGGTCAGTGATCTCCCCGTTGCTGTTCAATATAGCGATGAGGGGATTGCCGAACCTCTTGGAGAATATCACGGGCATCCGTCACGCAATGTATGCAGGCGACCTGACCATGTGGACGTGCACGGTATCGGCGGGCGAACAACAAGACGCCCTGCAGGAAGCCATCGACAGGACCGAGCATTTCTACACCGCTGCGGTCTTTCATGCGCGCCGGAAAAGTCGGAGCTCCTGATCCTCAAAAAGAGGACAAGGGGGCGGCCTCCGCAGGAGACACCTGACCCAACGTTGACACTAAATGGAGTCAACATACCCAAGGTGGACACACTTTGAATTCTGGGCCTCACTCTCCAGAAGGACGGTGCCGGTCTCGCCGCCATTAAAAAACTGCAAGCGACAGTTACCCAAGTCGCGCACTTGGTGCGAAGAGTGACAAACAAAAAGCACGGCCTGAAAGAGCAGGACACAATCAGATTAATACAAGCCCTGATAATCAGCAGAGTTACTTACGGCACCCCATACCTGGGTCTCAAGAACAGCGAGGGAGACAAATTGAACACCCTAATACGAAAGACCTACACGCTGGCACTGTGGCTTCCACCGACGACGTCGACGGAGAAGCTACTCAGCCTGGGCATCCACAATACTTGGGAGGAACTAGTAGAGTCCCACAAGACGAGCCAGATAGAGCGACTCAAGCTCACCAGCACGGGTAGGGACACGCTAATAAGACTGGGCTACCCAGTCGAATATGAGTCCACAAAACAGCGGGTCACCCCTGAGGGAGATCACGGTGGCCAGCATACAGAGAAACATGCACCCTGAATACCACAGAGAAAGGAGGCGAGCGAGAGTAAAAGCTCTACGTAAGGCCTACGAAGGACCAAAACAAGGAGAAGTCCGATACACCGACGCGGCAAAGTACAAGAACAGAGCGGCCCACGCTATCAGCGTGATCAACGGCCAAGGACAAGAGGTAACAGCGGCCTCGGTAAGCACTCCAGACATCGACTGCGCGGAAGAAACGGCGATAGCCCTGGCGGCCACTACGGGCCAGCGAGAGGAAGATCTAATCACAATCATCACCGACTCACAAACAGCATGTAGAAATTACCAAAAAGGCCGCATTTCCAAACAAGCCCTGAGCATCCTCGAAAAACGAGGCAATTTTCCAGAAGTGTGCATTGTCTGGGCCCCGGGACACAAGTCCCTGGCGGGTAATGTAGCGGCTAATGCAGCTGCCCGAGATAACATTCTCCGAGCTATCCCACCAGGTTCACGAGCACCGGTAGACCAACGAGATAGCATCCCGAAAAGATACGCCGATATCCTGAGCCACTACAAACTGGGTAGAAGGATCTATCCACCCCCGCTTCCCCAGCTGACAAGAGAAGAGGCGGTGATCTTCCGAAGACTACAGACCGGCACATTCCCGCACGGCACCCTGCTACACGCCATGTATCCTACGAGCTATACACACAAATGCGCCTTCTGCTCTACGCCCAATACCCTCTACCACATGGTATGGGAATGTCAGAAAAACCCATCGACACCGCCCATCGCCGGACCAACCGTCGAGCAGTGGGAGGCCCAGCTGACAAGCTCGAGCCCTGAAGACCAGCATCGCCTGGTGACCAGGGCCAAGCTATCAGCTCAGGCCCACGGCATCCTTGACTAGGGACACCGCCAACCTCAGACGATTTTACCGTCGGTTCATATCAACTAATCAAGCTTATTCCTCCTCCTCCTCCTCTGAAAGTGTAAGTGTCCATGCTGACACAAGATTCTCCGTCTGTCTTTGCTTCTATAGCTTGCCCAATTTCTCTAGGCAGTCGATCGCCACAAAATGCTAGCTTCTTCCTCTACAATGCACTCTCGACATCTGAGCGAGCATTGTAGATGAAAAAGCTAGCATTCTGTGCAGATCGGCTGCCTAGAGAAATTATGGAAGATGTAGATCTAAAAACGACAAACTTCGTCCGATAATAACAAAATTCATATCTTTCAAAACAAAAGAAACTGTCCTGTCGAGTGCCCGGAAACATAAAGGTACAAATTATAGTATTGGCGAAGATTTTTCTCCTGCACTTCAAATTGCTCGCAGCCAGCTCGTTGCATTTGCCAGAAAGCAATCTGCCCCATTTAATCTGCGCTACAAAACCCTGAACATCAGACCGAAGCGCTACGTGTTTGATAGCGTATCTGAAACTAGAAGAGAAGTGTTATAGCAATAGTACGCCCGGAAAAATGTGATTACCTGCCCCCAAACCATGCCAAGAAATAATCTTTTATTATCTGTCATAGTCACAAACATTCGCAGTTTCCTACCTAAGCGTGAACTCGTGTCTAACATCATGATTTCTTCAAAGAGCAGCATACTTTTACTAACCGAAACGTGGCTTACCCATGATGTTACTGATACAGAAGTACTTGCTGACTTGGCAGGTTTCCAAGTTTTCAGAAATGTCCGCAGATGCGCTCGAAGGGGGCGGTGTCTTGATTGCTGTGGGCCCTAATTTATCGTGCACACCATTAGACATCGTGTCTGACCTAGAAATGTTATGGCTAATTTTTCGCTCATCGGCACAATCCGTTTTTCTTGGTTTGTGCTACAGGGCTCCGCTTACTTCACCTAACTTTTCAAGTGAGCTGAACAATACTCTGAGTGATCTCGGTACTGCACATCCAAATTCACATCTATTGCTATTTGGAGATTTCAATTATACCGGTATCGACTGGCAGAAACTAGCTCCCTCAGGTGCGAACCACAGAGAATTAAAGGATTTTGCACAAATATGTTTGAATGACAATCTCACTCAGTAAGGGAACCAATGCGTGTTGCTGGCGTCAGTGCTTTCGAAAGAATGGCACCAGTCTTTCGAAAACTCCTCCTCGCCTCGCCGACAATATTCAAGGAGCAAAAACCCTCAGATTTTATCTCACGCGCCTTCTTACTCGCGCCTGCGCACAAACGACTGGCGATCCCTCAAATGAACAGCTCGTGGTGTTTATTGCATAGAGTTTCCTACAAAAATTACTAGAGGGTACTCTGGCGCTAGTGTCTACGGGAGCTGCAATGCGAGTGGTTGTCCCTGCATGGGAATTATGGGAAGTCACGGATGTGGGAAGTACATGGATTTGCCTAAACTTCGTCCTTGTGGCTTCAAACGGCTTTGTGATTTTCTAAACTCGTCATTTTCAACAGCGTATTGCGTAACAAATAATTAAATAAACGTCAATAAAATTGCCCGACGGCAGGATTCGAATACAGGGACCTAGCACAGAAGCCTGATATCAAAACCACTAAGCCATTGACGTATGTATCGACAAGCGAATGAAACGCCCTTGTGAATTTATCGCGGGCATGCCAGTGCCTCCAGATGCTTGACGCGTTTCGTTTTGACCACCTGGACAAGCTCAAGCGTTGCAATTAATAGCAATTGTATGCGTTCCCGGCGTCTTTCGCACTTCGAAGAATATAGATTGCGCTGAAATATACGATAATAAGATTTATATAGCGTAATATACAAAGCCACAAGAACGTCTGAATCCGCAAGCACGAAGATCAGACAAATCCATGTACTTCCCATCATTCCCATCGTATCATACCCATATATAGTAGGACGACTGCAGCGCCATAGTTCCCTCTAGTAATTTTTGTAGGAAACTCTATGGTTTATTGCATAGAGTTTCTCACTATAAAACCTAGAGGGTAATCTGGCGCCACCGTCTATGGGAGTTTCTTAAGGGGGCACCGTGCCGTCATGGGAACGACGGTATATGTGTCTGCGAGGGTCATGTTGGCTGGTGTTGTAAGAGGCTTCGTCTAAAAGGTGGATATGGCTACGCAAATAACGCGTTTTCAAAGTAAAATCTTCATAAAATGTTTCCATTCACGCATATTACATCTTTACTCACCCATAATGCATGACCAAGCGAACAAAAGCTAGAACAGTCGAACAACTGTTTCAAAGCGAGCGCGAACCTTGTCGTTTGTCCTCCAACTTTAGCGGCCCGCTGATACTTTTTACGTAACATGTAGTCGTACACACAATAACAAGTTCTCATAGTTAAACAAAACATGTTTTCGCGTAATAATAAAGCTAAAACAGCTTTTTACGTGCTGTTTTAGTAGAAAATGAGTCATTGTGACAGACGGAACGGTACTTGCCAAGCGCGTCTTCAAGGTGGGCCGGCGTTGCGCGTACCCGGTCGTTCGAACGGGTGCGTTGCGTTCACCGGGTTGCTGTAACGCCCTCGCTGCGTTCACCCAAATAGCCAACTAATGCTAATTTAGCTTGGCTCCCGTTGGATATTTAAAAGGCGGCGGTAGTGCGCTTTGGATATTTCTTGTGAGCGACTGTGAAACAGGGTGTAACCTCACTATGGAGAAACCTTTTCGATCTGTCTGCGTTGTATTTTCGATTTAAGTGGTCTTCGCCGCCGTGGTTAGTTTGTTTGGCTGGTTAGTACATGTGCAAATGGCCTTTGCTTATGATTATGATGTTCTGGAGTTGTGGAAGGTCGTCGCCCCTATTGCAAGTACTTGTGTTGTCGCGACATCATTCGAACACTATACGATCAGAGCAGAAACAAGTGTAGGCGTCAGCTCTCGAAGTATTGGGCAATGCATGGTGGGAGCCCGTGTTATCTGCGGATGCGTGCTTGCACCAACTCTGACGAAACTCTGATCATTCGGGACCTATGAAAGCAGTGCTGTATTGTTTTTGTTCCCTGCTTAGTTCGCCTGTTTACATACTCGCCTTAATGTGTGCTATTGCGATTTGTAAGTTTCCCCCCGTCTGTCTGTACCAGATACCTCGCATTCAGCTGCTTATCGCCTGTAGTCGCTTTATAACTTTGCTGCAGAATTTTGCCCTTAAGTCAAATAAAGTTGGGAAGGAAATCCTGAAGCTTTACTCCCGAAACGCGCTTCTACGTCCATAGAATTTACAGTTCAAATGCAACACATATCCTCATGTAAATTTTAGAAGAATTTATGATTTCATTCAGTTGAAATTGCAAATAAACAAAATTCAATAAATTGAAGATTTCATTCTATATGCACACCAAATAAGTTCTGCAAAGTAAAACGGTTTATTACATTAAAGTTCAATATATGGAGGTGTAATTGTACAAACTTGATTGATATAGGGGTTGATTAGATACAGGGTGTGTATATTCACACTCCTGCTTCCGTCGTCGTTACGTGCTGGTTTACTTGGGCAATAAACCAAGCAACAATGTTAATGTTTTCGAACAGTTCATATATCGGGAGCACACCAAGAAGGTGATCTAAAACCTCCAGGCATATGGTAACTTTCTGGTCCAAAAGAAAAAAAGTAATAGTAATAAAGTGTACAGTGGCATAGCAGAGTAAACAAACAAAAAAGCTATCTTTTTAAGACAATGCTACATTTTTTTCCTAATTACAGCATCTGTGCAAGGTGTTCTAGATCAGTTACAATATTTGAAAATTCATTATGTGATTGGGCAGTCTGTTTCCCCTAGTGTTATAATGGCCTCATATTCTTGCAAAGTTAATCATATTACTCCTGGATCCTTACTACATTGAACTCCTGAAATGTTTTATCCTGGCCACTGCCCCTCATCCGCCATGCTTTTTCTGCTTAAATGTTCTCAAGGCAATTATATTGCCCTCCTCTCCCTATTATTCAGATAGAGAAACTGTGAGATCCACATGGCCATCACAAACTAATTTTCACTTTCACGTGCCCCGATGTTCAAAACATTCCAGTTAAGCATAAGGGAAGCTAGAATCAGCACTAGTGAAATGTAAAGGTTGTCCGCAGTCTGTGAGGCCACAGTTTATGCGAAGATGAAAGTATTAAGAAAAACTATATAAATTTTGCAGTTGATATTGTTGTTTTATTAATGCTGCTCTTGCTTTAGTTATCCTTTTTTTAGTCACCATATGTGTTAAATGCCACAGCATTTGATATTATAGCATTGACAATATATCGGGGGGGGGGGGGGGGTCCTCATCTGGATAGTGCATTTCTAATGCATACACTTTGCATGGCTTGTTTGCATTGCCAACACCTACGGTATTACTTTGCAATTAAAACCTTCACAATTGTTTTTCACACAAAAATAAAACAAGCAGTCTAAAAATGTTCCTCTGTATCATGCAATATAGCGCTCCTCTCACCTAAAGCTGTATGTTCTCGAGACACAAGTAAACAGCTACATGTTAGCTGCATAACCTCTTAAATTTACAGCAATATCGAATATGTTGAGACAAAAAAGATATTTTGGTGAACATATTGCTGCGGATGCTGACCAGCACATGAGTAGTGCTTCGTTTATTACAAACATTTAATCACCTTGCAGAGAGTGTGTACCGCTTAGATCACAATCATTTTGTTGAGATATTTTTGTATCATTTGCATGTGGCAGAAGCAGGAAATAGTAAGCTGACTCTGCCTTAAAGCAAACATGTGCATGAGAGAGCGCTTAAACCATTACTTGTTCAAACCGAGGCATTGGTGTCTAGACTTCATGACAAAGAGAGTAAAATGTGAGGCCACTTACCCTGTATTCTGAAACCATCTATGACTGGAAGCTTCATTCCACTGAGCTGAGCACAGTGCCACCCCTCGAATGAAGACGACGCTGTGTTTCACAGCAATTGACATGAAGTTTGATTAAAGCTAAGCAACCGCTTCTCTCAAGGAGTGGGGCTGCTGTGCACTGGAGTCCAGGTGGAGTGTTGAGTGGAGAATACGGGAGTTAGTCATCTTTACCTATCCTCGAGCCTCTTAAGAGATTTCCTACAGCATTTAAGCTCAGCCTTTCTGTTTTCTTACAGCATAGTTATTACAGGTGGTACAAGACATTCCATTTTACAGTTTCTATAATTCTTTGGGAAAGCATCCATAGCCGCACTAAACAGGAATAGGCTCGATAGGTTCACTGGTATCATCTATAGTGTTTCCATCGAAGACCTACTGCTATCACAAGGCATTACAGACATTCAGTGACGTAGCCAGAAGTTTATTTCAGGGAGGGATTCTCCACTGGCCACAACCACTCCCCCTTCCCTATCACCTCTCTCTCTCGCACTATATAAATGTGTGGAGGGCTTTACATCACGCCAAGACAAACTCCTAGCACTCCCCGGACAGGAATGTTTTAGCAACGAGGATGCTTGTTTTTACGTTGCCAAAACAACTTTGCTTAACTTCTGACAAAAGTTTCTCATAGCTAAGGCATGCAGCCACTATGCTTAAAATTATGCTATCATCCTAGTGCTGTTTTTAAAAATGATTATATTAAAAATAACATTTTGTTTACAAATTGATGTATTTATATAATGTATATTATGATCTAGTTGGTACATTACTTAGGAAAGCGAACCGTGCTAAAAGCATGACAGCGCTCTGTCTTGTGTCTTCTTGTTTGCAGCCCAGACTTGTTGCAGCCCAAGTAACAGTGGAGGTCAGCGTTATTTTCTTACCAGATTTGCTAGTGAGTGGTTCAGCCATGGCTGTGTATGGAAGAGAGCGGGCACTATTTTGCAAGTCGCCTATTACTTAATTGCAGGCATTATGGGCGTGCTGCCCTGACACCTCAATATTCTAAAGACTGCAGAGCAGCAAGCACAGCACATGCTATGACAGGGTAGGTGAACCTCAGCTAAGGCAACTGGCCACGGCCATCTGGTGTTGAGCAATCGAGCAGTGATGAGAAAATCCCCCTATGTTGCACAATTTTTCACTTAACTTCATTCTTGATGCCCTTAATACGCGTCACCACCCCAGCCCCCTTACCGTATCCACCTCTCCACTCCCTGGAGCTCACTGAAACTCTTTTCAGCCAATCACTGTCGCACTTTTCAACATTCACGGGGTTGTTGAACGACGCAGCGTTCCTATATTTCCGTCTCTGTGTGGACATCGAAGCCATTCACCTAGCTCCCCTCCCACCTGTTTGTTGTGGTGGCTTCTTAGCTTCCGTGGCCCAGCACCCCGTCCTTGATATAAATTGCTGCGCGCAAATCAACATTCTGTAGGCCTTTCTTTTTTGTCCCGTTTTCTTTCCATTTTTTCATTCTTAGCAGTGTGTACAAACTAGCCTAAGCTCTTCTGAAGTTTATTAACATAATGAAAGTCATTGTCAATGGAATATAAAAGAAGAAAAAAAAGGTCGGGGAGTGTTTTTTATGAGTTTTCTAAACAAGCAAGTTGCAATATTTTCGGAATGCTTTTCCTCTGCACAGTGTGGTCGATGATTCGGGGAAGCACCAGAAATGAGAAGCTCTTCGACGACACGAAGGCCTGATCTAAGTTTTAAGCATGTGCTTGTCGCATTTTCGTCTGTGTAGAATTTTAACGCTCATCCCCCCTCAGTAGTTATGCTTAACATAATCTGGAATGAGGTAGAGAGGCACCATGGGTGGGGCCACAATGTTCTGCCTCCTACAGGCACTGGGCAACCTCTTACTTTTCACTGCAAAAGCGGTGCACTCCTAGTGCCCATTTGGCACAATGAGCGTGGTCGTAGACATAGCAGTCCTAAACATTAGATTCAGGGAGAGGGGTTCTACAGCTGAATTTTTTTTCATCACATCTGTGTTTGCGCCTCAAACAGCAGCAAGGTCAGGCAGTACATCTCTTATCTACCAAGTATCTCATCAGTGGTGCACTTCGTGTGCACAACCAGCGATTGGCATAAAGCAAGGGCTGGTCATTCTTCAGAGAACAATAAAGTTATGATTGTTTCAACAAAGAAAAATGTCAAGTTGCTTGAGACAGTGTTTTGCATGCTTGTCGATTTTGCCTTCAATAAAGCAGTTCCCTGCTCCCATAATCACTATGTGCCTGTCATAAGCATGCATACCTGGCAGGAGCAGCGATGTGGATGAATTTGTGTGTTCACTTCAAAAATCCCTTGACACTGGCCGTGAGACTAAGGCCCCCAGAAATTACTGGAATCTTACTATGTATAATACACAATAGCCTGTAGGGTTAAACCTCTTGAAACGGGCTTTCTTAATTGTCCGCTTGCCAATACATCTGTGTTGTGTAGCATGGTCGTGTAGGCGCTGTGAATCTCCCGGACTATTGGTCAGTGCACACTGGGTGTCTTTGTGATCTATGTATGTGCAGCATTGCATGTTTGCACTAACTCTGACAAATAAGGAGCGCTGAAAGCAGTGCCGTGCTGTTTCTGTTACCTGCTTGGTCCGCCTGTTTTGTTTACAAACTCACCTGAATATTTGCTGTTGGGACGTAAATTTGCCCATTGTATTTATACAAAGATACCATGCCCTAAATTGCTGGTCGCCCATGGTTTCTTTGTAATATTGCAAAATGTTAGCCTGAAGTTAACTTTACTCCTGTAACGCACTTGTATGTTCCTACGAATTGTTAGTTTACATGTAAGACATGGTGGTGGTAACAACTTTATTAAAAATCCGGCAAATTCGTGGCCTGGGCCTTGGGCGCTCTCGAGTAGCTCCGGAGATCCTGTCTCCTTGCCGCTTCACGGGCTTGCTGGGTGGTCTTGGAGGTTTGAGTTGCATAGCACGGCCGTCCACCGCGCCGCAGCTTTGTCTCGGGAGGCTGCATTTCCTCTGCCTATAACCTCACATTCCCAGAGAATGTGTCTAAGATGCATGAGCCCTGCCGCTTAGCTTGTATTTATCGTCTGAAGAGAAGATGTCTGGATATATCCTTCTGAGATGAACAGGATTGCGGAAGGTCTTGGTTTGCAACTGCATCCAGTCTACCGCTTGGACCCTGTCGAGGGGTCAGGCGGTGGGTAAACATGCCTGGAATTTTGATAAAATTTTGAAATGTCACAGTACTTGGTCATTCTGTCCCTCTCTGTCCATGCCTCCATTAGATTTCCTACCCCCAGAGAGGATCCTTCTACGCATAGGGTAATTATATTGTGGGAGAAGAAAATCAGTTTACCAGCCGTGGTTGCTTAGCGGCTATGGTGTTGGGCTGCATAGCGCGGCCACAGCGACCGCATTTCGATGGCGGTCAAATGCAAAAGCACCCGCGTACTTTAGATTTAGGTGCACATTAAAGAACCCCAGTGGTCTAAATTTCCGGCGTCCCCCACTACGGTGTGCCTCATAATCAGATTGTGGTTTTGGCACGTAAAACGCGATAATTTAATCTTTTTAAGAAAATAATTTTAAACTTCGGTGCAAACGGTAAGATTCTAAGCCATGCTCCTGTCATTTTATCTGTATTTTCTCATTGCTATTCATATGGCTTTATGGTTCATCATGTCCAATAGAATTATTGTTTGCCAAAGTGCAAATCTCGCATGTCGAACATGAAGGAAGCTTGTGTGTTTGACAACTTGATTATGCATAGATACCTTGAATACTTGCTGTGTCTGCCTATGTGATTGTCCAATTGACATGCTCACTGAGAGAAATGCATTAGCTGATGTAATTTGTAGAAAGACGCAATGTTCTTGTGTAGTTACCTTGTTTAGCTTCCTTTAGCATTTATCCATGACCTGTGAAATCTATAAAATGACTCATCTATTAGCCTGAGTGGATATTTAGCACATAAACTGCTTTCCTTTGTGCAAGTTGGTTGTTTTATTAGTATCGTGATATTTTGTTATTTTTCTTTGGTTTACTAAAAAACGTCTTGTGTGTTTTGTTAGGCGAGTAATTTATGCAGCAGTTCACTGAGTAGCTCTACAACTAAGCTTATGCATTCAACTCGTCTTTGTATATTGGAGTTGGAACAACAAACAGATTCACTGGAAGATGTAAATAGTGATGTCGAATATGGAATGTTTTGGACTGGAGCCAACGTTGTGACAAACTCATCTTTGTCAACTAGTCCTCTTGTTGAAACATTGGCTGCAGCCAGAGGCCTCCATTGTTTAGCTGATGTTGATCACTTGTAGAACAATCACTATTATAAAAATAAACAAGCTATAGAATAAATTTTCTTATGTACAGTAAGGTTTCAACATTTCCTGTTAATAACCCAACGGAACAAAACCATTAAAGAAAAATTTTTCAAAGCTCAAAAAGGCTTGCATCCAAGTGTAAGACTGCATGCAGAAAAAAAAAGTATTCAGGCAGCTGTCCTCTTGAAGCTTTGCTTCACAATCGCAGCAGGCGAGCAAGCATCAAGTATGAAAGAATAAAAAATACATTTACACTTCTCATCTGACAAAATTTACTGTGCTTTTACTGAAATGAAAATCATTGAAAAGGAAGTGGGTGTTTACGTTGAGATATGAGCATGCAATCTGTAAGCCTCATAAGCTTATGTCAAGTAAAACATGATATACTGAAAGATTAAGATTTTTAAGTACACATGTTATGGTAGGAACACCAGCCTTCAGGATGATAAAAATCACTGTAGATCAAGGTTCTCCGCGTAGTGGAAACATTGCTAAATCTGTTAAGATGTGAATGTGGGCAAGTTGGTTACAAATTTCTAACTTGCTAAAGCACATTACTGTCCTCATCGAACAAATAACTGTAGTTTCTTGCACATGTGCCTTGATCACATTCAGGACAACATTATGTATTTTTATCCCGAATTTCGGTGGGGGCAAAATGCGAGAACACTCGTGTACTTAGATTTAGGGGCACGTTAAAGAACCTCAGGTGGTCAAAATTTCTGGACTCCTCCACTACGGCGTGGCTCATGATCAGGAAGTGTTTTTGGCATGTAATAGCCCATAATTTTTTTATTATGTATTTTTATCTCTTTTTAATACATTTTGTAGCCCTTCAACGAATTCCAGTTGGAAGAAGCACCGTGTTTGTCTTGTATGTTTCTTTGTCTAAGTTCCATCAGTGACATGCTTTAGCAAGTTAAAATAGTCTGCTAAGCTTTTGTGTCCAACCAGCATGTTCCCTCAGCTTCAAGCGTGCTCTACTTTTGTAAACACCACAGTGTCACCCAGAACACCGTGTGCTATGTACGCTGCACGGTGCCCAAATTGGAAAGAGATACAAAAGAGCTCCGATGTGATAAGCTGAACATGTTAATTATATTTATATATCAATCGTATTTGTATAAGTTTGTTGCGGTCTTGACAATTTTCTCCATGTGCACCGACACAGGCGCTCAACGCAACATTGCAGTCAGGCTAGTTTGTCCGAATCCGAGGTTACAGACAGCACATAAATGATGTGAGGAACAGATTACACTGCTTATGTCATTTGTTTCTCTTGCCTTCGTGACTTTTCTGTTCTGTGTAATGAGCTTGGATGCAAGTACAACCAAGTGGAAGCCCATAGCCACGGGTGCAGCTACAATGAAATTGCAACTGCACATTGAAGAAGTTTTGGGTACCTGAAACAAAGCTATCAGAAAAGTCTCTCTTTGGTATAAAAGCCCCCTCCCTAAACTTTGACACAACAGATATTTGGACACATGCGTGCAGGAGCAGCTTCACATGCAAAAGTGTGACATGGTCGTGTACATCTGTGGAAAGGCGTATGCAGCTGCAGAAAAGTACTGATAACTAAATAAGAACCAAGACAAATGTCTAGGTATTCTTGCATACTCCAAAGTACCTTTTGAAGCAGTCCACCTTTTCTTTGCTAATATTGAGAACAGCAAATGTGTCACTTGTACAAGCTTGTCTTACTGTGTATGGTGAACGCATGACAGCATGGCCACTCTAGAAAAGAGGTCATGAATGCTGTTACTCCCGTTTAAGAAAGTAACAGCTTCAAAAGCAATAAAACCGTTGCAACTGACAATAGAATTGCTTTAAGGAATTAAGGCTTGGATGGAGGCCTGCAGGCTAACCTTTCAATAAAACATCTGCCAAACCTTTCTATTGCTCACTTTTCCTATTAATTGAACGAATGTTGGAGCTCTACAGGTTTGAGTACTGTATAAAAAGAGGGACACAGACCACAGCGCTGTCCTTTCGTTTTGCGCTGTTTTCTGCTCGTAATCCTGAATCAACCAGCCCAAGTGCGTACTCTTCTACTCCTCTGAATACTGTAGTTCAATGTTCCTTATTACTCTGAATGCCAATGTACATAGATGCATACAAGTTCTTCATATGACTGCAGGCCATAACGATGCACTTCCTATGCGAGAATTATCCATTTGTCTTTTGTGAGGTGAAAATGTGAACGCACAGTTCCGTATTACAAAAGATTACAAAAGCATAATATAAGACAGTCACTTTAGCATAAGCCAAAGAGGGTGAAGGTGAAAGCCTGCACGCTCAAGAGACATGCATTAAAGTACTCGAAATTCTCATTCAAACGCGTTGTTACTTCTTATTACTTGTTTTCTCTCACTAAAGGCCGTAGATTCGAGTGCCTTAAGAAAGAGAGAGAGAGAAAAGCAATAGAAAGAGAGGGAGTTTAACCAGAGATTATATCCGGTCGGCTACCCTGTACTGGAGAGGGGCAAAGGGATGTGAGAGGCCAGGGAGAAAAAGAATGACAAAAAATTGAAGAGAAAAAAACGTGCACCTACAGAACTGTTTCTGTGGGCACTGTCACGTACTCTGCGAAGGCATTCCTAGTGACACACACTGTCATATGCACCTTAGCATGTTCAGTGTGAAATGCTTTCTTTAGGTCTTGTTTTACATGCGGAGTGACCTACCGGTGGGACATGTGGCTATGCCTCTTTCTTTTACTCCAAAGAGATGGTGCTGCTATCTTTGCAGCTGGCATTTGGCACATTTATTTGAAAGATGCTATAAACCTATGTTCAACTACAAAGTGCTTGCCACAAGGAAAGACAAAAAGTCAGTTCCTGTGATAGAAATATTTATTAGTTTGAGAAGAGGTAAAATTTAGTAGGTACATTAACCATGTTTTGAAGTTTTTATCCTACTCATATTACAGTTGAAGCTGGCTTGCTTCTCAGCTTACTTGTGCTTGGAATTAAAGCACAAAAAACAGATGAACGGCTTGCCAGGGCATTGTCCACAAGAAAGTGGTCACTCTTCTCACTCTCACCCTAGTGTTTGGGCTACTGCTGGTACTGCTGGCCGAATAGCATCCAGTGCAGTGCTGCTGAGTGTCGTGTGCCAATGTGTCATTTTTTTAGCGTGTCGGCGCTCCTCCCACGAGTTTCTTCAATGTTGTCTTGACAAGGGCTGAACAGTGAACGAGCCAGTTTTTCTTGAAATTTTATAATTGGCGTAGAATTTCCTTCAAACATGGCACAAATGTTGCATGCATTTGCGATGGCACTTCCAACAAGCAACTCAACAGCTACCTTTCTGTACCACTTGAGTCCTTCCCTAAGGCAGTTGTGGTATGACATCATTTGGTCACTATAGATAACGCCTTTTTTGCTGCATTGTAATCGAGAACAGCCTGATGTTTCGTGATTGGTGCGCCGTCCCTTGTTTTCTTCCGGCTGTCCACCAAAGTTGCTTAATATTTGGTGACAGATGTATCTGAACTGGCCTCTTGTCCATCCACTTCAGTACTTTCACTGCATCTTTGAACTGAAGTCCGGTAACACTGTCATTTGCAACCTTTACTTCAGTGACATCTTTTGGCAGCCCTTTCCTCGCTGAGTGAACTGTGCCGCAAATGAAAGTGTCTTCCTTTAGAAGGGGAAGAGTGAGCGGCAAGCTTATGTAGAAGTTGTCTACATACAGCGGGCACCCGACTCCCTTGTAATTTTGCATGAGTTTCAAACAT